>NC_135358.1:27675000-28875000 GCF_051622035.1 Arctopsyche grandis | reverse complement strand
CACTAACGAATGCTGGCAATTACATTTCATATTACCTTACCTATCTTATATAATTCAGAAAATGATAATTCACTTCATCGGTCTGTGAAATAAATATTTTATTTATCAAAGTAGATCTACACAACGTCTAATTTTATTCTGTGACTTGGCTGGAAAATTTATCTCAACTTTTGTTGATCCTACCACAAAAATGTGAAGAGAATCTTCACCTAAACACTTCACGATTTCTAACTAAAAGACTTTGATCAAAAGCGAACTGGCAACTTTTCACCCCGCAAGAAGCATCAATTGTCAGCTACATACCTACCCGATTGAGATGAGACATCCCACGCACACGTCAATCTACATCAGCATTCCAAAAAAAAAAAGAAAACCCTAAAGTTCAGTTTTCAATCGACCGACTCTGACAATATAAAATCACCCCTACACGCCGGAGAGGAAGCAGCGGCTAGTGTGGCATATCCGGCCATCAAGCCTCACTCGATATCTCACGCCCTCAGCCCCTCAATGATTAAAAGTTGTCCGCTATTATATGTATATAATACATATACAGATTGGCTCATAAGTTGTAAAATGTTTCAAATATTCAAAACCTCTTTTCATTTCATTTTTAGATAATTTAAGGTAAGGTAACTACGTCATATAATGGTGAATTTCATAGTGGAAAGATCAATAAAAATGATCAAAAAAATTCTAATTGGGGAAAGTAATACTTTGAATCGAGTATTGACATTAAAATATTAATATCTGCCAAAATAGATGTATCAATAGTATCATTAACGATTTTATGTAAGAGCCAAAAATCAGCAACTCTTCTGCGATGAGGCAAACTTGTAATCTTAAAGTGTGAAAGTCTGTCTTCATAGGTTGGAAAAAATTTGGGATAAAAGACGCAGAAAACGCTTCTGAATACTATTCAAATGGTCTATGTGAATTTGGTAAAAAGGGATTAAATTTGTACATATGTACATATATAAATTTGAAATCGTATTCAAAAGTGGTGACATAGACAGCAAGGTGATTTGGCAAATTTTATGAGAAATACTCAGATAGGAAACGATCGACAAAATCACAAATATCCGAGTCTGGCTAGTAGCATTACAGAAATACTCGAAATAAACTATTTTCAATCGAGATCAACCCATGTGGTCGATCGGTGGTTATAATCAACGCAACCACCAAGCCATGCTTTTGTCAAATTCTTAACTCCAGATTAGATTCAAATTCTTGTCCCGGATAAGGATACTGTTGAAATTTTAATAATATTGTAGCGTGGACGTGTTGAGGAGTTTCCGAGATCGGAGTGAAAGACGCAGCATCGTTATAGAGGTAGTTTATTATTGTTGATATGTCGGCCGGCCAGCTGCGAATGAATCCACAGAACAAAATGTTTTTGCATTTTTTTTTGTTTTTATAATATAAACATGCGGTACTCACGTTAATAGGAATTTAAACATTGTCTTTATATGTAGGTATATAGCCAGCAGAATAGTGTTTAGCAAATAATGCTTTGAACAGAGTGGTCACGGGTTCAAATCCTATGGTTTCTGCTGGTCATTTCCTAGATCATTTCCTACCTGGAGTTTGTCAATTTATCTGATTTTTATTAAAACGCTTCCAACAAATTGGCAACGTTGCCCATATTCTAGCAAAATCTCGAGTTTTCAGCAGTCTCGAATTTCACCGAATTGTATAAAATGCTGCAAATTTACAAATTTGACCATAGATGTCTGTAGATATTAATTGATATGTACTCGTATTTATATACTATGTATAACACTAATAATATTTATATTAAATGTACAATGTTTCTGGCCAGGAAGGCGCAACGGGGTTACCTGTTAGGTTGTCCTGGTATACATAAATGAAAGATGAAATAAGAAATAAAAAATAATTATATTTTTATTCTGTATGTAGACCATTATATTTAAAATGAAAATAAATACAATAAATATGTACATATGTATTTAGATGTCACTCAGGGGCAAAAAATAAAAATAAAAATAAATGAATGTGCTAGATAGAAAATAAAAAAAAATAAGTGATTATAAAAATAATTCGAATACACAGATTTGAAATCCCACATGGAACCACCCACCAAAATCCAACCCACGCACTTTCTATTATTTCCGCTCAAAAAAGCAAATGAGACAACATCTTTCCCAAAACAACTATATACATACATATGTACATACTGTAATGTTCCAAAACGCAGTCTATATATTTTTTTTAAATTACTTGGATAACAAACCAAGATTTCTTTATTATCATAAAAAATAAAATTCGAAAACTGTTCAGATTTAATTATGGAACGATGATGAATTTAAAATGAGTTACGTAGAACTTTGTTTCACTAATTAAATTTGGTTCACTGTGTTCTGCTGCTGTGCCGACCGTCACTTGCGGGGTCGATATTAATGACTACCACTCTCAAAGTCTCGATGGTGATGACTAAGTACCGGGCCGCACCGTGCAACTTTGTCGGCCGACTCGTTGCGCGACACGGAAAAATGTATGGAAATGTGTGCGACAAACAAGTTGACGGGTGTAGAATGTCCCATCTACCTGCATGTATTGGTCTGGTCGCCCTCAACCAAGTCGCTCGCAAATCGCACGGTGCGGCCCGGCCCTAACGTGTGATGTGATCGAATCGTGATCTATATAAATGATTTTTATCTTTTAGGTAGGGAAAATTCCGGCATTCCTGTCTTATCTGACTATCCCTTTACAGGAATCATAATGGACTTGTTACTCACGTATGTATATGAATGTGAGAAAGTGAATTTGATTATTGTGGGAACTACATTGATAAGCGAGATATATAACAATACATACATACATGGTAGATAGGACACGTATTTGACATGTTGAAGTCCAGAATCGAGTTTGGTTTAAAAAAATCTCGAGGTCGAGAAAAGTTACAAATGTTTGAGCGCGACTTGTGGGCCGAGCAGTACATGGCACGAGGTCGGGGGATGAAGAGAAGAAGGGTGTGATCCGAGACGCCGTTTTGTATCCCGCGGCCATTGTTCACGCCACGCACTGATCACTTCCGGCGGAAGGAGCGAGCATTTCCGGCGTCGCGACGCCCCGCGGCCGCTCCGACGCACACCCAACAACAATGGACGTGTCCAAATTACATCGCGATGTTTTCCTTCGCCGCAGAGTGTTCCTCTTTCCCTCACTCGCTCGTTCTCTCGCTTTATATTATGCTCGTTGTTGTAAATGAACTTTTACAGCGCGGCGTAACAATGAGCGAACGACGACGCCGTTTCAACGGAATATTAAAAGCGTTAAAACTCATAAAACCGTCTGCGTCTGTCTGTTTGTTGTTCGACAATGCGTGACTAACCCGCCCGGGAGGATATACATTTACATCTATCTATGCATAGCATTATAATGTATATTATATTATTAATTTTATCTCTTCCCTATAATATTATCTGTCGTTTAAGTGTAACGTCGTAAATTTTACGCCATCGTAAAGCCATTTTTATGGCAAAGTTCTTTACGTGATAAAAAGCTTTTTCTCCAATGCACTGATTCGAGTGACGTAAATTTTTGATAAAGATTGTGTGGAATTTAGTTGCTGTCGTTTCTGTGCGATAAATTTCTAGGAAAACATGAATACGTCGCTGTTGACTGTCCGACGAACACTTGTCCGAACTGATACTAGGCCGACAGATATTTGGCCGAATGAAAGTTTTAATTGCTTAAACTATATTTAATATTTGTATTTAGTAAATAATTGACGATAAAAATGATATATTTAAGACATGTAATACACTAGCGGCAGTGAAAAAAAATGAATATGATATTTCACGAGTTTCTATGATATGGAACGTCTTTTTCAATTTAAGTTGTTTCTCAATTCAAAAATTCGCTGCTTTTGATGTATCCTAACCCAGTACTACTCGAATTTGTCGGTAAATACCACTTGGTATTATCCCTTTTTTAATCGTCATCATCATCATGTACAACCATTCGCAATACACTGCTGATTAGAAATAAAACGGGGCAATTAAAATTTTCAATTAGCCAAATGCCCATTACATCAAACGTCCTTCGCCTAATAACTTTTGGGCTAAATGTATGTTCGCCCAAGCGTCCGTCGGCCAAACGCCTGTCGGCCAAGTATCCATTCGACCAAAAGTACACGCCCGCTCATCGAAAATTCAATGATAGTATTACAATATTAATTATGTATGTTCAACTGATACCAAATAGTCAAATCTATAATTGTATGTAACATTTTTTCGTAAAGATATCAGATTTTAAACTAATTAGTTGCATTTCACGTTGACTTTTTTCCTTTCCGCATTCGTCGGATATCGCACAAGAAAGTTGATAAACTTCGTTCTTGTTGTTGTTGTCGTCGACGTCGTCGTGAGAAATAAACAGAAAACTTTTCCATTTAATGTGTCGCTTCTGTTCGAACTAAGAGACTGCGAAAATATTAAACTCAATTTAAATAAAAGTTTCTCTAGCAGTCCGAGTGTACACGTAGTTTAAAAGCATATTTCTGAATCAAGCCTCTAGTAAAGAAAAATAAATTTTAAAATAAACAGAAAATGCGCATGCAGTTCGCGAACATACCGACAACGTTGTAGGATTTCATATTGCAACCTGATAAGAATATATTTAATAATATCATATACATAAAATACATACGTACACTTAATAATTTTCTTATAGAATTGTCAAAAAATATCTAATACAACATGCCAGTGAATTAATGACATGTACATATGTACATATGTATGTGACAATCCAAATTAGGCTCTGTACATGTTACAAAAAGGGGGGCTCATGCAAAATACTCGACTCGGTACAATTTAAAGCCAATACACTTTTAAAATGGTGAACAAAGAGGAAGCCGGTTTGAATCCGTTTACGGTAGTGCGGAAACGGAAGTGAGAGAAATCCAATTAATTAGCGGAGGCGTGTAACGTGGACCGCGGTGTGACACCCCTGGCGCGAGACAAAAGGCCACCATATTGGCTGAAACGCGACACGTCCAATTTAATTCGGCGGGAAAAATCATAACATATCGGTTTTCCGCGCTGAATTTTCCATTATTGTGATCAGGCGGCATTATTGTCGCTTCGGCGAAATTGAATTGACAATTTCAATGAGGGCTCTTCAAATATTGACGCCCGTCGCCGAACAAGCACAGAGTGTCAATTTTAAATTGAAAACACATCGGAAATATAGAAAAATTAATAATGCAAATTTCATAAAATATTTTTCTGATTATATAGACAAATAAATACATATGTACCTACATAAACATATTTTTAGGTACATATTATAAAAAAGGGTATTATGGACAGCGAATTTTTTTTTTAAATTGAAAGGTTTAGTGCTATCATTTATAGTTTTTATTTTATTTTATCTTTACATAGATATATACCAGGAAGGCTTGACAGGAAGACCCCAATGAGCCTTCCTGGACAATTAATTACAAATAATGCAGCATTTGATTATTACATAAGTCACTGTATTTCCAGAAGTTGAAGAACACAAAATAACAATTAATTAATTAATTACAGAATTACTACATTTTAAATTTTGTACATGATTTTTACAAATTGAACATACAATAAATAGAAGATTTGTGACAACAGGAAAGATGATTTTTTCCCAATTTTAAGGAACCGTTTCAACAATGATCAGACATAATTGGCAAACTCGATTAAGAAACGATCGATTTGGAGTCACAAACATCACGAACCCCCAAATCTCACCAGGAGTATAGCGGATCGACCCCACTGATCACTTGGTGCTAAACATATACGCTACCGTTAAGCCATACTGCTGGCTTAACAGTATATGTATGTACATATATATATATGTACAAATATGCATATAGTTATAGTCAAATAAGTTCAAAAAAATTTCTTAGCAATTCATAGCAATTTTTTATGAGAATAAAAAGTTTTTCACGTTTACTCAAATAAAAAGCATATATAAAATATTTATAGTATTTTATAATTATTTAACAGTAAACTAAATCACCAAAAAAATAACTAAAAAGCCGGAAATTTATATAAAAAAACTTCCTCCTAAATACAGTATAGTGAAGCTACATACATACATACATACATATGTACATATGTATTGTGGGTGAGTCGTGATATAAGAAAGTTTGGAACATCGGTGAAAAAGCTTTTCCGTTAGCAATTATTAAAACAATAGCAATCAAACAAGCATATCGAGTACCGATTTTTATGCTTCACACAATGAATGAATGGTCAGTTCAATTCATTTTATGCAGATATGTGTACTTTTCATAACGTCTGTACATAAGCCTGCATGTTGGAATTTTCAAATGAATTCGTTTTCAATGCACGTTACGGACAATTGACAGATTTCAAATAGCAAAAAAGATTAAATAACATTTTCTCCGGTGCTTACGTACATACATACAAACATACATAAATGTACATCTAAACATAGCCTGGATATTGGAATTTTCAAATGAACTTGTTTCCAATAAATTTTACGGATAAATTGATACATCAAATAGTAAAAAAAGATTAAATGAAATTATTGTATTTTAATTAACATATATATACATTGCACATCACGGTGGCTACGTACATACATAAATGCACATATGTACTTTAGCTCATACATTGTATGTGTCGGTGCGCTCTGTTCTCAAGACTCATTTTCTCAACTTTTCGTCTGCCTAAACAGGATTTTGTATATTGTACACATATTTTTTTTTTTGTATAACTTACATATGTTAATATACAAGACACCTCTAAAATATTTAAATAAAGGTTTAAACATCAATTCTTAGTATATTTATTTAATAGCTAATTTGTATCTCGTAAAATAAGTATTTCACTGTGTAAAACATTTTCGTATATATACAAACTCGACGACGAAATACACCGAAAAAGTTAAAAAGTTGGTGGGACGATATAGACCCATGTGTATATATGTATGTATGTATGTATATGTAAAAATATGCATATAAATATACGTACATACATATGTATGTATGACTCTTTTATACAAAAACGAATAATAGTAAAAAATATAAGTTTGCCATTATTTTATGAGTTTACTTTTAGATAGGTACATTTAATGAAGTTGGGTTTGTTAAATAAAATACTAATACATATGTACATACATATATGAGCTGGTACGACTGAGAAAAAATCGAATCACTTATTTATCTATCTAGCTAATTTAAATTCAAAACGAAGTTGTTAACAACTTAATGACAACTCTTACTACATTTATGTAGTTAGCAAATGCTCTAACACGTATAGCCTAGAACACTCTCTACTATGAATCGTCATATTTCAATTTACATAGGTCACCAAATTTCTACTTCTACGGATTAACTACCTTTTATCACCAACAGGCTTCACGATCATATGCACCAGCGCAAATACAACATCGCCAAAAGCTTCACCTATTATAATATCTGGACATACAGAAGAGGATCTACTCTAACGAATATTTCTAGTCTCCCCCCCCCCTCTCCACTATTGATTATACTTCAACGCCTTTACACAGATATTGGCAATCGTGACGAACGCTGCCCCAACGACAATACTGTATTACCGGATCCTAAATCAGGTCATCGTTCCACATGAGCATTGGGGAACAACGGGAGCAAAAAGGGGGGAATTTTAAAACTGTCAAAGGTGCGGATGATGGCTCAACTCGGCGGAAACGTGAATTTGAGTGATTTATTGCTGGGGGTGGGAGATGGAGAATGATCGGGGGAGGGGACGGTGGAAGACCAGACAAAATAAACACTCCCCAGAAGGAGGAGGAAAGGTGAGTGGGGTTATTCAATGAGGTGCTCCACGTGAAGGAGGGAAAGGAAGGGGATGTAAAGAGCCGGTGGGAGGGGGAACAAGAAGGGGACGAGAATTTGGCGGAAAGCGACGGCGAGAAATTAATAAGAATCAAGGGACTTCGTCAGCTTATTTGGAATTCGGCGTGCGTGCTCCGACAACGCATTAATCTTTGTCTTAAATGCGCTTAAATGTCTGCTTTTAAGCGGAAGGACAACGAACGATGCTCTCAAATTGTAAACTGCGTGTAAAGAAAAGCTTCAATTTTATTAATCCGTCGGTATAAAAGTAGGCACATAATCGGTCCTTCGGGCCGGATGCTCGGATCGTCAAAAAACTAAAGGGTCGTTTGATGAATCTAAAATTTACTTCAAATGCGAAAAGTGTCGCTTATATTGATATTGGGTAAAAATAAAGATTACCGTGATCGAGATCACAGGCGTAGGTGTGTTTTCTTTTTTCTTTTTAGTCCGAGTTAAAAGCACACGACCCATTAAAGGGTCCGGATTAGCGTACTGAAACCGAAAGCACACAAGGCTATATTTTTTAGGACGAAACCGTACTTTCACGCTTTTTGGGAAATTAAATATTTTTTGCCGAAGGGTCGAAATGGATCGGATTATTTTAAGTCGAACCCATATAATAAATATTTTTAAAGGTAGAAAGAATCCGACGTATCGCCATTAATTTTTTCACACAGTGTCTACAGCGGCGACGACAATTTTAGTCCAAAAATTGGAAATTAAAATTTCTCTTGAGCGTTTCGCAGAATTCAACACGAGCCGCCCGAATTACAAATTCATCACGTTCAATGTTGTATTATATTTTACATTATTCAGCGTTGTTTTATACAGTGAAATGACACGTTTAAATATTTAATATCACTTGAAATTAAATAACATTCTACATGTACTTTTGCACGACGTCGGTACCGACACGTCATACGAAATAACAAGAAGCCCTTTGCGTTTATATTCCCAAACGACTGTTAAATTTTTAATATTTATCTCCATTAAAAGAAATTAAAACGCGTATAGACTTACAAACACAGGCACGCGCAAAGAATTTTGTTTTTTGCCCATCGGTCGTTTTAACCGCTCGTAAGATCGATCTTCGTCCCAGTCTTGCCTTGAAAAATATGGACCCGGTTTTCTCGCGTTTTCTCTCTTTCCTTTTTTTTTTGTTCTTTATTGCATTCACCGAAGCTCTAATAAAGTGGGCAAAATGGCGTTATAAATGCATGAGAAATTCAGATCTGGGCGAGTAACAGTTGGCGCGATAAATTTCACCCCACCTACAAATCTCTCTACAACGACGAATCTTTATTGAAATGAATCGCTGTTTGGCTACATATAATATACATATTTTTATGTATTACACCGTATGTATAGACAAATGCGCTTTTACATACACATATGAGCTATCGTTAAAGATGACGGATAATCAAAAATACGTAAATCAAATAATTTATCATATAAACATTTAAAACTAACATGCATACATATAAAATAGCCCATAAAACAGTTTCCTTTTCCTTCTTTTCAGCCTATAAAGATGATTAAATTAAAATCTGGAAGAGAAAAATCACTATATATATATACATAGTTTATTTTAATCATACACAATTCAAAAATCTTTAAAATGTGAATAGAGAGAGCTCGTACAAGTGGAAAGACGACAACAGCACTCGCACTCGAGCAAATTCAATAAAAATCGACCACAAAGAGGAAAAGCGCAAAACGAAAGAAACCTACCCCCCGCCATTGTAGTACATATGCATCTGCGTATGTTCAAGTACAAATGTACACGTGTACGTACAAACACGCCTAATATATTCATCGATTTGGTACAAATTTAATAATCATCCCCATCTGAGACTGTGGATGTATGTACATATGTACGTTGAAATATTTATGGTGGTGTGCGCGTGCGCCGCCACTGCGCACACAATAAAACATTATTACCTGAGGATATTTCCAGTGGCGTCGCGCGCGCCCTCGCTTGGTGAATCTAATTACCAGCCGGCGAAACGTCGCGTCGAATTGAAAAGCCAATAAAGTATGAACTTTGCCAGAGGAGGCGCATAAATTTATTATAAAATATATATATTTTAGAGGATGTGTCGGCGCAGACACCCCGACGAAGGACCATAGCGTCGACAACATTATATATTACGTGAGTTTTATGTAAAACGAAATATTATAATGAAAATTCATACCTAATTAAAAAAGTATTCTTAATTACACAACTTTCGTGCAAGACGCAGCATCAACAAACTATTTTGTATGCTGGAACCTATTACTTACATATACAATCTTATTTATTTATGTGTAAGTTCAATTGTCACTTATGAACAAAATTATATTATTATAAATATACCAAGTGCCATGAGAGGTCACCCTAAATCGACACTACATATGTACTTATGTATATATGTACATATCCAAATACATACATTACACAATGCCGGTATACAAATATTAATTACAAACTGCAGGCATATGTCCATATGTATATGTACATACATATTAGTTTAACATATGTACATATGTACATAACACTTTAGTTTAGTTATGCAATGTGCTATTTAGTCATGTTATAGCCTTTATTCTTTTCCTTTTCATTTGTTTATCTTTGTAAAAATCTGTAACTCTTTGTTTTTATGCATTTGTACATCTTGTTGTCTGTTGATTTTTCAATAAATAAAATAAAATAAAATATTAGGGTACATTAAAATTAAATTAAATAAATGACTAAAATTGAGCTTACATTAAAAAAAACCGATACAATTAACGATTTTCACAAACTTAAATGGCCTGGATATATGTAGTGCAAATATATTTTTTAGAATTTTTATGTTATTTTTTAAGGATACAGAACATCTTTTCCAACTAGAGGTGTTTCCAAATTCCAAAATTCGCTGTTTTCAATGTATTCTTACATGTATGTATGTACATACATATGTATGCCTGCAACAATCACTAAAATTAGACCAACCCAATTAGTTAAAAACAAGAGGGGAGATGCTGGTTTTATTGGAACCGCCACAACAATTAAGTATATTGGATTGAAAAACTCCTAGAGAAGACGGTAGATGTGAATTAAATATCCACCCAGATCTTGCCATCTCGCCATGGTCCTACTCATATTTTTTTGAATTTGAATCCACGACCTCTCTACTAACAAACAATCGCTTAACCAGTGAGCTATGGTGTGGTTATATTATTGTTATTGAATTGGATTTACTTCAAAAGCGATGGTTTTCATTTATACATACATATATACGTACATATGTACAAACATAGCATACCTTACTTCATTTAAAGTAGATACGATATTAAAGCAGCACTTAAAATACTTCAACTCGAAGATCACGTTGAAAGTTTTAATGAAAACCTTACAAAAGATAGCTTTGGAATACGAGAAATCTTGAAAAAAAAACGAATAAAATTTAAGTTGACTTTTCTCCGAGCAAAAAAATCTCTATGTTTGCAAATTGAAAAAAGAGAATCATTTTAACGCGTATGTTTGTATTGGTGGAGAGAAAAATCTGAAAGATAATCTTCAAAGGGGGCAATTTAAACGTGCGTCAATAAAGCCCACGAAATCGCCGAAGCCCATCAAGAGCCCGTTCGAGTGCGCCGAGCAGATTTTCTTAAAAAGTTAAACGTGAAAAACTGAAAAAGGACAAACGGAGAGAGCCTTTTATTTCTCCGCTTAATTTGGTCGAAGGGGCAATTTAAAATAAAATCCCTAAAACGTCCTCTCCCCCCCCCCCTTTCCCTCTCACTCACTTCTCTCATTCCGACAAGAGAATCTTGAAATACGACGACAAATCGCGTGTCATCTCCACTCATCACCCCCCATTTACTGTTGAATGAATGCACAATTTAATATTTAAAATAATAAAAAAAACCCATATAACTTTTTTCTGTGACGAAGTATCCTAAATATTATTTATGTAATTCGCAATATATTCAAACGTTCTGCAAAAAAAAAATGGAAGGAGACGAGAAAAACTAATGATATATATGAGAATTTTTCCGCGGCGCAAAAATCGCAATACGAAACGGATAAAAATGAATAAAAGAAGGAAAGTCTTGCGATACGACTTTCCAGAGACAAGTGTCACGAGCAGAACAGGACACGTGAAATATACGAGAGGAGTTTCAGCAACTTCAAACCAGACACCCGAATGAATATATAAAACCGTGTCCAACCAATTCAAACGGGTTCAAAAATGTTCAACGGAACACCATTAAAAAAATATTTCGACCACACTGTTCCCCAATGGGAAGACACAGCAGCATAAAAATGTACACTTCCTATATTTTAATATAAAGAGGTGGGGTGGGGGGAAGGGATCCTATTCTCTGAAACAAGAAGTAATATTCAAAGGGCTTATCTACATACATACATATGTATGTATGTATTCGTGGCCCCGTCAAATCCGAGACATCCCCATAGAAATTCGCGCGATAGGGTTAAATGCGCTCGTTTACGTGTGTCATCGTGCACCGGATGCGATTATGCATAATATTATATAAACAATGCACACAATTGCAACGGATAGAGCCTTCGAAACGGCCCTATTACGTTTGAGTGTGTGTGTGTGTGAGTGTACATGTGCGGAAAACAAACGCACAATTTGCATTAAATTTGATGCGACATACAAAGCTCACTTAGAGCTAAAGCTCGCCTATGGGACCGCTTTAGGGTCAAACGTAATAACGGCAGCTCGTTTTATTGCCACCTTTTTATTATATTAGGCCGGCCGATAAATTGTCGCTTAAATGGATTTTATCGGCACACCGGCGACGGCGTGCTCGCAAAAGTGCCAAAACTGTTCCAATAGCTATTTGTCGAGTACGCAATTCGAGAAGGGAACACAGGAACCTCCGAACACTGGTCGAAAATGATACATCAAAATATCGCTTAGATCACGTGCGTTTCTAATAATTACATACATATGTATGTATGTTTACTGTGGAAACAATTCCTCAGAAATCAGTGCATACCTACCTGTTGTTATCACAATTGTCTGATTATGATTTCAATTTTCATATGTATGTTTATTATGATACGCTAGCTGAACCCGTCATGCGTTGCTATGCCACAATAAGAGTGCGAGGTAGGCGTGGTGCGATTATTGTCACACTCGCGGCGTGATGCGTTGAAGGCGGGATAGCTTTACTTTCGCGTCAGTAAAATCGTAATTACGAATATTAAATTTATTAAGAAGTTTTTTCACAGTAATCTTCCCGGACATGCATACAATAAATCCTGAAAGTTCAATCGTAACCGGTTCAGTGGTTTAGGGGCCTATTCGAGACACACAGCAGAAATTCAATTTTATATATGTATGTATAATGTACAAACATAAACGTTTAGTCATGATGTCGGTTTGAGGCAACCTGCCAAGTTTCACAAAAGGAATCCATAGTATTTGGTCGTAAAAAATTATCTAGCACTGTTTAATTAAATAATTTAGTTCTTAAAAACAACATTTTATATGTGTAATCCTTTGCATTGTTTAAACATTTAAAATAACTGACCTTAATAACTTTGTAAAAAAAATCTAATTTTCGTGTAAAAAAGGAAGTTAAACTTACATATGTACATACGTGTAAATGTCCGAACTTTTAAATAAATTATCATAATTTTTTTCACTACTCAATAATAGAGGCCCTACATATGTATATTAATCATTCATAGCCATTCACTATCCACTGCTGGATGAAGGCCGCTTCCGTTCGTCTCTGTTTTGAGCAACTCTCATCCATCTCATCCCACATATTTTTTTCTGATTTCATCTACCCATCTCCCCTTTGGCCTTCCTTGCACCCTTTTACGTTCTCTCGAGTACCATTCGAGCACTTCTTTCTTCCATCTATCGCCCGTTCTTCTAGCTACGTGACCTGCCTATTGCCATTTTAATTTCCTTACTCTCACCATTATATCAACCACCTTTGTTACACTTCTTACCCACGTGTTCCTTTTTCTATCTCTACCTGTTATGCCCAGCGTTCCATACTTCTTTGAGTGCAACGGAACTTATTTCTATGACGAGTCGATTTTTTTTTTCAATTCAAATAAATTTAATAAAAAAACAAATGAATATTTACTATTAGATTCGCCATGTTTAAACTCTTTATATTATAAATACTGAGTGAAGCCGGGTAAAACAACTAGTAATTTATAAACAGAAGACAAATATATAAATAGATTGAATGCAGCTCCAGACTTAAGGGTGTATCTCGCATCGTTTGAACCGAATTTAAAAAAAACTATGTTCCTCGAAACAAGTACAAGGATTTCATTAAATATATTTTGTAAGGATATATAATTAAAAAAAGAAAATTTATTGTATGTAATGTGGAATTTTGTGTTTTTATTAAAACCATTTATCAGTAATAGAAGTATGACAAAATAGTAGATAAATGTATTAAACTTTGAGCATATTAAAATTGTGACTCAGCAAATAACTTTTTTTCCACAAAAATTCTTAACAAACCAGATCCATTGCCTCTACCCTATCTTCACATTTCTTACCATCCTATATAATTACAATTGCAATAACAAATTTCATGAAATACAATCATTTTTATTTGGTGGTACAATTTAGCGTAATTTACTACCAAGTGGTATGCGAGTCAAAAAAGGTTGGGAACCACTGATCTATAAAATTTTCATCACCTTCAATTTTAGAGATGAATGTTCACCTAACGCGCATTTAACTCGGCGAATCAAATATTTCCATGCAAATTAATTACTATCGATGCTTCGAATCGAACTAGAACATAGACTCGGAATTTGAGCAAGCGATATTGTAACCCAATTTGGCTAGCGGGACACAGACGATCAGTATCTGAAATTGAACGTAGAGTCACGTCAATTAATGCTTAATTGCACGGTAACGATCCGTATAACAATGAATTAATCGAATCAAATCGAGTAATATTTCTACGAAAATTATGTTCACCACAAACGAATCGAAAATAATTATCATGTTGGCTTATTTTTGTCAGAAAATAGACACAACAATTTTGACAGATGACGGTCAGTGAAGTTTTCCGAACGAAGCAATTAAAAATGACTCACCTGCACGCACGTGTACGTCACGCGATACGATAGCGCCATGAGAGTTTTCCGCTCGACATCTGTACGTCGTATCGTGCACTTCCGGTCTATATTCACTTCCGCGAAACGGCGGGAAAAACAGTGTGCCGTTCCCCATATTTTGTCTGAAAAAAAAATATTTTTATTAATTCAATTTTATGGGTGGTCAAATGATACAAAAAACCTATTTATTAATGTAGTAATATTTTAAATAAACTAAAAATCATCTTAAACACGAAAATCTTTGTACCTAATACTAATGTTTAGTACTTATGTACATGAGTTTGAAGATAGATTTCATTTTGGGGCAACCTGTAATGACAAATTACATATATATAAAAAAGATTCGACCTTTTTCTCTCTTAATTATATTTTCTTATATGTAGGTACATACATATATACATACGCCTTGTGTAGAAAATCTAATCTATAATTTGGAAAGAGACTTTAAATAAAATAAAGCTATTCATTCAAATAAATTTAACAAAATGTTTCCTATTAGATTGGCCATGTTTAAGCGGTTTATATTACAAACACCGAGCGAAGCCGGGTAATAAAACTAGTATTAAATAAATTAAATTAAAATTTCTGTATTTTTATACTATGTAAATATGGTGTGGCTCTTGCGTTAAATTTAATATAGTAAAATAATATAATATAATGTAAAAAAATTGTTTCGTATTTAATCATAATTCTGCAGTTTATAAACACGTGACCTTTATGTGTATTTCCAATAATGAATGAACTTGAAAGATTAATACTAAAAGGAAAAAAGAGCCTTTTGGAGTATTTTCTTTAAAAAATTAATTTAAAAAATTATATTCTAGAAAATAATATTTCACTCATAATAACATTTTGTAAAATAATTGAAGCAAATAAAATGAGAAACAGAAATATCCTATTATCCAACCCAACGAAATTGTTTTGTTTTTAATCAATTTTGAAACTAAAGCCATACTAATGTGTATATTTGGTATTGATTGGTATTAAGAAGCATTTAATGGTGTCAGAGCCGTCAAAACCATCATAAATTCAAAATTGACAACTGTTAACAACGTGGTTATATAAATAATATAATATAAATTTGCATTATTAACAAAAATTTATAACAATAAAAAAGGAGAACACTTATCTACATCAATTCATAGTTATACATCACTAAATCTATTATAATAATTCGAGGATAGCGGCATTGGGCTAAACCTTTTGTTGTATGGACGGTCTCAACACGCACCGATGAGTGTCAATCGAATGCACGATGAATGGACTAAATCCTCAGATTGAGCTGCTCTCAGCTTTCCCATTGCAAAATACAAACCCACATTTATGTATATGCGTTAAAATGTGTACAGGTATATTAATAAATGTGTTCAATAAAATTACGAGACTTTAAACGCAACGAAAACCCACAAACGTAGAAGTGCAGATGTAACTGAATTTGCACTGAGCGTCTGTAAAATACCCGTTAAATAAACTACATGCGAAATGGAACCACATTTCAAAGACACGCCGAGAATGCAAAGCTATGAAGGAATTAATTTATAGGGCTTGCATGCGCTTGCATTAAAAGTGCATTCGGGCACGGCATCCCTAATACACCACGTATGTATGTATATTCGTCGCCACACACTACAACAAATTAATTCCATACGGACAGAGATGTTGTCTTTTAATTAATTCGCTGACGACCCAACGGGGAGTTGCTACATACAAGTGCATCTCCATCGTCTCGGAAAACAGTTGTGGAAACGCTGATGTTGGCCTTTTCCTCCCGCATTATACGTATACCGAGTTGGCATCCATAACTGTCTCCCGTTTAGAGTAAAAAAAGAAGAAAAAACTAGGGATAAAGACAAGGGATGGGGAGGGATGGGTGTGATGGGACCTGACGCCTTATCGTCTGGGTGCAAGCCGTGTCCGAGCCGTGAAAATTTGATGTTTTTCATCCTTGTATAAAAGGGATTATGTTCGCAAACGGTGGAAAGCGTGGTATGAGGTGACCAATAAAGTGTCGTCGCCGATAACAATATCGCGCAAAAGGAAAATATAATGATTGAATCTGAGAATGCCGCAAGGATGACATCAAAGGACGCCACAAATCTGAGAACGTTTCGCCTGGAGATATTTTACAGAAGATTTGTGTAGACCTGACGCGTATCCAGTTTCCAATTGCAAAACAAGAAAAATGTAATAATGCCCACCTTAACAACGACCGTAGAATAACTTTTTATAAAACATATACATAAAATATGTATGATGTATGTAATGGCAATCAATTGAATAACCGAATAGACGTGGGTCGAGACTTTTTTTGTACAATATAAAAGAAAATTTATATAGTACTAGCTGAACCCGGCATTCGTTGCAATGCCACAATAACGCATGCAACTCCCGTTCCCATTTATCGGAAAAATGCAGGCGGTGAACTTGACTTGATATGACTAAAAAAATAATAGAAGGCGGCGAACACTTTTTCAATTATTCAATTGGTTGTTTATTTTACCCTAACAACGTAAATGCCACTCATTCCCGTTTTTCCCGTCTCCTTTCCCGTTTTTGGGGGATTTTTTTTACAAAAACCATCGCGGACATACACACAATAACTCTTGTAAGTTTCATCGCAATCGGTTTAATGGTAAAGGAACGCATACGTGACAGACAAACAGACAAACGTTGATTGGTGCTACTTTAGTATGCGGTCTACCTTAGCATGCGATCTACCTTTGAATCGCAGTCGACTATTTTTTTTTTATTTGTATCGTAGCAATGAAATGTTTATTACAAGTTTTGTTTTTTCCTGCCGCCTCATAATGTTGTGAAAGCATTTCTATAAAAATATCGTTAGCAGATACATATCTTTTAAAAAAATCTTAAATGAATAGGGCCAACCTTAACCTATCCTAACCCTTAAATAAATAGGTGTTGGCTGCTAAGATATTTTGTTTTTTTGTGAAAATATTGATGAAATAAAACTTAAAATAAAGATATCATAGCAGCCAACACCTATTTATTTAAGCGTTAGGTAAAGTTAAGGTTGGCCCTATTCATTTAAGATTAGGTTGTCAGGATCGGTATTATTCAGTCTCAGTGTCACACGCGAGAATAGTGAGACTACATATTAAAGTAAAAACGTGAAGGTAGATCGCATACTAAAGTAGATACATATGTGAAGGTAGACCACATACTAAAGTAGCACCCATTGATTTGTATATGTATATATATATATTATATATAGATAGAAGATGATAAACAGTAGGCAATATTATATTAAAGAAACTAAATAAACATGGAATCCGATTAAATATTACGTTAGCTAAAATAGTACCCAGGTATAGTTCTAATGTGTCGAGCCTTCATTTTAGACGCGATCAGTATTTAGCACTAATAATATACATACATACATACATACATATATGCATAATATAATTAAACATATATGCATATGTAATATCAATTAGATTAATAAGTACACTAAGATAAATCAACAAATAATGATTACCGGAAACACGATCTTCATAGCATTAAACTTCCATAAACGATAGCGGAACATATGTAGATTCAGATTGAAAAAGATTTGTAGGCAAGTCTAGTACGAGTGAAAAAACAATTGAACACCAATTGAAATAAAAAACGTTTTCATTTATTCGAAATAAATTTGAAATTTCATTGTTACGCTAGTATTTCATTTCATTACGAGAACGATAGTTAATGAACACCATTAACTATCGTTCTCACTGTCATATTATGATCAAATAAACGATAGTGAATTAATTAATAATATGGGCAAATAATTAAAAGCCGGAGAAATGTGACACAAATATATAAATACGTATGGGTTCATATGCATGTACATAATTCGGTTAATATTCGATGTCCATTAACGTATTTGAATATTTCATGGTACGACGGACAAATTCGAGTACAATTTTTAATTAATTCAGCACGAAACCATAAAATGGCCGCAACTATAGATAGTTATTATGTATGTACATATATATGTATGTTCATGTACGCGAAATGGCGCGCAATATAATGCGGTCTAAATAGCGCACTTTACTGCCATACGTTCACCCTGTTCCGTTTCGTATCGTTTCATTTGCATTTATCGCATCAGTGATGTTTTAAAATTAAACTCAATTGCTACATTTATTTTTTTATGATTCTTCATTTGAAATGAACCCGACATTAAATTCGACTTTCATTAATACGAAATGAAAGTCGAAAATAATACACATAGAACTTGATTAAACTAAAACTTTTATAAGCATCCAAATCAAATCTACACTAACCGATTTCCAGTCCCAATCCAAAAGATAACGGAATTAAAATAAAATATAAAACATTTGAATTCGATTAATCGAATAAAAAAATATTTATTTCCTTTCATGATTACTAAAACCGACTTCACAGTTGACGGTTGTAAGTCAATACATCCGTGATTGTGCTCGAATCGCTTCAGTGTCATGTACAAGCAAACATATATCACAAACAAACAAATACTGTACAAGTTGGCATGCTTGGATCGAAAGTATGCATAAGTTGGTATGCTGCGTAGCGCCGCGACCAAACGACAGTTCGTTTAGGCGCATCGAGACATAGTTTCACACTTGCCGCACTTATATTTAATTTATTTCTCCAAATATTCTGAATGCAGGGTCTTCATATTTTACATATTCTTCATTAAACCCTATACGATTCGAATCAAGTCCATAAGGAAATAAAAAGATTGACAAATATCAACAGAAATTATTATTTTCGCCGGAAGCCCTTTCTGTGCCTCACAGATACGAGAAAGAGATAGGACATGAAGTATGCGCCGCGCTAAAGGGTCAGTGTAAGAATGATATCCACCTTGGAATTTTGCTTCAGCCGTTATTTTATTAATTTCTTACTCTTATCATATTTTACATAATACGACGTTAAATACATGATAAAATGATTTTTAAAGCTAATTACAATAATTAGCCTTGCATAACTTGCATTAATTTAACTTCAAACACATATTTGTCGTAATAACACTTCTTTTAATAGTGCAATAGCACGTACATATTTATGATGGTTTAGATCAGCGTTTCCCAACCTTTTTTGACTCGCGTAACACTTGGTAGTACATAACGCTAAATTGTACCACCATATAAAAATGATTGTTTTTCATGAAATTTGTTTTTGCAAGTGTAATTATTATATATAGTATTTGCATGGTAAGGAATGAGAAGACAGGATACACGTAATATGTAGATCTGTTTTGGTAAGAAATTTTGTGGAAAAAAAGTTATTTGCGTAGTCACAATTATAATATGCTCAAAGTTTAATATATTTATCTACTATCTTGTCTAATTCTAATTTTCTAATCATATGTACTTTCAATTTTATCTGCAACATTAAAGATTATTATAGAACTGTTCTCAAGTGTCAAATTCAAGTTATTTATTTATTGAAGCGTGAACGCGGTAAATTTAAAAATGCACTCCAAAATCCATGCCGGATCTGAGGAAAACGTATCGATTGCCAGATTTTCGATCATCAACTGTACGTACATATTGACGTCGACGATGACTAATTAAGATAATGTTTATTAATTACTAGTTGTTTTACTAATAGTAAATAGTAATCTAATAGTAAATATTCATTTGTTTTTTATAAAATTTATTTGAATCGAAAAAAATATAATATTCAACCAATTGAATTGTCGTCATGAAAATTTTATTTTGTTTTCGAAGTTCCCAAACAAAGATACAAACTTAAAAGTCTCTTTCGAAATTATAAATTAGATATAAAAAATATTTCTATTTTTATGATTGTGAATCATTCATTCCTGCATGTCCGCCATTGCTGATTTTTTTTCGCGTACCACCAACCACCAACCGCGTACCACCAAGTGGTACGCGTACCACAGGTTGGGAAACGCTGGTTTAGATGATTGTCCCGACCTTTTTGCTGACTCTTTCAGTATTTTTAGGGCTAAGGTGAAGAAGCTAAGCTATGTGGTTGGTTTGCTTCTTCACCTTCATTGTTATTCATTGTTTTTTTTTCAATTTTGATATGTTTTTGTAATTTTTCTTTTTTGTTTTCTTATATTACCATGTGGTGCTCACTGTACATGGAATATTATATTTTTATTTGTATTTATTATTTTTTTGTCTCACTATACTGCTTTCTTGTTTATATATTATTTTTTATGTGTGCCAATTTAAATAAATAAATAAAAAAATTAATAGAACGCTTGGAGTCTAGCACAGTGGCTAGCGGATTTTTTAACACAATAAAGCAAGTGTATAAACGCTAAACGAGTCTCATTTACCACATATACCACATGTCCCTTCACAAAATGAATTCCACGTATACATATATGTAAGTATACATCCGTCATGACTTTTTCGTCAACCCAATAGTAAGTACCACAGCATAGTATTAAAAAAATATCGTAATACATTCATAAATACAATCTTACATAAATATTACATAGTGGGATATTGGCTTTGGCTCTAGATGGATAATATGGGAGTCGCTTATGGGTACCCATAAACCGGGCGCCAATCATAAAAGTTCCCTGACAAGTTGACGCCCTCCAATGTACCGCATCCCGGAGTCTGTCCCTTGGGAGACGTTAATAACGAGACACACATCGGATATTTCTTTCGCTACTAGGCTATTTGCTGATATGCTAGCAATATTCTTGATCGAAAACTCTTTACGAGCGCACATACTGCATGTATCTATGTGTACTTCCAACTTTCGTGGGGAAAACTGGAAATTTCCGATAGCATATTACATTATTTACCGGAATAAAATATTGACGCATAAATATGCGCGAACACTCGCTCAGGAAATTATAATGCGCCGAGAGCCGCGCGGCCGGTTGAGTGTTAATAATATGGCGCGATTAATACTACTACGTGTTGTTATGTTATTCTTTAACATGTGCGGCAGAAATATAGGCAGTTATGAAATGCTAATTTCGTGTAATATTATTTATGTATCGTAAATATTCATAATGTTTTAAATTGTGCTATTTCATACTTTAAAACAACGTGCATATAATTTTAAAGTTCATTGAAAAATATCGAAATTATGTGCGATTATTTTTATATGTGAAATCCAATTCATCTCCTTAAACTATTAAGTGGCAATTTAAACTATTTTTCAACGAAGAAAAGGTCCTTTGTTAAAGTAATATAGCACGTTATTAACTACGGGGCTGTGGAAAGCTGAAGTTTACCTAGCACTGAGAGTAATCGTGTGTTCAAGATTAGTGGAGTGCTTACACCTAATTTAATGTCATTTTGTGAATTTAACTTCAAATTAAAACTTCTACCGTCTTATACTTACAAAGAGTTATAGTTAAAATGTTAAAAATACATTAAATAGGTAGTTGACACAGCTTGCGCGCAAAATACACTACAATTACTTTATTAATATTTGAATCTTGTGACAATGTACATATATTCATATACATTGTATGTAGTTTGAATAGTAGTGCTCCCGTTTCAATATCGTGGATAGAGTTTGTCAGTGCAAAGTCTACAATCACATTCAAGAATTAGATCAGTTCGATCTATGATTCGTCCCTCCTGCTCCTATTCAGATGCATATTTGGGTTCTGAAATATTTATACGATCCATTTCCGGTTCTGTAGCTTTCAGATACCATCAATATTTGATCGAGACTGTCTCAGGGGTAGCGAAATATTCAAGTCGTGATCATTGGTCCTCCCTGTTACTCTTCTCGGGAAAACGGCACGTTCTCTACATGAATACATAAATTTCATAGTAGTTTTCCGTTTATTTTAAAACGTTATTGACTCCTTGTATTCATAAAATAATTTTAGTTTTCATGTAGAAAAGTTTAAGAAATACTTTGTTAAAAAATTTGTCGAATACAATGGATTATATAGATTGATCTACATATATAATACGTAAAATTAAAAAAAAATCCCTTATATGTACATATGTATGTATATACGTTTTAGGTATATTCTATAATATATATATAAAGTTGATTTCCAGTTTTATATGGATTGCATTGCTTGAATATTTCCAATGGAATTCTATCAGATTCTCGTATGGAAAAATATCTTATCATATATGTATAAGATTACAACTCAAACTCGAAAAATAATGCCAGGAGTCAGAAAATTTGTTCCGATATATTTATTTTTGTCTGATATACCATTATACTATCCTTCTTCTTTATTCATACATTACACTTTTTAAGCACCTTATAAAAACTGGAAAGAGTCTTGATTTATTTAATAATATAATACTTTTTTTTATATTTGAATTTAAATTTTATTTTGAAAGATCAATCGGAAATATTTTTATTTTGAATAACTAGGAAATATTTTCTTCACCAATAGCAATTAACTACTTTAAATCAAGCTATCAAGACCGAAGTTATATAATTGAAAATTTTAATATTCTACATATGAGCCGTCATATTTGAAAGTGACATAAATCCACTTTTTTTCATTTCGAGAAATATTTCGTAAAACATTAAATATAATGTTTTGCGTTTGAAAATATTTAAAAATACTGGTGGCCTGTAATACGTTTATTCTGCTTTTCTGGAATTCTGGACATATCAAATTAAAAATAAGTGATAACAATTTGTGAATTAAGTCATACAGAAATAATGTTTTTGGAACTGAAAATTAGAATTCTGCCACTTTTGAATATAACTGCTCATATAATATATAATATTTGACGATATATAATTTAAAAATGTATAAAATAAATAATCGTAAATAAAAAAATACGTATTGTTTTGCATAAAATTGTATGTATACATAGATATCGACATTTAAGGCAGAAACACACCAAGTCGTATCGGTTTCCAGTTAGGAAGAGCGTTTCTTCAGATCGTTGCTAATTCATGTGATCTTATTGTTTCGTATTTCTTACATTTCTTCAAATATGAGAAACACACCTATCGATCATTATCAAACCTTTGTCAATACAATGATCAAATATCACCAAAAACACTCCGTTGGGTAATTTTTGACCTAGGTTTCATAGCATTGATCTGGCGTGCTAGCGTATTTTTACATGTGCAAAACTATATTAAAAAAATGCCGCAAACCTGTATGTACATATATATATGTACAGAGGTAACTTTTTTTATATAAAAAAAGGGGGTTGTTATATTTCGATCAACCATATACAAACCCCTAACGCCCATAATCTAAAAAATAAAAAATAAAGACAAAGTCGAACAAATGTCAAAATGTACTTTTCTCCAGCCAAAAAGGCATCAATGAGACAATTTCGCTTTTAAACGATGTGGAGATTTTCGGAAGTTTGAGGTTGTAACCGCAAAAGCGCTCCCACCTTCCCCTTTTGACGACTATAATAAAAACGGAGGGTTACAAGGTGTGGGAGAGAGAGAGTAAGGGTGAGGTTTAGATGTCTACGCATACTTTTCGTCAACTTTTTGGGGTCGTGGCTTATCAGCTTGTCTGGGTGAGCATTTTATCACGAAGGACCATAGCGAAGCGCTCGAGCGTAACATCCACAAAATTTATTAACAATTACAACGTGAAGGCATTCGATATTTAGCCGAGAAACGCAAAAACAAGCCTTATCGACAGAACGAAGGAAATTCCCCAAATTATTTCGCACGATCCTCGAAATAAAATAGGTATATATAATATGCATACATAATATATAAAATTCTCTCACAAACAAGATTTTTTTTCCAAAAGAACAAAAACCACATAATTATTATATTATAGTATAGCTTAATAAATAAAATGTATTAGTCAATTTGTTACTGCAATATATGTACGATACGTTGCTTTAATTTAGTTTTCACAATATCACGAACTTCTCTCTTTCAACGCATTTATCTGACATTTTGTGTAATCTATAGCAAGCGGAGTTAATTTAAACGCCCTTTTTATTGTTTACGTGAGAAAATGTAGTATTATATAAAACGCTCTCCGCGTAATAATATTCAGCTCGTTTTATCGGACGTGTCACGTTCGATAAAATTCGTCACATTTTCCGGGAAAAATCGAGCGAACGTACCAATTTCCCGGTTCGGCACTTCGTTATTATTTCAATATACCTTAAATATGACCGCCCTCCCTCATACAAAATATAATACAATATATACATATCTACATATACGACAACATCCTTTTGATGTTTCCATATTCAACATATTAGATGATGAATAATTGAAATTTATATTGCATCTACGGGAGCAATTATTAGGCAACTGAATTGTTAGTCAATAGTTTTACTAATGACGGTCAGTACCTGTAATATACACATATTTGTTCTGTCAATTTATCAATTTGGACAGTAAATGCTTTTATTTGATTCGTAAAAATATCCACTCTTTAATATTAAAAACTCACACATAAATAAATTCGGCATAATTTCAACTTAGTTTGACCAATCATTAGCTTGGCAATTTTTTGTAGTACTAGTAGGTATATATGCATGTTAGTATAAATAGAAGTTGAAAAGGAAAATTGATCAATATTTTTATAATATATTCAAAAGATCAATTTCAAACGCGTGCATTGAAGATTTTCAGCAAAATTCTCCTCGAATTTCTAAGCCAACAGTTGGTTTTTTTTCGCCTTTTAAGCGCACTTATGTTCTTACAGATGGATTGGACGACGGAAAAAACCGACAGGAGAGGTTTTCCGGCCGCTTGTTTTCCAAATAAAAAATGATACGAGAGAGGGTTTATGTTTTTTGTACGCGACATGCTACTGCTCTTCTACGCATCGATCAAACGAATGTGACCACCGAATTCAACCCAAAAAAGTAATTCCAATACATGATATAAACGACGAACGTGGACATTGCCACTTGATCGGTTAACGGAAAATATAATTATTAACCACTGGGTATGATATAAGTCATGTGCGAAGGTTGATATTGAATACGTGACCGGGAAACGAGGCTCTAGATTTTTTCTTCTTTTTTTTTACGGATAGTTTTTCGGTTTTTACTGAAGGTGATGTTCCCCAACCCAGAGCCGTCAATCCAGGGGGTGAACAGGGTGGCTTGGCGATATTTGAAAAATGTGTTTTATCAGCGAAACGAGTGCCATAACCGGTGGCGGACTAAAGCCACCCGTCGACAAGCTTTTTTTCGACATTCCTGTCCGTAAGACTAATCCGACCTCTTGGGAGAATTTTACACCACCAGCACCACGTGCTACTTACGGCTCGAAGTCATAAGGGAAAGGTGGGAGGTGGGTCAAAATGGCGAAAATCCATCGGATGAAGGGAAAAAATGAGAAAATGTTTACTCGACCTTCGGTCTTACACGACAAGGCAAGTAAAAAAGTCCATTTGAGAGCCTTATGCTTTTGATCGACACGTCAAGGCAGTAGAGCGAAAACAAAAGTGAACCATATCCGTATCACTTCAGCTTCAAAAATTATATTTGTTTATCCGCAGTAAAATCTAAGATGCTTTATTTTGAGCCCAATATTGTGATATATCAATAAATTCGTCAAAAAAAATTCAAAAAAATCTGACTATGATTTCAGATTTAAATTTTAATTATTTATAATAACAAAGCTTTATGTTTTGGTCAGGACTTGCTCAAAGGGGCAGTAGACTAAGCACGTGCCTAAGGGCGCCATAGGCAAGGGGCGCTGCGAAGCACCCTCATTTTTTTTACTATAAAATTGAAAAAAAGTTGGCTTTATATTCAACTTAATATTTTAACTCGAAGTAACAATACTGACTAAAAAATATTATAATTTACGAGGAACGCAGAAATCCGACTGACAAATATCAACGATTTGTGTCGTAAATCTCACGAATTAAACTTTTCAAACAATAAACTGTACAAATAGTTAATTGAAATTTTATTTCAATAAAATGCTGATGAAACGTGATGTGATGAAATATTGAAAGTTTAAAAATTTATCAATTCTTTATACAAGCAAAAACCAGAAAAACTTTTATTTGAAATCTTTTTTGATAATTTTATTGTTATATATGTATATCATTATAATATTATATTGTGAAGTTTAAAATTCAAAATAAAGTGGAATGAAAGACAGTTTCTAAGCTTTTGCAAATTTTATTATATTCATTTTTCCTTATATTGTATATTGAAAATAAAACTTTTCTACATATATTTATATGTATATACATATGTACATATATTGAGTAAAAAATTGTAAATTTATTTGGTTTCTTTTTCTTAATATATTTTCTTCAACATGTACTTTTTATGAAATTAAATGTTAAAAACAACTAGGTGGGGGAGAGCGCTGAAAACCAATCTGCCTAAGGGTGCCACATACCTTCGGTCCGAGCTTGGTACAATCCGAAAAGTCCGTGTCTAATATCAAGCTTTTTTATTTTATGGAATTTTAAAATAAAAATTGATAAATGATTTTCAATCACATTCTGTTTGGGCTGTGAAGGTGAATGGTATAATTATCCAATGCAGTAAAATGTTTCAATTTGGTCTTAGGGACTTAGTATTAATATGTACTTAGGTGACACTGGGTCAAGCCTTTTTTATATTACATTAATAAAGAACCTTTTTCATTGTTAATTTATTGATGAAATAATATATTTCATTTCAGACCCAAAATAATTTCCTGTTGTGTTGAATAGTCTCCATTATTCTTTCCCGGGAAAGCAACCTTCCTCAGGGACTTGTACTTTTCTCATAACGACGCCACAACGCTCGCAATCTAATAATTGTTTGTTCGAAATATGAAATAAAAATACAGAAATATATTTTTTAACTTATAAGTAATTAAGTCAAATTTCGTTTATAACGAATATTAAGATAATGAAACTTCCTCTATAACTGATTATTTTAGTCTTCCATATTTATTTCCTCTATGTATAATGAAATATTTCCAATAAAAAAAGTCCCTTGTAATGAAAAAAATCTAGTACAGCCATTTCTTTAAAACAAAATTTAATAAACATGTACACAATTATTATAAGTCGAAATTCTATTCCATTTAAAAAACCAATTAAAACCTCGAAAATGGTTATATGGCTTGAAAATTTTATTCTTTCTTAAAATTACCAACGGTTTTATTACAAAAAAATAATTTTTCATGCTATTTTTTCTAGACATATATGTATATGTATGTACATATTATACATACATAGATACGTTTACAATTACATTCGGTCAATTTTTAGTATGCTGTTTTATAATTAACGAAAAATATAAAGTACATATGTATGTGTATACAAAATAAAAAAATTTCTTAGTTTATTTGATTGAAACAATTTTATGTCCCTGAAAGGTCTTTATAAAGAGGTTTAACTGTACATATTTTCAATATTAATGTAAAAATTCGAGCCAATATTTCGTGAAAGCAATTTTTTCAATAGGATTTTTTCCACAGCGGTTCGTTGTCACTTTTCACACGTCGAAATTGAAAACTTCGTACGGAATCGGGTCGAACGAGGGCGCGCGGGCGCGGGACGCCAATGGTTTCCAGCGGCGGCGCCTAAACAAATAAATAAATAAATGTCGCGGGCGCGGCGCCGCGCAATTAATCAAAATACGCTTTAAATTTCAACGTTTGTGTGTTGCCATTGTGCTCTTTATGCCCGGAGATATAATTTTCGCGCGCCGCCTTCATAAATCTGGAAAACTTTGTATGGTGCGGGGCGCCGCGCCACCACCGACGACCTTACCCGGCCAACGGAATAAATAAAAATAATAAATCATCGGACGGGGGGGGGGGGGGCTGAAATTGGGGGCTGGGTTGGGGTCCCTCCTCGTGCCACCACCTGCCATCCATCACGGCACGTGTTCAATGCGAACGTGTTGAATATTGGCCACGTGCTATACGGCGTGGTGTGCGAAGTTTTCTCTCATCCAAGTCCACATGATTGACTCGAATTAAGTAAGGATCGTCCCTTGTGGCTGTTCAGTGGCTTTCGACACAATTTACAACTGCTTCCTGTGTCGTTTCTTATGTCCGACTTAAGCGGCAGTATTTATATATGTACATATGTATATGTACATATATTAAGATAAAGTAGAGACGTACCCAAGTCAGTAAAAAATATGTTCGTGCAATTTTCTATCCATTACCCTACTAAATTTTTGACGTAGAACTAAAATTTATGAAAATCCTAAAAACGACCGTAATAAAAATAAATAAATAAAAAAATTTCAAAGATGTTCTCAAAGAAAATGAATCAATCGAAAACGTCAATTTGGTGCTTTCACTTCCGTAAGATATCCGGAACTAAGTTCTGTGTTTTTCGTTTTATTGATTTCAGTATAAAATTGAGTATCTGCAAACATACATAAGTATATATTAAGCTTAAATAACGGCCAAGTTTCAAAATAAAACATTTCTATATATATTTGTAAGATATTTAGATAACTTAATCCAGTATCTCCTCATATATTTAAGCTTATTAAAAGCTATTTTGAACAGAACAATTGTGTATGAAGGATGTAATTATTTGAAAGTTTTAAATGAAAAACAATTCGACTAAATGATAAGTAATACGTAAATAGATACTACATAAGTTTATACTGAAAGTGAATTAAGAGAATTAATATTAAAAAGTTTGATACTTTGAAGAAAAATACATCTAATTAATAAATGAAAATACTCGTTTAGATAATTAATATTAGAACTGTTGCATCCGGTCTGGCGGCCCAAATGTTGCATCCGGACCTCACCGAATGATTAATGGAAATGCGATGGCTCTGGTCTACTGCTTCCCATTACAAATAGCTCAAGTGCAGCTTCTCTGGTGGCTGGTCCTTCTGTGTCTCCAAACGGTGGAGATATCCATTATATGCGTCGTTTGTTGTGTTAGGTCGATAAAAAAGATGTATTAAGATGCAAGAACATTTATTTACGAAAAGAATGTTACACGTGTTAAAGGCAAAGAAGCCATAGCGTCCGGCTGCCATCAACAGTCCACCGACTACCGCTCTTCAAGGCCAACTAACTGCTTGATAGCTTTGCCGGAAACACCAATTCGTCAGTGTGCGACCACATACAAAATATCATGTCGCGATATTTAATGACTGGCAACATTTTAACTGTCACATATATAAATCGAATAGATCAGTCGAAGTGATCAAATACAAAACGGAACAAGAACAATACTAATAAATTAAGGAATAAACCATTTAAACACCTATGCATACAAATACACCTATGTATATCCAAGGGCGGCTCGTTCATACGCACTGTGGTACTGCAACACCCCCAAGCAAATTGAGGAAAATGTAACATTATAATATACATAAATGTATGTATATAATATGAAAATAGCCATATTATTTGAGCGTGTATTAAGCTCGCCCGCACACCGATACATCCTATAATGATCATACACCGCGTTACTAATATCAGAAAGTAAGGCATCGTTTATGATTTTGTCCAGTACGGTTTTCGATGGAATATGCTCGAGTGGGCGAAGAAGGGGCGCGGGCAGGGAGCTCGCAGATAGAAGCTTGGTCTCGTACTGCCACTCCCGACAGTACGAGACGTATGTATCGTATGCGCGCGACCGATTTGCGTTTTTAGCCTGAGCGTTTTTAAAGGGCTCGTCAATTATTCTGCAAACTTGGATTCAAAATTAAAAATACACTTAAGTAGTAATTAATTTTTTAAATGAACTTCAAAATCGATTCAAAATGATATCTTAGATTGCATGCTGGAAATATGAAATATTAAAATTTATTTCTGCAATATTAAAAGTTCTTGAGGAAATAACAAAACTTATTCAAATTCATCTCACAACGCCAATGACTACCGCTGAGCCAGAACTGTGTTAAATATACACAAATGTGTTAATAAAAAGAATAAAGAAACACAATGGTTTAGGAAAGATTGACGGCTTTGTCTATGCTTTCGTTTGAAAAAAAATGATTTAACGAAGGTGAAAGGTGACCTTTTTTCTAAAATTACTTCTGTCTTTTTTCAAGGAAAAAAGACAGAAGTATCAATTTTATAATGAAATAAAAATACATATAATGTTTAATTTTGATAATTAATTAATTTTGATGTTAATAATAAAATATAATCTAAATAAACATTTTTTTTTAATCAACCGCAGCACCCCCAGATATTTTATTCACGAGCCGCCACTGCCTATATCACAAAACTTTACCAAATGTATGAATTTCATAAATTACAGATTACCTTAACACAATCGGCTTTAGATCGTCGACTTCAGATAATATTTAGTTAATATTATGTATAAAATGTATTATGAACATTTATAAGAATAAATTGTGAATAGGTTTTTGAGCTTTTTTCCTATTATGCCCTACATTAACATTAAAATAAGATAATATTATACTATAATTGGGACTTTATGTCCCTAATCACTATGTGCGTGGTAGACATCATAATTTGCTGGCTGTACCTCCTGCCCGCACAGTCCTTTTTCGAATGGCTCCTATTCCAAGAGCTATCCGACTTCTTAATGAAATCGTTGCTGCCGAGACTGAATGTGATATTTTCCACCTTAGTGAGCGTAAATTGTCGGAAATTACTCTAACCCATTTATCTGGTAGTCTGCGCTCATCATTGTTTTCATGATTGATTGTGATTTATGAGTGAAATTTTGATTAACTCTCTTCCATTTGGGCCTTACAGGGATGTTTTGTATTTGTAGTTGTTTCTTACATATTTATTGAAACTGGCTGTAGGTGCAAGGCATTCCTTATGCTATATTTTATTTGATATTTTTACTTTATCTGTTATTATTAAATGCTATTTTTTATGTTTATGTATGAATGTATTTATGTTTATGTTTAATTGTTATTTTGTTTTTTTTCTTTTTTGTGTTATATTTTTTGACCATTGTGGCGCTTTAGGAATTCCTGTTATGCCACAATGGTCTGTTTAAAATAAATAAATAAATAATTACTAACAAAAAAATAAAATTGTAAAATATAAAATTATCAGTAGATCAGTAGCTATTAAATTAGATATAAGATGTATTTTAACATAATTTAAAAAAAAAGCACTTAAAAATCAAAAAAATATAATACAAGAGTATTATATTTTTTTTGATTTTTATTTAAATTATAATATTATTAATTGAGACCAAGAGGTCTGAATTAAAAATATTATAATTTACTGCTGTTATTCGGTGTAAACGTTTGACTATATTATAAATTGGAATAATAAGGTGAAAATATTTCCCAATCTATTATATCATAAATAAATTTCACTCAATATTAAACAGAGATGCTTGGAAAAGCTAAAAGCTTGTAAAATGAAACAAGAAGAAAGTTGAAAAATATGATACCTTCATTAAAACCGCCAAAGTATGAAAGGATAACCTACAAGAACGAAAGCTAAATGCAAATTAATTTTTAAAAATACATAAAATAAACATCTATCTATCGTCGAAATTTTGCAAATTATCCGCAAAAATTGGATTATGCAATTTAAACCTTCATTTTTCATATAGCCTAAAAAATTCTAAAGAAGAGCGGGTTTATATCGCATTTTCCTACGAAAAATCTCAATTAATATGCAAAACCGAAATTGGCTTATTTTGATGGATATTTTAAGATTTTTAAAAGCGACCCCAATTATAACTGTTTAATATAATACATTAATTTAATTACCTTGACTTTGAACACCTTTGCTTCGTGAAAACTGGTAATTTAAATCACCTAAAAGCTTCCAAACCCTCACACAACAAAAATTTCAGATATGTTATAACTTGAAATGAACCTTCATATAAAAATATCGTTAACACAATATTCTAATTTTTATATATGACTTTCACATTTTTTTAGTAGATGAATCTGAAAACAAATTAACATTATCCAATTTTCATTCATATACTGAAAAACACATTCCGATCTTTTGTACAATTATTTTATACCGGTAATCTAATAATGTGAGTAAACAAACCCTGAAAACGGCGCAGTGCAGAATTATATTGCATTCATAAGGTTGAATAAAAGGTGGCGTAAATAACCTTTATATATAAAAGTATATATATATGTATATATACATACAGCTGGCTATTTATCGTCAAGGGGTGGTAAACAAGAGGGTGGTGGGAAGGTCGGCTCGTTTCGTGGGCTAGATAAGGGCGTGTTATTAAGCCAATTATTCATTTTTATGAACAAACCTCTTTAGGCTTATGAGTTGCGCCCCTATTGTTTTTTCATCTGAGGCCTCATGTTTTAAACATACGCCCTTTTGCCTACGGAGACTCTCAGCTTTTTCGCCGGCTTTTCTTCGTACGACGCCGGCATCCCTCCCCACCCTCCCCATAGATCCTCGCGGGGGTTGAAAAATGTATACACGTACAGTAGATTGTAATTTTGGCACCGAGTTGTAATTTTCGGCTCGGTCATTCTCCACAGATTCTTCTTATGTTGTGCTCTTGTAGCCCGTCGTATATTTACTCGTTCGAGGCGGAAAGCGTGTCTCAACGTATTAAATGTACATTCCGCTTCGGATTTTGAGACTTTGTTCAAAATAAATGAAAGGAAATGTTTTATATATAATATTTTCACAATTTGAAATGACGTGCTATTAGCGTATAATCATATTATATTTATAATCATATCATTATATTGTAATTCAAATTTAATTACTTGTAATACATATGTATATCCAATCGTTTTAGGCGACATTATGTTCATAGATAATAATTAATTTACTGAAAACTGCATGCATTTTATATAGAGAGGTTAGACATTTTGTGGTTGTCTACACAGCTGGATGCAACATATCTAAGACGTATGTATGTATGTAATTTTGAACCTCTCTGTATATCAACCCACGTATATGCAGAAAAATATGTAATGCATGTATATACATATGTAATTTACGTATGTATATATTATTTACGTAATCATTTTGAGTGATTCAGTAGCGAACACAAACAGAAGCATAGTACCGGCTATATACATATACATATGTACATACATTTTTTAATTATATTTTCGACACCTGGTATTAAACTTGTACATATATAATTTTATAGATTATATATTAGAAATCAAATATGGCATAGTGGCATAGTGGGTACGACGGTTTTGCCAATTTGATGACTTGCCGTTTCAACAATAAAAGCAGATTAGTTGGCAAACTTTGATAGAAAACAATCGACTAAGAGTCACAAATATCTAAGTCTCACCAGCGGTACTACAGAAATCCTCCCGAATAAATGATAATATTTTCAATCGAGGTCAACCCAGGGCTTAAAGCTGGAAACCTGTCGATGGCTAGGATTGATGCAACCACTGAGCTATACTGCTGGGTATATACATATGTATGTATGTATGTACAATGTAATTATATAGATATTAATTACAAAATGCAAGAAAATGTTTGGTTGCAACAATCAACAAATTCGGACTAGTCAAATTTGCGAGTAAGATGAGGTGGGGATGCTAATTACGGGGAACTGTGTGACAATTAAGCTAGATAAATTAGGAAACTTTAACAGGAGATAGTCGAACTGGATTTAATAATCATCTAGATCTTGCCAGCAGCTATAGACTTATTCGTAATCATCGTGAAAATCAAATAATTTTTTCGATTAGATATTTGTATGTATGGATTTTTTTCTTTATTATCATAATATACGTATATATGTACATACATATGTATATATCGTATATTGTAACATATAAAAGGCTAAGCTATCCGTCCGTACAAACTATAAGCACGATTTTTTGTGTAAGTACATACATATATCCTGCAAAATACTGTCCGATCGATTTTGAACATAGACTCAATTTTTAGTTAATTAATAAAGACAGTTGGCCAGTAGCTTTTTAATTAAATCCCGCCCTTAAACTAGCAACCCAAAATTTACCCATAAATCTTAACAAAAATAAATTCAAATTAAAATAAAGTTTCGAACTTTTAACAATATTATACAAGTATTAGCGAAATAGTATGAATATTTGAGCTTTAAATTTACTGCACTTTATTTTAGCGTTTATTTAACCGAAGTTTTCTTTCTTTTTTCATTATTTTAACACTAGTACGGATACTACAATTTCCTAGCATAAACAGATACAGTGGATCCGTTGGACCATTGCTTATATCGGCCTGCGTTTTATTGTTTACTAGTGGTTTTACCCGGTATTTATAGTTTAAACGTGGTTAATTTTATAGTAAAAAAAATCCGGAACCAGAACTGAAAAAAGAATCCGGAACCGGAACTAAAACAGAAATCGGGATCCGGAAATGAAAAAGAACTGAAAAAGTAATCCAGAAACAGAAATCGAAATCGAAAACGATATGGTCGTCATAGAAAATTAAATTATTTTGATAACGTCACGGATTCTATCACCCAAACCTTACATATGTACATACATTAAACCCTTACATACAAAGTCTCTTTCGAAATTATATATTAGATTATGGTATTATATGAAGGGTTATTGATTATAAAAGTCATAATATGATTGTAAATGATTAAATAAAATGTATTTTAATTCAAAATAATAAATCGCACTTTGAAAAAGATATTTACATACATAAGTTACATACTTGATTTATATTTTTCAACGTGAATTATCATCTTCAAAGTGAATTATAGTTTCAATAGTTGTCTAATCTTTTTCAAATCTCAAAAAATATTTATTTATATTAATAAAAATAACGTCTCACGTTAGAGCCTTGATATTCAACATGTGGCTCGCGGGCCGCATACGGTGCTTTTATCTTGGTGGTAAAATTGCATACTCAAAATAATTAAATGTTAATGCATACTTGAGTTTCAAAAACTCATCCCGACCCATATAGGTTAGGTATTCGGATATAAAATATCATATTATATTATCCCAAATATCTGAAATGTAATAATTTTGTATTTTTTCCCCATTTACTTTCACTATTTTTACCACTGCATGTAATAAAATTCAGCAGAACTTTGAAAATATATAATCTCATAGTATTATAGCCTTAGTGGGAAACAAAAAATTGTTTTATTTTTTTTTTGACGAACGTCTAAAATTTTTTTATTATCTACATATGTATATAAAATTGAATGCCGTTTGCCTGTCTGTCTGTCTCGTATGGGCTCCTAAACCACTTAACCGATTACGATGGAACTTTCAGAATTTGTTGTATGTATGTCCAGGAAGATTACTGTGAAAAAAAAACGAGAAAAAACCTCTTAATAATAATATTCGATTTTACCGACGCGAAAGTATGAAGCGCCATTGTGTAGTCAATGAAAATGTGTTTGTAACGAAGTTAACAGGTTGGTTTACGACACGGCGTTCAGCTCCAACTATCACTTGAAACGGGAACGGGAACGCCACGGGAACGGAAACGGGAATTGCATGCCTTATTCTGGCATTGCAACGCATGCCGGGTTCAGCTAGTAATAAATAAATAATTGGTCAATAAAGGAAGTAGTATAAGGATATTAACCATTTTTTCCATAGTTGATTTTAAAAGGTAAAAAACAGATAAAAGAATTTTATTACTACATCTTGTATAAAGAACGATAAATATTTTAGACCGCGAAAGTTTTGCATAGTTACAGATAATTCAAATATTTTTTTCAAACTACAAATGAATAATAAATGCAAATTTGTATCAACTTCAGTGCAATTCAATTTCATAGTAAAACATAATATGTACATATCCTTTGAAAATTTGATTGAAAACCGTTGTATTCTTATAAAACTACTCCGATTTATTAGGCTCGACCCAATACGTATCCCGATATATATATATATATATATATATATATATATATATATATATATATATATATATATATATATATATATATATATATATATATATATATATATGTATATAAGTCGGTGTAAACGCGTACATACACACGAGTCATTTCCATTTGGAACACAAAGTGTCTGAAGTCCTTTGAAAGCCGACAAAGGCGGGATTAGTGCGCGACGTAAGAGCTGAGCACCAGCTCCGAGCTGGTACTCGCTCCAGCGAGTTTTCTTCACAAAGGCTGCCATCCATCCTAGGTGCCGAATCGAACGACTGACATCCGACTATAATTAATTTCACTTCCGGTCGCGGTTAATCCCCCAGCGATCGACACCCTATCCGATTTCAGAGAGCCGATTAGCCATATCGACGATTGTTTTTTATTCGTGAGAGAGAGAGAGAGAGAAGCAGGGGAGGCGAACATTTTCCGTTAAAATATTAAATCGTTCGACAACTGCATGTTCAGGGAAGATGTTCTGCGGTGTCGAAAATAACGCAATATGTCACGAGATCGGATAATATGAATAATGGTGCGCTATGTGTTAACGGATTCAGCACGTCACGCTCGTATCCGGTACAAAGCGTCGTTTATCCGAGACACACAGGGCCGTAGCTCTCGAGGGACTTTTTTTTCTTCCTTGTTTTCCTTTTTTTGGCCATGGGTGGCAGACGGGAGGCAGCGGCCTGGGTAAATAGTTTATGTATTGAAAGGCTGCCGCCCCTGCCCCTCGCCTCGTCTCTCCCTGTGCGAAAAGAAGAGAAAAATGTTTTTACAAGGCTTAAGGGTGTTCTTTCAATTCTAGCGTGCCGCGGGACGCTTATCCCGTCTCCCCTCCCCCATAATGTAACTTACGTAGATATATTATTTAGATCCACTTCCTAAGGTTCTACCTGCCCAATGCAAGCAAAGAAACTCTGTAATTTCAGCACATACATAAATTCGAACTTGTTTGTTTCAGCCGAGGCAAACTTTTAAATGTTCGATTGATAGTTTGTGCAGTAAAATAAAATAAAAAAGTAAAATAATTTTTTTTAATGAATTATTCATTTTGATTACATATACGATAAAGTAAAAAAATATTTAGTGGCGAAATTAAATATATGTAGGTACATATGTAAATATTAATTAAATCTATTTATTATACGTATTGAAAGAGTATAAATAATATATATACACTCGGAAGGATGTGTGTATGTGGTGGTGCATCAGCAAGTATGGAGATTTTAGAATTGATTACACTGTTCGACAAATGACGACTTTTTTTTTTTTGTTCATACGAGATATGACTTTTCTTATAGATCTATGCCCAGTGAACACGAATCTGGTAATAATAAATGTCGATTGGCTCGAGATTCGGAGGTTTATGTCATTTTGAAATCAAATTAATTAAATGTTATTAATCCATAAGAATAGTCGAAATATGATTTTTCTAAGTATAATTTTATTTAATTCTCATATAAAGACAATTTAATATATTATCCATATCAATTCAATTCAGATTCGTGTAAATACGAGTAAATAGTATGAGCTTCTTGCTCGCAATTTTACCGATTTAAAATTCAGCACACTTCCAATTAACCCTTTTAAACGATAATAAATAGGCCAGAACATTATCTTAATAAACATGTTTCAATAGAAAATACTCAATATAAAATAGTATTAACAGTGGGAAAAAATCCCATGTGAAAATACGTACTTTTGACTTTTGATTTGAACTGGACGACTACTTAGTGAGATTTGAAAGCTGAAAAGTACTACAAATGAAAGATAAAATACCCGACTATAGATTCCAATATTCATTTTGAACAGAAAATTGACAGATTTTGAGACATCGACCGAACAACACGAAGATATAGAAAAATCGTGCGATTTAAAAAACACATATAACTCCGAATGTCGAGCTAATCGACATTTTTTATAACCAGATTTGTATTTGCTGGGCATAGATTTATAAGAAAAGTCATATCTCGTCTCTGAAACATTTTTTGTGTCGAACAGTGTTATCAAAAGTTATTATATCGATTCCGATGGCGATTTCGGTTGTGACTTCGGTTACGATTACGATTACGATGACAGTTGCTGTTGTTTGTTATTATTATTTTACATATTTATAACTTTATTTTGATTCATGTATCAATTCCTTTTTCCAAAACTACCCATTGAAATATCAAGTGGTACAACACTAGTTGAAAATAAATTCTGTCTTCATATAATCTTTTTTTTCTCAAAGGGATTATCACCCTTTACATGTTTCCATTATTTTATTCAAAAGTGCTGTATTTTATTATATTATTTTCTTCTCGATAAACATTCACATAGCCTTTTACATTTTTAAGCTATTAATAGTACTAATTCATTCATTTTAGATGTTTCAATGACTTATTTTTCTGTTATGTCGAATTTGCAATTGCAGCGTAAGTGTTATAATTAGTCACCGGACCCAGAAGGTGCCGCGTATTGTTCAAAGGTTGTAAATGCATTGTTAAAGGTTTGCCGAACCTTTTTTACAAAGGATTTACAACAATGGAACAATGTATAGCACTGTGACTATCCTACCTCTAGTTATAATCAGTACATACATACAATACCAACCCATATGTTGCAGTAAAAAAAAAAAACAAAAGTTTTGAACCTATGGATGAATAAAATAAAGAATCAGTTCACGGCCAATTTTCAACTCCTTGACACACGCTAAATATTATTGACTTAATTATAAAATATAGAGTGAAAAAATAAATAATTAAAGGCGTTTAAGCAATTAAAGCTAGATAACGGCGAAAACGGATATTCACCAAGAAAACGCCGGGCGAGTGCAATAGGCGAACAATGTCACTGAACATTTTGGGCGATTAAAGTCAGGCACTTTTTCGTGGGAGAAGTTTCAAACGCGTCTAACGCAATAGTTTTGCACCATTGTAATGGCGGAGGATCCATTTACTTATATTGATGACCAAAATAAGCAATATGGCAACTTATGAAAACGATCGGATAAGAGGCAAATTTTTTTCAGAACTGTAATCGTAAGTGAAGCTAAAAGGAAGTTTGTAAAAATATACTAAAGCTTTAAATTTTTTCATTTTTTTTAATAAAACTTGTAAATCAATATTATTGTGTATAATTTGTCGTATTTTTACGTTCGTTTTAAAAAAAATTCAATTTTGGCCATTTCAACCATTATTAGTAAAAATATGTATGCATACGTCTTTACATTTATTTATTTGAATTTATAATTTTATAAATTATGTGATTTGTGAGACAGAGTCAATTAACAAATAAAATAAATTATATTTCAAGAGATTCAAATATTATATTTGAAAATACTAAGTTAAATCTTTATATTAAAAATAGATTTAATTATAGAATAAATTGGCTCGAGTCAACTTTTAAGCATTCAAACGGAACAAAGAAAATTCAGTCAGAGAGATGAGAACGGAGATGAGGAAAGAAAATAAGCATGTCATTAGTAATGAAAATCAGAATAAATTTACAAAGCAATTATTCCATGAAACTTATCTTGTACATTTAACATCATACCAATCAACAGCAACAGAATGAGATTCACCATCGATGCAATCGTTGAATCTTTTATTGGGGATACATATGTATATTCGCTACGTTATACTAATACTGTATTATTGTACCTGGTAGTATTATATATTAGTTTGTATTGTTTGCGCGTTCGATTTCGACCGTAAGATATTTCCGGTATCAAAAGCTCCCGTTTCGTCTCGAACATAATTGGTTGGGAGCGAATTAATTACACGGGCGATTGTGCGTGTGCGATTCGGAAGCGCCCAGATCAAAACCAAGAAGGATTATTTTTCAGGAGAACTCCCATCTCCACCCACAACCACCCGCCGCGCCGACCGTAACTTCGACGGAAAGAGGCCTTCTCCTGTTTCGTGGAAGCGGAATGGAACGACCGGAATGGGGGTATTAGAAGCCAATTGATAGCGTAAGCCGGTTAGTGATTAATGTTGTAAATATCCCTAATTGCCTCTCACACTGATAGTATCGCAAGCTGATTACAAACATACGACTCGCGCTGTGTAACAGTGAATCAATACCACTGTTGCAAAACGTCTAAAATACTAGCCGATGATAATTTATAACTAGGGGTTCCAAAAAACCGCCCGAAAGAAAAAGCCGCTTGACCGGCTTTCACTGGTTTCAGAAAATCAAGACTTTTTTTTAATTTAAAATTTTTATATTGAGAAAAAAAATTGTAAATATATTTACATATTATATTATGCAAAAAAATAATTGCTTATAAATTAAATTCGGCTATAAACATTATGAACTTTCATAAGATCATTATTATATATTATTATTACAAATAATAAAATTTTTATTATATATCACACCCATAAAATGGCAGATCCTGAATACGCACAAATAATTAAATGATATAAATAATATATATATATACATATATATATATATATATATATATATATATATATATATATATATATATATATATATATATATATATATATATATATATATATATATATATATATATATATATATTTTTTTTTTTTTTTTTTTTAATATAACTACTATCTAGAATATATTAAAAAAATAATGTCTTATCTCGTAGAAAAACTGTAATCGTGAATAAGAACACTGCTGAGATGAATTTTTTTTCGAAAACGTAATGAGCTATGAAATATTTCCATCTTTCAAAGCTATTTTTACACATCTGTTTTAGCTTAAAACAACTAAAAAGCTTGTCAAACTATTTGAAATCTTGGGAAACGAATTCATAATAAACTTACGATAATTTCACCTTGAATTTGCCTCAATTATCTGGTCACCTTTTTATTTATCCCATATTAATTGTATTGAGAAAGTTCAACTTAAATTTATTAAATCCTTACGCTACCTTTTTCCTACCTATACCCATTCTACTGTTTCCGACATTTTAAAAATCCTTTCTTTTAACAATCTTTCTGTCAGGCGACGACATTCTGATGCTATATTCTTCTTTAAGCTCATAAATGGTTTCCTTGATTGTTCTGATTTACTGAATAAGGTTAATTTCAGAATCCCAGTTCGATACCCTAGACGCGTTACACTCTTTTCACTTGATCCTTTCAATACTAATTCCCAAAAATATTTTTATCTGCAGCGCGTTTATCGTATGTTTAACGGAGAGCTGAATGAGGTTGATCTGTTTGGTATTTCCCTACATCAATTCAGGTCTAACATCAAGAGAATCTTGACCGATTGATTCATTTTTTCTTCTATTCTATTTTTCCAATATTTCCATTATTTTTATACTTTAGTTTAGTTATGTAATGTGCTATTTAATCATATTATAGCTTTCATTCCTTTCCATTTCATTTGTTTATTTTGTATTTACCTTTTTCATTTGTTTTTTATATTTGTAAATTTCAATTTCTTCTTATATTCTATCTTATAACCTTTTCCAAATATTTTAATACTATAGTTTAATTATGCAATGTACTACATATTTTGTCATGCCTTTATTCTTTACTTTTTAATTTGTTTTCCTTATATTTATCTTTTTCATTTTTGTAAAAATCTATTATTGGACTCGGGTGTTACATATATTATTTATTTACTTTTTGTGTTTTTTATACCTATCTCTGTACATCCTGTCTGTTGATTTTTCAATTAATAAAATAAAAATAAAATAAAATAACGTTTTCTATACTTTTATACCTGAACACGCAAAATCTACAAATTATGGAAAACTCAATTTGCCGAAATTCTAAACGGCCTTGTGTAAGTTATTTAAGAACTACTTTCAATAATAATTTATTGGTTTTTGACCTGGTCTTCGTCCATTATTATATCTCAAAGCCACTGCTAAGTGCTGTACCTTTTTTTTGTTGTTCAAAGAACGATAAAAGAAAATATACGCCTATTCCCTAAAGAAGTTTGGATTTACATTTATTTTTTTTTTTTTGATCTTTCATAGATATTTTAAATTAAAAAGCCGGCTGATCGAGCTAAAAAAGCCGGTTTTCAGTTTTATGAAAAATTATCAAAAAAAAGTCTAGCAAGACGATCTGGATATTTATTTACATCCAGATCTTACCAGAAACAATAGATATACATATATACATTTAATCATCGAGAACACCGATTAATTTTTTATACTAACCACGATTTGAACCCAACTGTTAACACTTGCCGCACTGTGATGGATATCGAGCGACCGGGACTTATATTTTATTTTATTTCTCCAAATATACTACATGCAGGCTTTTCATATTTTATATATTCTTCGTCAAAACCAAGATGATACGAAATATGTCGTTACAACAAAAACATTGATCAATATCAATAGAAATAATTATTTTTGCGGGAAGCCCCTTTGTTATATGTGTCTCGCAGATGCAAGAGAGATGAGGAATTCAATACGCGCTGCGCTCATCGTTCAGTGTAAAAATGATATCCACCTTGGAATGACGGCTCTGCTTCAGACATTATTTTTTTTCATTTCTTGGACTATTTTATACTATTCAACGTACAATACGTGATAATATTATTTTTATATCTAATTACAATAATTAACTTCGCAGATTTTGTAATATTTTAACTGAAAACACACATTTTCAATTGGACGCCTGGCGTCCAGCACAGTGGCTATCAGATTTTTTAGCAGCACAGTAAGGCAAGTATTAAACAGGTTTTTAACCAGTGAAGTATGTATTTATATATGTAAGTTGTGGCTGCAGCCAGTAATATTTTGCAATTAAAGTTATTAGCCAAAACAGTATATAAAACCCTCGATAATATTTATATTTAAATAATCATTCTATTAATAAATCACAACCCATACATATTTACCAAATATAACATATATTTTTGAGCGTACACAATGAAGTTAAATATTAATGTTTTACAATAAAATAACCGTGTTACATAAACGCATACTGAATATATTTCGATATATTTGAATATAATCACATATGGTTAAATGGATACCATTGCGTTTCACAAATATCCAATTTCGCGTAAAATTATCAATATTGAATGAAATGGTTTCCGTAACATGATTGACTAGACATTGGATAAATTGTACAATTTAATCCATTACGTGTATTCGTTAAAAAATTATAATATAATCATGCTACTATATATATAGCAATTAATTTTAAATGAAAAATACCTATCGAAAAATAAAGCCTTTGTGAAGATACCACGAAAAATCCAACACCACTCTACAATTTATCTGATTAAACAATATTAACAAAATACAAAAGTGGATTTGCTTCGCTAACAGGGGGGGAGTTCGATGGGTGGGAGTGAATGGGGGTAGGGGGATGGTTAGGCCTATTTCAGTTGCGTCAGTGCCTGCGTGTCGGTATTGAATTGAGAATTTCACAATTACACGAACACTTTCCAGGGACGAATCCCTTAAAAGCTATTCCATTATCGCGCTGGATAGATTCTTTTGAGACGGGGTAGAAACTGGGAAGCTCTCGCGAAAAGCTAGAGTGGCTGCTAATGCCGCGAATAATGCCGAGCTTTCAGCGATGAAACTCACATAATTCCGACTATTAAGCTATGAATACTGATTGCCACTGCCAGACGACAGATAATTATACCAGGAGCTTATTTTTTTCTTCTAGGAAAATAGCCACCATAGACTCTATCTAGTTTTAAATAATCACGTTTCGTTTATCGTGGAGTACGATCTCGTAGAAATGAACATTATTTTATAGCGAGCTGAAGATCGAAATTCTTACTAGCACCTTTTTCTTCTAAGAAACTGTTTATCAGCAACATCAACAAATTTCACCCACATATTAAACATTTTTATTATGTTTTTCGTCGATTTTTTTAATGATAACTGAATGATATTATTAGAAAATTACTCTAATATACTAATAGTGTTGTAAGTTGAGGATATTCTCGGAGAACGAGAATATTCTATTTTCTTGGTTATAAAACATCTCTAGATAGTTTATTAGTTTTTTAGATGATTCTAGAATATTTTCAGAACCTAATAGGAGTAATAGGACTATCTAGAATGTCTGAGAGCATTTTTAATGACATTTTTTCATTCTGACGACACTGAATGTGTCATTTCAACATTTTAACATACGCGCACTACCACCATGAACGTTTTCCGTAAAATTCTCACAGGATTGCAATGTTTATTTACTCTGGAAGAAATAAATTATACATATTTTGGTGAATATACTGCAATGAAATTGTTCCAACTTACTAATTTAATCATTCTTTTAAACTTAACATACACGATCGTAAAAATTTTCCCGTATTCACGCACCATTAAATTTAGTTTAGTTTCGAGAAGGAATTTGACCTTTGTTAAAATCGTTACTCTCTGAACTCAACAACCTCTGAAAATTCCCCTCCTGTTAGCATTTGCAGAATATAAAAGCACTACGATCATCCTCACATCGTCAGTATTACCATCGCTCTCCCTACAAGGAAGACCACTACTACCCTTATCTTTACCGTTCACATGAATTTATCAAATTACTTTCATAGTTTTCGACGAAATTTTGTAGAAGTTTGGGTATTTTAATTGTTATTTCACATCAATTTTAAAAAACATTACATAATATAAAATCGTAAATTTATTAAGCTTAGAAACGATAAAAATTTATTTTTTGCTTCCAAATCTATAAATAAATTTTGAGTTTTTCTCCGAAATCGTTAAATCTTTTAACACAAACTACATAATACGCGTAACATTTCTGTTGTGTTTCGCCAACTGCTTAAAAGTCACATTTGCTTACCCTCTCTCTGTACATCATCATCATCATTTACAGCCATTCGCCATCCACTGCTGGATGAAGGCCTCTCCAACACGCTTCCACTCGTCTCTGTTTTGCGCAACACTCATCCATCTCATTCCGCACATTTTCCTAATTTCGTTCACCCATCTTCCTTGCGGTCTTCCTTTTACTCTTTTGCCTTCTCTCGGGTACCATTCAAGCACTTCTTTTGTCCACCTTTCGTCCATCCTCCTAGCTACGTGACCCGCCCATTGCCATTTCAATCTCTTCACTCTATCCACTATGTCCACTACCCTTGTCATATTTCTCACCCACGTGTTCCGCTTCCTGTCTTTCCTCGTTATGCCAAGCATACAGCGTTCCATACTTCTTTGAGTGCATTGGATTTTATTTTGCATCTTGGCGTTCAGTGTCCAAGTTTCACATCCATACGTCATCACTGGCAAAACGCATTGATCAAAGATCCTTTTCTTCAGGCAGAGTGGCATTTTTGATTTAAAAACAGCATTCATCCGTCCAAATGCACTCCACCCTAATTTCATACGTCTCTTTATCTCTTCATTTTTACTACCAGACATGTCAATTATTTGACCCAAATATAAATAATTATTTACTACTTCTACTGGTTTATCATCTAAGGGGATGCTATCAGGCATGCAATAACTATTGAACATTAGTTTAGTCTTATCTACGTTAATTTTTAATCCTACTTTTCTACTTTCCCTGTCCAGCTGTGTTAGTCTGATAAGTAGGTCAGCTGAATCACGAGCTACTAAAACTATACCGTCTGCGAACCGAAGGTGACTCAAAAAGCGACCATTGATGCTTACTCCGGCTGTATCCCAATCCAATTTCCTGAAAACTCCCTCAAGCACCGCATTGAATAACTTGGGCGAGATTGTATCTCCTTGTCTTACTCCTTTTCCTATGCTAAATCTATCTGTACCTGAAAAAATTTTAACCGAAGCTGTGGCATTCTTATATATTGCAGCTAACAGTCCCACATAGGGTTCCGGCACTCCCTGTGTTTTTAGAGCGTTAAGTACTGCATTATGACTAACTGTATCGAAGGCTTTCTCATAATCGACGAAACCTAGGCACAATGGCCGTTGATATTCGTTGGCGCGCTCGATTAGTTCGCCAACTACTTGGAGGTGGTCCATTGTGCTGAAATTTGCCCTAAACCCTGCCTGCTCTATAGGTTGGTTCTCGTCGAGGATATTCTTCAGCCTTTCTGTAATAACCTTCGTGAAGAGCTTATAAAATGCAAAATGTTAAAAATTATTATTATTTAGGGTTTTGCATTAGTTAATTAATTTTATTCGTATCTTCCCTCATCTTACCGTTCACATGAGTTTATCCATTTTTTGAAATTGCAACTGATTACTTATTTTATTGTAATTGATTAACATGCCAATGATTACCTATTTTCGGTGACGTGTGGCGATTTATCATTTTCTCTTCTTAAATTTGATTTATCGTGTGCATTAAATAATGAGTATTGTAAAGTCAAGCAGCAACTATGACAGATTGCAAGTCACAGGTGACACTTAAAACAAAATGTAAACCTACCAAATAGTAAACATTTAAGCTTCATAAAAATGAAAAGCTTTCACATTTTCGTATCATATTTTAACATGGGAACATGATAGAGAGTAACCACTGTCTAAGAGCATCCGTGGGTGATCAATAGAGACCCCTAATTAAGCTAACGGGCCTCAGTAAGTACCCGAATAAAAGGTAAGCTGTAGTTCTCAAAAACTTGGGCGAGTACGTGCGTAAACAATAGACTCACCGGGGTAGACTTTTAGACAAAATACACATTAATGGATCGGAGAAGCTGTGCTGGGCAACTCGTCCTTTATGAGGAGGTACACACGGTAGATCAGATAATTCAGGAGTGAGCAGTGGATCCGTGTAGACCTCTTGGATCGTTGGATAAATGCTTTGAAGCGACTTTGGTCTTTCATTTGAATCCTGAACCCACGCAACAACATTGAGAGGGGTTTGGAGAGAGCGACTTTTTTGTATTAATTTTTAATTTGTTCTCAAACAATAAGGTGAGTAAAACATTCAAGGTATGATGTGTTAATTTTAAAACGATCGGTCAGTTATGGTACAATCCCGGTGGAATGTTGATTTATTCTCAAAGGCATACTTTGTTTGCTTTGTTAATCCTTGGCGCGCTTTTAATGGCACGCGGCTGAAAATCCAGCAAAGCTCCACAACAAAGCTTCGCAATCGCGATTTTGAACAAGTTTGATACGTACATATATGTACGTAAGTCGATTGATTTTTGTTTGAATTGATACGATTCAAACAAATATCGCCGGGCATAAAAAAAATTCTGAGCAATTACATACATTATGGACACACCCCGTACAATCAATCACAGGCCGCGGTTTCAGACAGTTCCAAAATTGAATTTAACCGTTTGACGGCTGCGGCGCGTTATTGAAATTCAAACAAAGCTGAAGTTGCCGAAGTTGGCTTATTTTTTCAAAGTTTTCTCCCATCTCGATTTTTAGGTATGGGAAATTATGTAAAACTCTCCTCCCTTCCCTCTCCGTGAAGGAACGAGCAATCCAACCTAAATAATTTCCACGCGGTGAGTCGATCGTCGAACAGATAATAATTACCATTGAAAAAAGAAAAAGCGAACGAGGGAAAAAACGATCGAGATTCCGTTCTCGCAATTCAGCAATATTGTAGATTCTATTAACGATTGAATTTTGAGAAAATTTGATAACCTTTTACATTTAAAAAAATACAAGGTTCTATACAAAAGAACATTAAAAAATATCGACCATCTCATCACATTTAAATTTGCATACATATGTACATACATATAAACTAAAACAACTAATTTTTAAAAATGCTTAAATTTATCTATATACATATATAGTATATCGAAATTCAAAAGGATTATTTCAAATATAGTAAAGATATGGAATATGGAACACTCCTATATACATATGTATATAAATCAATGTTTGTATGTCTGTCACGTATGCGTGACAGACATACGTACAATCCTATACTTTACTATAATTTAATTTGATTATTAAGTATTAATTTGAAACTGAAACATTCACTTATCGAAACTTTCTGGATTTATTGTATGCATGTCCGGGAAGCTTACTGTGAAAAAAAATCGGCCAAAAACAGGAATGGAAACGGGAAAAACGGGAATGAGCGGCATTGCAATGCAATAATTTCAAATGTTTTCGCGTCGCGACATGCGTTGTTAGGGTAAAATAAACAAATAATTGAATAATTTCAAATGTGTTCGCTGTCTGCGTTTTTCCAACAAATGGGAACGGGAACGGGAACGAGAACAGGAACGGTAACGGGAACGAGAACGGGAATGGGAACGGGAACGGGAATTGCATGCGTTATTGTAGCATTGCAACGCATGCCGGGTTCAGCTAGTTCTTGATAAAAATCATGGATAATATTTCTATTTATGTACTAGTATTTCTGTTAATTCTATATATGTTATTATATGTATATAGGATCCGGATGTGAAGGATTCCAAGTGAAACGCAGATTAAGTCAGAACTATGTATTTATTAACACATGCTTCGGGCTTGTTCTCCAACAAGTGACCATAACAACACGCATCCGGTCTTTCCCATGCATACCACACTCATACTTTATCCCTTGCAGTTTGACCAACCACAATTACGGCTCGTTTAAAAATCATTCCTACATTTCGGTCATTCCTGACTGTCATTCGCCCTCGGATGACATTCTGTCTTTTATATTTTTACAGCATTTCATCTCACATTCTTTTACATTTCATCTTCTACTCTATACAATATATCATCTTACATTCTTTTAAAACATTTCCTCTATCATCCTCAACAATGTTTCATCTCACATTCTTTTAAAACATTTCCTCTATCATCCTCAACAATGTTTCATCTTCCATTCCATAAAATCATCTTATATTCTTCTAAACATGCTTTCAATTGTCACAATTACAATTTACATCACAATTACAATCATCATCACAACTACATTTCAATACACTTATACATCAATCATTTTACAATTTACATAACAATTACAATTATAACAAATTAATCGTTACACATTTCACTACAAATCAATTTTTCATTTCAACACAATTCAATCTTCAATAAAGTTACACATAAATCATCACAATTAAAGTTACACATAAATCATCACAATTAAAGTTACACATAAATCATCACAATTACAATTTAAAATTATTTCAAGCAATACAAAACAGACAGGTATCACAATTACTATGTAAAATTATTACAAGCAATACAAAACAGAAAGGTATCACAACCTTTACAATGACAAGTTAAATTTTTACCCCGGAAACAATCACATTTTAAAACATTACTAGAATTAGCAATAAAACATTAAAATCAATACCTTTACAATGACAGGTTAAATCTTTACACCAGAAACAATCACATTTTAAAACATTACTAGAATTAGCAATAAAACATTAAAATCAATACCTTTACAATGACAGGTTAAATCTTTACACCAGAAACAATCACATTTTAAAACATTACTAGAATTACATTTCAATACAGTTATCTTATATTCTTCTAAGCATGTAACCACATTAAAACATGATTCAATGTACCAAGCACTTCCCAAAAAATACTAGAATAAGCAATAAAACATTACACTTTTCAATCATCAAATTACAAGTAAGGCTTAACTAAAAACCCTCCAGGTATTTCACTTATTCTCTAATTCACAAACGCACACTTCACTTCCATCGGTGCAACTTAAATTCTATCCAATGCCCTCGGCGATTCTCTGTGACTGTCCGAGGAATCTGCCGTCACCCCACAGATATTCTGCTAGTAATTTACCATAAATGAAGTCAACACATATTGGTTCTAGCTCACTGATACATCCAGTAAGTCTTTTCTCAATCCATGGTTCTATTTTCTTTTCCATTGAATTAACATCAATCCGACTACGACTGAGCTTGAAAGTGAATACAGTGTCTTTTGGTGTTGAAATTTTGACTGGGTCCCTTAATCCTTCTTGTGATTTAGCCATATCTTTCTCTTTGTCTTTATGTTTTTCCTTTTCTTTATTCTCATCTTCAGAATTCTTCAAATGACTATAATCCTTAGATCCTTTTCCAAATTGATCATCGGGTGGTTCATCTGTATTTGAAAACGGTATGTCTCCGTAGTCCCAAAGTCTTCTTCTTTGCAATCCATCACCGTCCATACTTCCATCAGCCAGGTTCACACCTCCATCAGCCATGTTCGCATCGTCCTCTTCATCATTGGAAACAATGAGTTCTCTTTGAGCAGACATCTCTCGTGAAGCCCGTTGCTGCAAAGGTCTTTTACATGCCTGTTGCCACACTTCCTTACGATCCCTCATGTCTTGCTCTTTTTTCCTCCTCGGCAGACTCCGTTCTAAGTTAACCTCCATCAAAACACACGGTTTTTTAACACATTTCACTTTGCTGCCGTCAATGCACATAAGAACGGATTCTGTGATAGGGCTACCCAACAGGGCGGCACCCGGGATACTGACTTCTTTTCTTATTTCTTCTTGTATTGTCAAGACAGTCTTTGTTTTGGTGCTGTTACATTGAGCTGATATGTGCCCAAACTCGTTGCAATTGAAGCAGCGGGTTCCTCTTTTCTTGAATCTGCAGTCGGCTGATAAGTGTCCACGTCCTCCGCAATTGTAACATTGTGGTCTCTCTCTTTCTCGGTTTCTTACGGGCCCCGCCACCCTGGGTTCGTCGTCCTCTCTAATTTTCTCGCACTGCGTAACTCGCGTCTTCAGCTCCTGGATTGTACCGGCCCCGCTCAGCGTCATTTTTTCATACTTATCAAACCCAAGTCCACCAATTATGTACGCGATAATCGCCTCTTCCTCAATAAAACTACACTTGGCTGCAATCCCCTTCATCCTGTAAATGTAGCTTAAAATGTCTTCCGCTTTTCCCTTTTTTTCTAACCTCAGTTCTCTGTGCACGTCCGCACTATTCAACTGATGGCCAAACTCTCTGGTCAATCGTTCCTTAAGTATCGCCGACGTGACGATGCCCGTTTCCGAGTCCAAGAAGTCCTTGGCAGTTCCTTCACACAGCATCCGCCCATACACCAACTGTTGTGTCTCCGTCCAGCCGAGGATTTGCGCGTTTTCTTCGAGGCGCTCAATCCACACTGCAATAGGGCTATTTCTGCCGTTATATTTTGGCAGACCGAAACCAACCTCCAGATCTCGGAAATTGAACTGTGGTATCTCCCTCGTCGTCGTTGCCACTGGCGTCGTCGTGGATATCATCATCGTCGTGTGGCGTGTTCGCTGACGTGACGTCACCGACGTCACGGGCTTCGCCTTTAAGCTCGTACGCGATCTCGTCATCGCGCGCGCGTCCTAACCTCAACTGTCAAAACTCCGCGTCGTCGTCTGACCGCTTCTGGCTGTCACTGGAATGTCTTCGGGCATCCCGGACGAGCCCCCAAATATAGGATCCGGATGTGAAGGATTCCAAGTGAAACGCAGATTAAGTCAGAACTATGTATTTATTAACACATGCTTCGGGCTTGTTCTCCAACAAGTGACCATAACAACACGCATCCGGTCTTTCCCATGCATACCAGACTCATACTTTATCCCTTGCAGTTTGACCAACCACAATTACGGCTCGTTTAAAAATCATTCCTACATTTATATACACTCTCTATAAATATGTATGTATGTATATATGTACGTATGTCATGTTTTAACATATGTAGTATTTTCCATTGAAATTGTGTAACTATCAATACTAAATGAATTGAAATCTTATCGGGTAGACAATCTATATCTATAATAATGTTATTCAAATATTATATTGATATACAATAATCGAAAAACAAACATACCACCTCCAATCATAACGGTTGGTTAATACACATATTATAAACAAAACATTTGAAATGTGATATTGATACACTTCAATTAAATTACAGATATTATTTCCTGCTAATTGAACTAATTATAATATAGTATTAATATATTTAAATGGAAACCACCCCACAATACGCAAAAGTAAATAGTCCTATAACATATAATATTATTATTTGAAGAACTTTATACACTAGGAAATTACTAGAATATATCTGCAATTGATCATAAAAAAAATAATTTCTCATGAAATTTAGAATAGTTTGTGGACTTACATATATTACAAACAAAATAAAAAAAATGTGAATGTCCTTGATGATCACTTGTAACAAATACATTCGTATGAGAACTAAATGATTAATAAATCCAGATGGACCGTCTCCAGATAGACCGTCTGCCGGCTTTATCTAGCAAATAAATTTTGATCGCCAAAATTATAACGCATTTTTTCTCTCCACTTCAGAAGTCAAACAAAACACCACTATAGATGAATATCTTTCCCAATAAAACTTCACTGCATTCCAAACATTACAAATGTTTTATACGATTAAGTCCGAGTGTGCATCTAAAAAATTACTAATATTTGTATAATAAAATGATCAAATGTATGAAGTATTTTATGTATCGAAATCACATTGATTCGCTGTGCAGACTTGTAAAGTTCGCAAATACGTTATGCAGATAGAATGCGAACAGTTGCATAAGTGCTTATCACACGTGCATTTCCTGTCTGTCCACATGCATACGTAGTGCAAACTTTTCGCGCAGGTCGCCGTAAAAGCTTTCAAGGGGCTTTTAAGCGGCACCGGAAGACGCCTCGACGGGTTTTCCTCCCGACTCTTCTCTCAGACCCCACTACACGTCCAGAGAGGTTGCCCGAGATGAGGGGGGGAGGTTTAGGAAAGGCTTTGATTAATAGCCTCGCCCCGTCTCGTACAAAAATCCCTGTGTCAATTTTCGCCAAGCGCGGAAAAACTCGGCGAAAGAAAATGTGTCCGGTGATAGCGCGCGCGCAGCCGGGAAAACTCGTTCCGTTACTTTGCGCGGGATTAAAGCAAACTCAGCGCGGCTGGAGCGTTTTCATATTGTGAAAAATTTAATTAAAACGCGAAAGGATTCGAGTCGTGATATATTACGCTAATATTGCCAGAGGTTTTTATGTGTCCTTATTAATATCGCGACATTGTTGTGCTTTTTTTTTCTTTCCCTTTTTTTTGCTCGTATATTCCTATTCTATCGCTTCCTTTACTTTTCTAGCCCTTTTCCCAGCTTATAATATAAAATGTTACATTTCCGCACTGTTCTTACGGGAAAAAATATTACATACTTTAGGACTTTTATGCTGAAACTGAAGTAGTAATCAAACGAAACTTTTTCCCGTGAAAATTTAATAATGTTATAACGAAATACATAAAATTTGCGTACCCGCATCAAAACTTTGAGCTTAATTTATAAAATGATGAATCATTCAGAAGGTTCTATACAAATTTTTATTCAATTTGCAAAATTATTTACAATAATAGTGATGACTATGTAAGTGCTATGTAAGTTTATTTCCAAGATTTCAAAATATTTCAAAGTGGATAAGTATTATAAAATTGAAATAATACCTATCTAGTTTCAAAAAATAAACTATATCAATTACAAATCTATCACTGAGTAATATTAAGTGATTATTAATTTCAAGTTCGCATTATTGTATATACCTCTCGTATTAACGTATAATCATCATTAAATTTCATAAGCAACAACAAAATACGATCTTTCATTTTACCTGATGATTACGTCACACAATACATTAATGCAGACAACGCTTGAAAGAAGACCCATGCCAAAACTTTACGAACTTGAAGTCTCTCTAAACTTTACTTTTTATTAGCTGAGAAATATTTTCAGTGAACAGTTTTCACGCAATATATACATATATTGTCACAAATTATTAAAAAAAAATAAACTTCCCTTATATTCAAAATAGATTCAACATTTGGTTTTAAAATACAATTTTCGTTCTTTTCATACAAATCGTCATCATCGTTTACAGCCACCATCCACTACTGGGTAATGACCTCTCCAATACGCTTCCATTTGTCACTGATTTGCACAACTCTCATCCATCTAACCCGACACATTTTTCTAATTTCATCCACATATCTTCCTTGCGGCCTTCCTTTTATTCTTTTCCATTATCTCTGGTACCATTCTATATGTATATAGCACATATTTTATCCAACTTTCGTCCACTCTTCTAGCTACGTGACTCGCTCACTATATCCATTACCTTTGTCACGCATCTCACTCACGTATTCCGTTTCCTATATCTCCTCGTTATACCGAGCAAACAGTGTTCCATACCTCTTTGAGTTCATTGAACTTTGTGCAACATTTGGGAGTTCAATGTAAAATTTTCACATTTATACGTCATCACTGACAAAACACATTGATCAAATATATTTTTCGTCCAAATGCACTCGATCCTAATTCGATACATCTATACATACATACATATGTACTACAAGCCTTCCTGGTATATATCTATGTAAAATTAAATAAAATAAAATATATAGAATCACGTATCGAAATGTACTCTCAACCGTGCCCCATTCTCGCAACTCATCGAATATCACAAACGAACGGTCATTTTTTACAAAGCTATCTAATACCATTATATACATACGAATATAATATATTAAACATATATTTGCGTTGAAACACTGAGAAGTGCAACGAACGACAGAGAGATAGCCTCGAAGAGAGAGCATGAGAACCGCAAGCACCGCATGCGAACAAAATTACAGAGTGCAGTTGCACTACTTGGACGAAAATTACACAAATGCATCTCAGCGCAAGTTGCACATATATGTACATACGTATATATATGTATATACATATATATATATATTCAAGATACTACAACACATGCAGACACTGCATTTGGAAACACACGGTGGTCATTTTAAATACAGATTACGCGGTGCAAACTTCGCCGAATGTTTGCAAAGTCGGTAGGTGGATTCTGCGCTGACCAATCGTATTAAAATATCATATAACATTCATACAAATACATTAAATTCGAAATTAATTGCAAACATTGAGAAACCTTAATGTGTTGTTCTTATTAAATGAATAAATATATTATTAGATACATATCAATGCATTTTCTTTTTACATACCTCTTATACAGTTCACATGGTTTTCGTGTTAGTGGTAATTTTTCATACCTCTTATCTCTTATTCGATCGTTTTCATACTTTGCCATATTGCTCATTTTGGTCATCAATATACGTTAATGTATCGTCTGCCATTACGTTGGAGATCAAATATAGTATACAATGCGTATCAAATATCCACAATTTTGGGTACGGTGACGTTTTGATCTTCTAGCAAGCTACTATATAACCTATCTTTCAACCTGTTCGCCATGATATGGACATATCAGATTTTAATTGTTTAAACGCCTATAATTCCTTAGTAGTCTTACTGTGCACATTAGCTTCTAAAATTATACAGACGAGATTAAAATTGTTTGTAATCTTTTTGCTTCACATAAAACCAGAAATGTGTAACTTTTAATAAATCTAAGTGTGATATTGAATGTAAAATTCATTATTTACCTATCCCGATTATACTGGTTTGTCATTATATATTTTTTCAGTTGAATGTTTAATAGTTTAATTGGAAAATACCGAAGTATTCCGGAGTCAGATTAAAATTTACTGACTCCGACTCCAACTCCAACGATTTTAGTTAGATGGGCTTTTCTTTCCAACGTTTATCATATTGATAATGAAGATAATACCGATTTTCAAAATATAAAAAATGAAAATAATTTTAAAATAACTAAAAATTGACATTCAACCCGATTTATTGAATTATTGGTAATTATATACATAGGTATAAATATAAAGTTAGGAAAGTTATAGTATACATTTGTATATGTCTGTATATGAATTTCATACACAAACAAATCAATGACAAATAAAAAAGCATGAGACGGAAGAAACATCGGTTTTGGCAAAAACACATTAAAATATGTACGATTCAACAATCTTATTTGTAATATAATTTAAATTCATGATTTTTATAAAAAAATGATTAAATTACAATTTATTAGTCGATTTATTTCAATAAAATCAGAGACTTACACCATAAAACTATTATTAATTAAAACATAATAAAAAGGAGTTGGAGTCGCTTGATTTTTTACGACTCCGACTCCGCTTAAAATTCTCAGACTCCACAGCCCTGTCATATTTAAAACTTAATCCAAAAGATGATCCCAAACTACATACATCAAATAACTACAAACTAAGTACATACATATATAAAATAACAAACTTAATCAGCAGCATCATTTGAGAACCATTCCATTAATATATGCGCCACTGTTGTGTTTCAACGTATTAAATTCAAAGTATGCCTTTCTATACATACAATAGACATTTCCAAGAAATTTGCAATTTTCAACAAGATAAATTTTGATTTTATATACAGACACTAATCATCCTTTATTATCACTCGACATGCATATTGTATAAAATTTATAAATTTTAAACGGGCTGGTGGGAAATGAGTTAGGGGGGGGAGGAATCTTGGGAAAGTTTGCTTCATTTGCTTCGAAATTTACGACCTCATTTTCTTTCAAGGGTAGTTCAGACGGCTCTAGCCTTTTATTTTAATTTATTAGTCGAAAGGTGGCCCGAGTTAAATCTTCCATACTTAACTTACGACTTTGCCCGCTATTTGCCCGTTGTATACGCGATGATGATAATAATTTGGTTTAATATTTGCGCTAGCGTTTTAGCGCAGCATGTGAGAGTAGAGAGAACGCCTACCGATAATCCGGTGCGCAAAAACGTCGGATTATCAAACGTCTGTCTGGCCTTTGTTGAATTTAGCCTAATCTTCATACGCAAACGGAATTAATGATCAAGGTTCGCTCGCACGGCCCGTGAGAGGCACAAAGCCAAAGCTGTAACGATTTCGCGAGAAAAGTCGTATAATGTGTTGGTACACGTGCTTTCGTCGATGGAGAAAGAGAGGAAGATCAAGTCACATCCGGGCGCCGACGATGACAACCGACAATATGCTCGACTACGTTTACCTTCTTTCCCTTTTATACAGGAACTATCTTTTTCACCGTTCCTAAATCAAGCCTGAGAATCGTGATCATCATTCAGCAGGTTTTGGACTAAAGATTTACTATGAAACATATTATCAAAAATTCAATATATAGATTTTTTACTACTGCATATATAAATATATACGTACATATACACAGAGCCCTACAAAGGGGGAGGGCGAAGGAAATGGCTGCCCCGGGCGCCAAAAATCATCAAAATGCTTCGATCAAAATTATGCCGGGATCAAAACGCATACCGGGATCAAAACGCATGCCGGGTTCAGCTAGTATATGTACATATTATAAATATTAAAAAAAATCAAATATGATTTTTGAAAGAATGGGGGGGGGGGTGCCAATTCAAGCCCCGGTCACAACGTTTCAAAAAACGTGCTTAAAAAAATGAACCATCTTCTATTTTATTTGTAATTAAACGATTCGTATATACGGGGCCCCATGAAACTACACCCCTTGCGCCCCCGCGGGGACTTTGAATCCATTGAATCGAAAAAAATCGAATCGGCGCCTATGAATCGAAAAAAAAAATCGAATCACGTGTTCGATGACGTCACCGATCTACGGACGACGAACGAACGAACCAAGGAAAACATACAAAGTCTCTTTCCAAATTATATATTAGATACATAGATACATATATTTAAATTTCATAATCGTGAAATTATAAATGAAAAAAGTATTTTTATTTTTAATTTGTCTCTTATGCAGTACGTAATTTGTTTAATTTGTCTCTTATGTACGTATGTATGTACATACATATACACATAGGTATATACATATGTATGTATATCTGTGAATAGCATTTAACTTCGCAAATGATACGTTCGTTTATGCAAAAGCATATTTCTAATAATAAGAACGAAATCGTCAAGGATGTTAAATAAATAAAATAATATATATATATATATATATATATATATATATATATATATATATATATATATATATATATATATATATATATATATATATATATATATATATATATATATATATATATATATATATAATTGTCCCATTAAAGAGACATTCCAAAGTCAATCTAGGACTATATATATATATATATATTATACGCCTCTCTAAATGTCTACATACAAAACATACATTACATAGCAAACAATACATATGTACACATATAAAACTTGAAAAAAAAATTCAGAACTATGAACAAGCGTAGCCGTAGAAGAAAAAAAGTCGACGTATAAAAACATTTTATCGAAATTTCATAAATTTTCCCGAAACTTTCCTCCGCTCTCTTGTCATTATTGCTCATTAAACATTGATCGAGTCTACGCCGCAGCGACTATTAAAATAAACGTGACGCTACGATGGCTCTACGGATGAATTATAAAAATATCTGCGCGCGTGACGGCAACGCAAAAATGAGTTATTTAGCGAGCAGAATGTCGACTATCCGGCGAGAATTTTAAGCAGTCGTCCGGAAAATTTCCCTACGTGCATACATACACATGTACAGTGTACCTACCCCGTTTCTAGGTACACACAATATATGGCAATATATGCGAATACAGGGTGTCGGCGAAGTGCGGTCGGTCGTTCGCTTTGTCAAAATCGAAGCAATTGTAGCGAATCTCTGCGGTGCCAATGCGCTAATCGAATGTCAATATGTCAAAGGTGGTGAGGGGGTGGTGAGGGGGTGGTGAGGGGAAATGTGGAAAGCGGGAGGGACATCCCGACTAATTGCCAATCGACCCCGATTAATTATAATTTGAATTGTATGTATGTCAACAATTTGCTGAGGGATGACACCATGATCTTTCAAAATCGACAACTATCAGTGAAATTGGACACATGTATGTATAAACTCAATCAAAATTTAAATTCCTTTTTAGTAATGGAAAATCAATGAAAAATCATTCTTAATATTAAATGAAAAACTAATAAAAAATGTGCATGCTTAGTAGTAAACTAGTAAGTCAGTTGTTCTCATAATCGATTTTTTTCTTTGAGAAGAATAATTTCAAGCTCTCTTTTTAATTTTTATCTTCTCTCAGTGTTGAAAAAAATATATGCAAGATAGTTTTCCATCGTCTTGAGTAGATAAAAAAACAATTGGTTTGAAATTTAACAGAAAAGTTTTGATTACTTAATGTTGAGATAGTAAGTTATTTTTTTTCTTTTCTAAAGAACTATTTTTCAGTTACTCAACTTAAATTATATACATACATTTTAACATCACTGTGAATAAATATAAAAAGTCCACTATAGATTCCCCTGATACGTTGCTATGAACATACCTACATATGTACATATGGTGTATGTACATGTGCAAAATTTATAATGTTTAATTATTAAAATAAAATTTTATTCATATATTATACTTAAAATAAAAATGCACGAACAAAAACAACAATCGCTTTATATGTAGATTTTCTTAAACATGTAAATATTAAATACAAAATATAAAAATATGTACATTAAAAATACAGCGCCTCGTCCATACAAACGTATTACACTTCTCTCTTCCTCAATAATGGCACTAGAAAAATTATTTTTTAATATGCTATGGATATCCACCATTGGCATGTTTCAATGGTTTTATTTTTTTGATTAGTTATTTTTTATAGGAATTAGGAGCCGCCAAACATCTATAAAATCGCCTCTTTTTTACACCCACGAAAAGAGTCCAGCGTGATTATTTACGGTTGATTTTTAAAAAAGTACGACCACACAAACGTAGGAAATATCTTTCTCATACCGATGATGAAGAATTTTTTTTCAAATTGGTCCAGTTTCGGAGGAGAAAACTGGAGAATACGAAACCTCGATTTTGCCGATTTAAAATAGATATTATCTATCTGGTCGAGGCGCAACTGTCGCATTCACTCAATATATATTATATATCGAAGAAAGGAACGACAACAAAATTAACGTTTCGGGTATCCAGCCCTCTTAAGAAGATCCCTTACTCAAGATGAAGGGGAATTCATAGTATATTACACATAATTTATAATATGTACATATGTACATACATTTATGTATGTATTTATATTAAATACCGTCAAAGGAAACCCAGTCAAGGTTGATTTACAGCAATGCTATATATACATATATATATACATATATATATATATATATATATATATATATATATATATATATATATATATATATATATATATATATATATATATATATCATCATCATCATCATTTACAGCCATTCGCCATCCACTGCTGGATGAAGGCCTCTCCAACACGCTTCCACTCGTCTCTGTTTTGCGCAACACTCATCCATCTCATTCCGCACATTTTCCTAATTTCGTTCACCCATCTTCCTTGCGGTCTTCCTTTTACTCTTTTGCCTTCTCTCGGGTACCATTCAAGCACTTCTTTTGTCCACCTTTCGTCCATCCTCCTAGCTACGTGACCCGCCCATTGCCATTTCAATCTCTTCACTCTATCCACTATGTCTACTACCCTTGTCATATTTCTCACCCACGTGTTCCGCTTCCTGTCTTTCCTCGTTATGCCAAGCATACAGCGTTCCATACTTCTTTGAGTGCATTGGATTTTATTTTGCATCTTGGCGTTCAGTGTCCAAGTTTCACATCCATACGTCATCACTGGCAAAACGCATTGATCAAAGATCCTTTTCTTCAGGCAGAGTGGCATTTTTGATTTAAAAACAGCATTCATCCGTCCAAATGCACTCCACCCTAATTTCATACGTCTCTTTATCTCTTCATTTTTACTACCAGACATGTCAATTATTTGACCTAAATATAAATAATTATTTACTACTTCTACTGGTTTATCATCTAAGGGGATGCTATCAGGCATGCAATAACTATTGAACATTAGTTTAGTCTTATCTACGTTAATTTTTAATCCTACTTTTCTACTTTCCCTGTCCAGCTGTGTTAGTCTGATAAGTAGGTCAGCTGAATCACGAGCTACTAAAACTATATCGTCTGCGAACCGAAGGTGACTCAAAAAGCGACCATTGATGCTTACTCCGGCTGTATCCCAATCCAATTTCCTGAAAACTCCCTCAAGCACCGCATTGAATAACTTGGGCGAGATTGTATCTCCTTGTCTTACTCCTTTTCCTATGCTAAATCTATCTGTACCTGAAAAAATTTTAACCGAAGCTGTGGCATTCTTATATATTGCAGCTAACAGTCCCACATAGGGTTCCGGCACTCCCTGTGTTTTTAGAGCGTTAAGTACTGCATTATGACTAACTGTATCGAAGGCTTTCTCATAATCGACGAAACCTAGGCACAATGGCCGTTGATATTCGTTGGCGCGCTCGATTAGTTCGCCAACTACTTGGAGGTGGTCCATTGTGCTGAAATTTGCCCTAAACCCTGCCTGCTCTATAGGTTGGTTCTCGTCGAGGATATTTTTCAGCCTTTCTGTAATAACCTTCGTGAAGAGCTTGTAGACCGCTGAAAGTAGACTAATGGGTCGGTAGTTCTTGATATCGCTTTTGTCGCCTTTTTTGTGTATTAAAATGATAGTTGCGTTATTCCATCCTTCTGGTATAGCTTGGTTCTGGATGCATTTGCTGAAAAGCCTAGCTAAGATATTAATTAGGGGGGGGCCGCCACATTTTAGTAAGTCAATGGGAATATTGTCTTCCCCTGGGGATTTACCGTTCTTTGCAGTTTTTAGCGCGGCCTCTACTTCGCTAGGCAATACTGCAGGAACCCTTTGGCCGTGTGTCGATTCCAGAGCGGGGAATTGGCCGTTGTCGTTCTCGTATAGTTTTGCATAGAACGTGTAAACTCTGTCTATGATTTCTTCTCTATTCCTAATTATTACTCCGCTCTCTGATCTGATTGCGATCATTTGGTTTTTGCCTAAGAAAAGATCCTGTTTGCACTTTTTCAGGCTACGGTTATTCTTAATGGTATTTTCTATTAGCTTGCTGTTAAAATCCCTGACATCCCTGACTATTCTCTTTTTAATTTCCTTATTTACTAGATTGTATTCTTGCTTATTATTATCCCTATCTAAATTCCTTTTATGCTTAATTAGGTTTTTTGTTTCCGCTGAAATTTTGCTTAATTTAATCTGTTTCCTGAATCCACCTAATTTCTTACCTGTTGAGGTTAGAACCGAACTAATTACAGTGTTCAATTCCTCGATGTCTGCTTCTGGGTTTAATTTCCCGTATCGATTTCCAAGTTCGAGTTCGAATTCCTTTTTCCTAGACCTTAGTTGAGCGAAATCTGGAGAGTTACTGCATCCTTTTATTAATTTCCTACGTTCGCAATTTATATTAATGGCCATCTTGGCACGGACTAATCTGTGATCGCTACCTATATCTACTTTACTTAAAACACTAACGTCTTTAACGGAGTGCAGGGCATTTGTTAGGATGAAATCGATCTCGTTTCTGTCTCCTTTAGGACTCTCCCAAGTCCACTTATTGTTGGTGTTTTTCCTGAAAAATGAATTAGTGATAAAGAGCCTGTTGTGTTCTGCGAATTCTATGAGGCGATCGCCTCTGTCGTTTCTTTGGCCGGTACCAAAATTGCCTACTGCTCTTTCAGTATTTGCCTTTTGTCCTATTTTTGCGTTAAAGTCGCCCATGATTATTTTAAAGTGGTGACGGCTATTATCGTATGCGTCCTGTATTTTTTCGTAGAAGTCTTCTATTTCCTCGTCTGGGTGGCTAGATGTGGGGGCGTACACTTGGAAGATTTGACAAGTGTACCTGCTCGAGATTCTTAATACTATATAGCATATACGTTCCGATATGTCGCTTATTTCTATAATATTTCTTTCTATTCTCTTATTGATAAGAAACCCTACTCCTCCTATTCTACCATTTGGTAGCCCTCTCCAGTAGAGACAGTTACCACTTTTTAGGATTATTTGGTTTTGCTGTTTTCGTCTTACTTCACTAAGTCCTATTATATCCCATTTGATATTTTCTAATTCATTCTCTAATGCAAGCACACTTCCTTCACTCGATAACGTTCTTACATTGTACGTGGCTAAATACAGGTTTCTATTAGCTAAGCTATCATCCATCGTCACTCTTACCTTGTTGGAGGTTTGGATATTATTTTTCTCGCATTTATCCAAGATGTGTTGAGAAAAAGGCGGTACTTGAGAGAGATTTCCATTCAAGGAGTGAGTTCTTACCGCCATAGACTCTTCTCTGTGGTCAGCTTTGACAGATAGTCATCCTAGGTATCACTTGGATCACTTATGAGTTATTACATGCCATTTAACAGGGTTACTTTGTAAGTGAAAGTAGTTAGTTATGATAATAATAGATTAGCAATTGTTATACTACTTTTTTACAGATCTTTATCGTGAGACGCCTCTTTGGAGACAACGGATTTATATATGTGAGTGCGGTTTGCAATTTAATATTTTAATAATAAATTTAGTAAAGAATATAAAATTACGCGAATTACTTTAATATAAATTAAATATGAAAAAGAACTATTAGACAGTTGGGAAACACCGTTTCTGTTTGCTATTATTCTATTAAGTAAAGTTCGTTAAAAATTTTTGTCTGAAAGCAATTATGTGGAAGATTTATTGCTTCTGTGGGACCGAATTTTGACTGGCGAGCAGGGACCCTTATTTTTTTTGTATTCAGGTAGGGAGATGTATCTCGTTCGTATACGCTTTTGTAACTGACACAAAATTAACACAAAATTTTTCGCAATCACTGATATTAAAAACGCTGTTAACGGCCGATCGTCTGTTTATTTTTACACTTAAATTATACTAGGATGCAATTAGTAAAATAAGTGATTAGATGGTTAAATTTTTAGATTAAATTTCGTGCAATAGCCGGGTTTAAGCGAGTAATAGCGGGAAGAACGCAGAAGCACGTCTTCCCCGCATGACACGAAAGACCGAACTCCATATATATATATATATATATATATATATATATATATATATATATATATATATATATATATATATATATATATATATATATATATATATATATATATATATATATATATATATATATATATACTTTGCATCCAAAAAATATACATCTTCTGGTATGAGAGAATTATCTTTTCGGTCCCTATCATTCTTCAAAACGATACATATGAAACATTATACACATATGTACATATATATGTATAATTCGTACACATCACACGATCGACTATGGCCCTGCAAACGTTATTCACTTTGACTATTTTATGACTCGTCCCGAAAATATACATATATACATACATATTATACGCAAAGCGTACATTTTTTTTGCGTCGTTAAATTTCCCAAATAATCCGATCTCATATTTTTTCTTCGCTAAAGTAACAACGCGTGTTTGCAAATATTATATATTTCCATTATTGGCAGTTAGAATTGATGAGCTGAAAGTGCTTTCCGATACATGGCGCCTCGTTAAAAACTTTTTTACCTTTACATACCCGTATAACAATTTTTAATACCCAGTAGAAAAATAGAGTACCTGTTACCACCGAGAAAATCTTTCATCTATGTACATACGTATCATTTGTTACATAAGTATAATTTGAAATTCAATAATGATGAACACCGCCTGTGTCTGTATAAGTTTAATTCAACGTTCAGCGAGAATAATTATTTGAAATGTTGCGTTTGAAGTATGTGGTGTAACGCAATCGAAAATTACTAAAGAGAATTGAAAATTTCATTAATGATATGCTTAAAAATTTCTTTGAAATTTCCAACAAGCATACACAGAAGCGCGATAAAGCGTTTTCGTTGTGAACAAGTTGTAAGAAACATTTTCCCTCACAGGAGTCAACTTGGAAACTTAACAGTAATCACGTTTCACTCCTTAATGTTTCAACCAGTTTATAAGGATGTGTGAGTGTGATTCTTACGTCGTAATTTAATTTCTTATAACATGATAAGATGTAAGCTAAGAGTTCGCCTTTAAATACATATATTAAAATAAAATACAAGCGTACCGAATTTTCAATTATATTTTACCTAGGTACATATTATACATATATCAAACTTTAATTAATCACACTGAAATAAGCTTTGTTGAAGGGAAATTCAATTCAAATGAAAATGCTGATAAGGGTTAAAAATCAACATTAGCTTCCGATATTCTAATATTTAAACAGTTTCATAACGATCCTAGAAATCCGTAACAACAAAATTTGACTATATGTAATTGAAATCTTTGAAGAATCACCTTCAAAGACGCATTTAAATAATAAATTCGATCCAGCAGCGTAAGTGCTCCGTAAAGCCAACTCACTCAGCTCCCTTAATGCACTTTCATAATTCAAAAGCACATACATATCTTCATACGATGACATGCAAGAATTTCACCACACACACACACACACATTCACACATACGTTGAGTCGAATCTTCATAAAATTTTGGCGTCGTTGTTTTTGGCGCCTCGCCTGGAAAAGTTTGCCGAGTTAGTGTGGAACTTGGTGGCAAGTTAACTCAACTTGTTGAGTGTCTGAATATACGGGTGTGGGTGTGTGGGCAGAAGCACCAAATTGAGTCGGCCAGTTCCGCTCCGTGGACTTGGTCCACCTACCCAACCAAACCCTTCCCCTCTCCCACCCCTATCTTTCCCACCTCCCGTAATTTGATCCAATTTGCCGCAGGGATAGTTACGTGCGGGACACGTGTGCTCCGACTTCACACTTCGCCAATATGTTGTACTACTTCTGACACACAGTTACTTTTCACATTTTTCCCCGTTACTTTTCGTTAAACTTCTGTTTGCCGGTCTAATTTTCCCGTGTTAAACTTTTGCGTCGATTTTGTTAGCGGTTGGCATACTAAATAGTTTCGAATTTTTTTCACCTCTTATAAACACAATTTATTTCAGCAACGATGGAACTTTGGTGGTTCGGTATTTCAAGTGCCAATTTTGAATGCTTTTTTTTCAATGCCGATTCTACAATTTATATAATAGTAGACTACAGCCCTAATTAAAAAGTGTAAGACAAAAACTATCTTTTATGTGAGTGAAACACGCTGTATTTAAAGACATTTTCCAACAATCACACTACTTTCAAATTTATATTAATTATTCAGTTGGGGATCAAAATTATATTTTTAAATTTCTTAATGGCTATGAATATCAACGTATTATTTAAAATATTTTGAATATAATATAAATGAAATATAATATAAATGGAAGGGATGTGTGTGTGTGTGCGTGTTGATGTATCGTGAGTGCATCAGCAAGTATGAAGATTTCTAAAATACATAATTTAGAATTATTATATCGGATTTATTATATTCCAGATCCGGTTCCGATTCCAATTCTAGTTCCAGTATTATCATTATATGTATTTTAAATCAACTATCAATTCCTTTCTTAAGGCCCAAATTAGTTCACACGTCTCAATTTTTGGAAAACTTTAATATTTATTCAATATTGTGTCAATTGTGAGAGGAAGATGGTGCAAATATTTCAACGAAAACTTCATTTTATAAATGACATATTTGATTATTCATTTCAAGAACATTTTCAAAATTTTGTTCTGAATTTATAATCTGTATAAGAATAATATTTCAAACGATGTTTATTCGAACTAATGGTTCATTTCATAATTAATAAGTTGAAATATTTCAGTAATTAAATATAAAATTAAGTTTTCATAAACTATGAAAACATTATCTCATTCCAGAAATATCGGGAAATTACTAAAAATTTATATCATCGGAATTATAACGTCGTCTTCATAAAACATTCAACATGTTCAGACGTAAACGAGCTTACATAAATATAATAATATCATTATAACTTTTTAATTTCCAAATCGCATTATCGTATGTATGAGTTTGCGAAAGCGAACTCGACTTACCTATGTATACATAATTTATTATATCATAAAATCCGATTGAAAATAATAATTTCACCAAACTCTCTTACTTTCGGCAGACTTTATTGAGCAAGCGGAAATCGTAATTTTGATTAACATTTCCAGTAATAACGCGTCCAAACTTCCAGAAATCAACCCCCATCCCTCATCTACGCGTCCCATCCCTGGAGAAATAAATTACGTTCTGTTACGGGGCATGGGTACGCACTAGTAACGACCCAACGGAGGTGTTTGTTGCTCTCCTCGTCGAGTGGCTTCTCCTTTGGTGACCTTCAGAATCCCATCGTTCCACAGAGGGGAGATTTCGACCCCATAACGACCCGCTCGGGGGATCCCGAGGGACCCGACCCGGACCGTAGAATCTCGTCAACCGCGGGCCGAAACCAAATTTAAAAAAGTTCTCGTCGAATATACGCCGGCATGTGCTGGTAAACATCGTCTTTTTGAAAGCCGAATCATGTTATCCGATCCACACTTCGGGCTTATTAATGCCGAAATATCGAGTATCCGCTCACTATATACATACATACACACGAGAGTGATCACTTATTTTCGGACCAGCTTGTACATATGTATTTGCATTTGAGTCAAATTTTGAGTAAATTGCGTCGATATGCTCTGTGAATATATTATGAAATTGCGGTGAATTATTTTTATTTAAGTGTCGTCAATATGAAATACTTTCAAGTGCTTCCGCCTAGGTGAGTTCGTACAGCATCACGAAAAATCAACAACATCAAAAGCTCTTTCTTTGTTTCAAGATCTGAAAGATTCACTTTGTTTAAATTCAACTTGTTTTTCTCGTTTTTGGAGTTGTCTTCCTTTTAATTTGTTTGAATTCGATTCGACGTCTGCTTGTTTGTCGTTGATTTGCTTCTTAGTTTTCTCGCTGTGCGCATTAAATAAAACGCTATTTCCTCCCTTTTATTTAGCATGTTTATAATTTAGAAAGTAAAATATTTGCACTTCGTTCTTTTAGACTCAATTCACTGTATTTTTGTTCCGCCCCATATATATAAATCTATATATATATATATATATATATATATATATATATATATATATATATATATATATATATATATATATATATATATATATATATATATATATATATATATATATATATATATATATATATATATATATATATATATATATATATATATATATATATATATATATATATATATATATATATATATATATATATATATATATACATATATAAATATATATATATATATATATATATATATATATATATATATATATATATATACATATATATATATATATATATATATATATATATATATATATATATATATATATATATATATATATATATATATATATATATATATTTATATATATATATATATATATATATATATATATATATATATATATATATATATATATATGTATATACATATATACATACATATAATTTTAGAGTTAATTAATTAAGTATTAAATAATGAACTTGTATTAAATTAGCGAACAAGCTAAAATTATATAAATAAATTCCGTTTCAAAACCAAACATTAAAATTTCAGCGCTAAAATTGGAAATGGCAGCAAAAATAAAGAAAATGGAAGCAAAAATAATTTACAGTTACAGTTTAGGATTAAGTAATGCCAACTGATCGTATATAATTTCATACAAACTTCACAAGGCAAGTAAGATTGCATGTTAGTGCCTATAATTTTTTCAGATTAATTAAAATACGCCGGAAAAGCGCCAAAGCCGACATTCCTTAATGTCTTCGGTTAATGGGGCGTCGCGACGCCGTATCTCCGCATCAGATACGATCTTGTCGAGTGGTTCCCAAACCCCGACTGTTTATCATAAATATTATGCAAAGAAAGGCCAGGAAATGAATACCAAGAAAGGCAATTACGACGCCCGTATAAATACACGACTCGGCACTCGCGATGATGAGATATGTATGTACATATGTACATATATACATACATAGGTAGATACGAAGGTATACATAATCTACTATGCCTTAACTCCAGACGAGCGTGGAGCTTTTTCCTTCGGCGATTGTTTTCCGATCTCTTAAAAATACAAGGAGGTTTGATCCGGATGAGAAACGAACGCGCCGCACTAAATATCCCCGTGATCAACCGAGATAACTCGTCCCGATCCCGTTTTATCCTGAGGAGAGGTCTTTCCCTAATGCAATTTATGGATCGTTTCACAGAAGTGCTCCCCGAGGTGACGGCGCTCCTACCAGAAAGGGAAAGAAGAAAGGTGACTGAAAACCTAACCCTCTCACCCACTCTTCCCTTTTATTCTCCAGCCCTTATTCCACTTTCAAACAATCCGACAAATGGTCCATCTTTTATTGGAAGGAAAAAGGTTTTTGAAATGCCGAATGTACGATGCTTTATAACCCGGAAAATGGGTTGAAATAATATAATTTTAACGTCTTTATATACAACCCTACATATCAGAAACATGTGAAGCTGAATTCCTTTTGAAACTATTGAATTAAATTTTTATATATAAATACGTATTTATTAAGACTTCCAATCCCGGTTTCCCGGGATCCCGTTATTTTCTGGTACCGTGAATCCCGGTGCTGAAACTAGTCTGAATACCGGGATTACGGTGCGGGCAGAAATTTCTTTAAAAATATTATTTTTACAAAAATAATATGGAAAAAAACATAAAACATATAATGAACAATGGTGGGATGAGCAATGACAGTCATAATCCATTTGTTTGCCACCCGTTTCGACGCCGGCTTGCCATTTCCACGAATATGGTATGAACGGCCTGTATTGTGTCGCAGATATTGTGCTCAACCGCAATGATATTTGAGGCATTTTTTAACTGATTCGAACTCAGAATCGACCATTGATCACGTTTTCCTGATCTAGAAAAGTGTCTGTAGAAGTGTGTCTGTGTTTCTGTGTGAGTGTCTTTATGTTTATTGTGTGTCAGTGTATTTTGGGGATTTTTTGAACACTGTTCATCCTATCGAACTGAAACTTAGTATTGTGCACTGATATTTTTATCGATACACCGTAATTTTTTTTCAATTTTTAGGCTGACCGGAAATGGTACCTCCCCTTATAGGTGTCCTCTTTCTTTTTAAGTTTTTGAATTAAATTATCTCCCTAACCACTCATCAAACCGGACTGAAATTTCTTACTTGTAATAAAAATTACCAATATTTTTTCATAAACCGAAAGTAGTACTTTTAATTTAGAGAATAAAGGTTCTTTATGTGTTTCTAAGAAATCCTTTAATTTATTGAACTGAAATTTTACCAAGTTATGTATAAAAGTTAGTAAGCATCCGTCAACCAGAAGTGGCAGTGTACTCTTGTTCAATTTTTTCGGTACAAACTATTTGTAAAAAACGAATCAATGAATCAATGCGATGTTTTTTACTTTATTTTATTACATTTTCAGAAAATTTCATTTCTGTAAATACATAAACTCATTTATGGACAATCATACATTGATAAACTATTCTTAAGCAATCTTAGTATTAATAAACTATTACTGTAAGGTTATTAATAAACTATTACTATAAACTGTAAGGTTCCCGGCATAAGTGAGTATACATATTGCCGACAGCAACTCCTAACCTCAAATTTCATTGTTTATTCCTTCATAACAAACTTTCTAACCAATACAAGCTACACATGTACACAGATCAAACAGTGATAGTTTTATTTTTAGTTATCAGCTGATTTAATTTTTTTACAATGACAGACAATACAGATGGGTTTCTCTATATCTTTCTTTCATCATGTCTTTAATAAATTTATAAACATATATAATATTAGTTGTTTTACCCGGCTTCGCTCAGAGTTTGTAATATACACAGCTTAAACATGGCGAATCTTATAATTAATATTCATTTTTTTTTTTTATAAATTTATTTCAAAAACAAAAAAGAGAATCTCGAATTCTCGAGATTCAAATATTCTGAGAAAATGAGATTCTCAAATCTCGAGATTCAAATATTCCAAGAAAATGAAATTGTCGAATCTCGAGAATCAAAAAAGTCGAGAAATCACAAGGAGTTGCGTTTTGGTAAAAATAAAACGAAAAATTTTCCTCATTCATGACGCAAAATTGGCACGTCGCATCGCGTTTTTGAAGCAAGTATCCAGCAGTTAGCTAAAGAGAAAGTAGTCCAGGGCATATATTAGCAAGCTACACAAAGGCTTACTGTCCCTTTGTGCCGTTCAGACTTGGAGGGACTTAGCAACTCAATGAGGGGGTGGGATTATTGCCGACGTGTACTATAGCCTCCTTGAAACTATAGTTATTGTCTCACTTTTAAACCACACACACACACTGTGAAACAGATACACGGGGATAAAGACAATAGTTGTTTATTGCCTGTTTATGTACAAGCTTTCCATTAGCGAGCAACTCGTCTAAGGCTTTGTCGAAAATATGTACAAACTGACGTCTCTCAAATACGGGCCATTATCTATGTAGCGGAGAAAACTGAAGAAATTAAATTAAATAGAACGTAAAAGAATTGAAAGAGTGAGGAAATTGGAAGGCGGGAGGGATGAAACGTTCAAGATGAGGTAGGTGCTACGTCTTATTCGAAAAGTGGTTGTTAATTGAAATTTGCTTCTTTTAAACAAAGAAGAAACGAGACGTCCGATACGAAAAAAAAGCATTTTCGTTGAAAATACATGAAAATAATAACATCGTATTTATGATAAATAATTATTAATGCATTAAAAATATTTGAAGTATCGGCTGAAAATTTTCATAAGAATAATGTAGTCAAAAGATAATTTTATTATATTTATAATTTGATAACGTATATTCGGCTTATAAAATTCATAATAAACAAAAAATTACGTTGTATCGAAAAAATGAGTAACCAAACATTAATTTCAAGTGTATATACATATACATATGTACATAGTCAAATCAAATTAGTAACAGTACTAAAAATATAAAATTGGTGCATCCGTGTGAAATCCAAAATATAATACGTAATTTAAAAAATAAAAAGGCACCTGGGCGAGATTCAATAGATAACATCATAATCAAACAACTTCCATTTAAAGCTTTAGTCTCACTATCTAAAATATTCAACGCATGTTTACTCACCGGGTATTTCCCAGAATACTGGAAAACAGCCAACGTAATTCCCATACTTAAGCCCGATAAAAGCTCAAAAAACCCGGCCAATTATCGACCCATTAGCTTACTTTGCACGCTTTCAAAAATTCTGGAAAAAATAATCTACACACGTTTACTTAAAGTCGTAAATAAGAAATTAATAAATGAACAATTTGGATTTCGCACTGGACATTCCACGACCCAACAACTAACAAGACTAACTGAACACGTGACGAAGAACTTTAATATGAAGAGAAGTACCGGAATGGTATGTCTCGACATAGAAAAGGCCTTCGACACGGTTTGGCACGATGGACTCATTCATAAGCTCCTTATTAACAAAATACCAAACTACCTAATTCTCATCATCAAATCGTACTTAACTCGTAGAAAGCTAGTGGTTAGCGTAAATAATGAATTATCGTCTCCAAAAATAATCGCAGCTGGCGTTCCGCAGGGGAGCTTGCTTGGCCCACTCTTGTTCTCCATATATATAAATGACATACCTATTCCAAAAAACTGTCACATAGCCCTATATGCAGATGATACAGCTTGCTTCACAAGTAGCAAAAAACCAGACACTATTCTTAAAAATCTTGAATTTGCAATTAAAACAATGACTGAACACTTCACTAAGTGGAAAATTCAAATTAATCAAACCAAAACAGACGCCATATTCTTTAGTGTTAGAAAACATAAGCCAAGTTCAGATCTGAAAATCCCCTCTGGAGAAAGTCTGAAATGGCAGTCAGTAATAAAATATTTAGGAGTAACGTTTGATAAAAGAATGAGATGGGCACCTCACATTGAGGCAGCGAAATGCAAGGCGATGCGGGGTATATCCTCAATATATCCAATATTTAATCGCCATAGTTCTTTATCAACGCTAAATAAAATAAAATTATATCGCGCGCTCATATTACCATTATTAACCTATGCTTCACCTGTATGGAATAACGCCTCGAATACTAACCTTTCCAAGATCCAAGTAATACAAAATAAATCCCTTAAAATAATTTATAATACACCCATATATACTAACCTGAAAAAACTGCATGCTATATATAATATTCCGTTTGTTACAGACATTACTAACAAACTAACCAGTAGATTCTATGAAAGAATCACTAATAACCATACTAACACACTTGTGAAGAGTCTCGGTGATTACAACAAAATGTCTATACCCTTCAGGTATAAACACAGATTACCTAAACACAATCTGCTTTAGGTCATCGACTTTAGATAGTCTTTAATTAATATTATGTATTAGATGTATTATGAACATTTATAAGGATTGTAAATAGGTTTTTGAGCTCTTTTTCCTATTATGCTTTAGATTAACATTAGAATAATATAATACTGTAATTACTAACCAAATTAAATTAAAATTGTAAAATAGAAAATGATCAGTAGATCAGTAGCTATTAAAATAGATATAAGATGTATTGTGAACATAATTTCGTGATAATAAAAAGCATTTAAAAATCAAAAAATCAAAAATCAAATTACTGTTCTTTGAAGCATGAAAGTTACGACTCACTTCGCCTATGTTAATACTTTGAATTGAATTTTAAGGAAATTAAACGTACACATTTGTATTACACATCTATGTACATATAAATACATATGTACATATGTATGTATATTTCTACTATAGATAGTTTTCGCTGGGCATTTATTGTCCAACCGCAATTGTTCTTATCCAACATGATTTATTTGCTCGGCGTAAAACCAAACTAATGGATTCGTATTTGCAAAAATAAAATAAGTTTATTCTTTTGTCGAGTGCGGTCGAATAATCCCATCATAGCCGCAGGAAATACAATTTTACGAGGAAAAATCCACACGCTTCCGACACAAAATAATAAAAGACGGTTATTTTGTGCACAGTCACGCCGAAAAACACTCGTCTTTTATCCACATTCAAATAAGAATTGCGCACGTACATGCGAATAAATATGTATGTACTGCATACATACATATGTACACACGTACATAAACAAATTTTCCAAACGATAATGTGCGAACCGAAACCTGAACGAATCCCTCAAAGGATATATGTACGTACATATGTATGTATAATTGTATACACACTAAACTATTCTAAGAAAACCCTTTGAATATTCTCCCTGGCGGTTTCTCCAAGACGCGTTCAATCTAGCTTTTGATCTATTATCACTTTGACCAGCATATTAACGCCCTAAATAATCTCAGCCTCTGTTGTATCTACACTTCGAGGTATAAATTTAATATTTTATGTATACGATGGATATTTTAATAGATTAGGGTTACCCATAATGTTGATACCAACTAAAAGAACATTAGTGGGTATCTCCATTTACTTTCCCATAATAATACACTACTCGTTCTATGTATGTACATTTGTCCCCGCTGTATACATATAGGATGTACATATGTACATAGTATATATGCACATATGTACAAAAGTTATAGATTTTACCTTTAATTACAAATCACGTATCAATTCCTACCCAAAACCACCCATTGACATGTCAGCAAGCAAAACATTAGCAGAAAATAAAATATCCAAATGAATGAATGTACGATTATAAAGGATTATTATATCCTAATATAATTTTTATATTCAGTCCCTCTGATTTACGACGTTGCGTTGCCCTGATTCTTAACTCTTTGCGGGACGAGATTTTAAACAATTGAGATTTTAATTTTTTTAGTTAGTTAGTGGGTTTTAATTTTTCGAAGTGGTATAAATTACATCCCACCATGCAGCAAAAGATAAAAAAAGATGGTTCATTTTTGATAATTCTATGCTTCAAAGAGTTAAATCGTTGCCCTGATCAATTTGATCTGTGCTCTAAGATCTGCGTCTAATTCTGTCTGCGACAAAGACAACACACACCCACGAGAAAAGCGATTGATAGTAAAGTGGAGCAAATAACCAGTGACGGCTCGGAGGAGCGACTTATCCGAAGTCTAAAAGGAGCGAGATGAATATTTGATGGGTTGATTTAGGGTGGCCATCTGACGAGTAGAACGGTCGTTTCGGAGTTCGATCCCGAATCGGAAAGCACTCGACAAGTACAAAGTGCGCCCATTACGATCCGGGAGCGATAGGGAGGGAACGTTTGCCGCGATCGACTCCCCCCGTAAAGAGAGGCCTTTAGATGGGTCAGTAAAAATAATGTTGCGACTTACCTAAGCCCCGGGATAGGCAAGGCTTGCTGTCCATCGAGCAGGTGCCATGAGAGACGAGGCGTAGGGTGACCACTCACCGCGCAGGACACTTGCGCTCCAGTCTCGTTGCTGAATAACAACTTTCTGGGTGGTTCCTGTAGGAATTTCGGCACCTCCATCTCCATACCGCTTACCGATGACACCCACGTACAGGCTGCAAATTAAAAAAAAATAATAATTCAACAAAAATTTTTTTTCAAATTCAAACCAGCCGAATTTTCGAAAGAGGGATTCCAAATTTCCGATTTCATTGAATCAAGTTAGGTAAATTTGAAAAGTCTAACAGTACACACTCGATCTAGATTTTAATAACCATTCAGGTCTCACCGGCAGCAAACCGGTAAATCGCCAAAAAAAGCACCTTTGGTAATTACCGGTAAATTGGAAAATTACCGGTTATTACCGCACAGCTACAGGCATATTATAACGAAAGTTTTTATGTAGAATGGGGAATTTGGCATGTGGAATGGGGAATTTTGTTTTTCGACTCTGGCAAAACAGAATGAATTAAATAACGAATTAAATTAATTAATATGTAAAATAAGATCAATAGAAAATTTGTATAGAAGATCTTCTTTAAAAAATGATAATCTTCAAAAACATATAAAAGACGAATTAGGAAAAGAGCTTACTTTGTATCGAGATTGCAAAACTCGATGGAATTCCTTACTGAAAATGCTGGAACGATTTTATGAAATTAAAAATGCGATCTTAAATAGTTTGATTGATATAAAATCGGAGATAAATATCAATAATATTGAATTTGATAAAATCTCTGACATAATCCTGGCATTACAACCGGTAGAAATAACTGTAGAAGCTCTATGTCGTGAAGTCATAAATCTATATACAGCCGACATAACATTGAAATTTATGCTTGATGAACTGTCTAAATACAGTTCTTTTTTAGCCATGGAACTTAAAGAAGAGCTTATAATTCGAATAAAGGAAAGAAGAACGATATATTCCGACGTGGTTAATTATCTTAATGATCCTGATACAATAAATGATTTTGATGAATATGGAATATTTAATATAACGAATTAAACTACAATAATGGAAAAAATCATAGATATAACTAAGTAAGAATTTTTGAGGAATGAGAACTATAGAATTTCTGAACAAAAAGACAGAGAAGGAAATGAATAGAAATAGTCGAAATATTTACACTGGAAAAAATGCTTAAATTAGCAATAAATAAAAAATTAAAAGACAAAAATAAAGTAAAAAATCATATTTGGTTAATTTGAGATCAATGTTTCTTTTGTTACTAGTAATGGATTTATTTCGTAGTATCGAGTTTAGATGTAACACATCAATTACATGTCTAACTTGCAACCAAACCCAACTCAATGTCTCGATTCACGATGTTGCGTTGTTTCTCTTCAAAATATGAATACATTTTGTACTTCAATCATACATATATGTAATCACATTTTTTTAATAAAACTTAAAGAAAATATTTAAAGCAAAACTTGATTTATAGCAATAAATGCAATATTTAAAGAAAATTTTAATAACGAAATATGTAGTTAAATTTATTTTTTTACCTACATAGGGGGGTTCCAAAAAACCGCCCAAAATAAAAAGCCGGTTTCGGTTTTTTTACAAATAAAAATCTGGTTGGCCGGCTTTCACCGGTTTCAGAAAATTAAAATTTTTAAGTTTTAAATTTTTATATTGGGAAAAAGAATGTAAATATATATTATATTATGCAAAAAAATAGTTTTTTATAAATTAAATTGAGTTATAAACATTATTGACTTTCATAAGACCATTATTATATACATATGTATTATTATAACAAATATTACAAATAATACAATTTATATTTATATATCACAGCCGTAAAATGGCAGATCCTAAATACGCACAAATAATTAAATGATTAAAAATAGCTACTATCAAGAATATATTATTAAAAAAATAATCTGTTATCTGGCAGAAAAACGATACTTGTGGAATCGTGAATAGATATTAAGAACACTGTTGAGATTCGCTCTGAGATGCGCTCAACGTTGAAATATTTAAATGAAATGTTATTAATTTAAATATTTCAATGAAATTTTATAAAATTAAAGTTAGTTTTACGCATCTGTTTTAGCTTCAAATTCCAAAAGCTGGTCAAACCGTTGCAAATTTCGGAAACAAATTCATTAGAAACGGCATATTACAAACATTTTAAAACCATAATAAAAAATAGGTATGTGGCTCCAAAATTTAAAGGGCTTCCAATTCCTTCGAAGAAAAATCAATTGTATACCGGAAATTCCCATGCATTTTGCCATAAAGCAATTGAGTGTACGACTACTATTTTTTGTTGATAAGTACAAGGTTTTGCGATAATGATGTTTTCTATACTTTTATACCTCAACTTGTGTAGGTAATTGAAACTACTTTCAAAAATATTTTATTGGTTTATGACCTGGTATTCCATCCATTACTAAATTTCAAAGAAACCGCTAAGTGCTGTACCTTTTTGTTGTTCAAATAAATATCCGCCTATTACCTAAGAGAGCTTATATATACACATTTATTTTGATCTTTAATAGAAATTTGAAATTCATAATTTTTAGTTTTGAGGAAAAAAGCATTAATTAAAGAAAACCTTAAAAAGCCGGTTGATCGCGCCAAAAAAGCCGGTTTTTGGTTTTATGAAAAACGGTCAAAAAGCCGGCTTCTCGGTTTCGGTTTAAACCGGCTTGGAAGCCCTAGTACCTACATACATATGTATGTATACAGAAAAAAAGTGAAAATTATCCTTTTTCATTATAATAGAAATAATAATATGTGGCAATAAAGTTTATTTTCTTTACTACTAAAATCCAAAGTTGTAATATATTCCAACTGGCGTTTTGTGTCATTCATATTCGAATACGATTTGTGGCAATGAGTATCGTATTACAATAACACTAAGAATGTATTAAAAACAAAAAAAGTGACTTTCCAACTCGATTTACTTGTCGAGTAAACCCAACCTTTCCGTTTAATCTGGTACTAACTTATAGTTGAAGTGTGTTTTCAGTTATAATATATTTTGACCAGTTGTAATGTTATTCGCCATATGAACCAACGTACGTGGGTTAGACGGAATATATTTCAACTAGTCAAAATGTATCACAAATGAAAAACACTTCAACTACAATGGTAATTGGTACCAGGTTAGATGGAATATATTCCAATTACTCAAAATACATATTACAACTGGAAGATACACTGAAGTGTAACATATTCAACAAAATTCTTTAGAATGATTGATTGATCTTACGGACACAAATATGTCAATAAATAAAATAACAAAAACTTATATACAAATAATTCCATATCTTTACTATATGTGAAATAATCCATTTGAATTTCGATATATGTATATATTCGATACTTCTTTCTTTAAAATAATTATTTATGTATTATTTACATTTATATTATTATTATTATTAAAATTTTAATGATGAAATATTATACTACAAATTTTATTATTTAAAATTAGAAATGATGTTTGTATTACGCATATAATTATTCACAGTTATATTTGAAACGAACGTCAAACTGTAACATTAAAAAGACGTGAAGCATGTAAATGTATAAAATACAAACGAAAATGCGAAAATATTCTATTAAGATTTTCATTTATTTTACGTTTTTTTTCATGGCAATTTTCTATTGTACGTATGATATTTCGTGTTACAGATGTTCAATAATAACGAGAAAAACCTTTGTTTCCTTGTTTGTCGCTATTTTCGTGAACTCGCAGATGGGTCGCCTGAGGAAGGACTAAATAGGTTTTTGTCCATCGGCTCAACTCCCCGAGGGCGTTTTCTTTCTGGTTCCCGTGACAGTCCCGTTTTCCCCAAATCCACACACTGGGACAAATCTCTGTGCCGAAATGTCGAGTGGCTTATCTGAAATATAATATATTCGAATGTTGCTCACCTCGTGAACAACTGATTCACCCCAACCAATGTATACATATGCATCAAGGCGTTTAAGTATATTTCCATATCCTATACATTTGTTTGTTTTAGGACTCCATTACCATAATGATCGAGGATTTACGATCGAGACAATGGCTGTTATGGCTGCGCAGCGTCGTATACACCCATTAAAAAAACGTATGTCCCAAAATGATACTTGCGTAATGGAAAAAGTAATCCCGTAAGTGCTAACGGTAGCGAGATATCAATTCAAGTAAACGCGGTTAAAGCGCGAAAAAAAATCTCATACAAATAATGTGCGACTTTTCTTCAAATATAATTTAATATTCCCCAGTAAATTATCCTTGTAATACTTTAAGTAACAATAATTCCGGCGAGTATTTTACATATAATTTTGTCTAATGGCGCATATTACATACAATTTCGATTTAAAAAAATAAACTTAATCTTTTTACAAGCATATTCTTAGTTTCACTTCGCCTATTGAGCTGACAATATTTCCTATATTCTTTCAATCGCATATGTAGATAGAAATTTAAATTGCTTCTGATAGTTCGATGGTGAAAAATAAACGTAATAAAGACATGTAAGGATACAAAATTTTTTAAAAACGTTGACGTTTGATAGCCTTATATGTTTGACTTTCTGCCACCCACTCGTTTTGTCAGATTTTAGTTGTTTAAGCGCCTATAACTTTATCTTTTTCACACTATATCTTTAAATTAATAACATAAGTTCGAATAAATATTAAAAATAGAAAACAAATGAAATCGAGAAAATTTAATTTATATTGGAGAAGCTCGTCCCCAACTGACCATAATAAAAATCTAGCCCTCGGCATACAAATAGTTCAACATACCGGGAGTTACGCCTTTCAATATTCTATACCGACTTAGCTTGTGGTTCAATGAATTTCTGACTGATGAAAATCTAAAAAAGATTCTCAATGCGGAAAATATGGACAAGAGACCGAATACTATACAAAATAAGACGCCACCTTTCGGTCGGTCGATTTTGACAAAATTTCACGACTCGCAAGACGAACCCTCCGAACCCAGTATTGATATTTAAATTTAAAATAGACGTTCGCCTAAAGCGGTGTCAAATATTCAATGCGATTCGTGGATGAAAATCGAGAGGTGGGGAGAGGGCAATGGCGTTTTCGTTATTTTTTTGTATTACAGTATATATTTCACAATTCTTTGTATTTTTCATGACTTTATTATTCCCCGGTGAATGGGAACGCGCTCCACTCGACAAAAGCACAATTTGACCTCATGCGATGGAAATATCAGCCGTAGTCCTTCGCCGACAATGCGCCCGGGTTTCTTTCTCGAGGATATAAAAGTTTTATGGAATCTTTTTTCGGCACGGGCCTTTCCCGCAAGAAAAAGATTTCATACATTACACATACAATATATTATACGGCCGAATCGCATAAAGGCTAAACGGTGCAATGGTAAACTAAGTCCCGTCCGAGAGAAATCCGACTAAATTGACTACACTAATAAATATTTCATATCGTTCGTATAAAACTCGTATAGCGAAAATCGAAGAAAACACCATTCGAATATATTTGAAATGCAGGCGAGTACTTGAAGTGCAAAGATATAAATGGAATCGATGAATCTACTCACTTACTTTCAATTGAATTAATATTTAATCGTATTCTATATATAAAAAATGATACTAAATTCATTTGTAGCCATATTTGTACAATTTCCATAGAACAGCTAAAAAAAACTGTTTTACCTTGGTTCATTTTCACACAAAATTCATCCCGTTTTTGTATGTGTGTAAATAATAATTAAAGCATCGATCTCCCTCTGACACGAGAGTAAATTCTGGGAGGTATTTTCTCATGGTAAAAATTAATTGCCGTGATTGATGATGGTCTGCTGACCAACCCGTTAGTTAACCCCTTAACGACCCGCTCAAATAACTCTTCAAATTAAGCCCGTCATCATTTTACTAATGAGCGATGAAAACTGATTTTTGACACTTTTTTTAATTATTACCTGTTTTTTTCCTCGTATTTAATGTAATTTGATAACGATTTTTATAAAAGAAAAGGTTAAAAATTGAACTGCGCATTAATCATTTTGACACAAAAAATATAATTTATTGTTTTTACACTTTTATTTAAAAAAAAAAACATTCCGGAAACGTATATTCACATTAGACGAGCTCGGGAATAGTTATGTTTTCCATTTCCGAAACCCACTTAATGCCGCAGGGATTCAAACAATCGAACAACTGGGAGAGGGCTGGCGATGACCCAGAGAATGGGCATAGAATTGTTTGCGAGCGAAAAAAGAGAAACGAGAGTGTCGCCGAAGTCATTTACGAAACTGAAAAATTCGTCCAGCGTAAAATTGAAGCTCAGAGGCACGAAAAAAAATAAGGTAATAAAGCGTACGCTTTCGCTTCCGAACGAATTGTCGATTTTCCATTACGTGAGATTATTTGCCTTGGAGTCACTGATTAGTGGACTTTCACGGGCCTCCGAAAACGGATTTCGACTTAAGACGGAAGGTGAAGATTAAGGGATGGACCCACCGCCTCCGTTTTGGGGTCTTCGGGGATACCAAAAGCAATAGGAAGCACAAAAGCTACATACATACTCACAACAAAGGCTAATATATACATACATATATGTAATATACAAGTATTGCAATATCCTCAATGTGTATCGAAAATAGTTTTTGATGAAGATTCGTGCCGAGCAAGCATCGTATTTCGACTTCCAGTTATGTTACCTACATAAGTACATAGAAAAAGTAAATTTTAATGATCAACCTTTGCCTGTCAAAGAAAAATAAAAAAATCTGATATTTTTTAAGGGAAGAAAAAGCGGAAAAACGGCACTGCGTTAAAAGATATACCGTTGCGAAGTAGCAAATTTTCAAGAAAAAGTTGAGATGGAAGACGGAAGTTGTTCCCGTCGATATATCGAATTATTGGGGACTTGTGCCGAAGTATGACGTGCTTCGACAAAACACCTCCAATTTCAGATACACTGCTCTCGAATATGATACGATATACCTATACCTATATAACGTGAAATGTAGTTCTATTTTTAAAACCCTGTTTATTAAAATAATTATAAAATAAAATAAAAATAAAATCCGTTCCCGATCCCGTTAATGAAATTTAGATTTTCAAAGTTAATATTCCGATTATATCAAAAGGAAAATTTTTAGGAAATTAATTTGAGGAATCTGATACAATTTTTAAATTTATTTACAAGTATAAGATATCCGCTTCGGCAGATTAAATCAATTTGATTACTACTAACTTAAATATATATAAAAAAAATGTATCTAAAACATAATTTTCTGTCATTTATTATTTATTAATAGTTTTGGACCATTGTGGCATTGCAGGAAGAACCTAATGCGCCACAATGGCCTACATTTGATAAATATATAAAAACAAGTACAATTAGTAAAAAGTAAAAAGCAGAAAACATGGTAAAATAAAATAATAATAAAAGGAAAATAATACATCAGAAAAAAAATGAACAAAAGTGTAAAAACCAAAAATAAAATCCATAAATCCCATTCTTTGTTTACATGACAAAATGACCTTATCCATACTTGACAAAAATATTATTTGTAAATGACTGGCATCTAAAGAGAACGACTAAACGATTACAACATGCAATGGAAATAAAAGCTGTCGTATGATACTTATTTACAAAGACGTTGTCAAAAGCTCGCATAAAATAAAATAAAATCATGACATTTAAATGACAAAAGATGGAACAAACCCGTTGGGAAAAAGTGCTACTCAAACCCGACTAGAAATTCAGATTATACTATATAAAAAATATACAATATAGAAATTCACCATAGCCAGCTTTGTAATGCTTTCGATTGTATGGTCACAGGTTCTATTTGGCTTTGTTGCTGGCCAGATCTTGGATATGTGACTCCAAGGTCGATTGTTTCCTTTCGGAGTTTGCCAATTTATCTGATTTCATTGGAAACGGTTCCAACTGTCCTATTTCATGCACAAATTTGAGTTTAAAAATATGTCTATAGATGTTTCTGTATATGTAGATTGTAATGTTTGATGATCGATGTATGTAATTGGCCTCAAATAATACTTAATATACAATAGATGTCGTGTTAATAAAAATGGCTGTAACCTGTATAAATCTTATATATTATTTCGAAAGAGACTTTGTATGTATGTAAGTATGTAAGTACAAAGTATGTATGTAAGTATCTTTGGTTGGGAACTTCGTAAACAAAACAATGTTTCTATGACGATAATTAACTTGGTTGAATATTATATTTTTTTCGATTCAAATAAATTTATTAAAAAAAACAAATGAATATTTACAATTGGATTTGCCATGTTTACGCGGTTTTTATTACAAATAATGAGCGAAACCGGGTAAAATAACTAGTAAATAAATAAAATATAAAACTTAATATCGTTCAAAACCGATTGTCTTTCATATCATTGTATGTATGTATGTAAATACTTAACATTTAAGTAGTCTCCATTTTGTAGTAGTCTCCTTTGAAAATTGAGTAATGCACATATTATATGTATACAAAAAAAGTAAATCTTAAAAGGTTTTCATGTACTAAGCACAGCATTTATTTATGTACATATTTCCGATAACGAGCATACACATAATAAATACCTTCTTTGAAGTGTTCGCGTTTGTCAATGTTGGATATTTTTGCATGCAAAAGTACTTTCAATCAGCGCCTTGCACGACTCGCACAGCTTCGACGACGACTTCATCGTTTCAGAACTACCTTCACGAGCGAAATACCCAGTACAGAGACCGTCTGATTGTACAAAGCCATCAATTTACGAAAATATACACCACAAACTCCTCACGTGTTCGCACGAACGACAAAACGAGCCTCGGAAAAGTTACCAAGTCGAAATAAAACGCGATATACATACATACATATGTACATACATACAGACAGATAACGTATGTACCTATAGCACCTAAATAATATAATGAAAATTATTGAGATTTCATAATATACACGTTTTTGTGCGTCTTGCTTTCAAATGCGCATTTCTAATTACATTACGTCGTCTTCTCCCAAAGGACCCACGAAGCCTGAATGGAAGTCTGATTCTTTCCACCGGAGTTTCCATTCATTCGTATTCCTTATTATTGGGTCCTCGGTGGTCAAAGGGAATCTGCGTTGTTAGGGGCTCTCTTGTGCGACCTCTCCTCTGGGATTTCACGAGAAATATCATAGCAAAATTGTATAAAAATAAATTTAATACGATTCCGAAAGTATGTATACACGTTGATAAAAACAATTTTTGACAGATTATCATAATAATACTCAAAATACCAAGAATATTATTTAATAATCATTTTGAGCATGGTACATTCACCATAAAATTTAATGGGTCGTTATTTCATAATAATTATTTTATTATTTATTAAATAGCACTTAATTGCTTAAACTCATGTATATACATACATACATATAAAGCTATAAATTAATTTCACAGCTTTGTTTATACATTCTACTGAAAATCGATTATTTTTTCAATGTTATTTTTCAAAATATTTAAAAATAATAAAATCAAAAATTTATTTTAAAAATTACATAAATTAATTTCTAAAAAACAAATACACACAGATTCAAAAAAAAGACATGATATTATACACTTAAAAATTGTAGCATATGCTAAAAGAAGCCGCCGTTATAATTGGTTTTCGAGGATTATCTCCAGGCTTAAGTGCTGTCGGCTAACAATGGAGACCTCCAAAAGGACTTAGTGGTCGGTAACGGCATTCAGTCGCTTCCCGCTAGAGTTCTCAGAACTGACAGCGTGAGACCGTGGGACTGCATATCTGGTAGGTGACTATAACAATAGGTAAATAAACGCGTTGAGGAAGATGCAGTGAGCGACCTGCCTTTTATAAGCAGGTACTTAGGCCATATGAAGGCATTCTGGACGGAGCACTGGCAGTGCGTGGATCTCCTTGATCACCCAATAAATGCTGTGAAGCGACTTTGGCCTTTTATTTGGATTCTCCACCCACCTACACATACATATATGTATAAAATAAAGTATACCGAATTATTACTAACGGCATGTACTTTTTGATATAATCCATCCATTTAAAATTATCACTCAAAGTAAATAACTCACTTTCAACGCGATACAGAAGTTTCGCTCGTTTACAATTTAATTTGAAAGGATCCATTATGATATGGCGAAAGTCCATAATTTGTATTAAATATCATCGAGAGGAGTTTGACCATTTGATTATTCAATATACGGTAGGACTGATCTAATGTTGTACAATTGTATGTATGTATGTATGTACATACATATATACATACATATCTCTGCACATACATATGTATAAGCAATACTAAAGCTCTAATGTAGTGGTCATTATCATTCCCTTTCGAGATTAAATTTTATAGTAAGACATTATGGATATGAATCGAAGGGCTTGGAAATATATGTAGTAATGTATCCAAAACATGTTTTCAGTTTGTTATCAATTTCTAATAGCATTACATACATACAAGGGGTACATGAACATACATATAATAGTCGCACATTTTACGGTTATCCTCTATTTTAATTCCAATCAAATTTTTATTCAAAAATTCTTAGCTCACTATGGGCCGTAAGCACATGCGCTGTGTTTTTAATAAAACTACATACAAAAAAATAGTATTTAAAGGATTTAATTTCAAAATTCCATTCATAGATATCATACTAGCATTTGTTTATCCAAAATATCGATAAATAAAATTGAAAATTATACATATTTCTATAGTTTAAAGCTTGACTTTTTTCAAGGAATTTATAGATAATATGCCAAAGTTATAATATTCAGAAAATATTTCGAATCCCCAAATATCGATATATGTACACTGGTTTTTTCTTGCGTGGCATAGTATTTTCATCATTTATTACGTGAATATATTATATATTGAAACTTATATATATGTAATATATTTCATATAAAATTAAATACAACAATCACCACAGTTCGAGCAATACTAATCTGATATTTCATATGATCGAAGACGATTATAAAGAAGCTGTATTTCAATTTTCGATTAGATTGATAGAAAGGTTTAATTGATAGAAATGTTCAATTTACAAAACCTACTTTCTTACTGTTGCTTTGCGAAAAGTGGATTCTCAATACTCTCACAAATATTATCTCTAAAAAAAAAAAGCGTAGCAAAATGTATTTTCAGAAAGCAACTCCTGGGGTATTTTTCCTCGGTCACATTAAAATCTGCCTTGATAAAAGTTACTTATCGTTTCCAAAGAGAAATTTAATCTAAAGTAATATTAATTGCGATTATAATGTCTCCTCTATTCTATCGAGTTATACATATCAATATTTGTATTTATTTATTTTACATAGATATATACCTGGAAGGCCTCACAGGTAAAACCTCAATGCGCCTTCTTAGACAAATAAAAACATTGCAGCATTTTTTATTACAATAAATCGCTGAATTATTTAATCCATAAAGACGTATGTGGATTAAGACTTGTACATATTTTTTTTACATACATACATATTGTACATAAATCAAATTCAGATATTAGTGACAAAGCAGGTAAGATGGTGTTTGCCAATTTGATAGAGGAACCATTTCAACAATTAAATCAGATAAATATCCAAGTCTGACCAGCAGCGTTAAAGATTACCATAGGATCGAACCCGGTAGCCTCTCGGCGCTAAACATACATAAACGCTACCACCGATCCATACTGCTGGCTAATATGTACATATGTATACGACCGATTGTATTGTATTTGAAAAGCCTTTTTTGTTGGAACGCAAATTGTTAAATTCTATGAAAATACTGCGAAATCAGAAACCAGAAAAATAAAAAAAAATAAAATTAAGCTATTAATTGATCGATTATACAATAATATAGACTAACCAGCAGCATGGACAAATTGTTAGCAGTCCGAGTGTGGTTATCAGTGCGAGTCACACAAGAGCTCAAGTCAGACTGGTTGTTGTTGGCCAGACCTTGGTTTCTGTCGGCTGTTTCCCAATCAGACTTTGTTAATTTTTCTGATTTTCATTTAAACGATTCCTACAAAATTGGCTTTCCCTCCCCATTTCTCTCGAAAAATCTTGAGTTATTATGTTATATCTCAAGATTCGCCAGGTTTCTCTACATAGATGTCTCTGTTGATGATTTTGTATATATAAAAAAATCGTATTGTTGTATAAATGTTTTTTGATCGTATTGTATACGATGTTTGCAATGCACCTTGCTATGTTTGACCATAGATGTCATGTATAATTTCGAATTATGTAATAATTTGTATTAAATCTAATATATAATTTGGAAAGAGACTTTGTATGTAACCTTCGTTCGTTGGGTCGTAAATCCGTGACGTCATTGAACAAATAATTTGATTGTTTTCGATTCAAAGGATTCGAAGTCCCCGGGCGCGTAGGCACCGAGAGTAAAGCCGCCTTTGCGCCGGGGGCGTAGGCACCGAGGGTAAAGCCGCCTTCGCGCCGGGGGCGAAGCCCTAAGGGGCGCAGCCGCGGGGTCGCAACCACGGGGGCGCAGGCGCCGGATTCTGGTATACATATAATTTCGTATAAATATATTTTTTTATAAGAGACTTACTATATATGTTTGTTTGTTCGTGACAGTCAATTTAATAAAAAAAAAACAAATGAGTATTCAAATTAATTTATATAAAATAAAAATATTCAAATAAATTTAATAAAATGTTTACTATTAGATTAGTCATGTTTAAGCAGTTTATATTACAAATACCGAGCGAAGCCGGGTAATACAGCTATTATATGTATAATTTGGTGTATTTCTTGATCCACATAGTACACTCGTCGACACTGACGAATGTACATATGTAAGTACATACATAGATTGATTGATTGAATAAAAAATAAGCAGGATCACCTTGATTATAAATCCCAACCAACACACAAAAGCTGTTGTTTTTTCAGTGATTCCCGTAAATTGTATTATATATTTAATATATTTCATCTAAAGGAGGAATTCTTGTGTATCTATGTACTTGCGAAAGAATCGAAGAAAGGAAAAAGAAAGAGTTCAAAGGAGGGAATTTATTCGGCCGCTAATTCTGGCTTTCTTCGCATCATCTGCCCGACTGGATAGGTGGATGGGGGAGGAAGACGGCGATGGAACGAGCATTCGAGCAAGAAAGACCATGGGGTGTTTGGCTGAAAAATAGCTTACGTTGGCCACATCCAACAATTTTGTGCGCTGAATTCGAACGCGCTCTTTCCTGCCGATAATCCGAGCGACAAAAGCGTCCTAACGCCGGGCGTCGAAACGTGCTTTATTAACTGCCTAGGGGCTCTACAAACGAGAAAACACCGAATACACCCATATACATACATATGTACATACACCCAATATATATATACATATATACATAACACATACCTGACACGAGTACCTTTAAAGTACATACAAATGAATACAAACACAAAAATGCAACGTTGTCATTGTGAAAAATGAACGAATTCATACAAACGCAAACAAATATCTATTTTCATATTACACACATATCTGAAAAATTGGCTGTAACTCTTCGGTTCGATTCGATTACCATTTCTATGCTTTTTATTCATCAAAAAGTAATATAATCAAAAGAATTAGCAGAAGAAAATTAAACGTGTAGCCCGAAGTTGAAAAGATTCTCCGGGGTGAGAAGGAAATAGGATAATATAGGCACATTTCAGTGATCTTCATGATGAAATATATTGAAAATTTATTTCTTGATGATCCTGTATGTGCACAAAACAATATGTGAAGGGTCGGTGTATCGATTTCCAAAATAAAAGAATCGTTCCAGCACATAAAGCGCATTAGCCGCTCAGCTTGCGCCAGATAACTAATAAATAGGCGTAAATTTATTATCTGGTAAATATAGTGCGACTATTAAACACTCCCTGTATTAAGAGCGTTATGCACATTATCCTCTCTTTATTGCCGTATCGATTTGCAATTAAATTCACCCCGGCTCTGAACACGTTATTAAGCAAAATCCCATCAAGCACACCTGATTATGAAAATGATATTGGCGTTTTATTCCACCCTTTTATTCTATTATTTTATTCGCCAATTACTAGAACACATATGCACGTGATTTAATGTAATTAATGTAACACTTGCTTATGGACTGGACGGCTCAGAATTCAAACCCTGAAAATAGTTGAACGTTTTCATTTCCATATCCTTAATATGTACATATGTATGTATGTTCATTTAACATCTGACGAATCATTTGGGCGATTATACACAGATATACGTAATTGTATTTTCCTTCGTATCAATTCTATCTATTTTAAGTTGTTTTTTTTTTACAAAAACTACCAACAAATATTCATCATACCCACGAAATCAATCTCATACTTTACATTCCTTAACCTTCTCAATATATACATATGTAATACTTAACATATTTCTACTCGTATGCTCATAAATCATTGCATATTTACTATAATAATTTTATAACATACAGGAAATCTTTATATACATAGGTATAACTATTTCTGAAAGCTGGGCTGTAGATTCGAAGTCGTTGGATTCGTCAAAAATCAACCGACGTCAACTCATCTTTATAATTTTCTCTAATTAATAATATTAGAGTATGCGTCAATTAGAGTCTCCAATTTTATTGAAGTAAATCCAATAATAAATTGAAATGTATTAATATTTTACGTATTTTGATATGTTGAGGCTAAAACCGATTGTTTCCTCCGTTTCATGCTTTTTTATTCTTATGTTTACAAGCCTCATATTAGGTTGCTTTCGCTTTTTCATGTGACGAAATTTTTACACTCTTTATTTTTTTATTAAATTGATTTTGTTCTATATGAAATTCATACAAAGACACCATTAATGTACTTACTTTTTATTTATACCTATTTCATTATGAACAATTTAATAAATTGGATTACATGTAGTCAATTTTTTTTATGTATTTTGAAAATCGCTATTATTTTATTACTAATTTTTTACGTTGGCAAGAAAATTCAATCTTGCTAAAATCGTTCAAGTTGGAGTTGGTGTCGGTAAATTTTGAAGCGACGCCGCAACCCTGCCCAGAAGTCAAATTGCATAACGTTGCTCAAGTGGGTGAAAATTCTAAAAAAACAGGACTTTTTCAGATAAAATTAGGATAATAGGATCTGAATTCAAGGTTTCTGAACTAAAAACTGTCAATTTGTAAAGCAGACAAGCATACTATCATTCAACTTTATATACATATATGTATGTAGGTAGTAGATTTCTAATATCGTATTTGGTGAACCTGTCAATGAAGTATATTTTTGACACCATTCCGATACCGTGTCACAGACGACTTTATCTACAAAAATATTCCAAACATGATTGCACTGGCATATTCAGCTACACGTGTACCTACTACGTACATAAATTTTGTTGCCATTTTTTGCACTGCAAATGTGTCAACTGCGCAAAGCTGCAGCGCTCAGATGGAGCACACTCGGAATTTTAAAACTTGCATTAACGACGTTACAAATTTGCACCGCGAATTAAACGACCTCAACCCGAAATTCGGAAACAGAGCCCCGAGTCACCAGCCGAGTTCCGGTGCACGCAATCCGACTAACGGGTACGGACCGTTAATTCGACCGGAAGCTGGAATTAATGTGCATTTCGCGCGAACTCCGGTCGCCTAAGTAATGTCCTAAATGCAAACAAACGCCCGTCGAATTTAACTTAACAAATAAACGTCTACAAATTCTCAAATATTTACATACAATATCGTAATCGAGGGAGAGAGCTACCGGCTCTGATTTACTAAATCCCTAGGTAAGCGCTACTACATTGTTCCAGCTAATTAGGTAACAATAGCCTCCTTGTACCAATTTGCATATCCGCGACTCGCGTTAGATTTTCCCATTCTCGATTACGTATATTCCTCGTTTAATCTACATGTGGTTGTTGTGTAATTTGCACATATCGTGCAGTTATGAGAGCCATTCGTACAAGCTGTGTGTTTCAAACGTGATGATTTGGATGAAATCGCTCAGTTGCAAATACGATTTGTGTACGTGTTTGAATTTCGTAGTCCGACATTTTTTTCAACTGTCAATCCAAATTAACTGTCAACTATTAATCCAACCGACTGCGAATGAACTAAATCGAAAAATTGGAACGCATGGATTTATTCGCAAACAGATACACATACATACATATATGTATGTACGTACTGGTGTGAGCAAAAAAATACGTATGCAAATATACGTCCATACATACATATAAGTATTTTAAAATTGAATCTAATACATAATTTGGAAAGAGACTTTGTATGTAATCTTCGTTCATTGGTTCGTTGGTTGGTTCGTTAGTTCGTAGACAACACGTTTGATTTTTTTTTTCGATTCATACATACATAGGTGCCGATTCGATTTTTTTCGATTCAAAGGATTCGAAGTCCCCGCAGGGGGCGCAGCCTCATGGGGCCTCACCAGGGGTGCCGCAGGGGGCACAGCCCCAGGGGCGCAGTCACCGGATTCTGGTATCTAATATATAATTTGGAAAGAGACTTTGTAAATATATGTATGTATATGTATCCTTGGTTCGTTCGTCCGTAGATCCGTGACGTCAACGAACAAATGATTCAATTTATTTTTTTTTCGATTCATAGGCGAAAAAAAATAATACAGCATATAATTTCGTAATATCATAATACATATAATTTCGAAATAGACTTAATATTTTTTTTTTTATAGTACTGTTACGTACGCCGTGGATTGAGCGAATTGTATTTAGACCAACGGATATCTGTTATCGGATTAACTAAATGCATGCACTTACTTCCAAAGATTATATCTGGACTCTAAGTGCATTTAGGCTAAACAATGACCGATATTAGTTATTTCTCAGAATCGGTACGGGGAGACCCAATATCGGGGAAATACATATCCGAATACGTGACTATACAACAGGTAAACAGATTAGGCGTCCTGAGAGATCTACCCTTTATAAGGCGGTACGTAGGCGATATTATTATTTCTGTACTGAGCGGTGACAGTGCGTGTAACTCCTGAATCATCAATAAATGCTGTGAAACGACTGTTGGCCTTTTACTTGGATCCTCCACCCACCCCTACGCAACAGTACTATCGTTATTTTTATTTTTTGTTTTTTGTAATTATCTTACTTTATATTACAAATACCGAGCGAAGCCGGGTAATACAGCTAGTATATTATACATAAATGACAGTTCGAACTTTTTGAAGAAACATGCGAAGCTCACAAAAGTTTGATTAAGTACGAAGTTTTATTATTGAAAATAACACGAATTTTACACCAAATTCAGAGTTTAGCTAAGAAGCCATTTTAAATAAATATTTAGTTATACTTATCACAACAAAGCTATTTGGTAGACCATACTTTTATTGATAAATTTTCATACAATCTGTTCAAAAAGTTGTTCATCGTAAAAGTTTTTATTATCGAACATATGAAACACGTCTTTTCTCTTAGTAATAAAAAATGAATCAAGAAATATTAAATTTTGCACAGATTTGTAAAAGAAATGCTCAAAATGTATAGAATTATAAATTTTCTCTCAACGATCAAAAATTTTATTTTTATTTTTTAAAAAAATTTAATTTAATTTTTTTTACATACATACACACATACATATGTACATCATACGTGCCTTGACAGGAACTCCCCCAAGGCGATACGACACATATGGTTAGTTTAATTTTTGTACAAAAGTACTCACAATTTTTCAAACATAACTTTACATATGTATAATACAAATAGAGACATCTGTGGACAATCAACAAACATTTAACAAATTCTAGATGCTAATATCTAGAATTTGCAAGAGACTGAGGAGAAACACCGATCAATTGGATCCGTCACAACAATTGAGCAAGACAAATCGGAAAATTCTAACAGGAAACGGTTGATTTGTGTTTTTTTAATAACCACAAGACCTCACCAGCAGCGTATTTGGCTATTTCATATTTGCTAGTACCTATGCAATGACTCTACCATTGCACTACGCTGTATTGTCCATTATAAATCGACTAGATGACTAAATCACTAATTCCGAAAATAAATTTGACTGATAATAAAAAGTATCGTATATAGTCTATACGTAGCCAACTACTCATTTTAGATAGAACAATGAATAGAAAAATTTCAAATAAACTTTACTGAAATACTTTACTGAAAGCGTAATTTTTTCTTCACTCTTATACTATCAAAAAAAAAACTAAAATTTGATACTTACATATATTAATATTACATTTCCTTTTTATCGCGTCGTAAATATCCAATTCCGGTTTTGTTTCCACTTTTTTTTCGCAACGAGCACACCTCAATTAATGCAAAATTAGCAGAAGAAACAACCGTAAAAAGTTTCGAGGGTGTTCCAAAAAAATAAAAATGAAATTCTCCACGGCCGTTTTCACGGTGCTCATTTTCGCAACCGGCGGGACTTTGAATTAGCGATGTAATTGCACGCGGATTATCCGAAAAACTTTACTCCATATTGCGTTTACGTTTTCATGGTGTGAGGGAGGAGATGTTGGTGTGGGGGTGCTCGGAGGATCCGAGGGTCTCGAGTGCTGGCTGAGCCCTCTCGAAAAGTTGTTGCCGAGAGAGGAATCATATCTGTCCGGGTCGGTTTCATCCCTTAGCTCTCTCGATACCCCTCGGTATTAATATCGAACTACGGTTTTACACCGTATTCCACCCCCTACAAAACTATCGGATCCGGATTAAATGACTATGTACTTACTCCCGAATACCAATATCCATAATATCGTACACATATCGTACGAGCTACTCCCCGGAATATGATATTAAACTTTTGATCGCGTTTGAGTATATACTTACATGTGTACCTAGAACGGCATAATTTTACATTTATGAAAGTTCATGACCAGTTTTAAGCTCACGAGAGAAATTTTTGATTAAATAAAATAAATTGTTACAAAATTCGATGATCACAACTACGAGTAAGTCTGCCGCCACTGCAAATATTTTGATCATTTTATTCAAATCCATACCAATCATCTCCTATCATAGTTTGCCAATTTTATTTGAAAAAAGATGCTGAAACGGTTCTATATAAAATTGTAGTCATCTAAAATCCAAATTTCCTACCTTATTCTTTCCACTCCAGATGGCATACGAGAAACAATAATAGAAAAACTTTTTACATTCAACTAGTACAAATGGATCTTGAAAATGAGAGAAAGGGATATTCTAGATGCATTCGAAATGTGGAATTGGAGACGGATGCTCCGCACACCATACACCGCAAAACCACGAACATCTCCATCCTCAAAGAGCTGGTAGTTTAAGAGAGACTATCCACAATATGTAGGAAAAGAGCTATTTCCTACTTTGGCCATATGACCAGGAGGAATGTGGAGTCTGAAGACTCCCAAATGATGATTAGACCAGATCAAAAAACTGATGGAATCGTCCCTTTACGCTTCCTAGAACCTGGCACAGAACCGGGGAGGAGTGGAGGTGGATCATCCATCAAATTCCAGACATCAATGACTACGACGCTCACCATTGAGCAAACGAGAAAGAAAAAAAAGAGTGTACAAATGTTCGACAAGGATCTCTAGATTCAAAAACTAGTATGCATCTAAAAAATGGAAAATCAACATCCCTTAAGCTTTGAGATTCAAAGAAAAGAATTACACCATACAACCTTTACCAAGAGACTTTTTATCTATAATACACACATATATAACCAGCAAGGAATAGTGGCTATCATATCTTGTTATGGTCAGTGTGGTTATGAGTTTGAGTCACACTGGTTGCTGCTGGCCAGGCCTTGATTTGTGACCAGGTCGGTCGTTTCCTATCAGTTTCCCAATATTTCTGATTTTCATTGAAACGATTCCTGCAAAATTTGCTTTCCCTCCCCATTTCTCTCACAAAATCTTGAGTTATGTTATATTTCAAGATTCGCCGAGTTTCTCTCCATAGATTTTTTTTATTTATAGATATATACCAGGAATGCTTGACAGGAAGACCCCAATGCGCCTTCCTGGACAATTAATTACAAACAATGCAGCATTTTATTATTACATAAATCACTGTATTTCGAAAAGCTGAAGAACACGAAATAACAATTAATTAATTAATTAATCCATTGAGACATCAATGGACTTAGATTTGTACAAATTGTACATACATTAAATACAGAAGATTTGTGACAACAGGAAAGATGATTTTTTGCCAATTTTGAGGAACCCTTTCAGCAATGAACAGATAATATTGGAAAATTCTGATAAGAAACGATCGATTTGGAGTCACAAATACCCCCAAATCTAACCTGCAGAATAGCGGATCGAGCCATACACGCTACCATTGAGCCATACTGCTGACTAATTGATGGATGATTGTAACATAAAAAAAATCGTATTGTTGTATAAATGTTTGTTGATCGTATTGTATACGATGCTTGCGCCGATTTACCTGTATGTATGTATCTTCATACCTACATATTTATATATGTATCTACAGACTAATATTTCGCACAGAATCATCCGACGCGAATAAATTAGTCACTGCACCGAACAATCGCTAAACCTTCGGCAGGATCCTTTCGGATGTGACCTTCGATCAATATTTGGTGACTGGATATGGGCGGGGTGTGCGGCCGAATTTGACCAACCACCCCCCCCCCCCTCCCGCCTCCCACTGCCAACCTATCCGGTGCAAAAGTGACGATAGAGAACCTGGGAGGAAGGGTGGGTGAGTGGGTGGTTTTGCATGCAATGCGATTACCGGATATGCATACGTGTTCTGCGTGACACATTAATGCGCAGTTATCGCTGAAAACGCATTAACATCGTGCCCCTGCAACCGAATGCACCAGCAGCGTTGAGAGAGAGAGACAGGGGACAATATCAATTCATCATTGATGATTTTGCTTATCTGGTAACGGACGTTCCTGTGAAATTCATTACGTACATACTATATACATGTATATATTTTCGTACGCGTGGTTTACGTTGTTGTTTTAGGATTTATATATGTATGAAGGATACGTGACCTATGCAGAAATTAATAATTATTATTATACATGAATGGCATAATTTTAGCATCATATCGGAGGTCGACGATCTTTGGTATCGACCTTTGGGTATCGTTTTAGTAATAAATAGGATTAACAGTGTATGTATGTATGTATGTATGTACATTATTAGGCTGGAGCGAAAATCGTGAATTCTGGATTTTCATCGTGAACCTATAGTGGAAAAATTTCGACGTATCAAAGGAACGCTATTTTTAAAAAATCATTGAATTTAAACATAATATCCTGGGCCTCCAACCGATCGATGTATTTCGACAAAATTTTCAAAACAGGAAGGCTTTTTCATATATCTCTTTTTTGAGAATAGTTTTAAATTTTTACTATTTAAAAAAATATATACTCGCTTAATGTTCACCCATTGAAGTTTGCTTGGGTCGATTATAATAAGTTTTGACTGATGAACGAGAATTCAAAATCACCATTTTGTTTTAAAAATAGGTAAAAATTCTAAACCTCCTTCAAAATTTTTGTCGAGATAAATCGATCGGTTGGGGGCACAGGAGATTATTTAAAATCAACGATTTTTCCCATGATACAAAGAAAGTTTTCCACTGGTTCCATCGGTGAAAATGCAAAATTCGCGTTTTTCGCTATATATACAACGTATATATATTTACATATGTATATGTATATATATGTATTTAGTTAAATACATAGATAACATTCGTACATAAACATATGTATGTATGTACATAAGATAATGATAAAGACTATTCTAATTAAGATTTTTATCGTAATTCATCTCAGAATTCATAAGGTTTTCGTTTTCTCGTTTCTAGAATTGAAATATTATTTTTTTAATTTTTATTTTTCATTCCACATCCCTAAAAAAAAGCAGATTTGCACTTAAGTACATATTATAAAATTAAGTAAACCAAAATTTAAATCACTTCAATGCATATATTTAATATTAGATGTATGTATATTTAAAAAAAAATCTATATGATTTAATAAAGTTTGGCATATGTATATTATTATTTATAATATTTAATATTAATAATTATTGAAAACAAAATTGCTATCCAAACGATTTAAAATTAGACATATTATTAACTTATTAACTAATTTTGTCTATTTAGACTACAAAGGTATTGAATTTGACTTTTCACCAAATTTACACAAAGTCCAGTACGTAGCGATTTATCTCAAACTCGTGTAACATCACAGGTAACAGATGCGTAAAAAATCAAGTACATGCATATAGCAACAACCGTTCCGAGTAATCACATCAAATTCCACAACCTCGTCGTCGACATTGTAGCCCAAAATTTACCACTGCACATAATAGCGCGATGTGCGCGTGATATCGCACAATTCAAAATATGCACGAGAGAATATACGTACATACATATGTACCTATATATACACAATCCAAGTCTAGCATATCATCACCCGGCCAGCATACGTACTATGTACTTCCGCCAGAAACTGGAGTGTTCAGATAGAGAGAGGAAGGCAGAGAGGGAAACGAAAGGATCGGATGGTGTGAGTGGTAAGTGGTACCTTTTCGGGTCGTGCCGTCTTTCAAGGCTCGGACCGTGGAGCATTACGGTACAAAATTGAATTGGCAAATTGAATCAACCCAAGAGTTTCATTAATTTTCTGTGTTGATTACATTTCTCGCCCGATGTTTCCATCGTCTGGCATCTCGGCTGAAAACTCGGGCGCGATTTACACCGGCGACAAATTCAAATGGGACGAAAGACGCGCGCTCAAATTAAAGCCGTAAACTGGGCGAGGAAAAATAATAAAAAATATAAAAAGTCATCGCCATCCTCTAATGAGATTATAGAACGAAAAGTTCATAAATACACACTATGTATAGTATACGTGCGGTATCGCTAAATTGCCAGTTCGCAAAAAAAGTTGATTATGATCGACCTGTAGATTATGTACGTATCTTTTCAAGAACAAATTTTCTGTTAAAGACGCTTATACAATACATGATGCAAGAAAAGAGGCAGATTAGACCACACAAGTAGACCAAATACGTATATATTCATACATATGTATATGTATGTACTACATACATATATTATACATATAACCCTACACTAGTAATGTAATTTACTAGTGGTTTTACCCGGCTTCACTCGGTATTTGTAATATTAACAGCTTAAACATGGAAAAATAATCGAATAGTAAACATTCATTTGTTTTTTGATTAAATTTATTTGAATAGAAGAAAAATAATATTCAACAATATCGATATCGTCGTCATAGAAACTTTGATTTGTTTTCGATGCTCCCACCCAAACCTTTAAACCTTACATTCAAAATCTCTTTCGAAATTATATATTATATTATATACACTCCCTTAATTTATAATCCTGCGAATATGACTAGGTAAACAATATATTACAACTGAAAATACAGTTCAACTACAGGTTGGTATCAGCTAAGATGGACAGGTTAGGTTTTCGTGAAAACGTCACTTGACTATTAAATTGAGTTGGAAAGTCACATTTTTGCTTAGAACACACTCTTAGAGCTATCGTAATACGGTACTTACATATTACCTTTATTCGTAATAACTAACAAATATTAACGCATTATTGAATTCTAAAGCATTTGTAAAAAAATCACAACTGTCAAAACTCAACTGTTATATTAAAACTGGCGCACATTGTTATATTAAAGTGTATTTGCCCTTGTAGAGATATAATTTACTAGTTAAATTCAGTGGCGGCTCGTCCTAATGGGCTGCCGGGCTGCAGCCCCTCCTATAAAATTCTAAAATATATTAATAATACATTTAATATTTTATTTATTAATGATATTTTTTTTATTAGTTGGATGGACGAACTATTGGGGCCTTCGACAGAGTAAATATTACTTACAATATCACCCATATCCAAAAGGGTGATATTGTAAGTAATGTTGACCGTTTCGAAGACCCTACTAACTTGTATGGTGACAGATGAATTAAAATGTTGTTGTACTGGCTGTAAAGTTTTACAGCGCCGCCCTGAACGCCACGCAGCCCGGAGTTGCGGAACGAGAAAGAGAAAGAGCTATTTGCAACTGCAGATAGCTCTTTCTCTTTCACTCACTCTGGCGTTTTGGGCTGGATAGTCGGCAGCCTTCGCCTGTTAAACGACATTCATCTGTCAGTTTGTTTAAGATTTCGCGCGCTTGATCTTACATTTGATTAGTTGAATCGCACGATCACAGCTTTATTCGTTTTCGTTACTCTTAATTGGTTGTGTACGAGCCCTCATCAAATCTTCGGTGAGTCGTTTTCATTTTGATAACAGCAAAATTTTTTCAAATCTGTTTAACTTTTTCTCGTAATTTTTATTTAAATATATTAAGTTTTTTTTTCTTTTAAAAATGGAAGAAAAAAAGAATTCAGTAAAATATTTACAAAATTTGCACTTTTCGCGACTAGAACTTACCGAAAAAGTCGCTATAAAAGCATTAGGCTGCCTCACGCCCAATTTAATTATTTCACAGCCTGCAACTAGTAGATCTTTTAGTTACTCGCGAAAATTTAATCCAGACATTTATAAAACAGGAGTTATTGACTTAAAACATTTAAACGATAAAATTAAATAACACGAGGGAAGTGTCGAACACTTAAAAAATGTGTGTAATCTCACGATTTTGTGATCGGCTAACATAAAAACCCATTTAAGCGAAGCTTGTCGGCGGGAAATAGATAAGCATAACGAAAACGTCAAAAAAAATCGGGATGTTTTATTTAAAATTATTGATTAAATTTTGCGGTAAATTTGAAATGCCAATGAGGGGACACGATGAAACAGATAATTCAAAAAATCCAGGAGTTTTTCGGGGGCTTCTAGAATATTCACAAAATTTCGACGATTCTTTAAAAAAACATTTTCAAACTTCTTCGGTTTTTAAAGGGACATCAAAAACTATTCAAAATGAACTTTTAGATTTTATTTTGAACGTGTGTAGGGAACAAATAAGTGCTGAAATAAAAAAAAAGCAACTTATCTAGCTGTTATGGCAGATGAAACAACCAATGTATCGATGCATTGTCAACAGGTTAATGTTTTTCGTTACGAATTAGGGGGTAAAGTTTTTGGGGTTTTTTTTAATCCGGAAAATAAGAGCGCATGCATTACGGAACAATTAAAACTAGTTTTAAACGATGACAATGAAAAACTTATTGCTCAAACTTACGACGGTGCCGCTGTAATGAGCGGAGAGAGGGGAGGTGTACAGAAAATTTTGAAACAAACTTATAAAAATGCACACTTCGTTCACTGTTATGCTCATCAACTTAATTTAGTTGTTGAGAAAGCCGGGTCGCGAAACCAGCAAGCGCGAATTTTTTATAGCAATCTTACTGGAGTAGCAGCGTATTTTTCGAAATCTTCATCGCGTTTGGACGCACCCCTTTAATGGGTGGTGAATTTTGCTAGTTTTTTTTTCAATAGTACTTAAATCCACATGTAAGTGGTCGTACGCTAAAAATTGAGCTTATTTTGTCCTGTTATGACATGATAGAACAATTATGGTGACATTTTTTAGACATCTTTTCAGTGCAGCCCCGCCACTAAAAATTATCACGAGCCGCCACTGGTTAAATTGTATTCGAATATGAATGAACTAAAACGCCCGTTGGAATATATTACAACTGAAAATACTTTTCAACTGTAACATAAACATAAACATACTTATATGTAACATAAACATACTTATACAAATATTTTCAATAGTGCCATATCGTAAATTATCGTAATGCTACGTTAACTACCAAATGGTTCATTCTTTTCATTTAGAAACGGTACGGTTTGAGAACAAAATTATATCAAACTTTTAGACATATTCGAAAACGCAATTTCTTTTCGAAGTGGAGTACATGTGTATGCAGTGGCGGACTGGCCATACAAGCGAACATGCCCGATGGCATGTGGGCCCCACTATCTGTTAGAAAATATGGGCCCTCAGTAAAATTAAATAACTTTTTAACTATTTATAGGATATTGCAACTTTGGGACCTAAAGTTTGGGTATTTCAACAAAACAAATTTCTTACGATATACACAAACAACTAATACCTGCTTTAACAGCCCAAGGATCGGTTAACTTTTTTTATTAGGCTCGAAATGTAAGTTTCAACATTTGCGTGGGCCCTTTTGCCGGGCCCATTTCCAACCTCAATATTATGTATATACCAATACCTATGTAACAACTAACTACTGAAATAAAAATGGGAATAAACAAATTTTCGTGAAAAATATAAACATAATTGCATAAAACAATTTTGATAGGACGATTCATCATCAACCAGCGATTTAAATTTACTTCATACTTTCAAAATAACATTTGATTATACTTCGATGATATAGTAAGATTTAAATACACAATTTTAAACAGTTTCCGAATATAAAATCTATTCCTAATTTAGACACATCCATGTAAATAGAAATATAGGATAGGGGCCCCCTCCCCAAAATCCCGATTTTCGGCTAACATTCATTGAAAATATTATGCATTTTTTTTCAGGGACGTAATTTGGGGTGGCCATAGGGGGGCACTCGCCCCTCTAAACTAAGGAATAGTGTGAATTTAGAAAATATTATGAATTTAATGATTAATGAGATACTACGGATCTATGAATGCTACGTTTATTTCTTATGTATGTTACTTTTGGGTAACTAATAAAATAATCGCTGCTATGTGCTTTGAAGAGAAACAAAACAAAACTTTATCTATTGTTATTACGCACATGTACATAGATAAAGTGAAAAGACAGTTGGTAGAAATTAAGTTAATTGATAGTTTTTTGATGACTCAGTTTGATGGTCGATTAATGTTGACCATGTGAAGATTTGTGGAAAAAAATTTTCGCCTGCGGCGCTTTTTTCTCTTTACATAATATTTTTTTATAATTACTTTTTCAAAAATAAGCTTATTTTTTTCATATTTTATAACTCAATTAGGTGTATTCAAAGAATATTTTCCATTTTTATTCCGATATAAAAAAGATTTTTTGAAAAAAAATTCAATTTGACCAATCTTTGCCTGCCCCCCCCAAGAAAAAGCTGAAATGACGTCCCTGACGTGGTGGAAAGAAGAAAATTTTGTTATATGGGGGGGGGGGGGGACAAATTTTTTTAACCCTGGGGGGCCCCCCTTTGACTACTGGCATGCACTGATTTCAGTCCCAGTCCGCCACTGTGTGTATGTATGTATGTATGTATGTACGTATATATGAAAATAATTTAAAAGGGCTATGTTACTAATTGTAGATCTAAATAAGTTATTTGTGTTACATGTATTATGGTTTTATTTAATATAACAAACTGTTAAAAGGCTTAAATAGTTCTTTGATGATTTTGCAAAATATGTATGTCTACTCTCAAAACAACCTTAAACTTCGAGGCAAACCTGTGAATCACCAAGCCAACTGGTTATTTTTGTTTAAATGCGTCATTTTATCAAAAAATTGCACACATTAACGTACATCTACATGAATATTTCAAGAAAAAAGTCAATTAAAATGTGTGGTCGTGTTCATCCATCGTCAATGAAAGTGCTCGTCTGCCACGCGAAGTACTCGTGGCTTCGGTGAAGCGGGTAGGTTGAATCAAGTTTTTATCACATCCCGGCGGGCTAATTCATTAATTGCCGAGTCCTTGGATGAACGAGGAGATTCCTCCCAAGGGTAGAGTACGGCAGACCGCATCCCCGGAGCGTGCTAATATAATTATGTCACTTACGCCGTTTTAATACGAGACGTCCGAAACTCGCGGTACCGAGTTTCTCGTCACCGCAAATTATAATCGGAAATATTGTACCAGCTTACACCACTTTATTATAATTAATTCAAAAATTTTACTTAAATAATACGCTGGAAATTTTTCAATTGATAAATTAAAAGTTTTACGTGCATATAATGAAATATCCTATTAGCTCCTTTCTGAAAAGGCTAAACACAATTTAAATTTGTGAAGATTTCTAAGAACTATTTAATATCATTAACGAGCAGCATAGATCAGTGGTTAGCGTGTAATGTATTTCGACCGAGTGGTCACGGGATCAATCCCTGGCCCAGTGCTGCTAGCCAGACCTTCGATATTTGACTTCAGGTTGATCATTTCGTATCAGAGTTTGCCAATTTATCTGATTTCATCGAAACAGTTCCAACAAAATTCCAAACTTATCCTATTTCTCGCAAAATTCGAGTTTTCAGCATCTTAAACAGCAAATTTGCTGATTTATAAAATTCTGCAAAAATGCAAAAATATCTATAATTGGTCAGAAAGGCGCATTTATTCGTTAGGCCTTCCTAAAAAATATATAAATTTTCACAAAAAATTTCCGATTATATTAGAACCAAATTTTACCATTAGATAGAAAATACTCAATATGTACATATGTATATATTTATCAATTTCAACGCAAATTTCCATTTGGATCTCGGAATCGGATTAAATTACTCCCAAAAGTAAAAATAAGAATTTTGAAGATAAGGTTAAATCCACTTTTCATACAATATTTGTATATTTACATACATATATGATTGCATTATCTCATACAAATAAATTCAATAAACCACGTTTAAGTTTTCCAGAATCCGTAGAATTTGTGAAAATTAACTTTTCACTTCAAATCGGGAGAGTTGTATCATTGTAAAGAAATATATTTTTGGATGATACCCAAGCCAGCAGCATAGCTCGGTCGTTAAGCTTCTGCTTAGCATTGAGAGGCGGTGGGTTCGATCCCTGGGCCCGAGCCTGAATGAAAATTAATTTTTCAGAGTATGCTGTTTTAGGTTGGACCTGGATTTGTAACTTCAGGTTGATCGTTTCGTATCAGAATTTGGCAATTTTCTCTGATTTCATTGTTGAAACGGTTCCCGGAAAAAAATATTGGCTAAAAATCCCTCCGATATGATATGTCACCTATAATTTGTTATCAATTAATGTACAATAAATAAGTTTGTATACAAATGAATAGATGTCTCATTGATTTACGAGTTTTACAGTGTCTCGTAATTCAGTGATTTATATAAAAAAAAATGCTGAATTGTAATTTGTAAATTTTTGAAATTGGCCAGGAAGGCGCATTGGGGTTCACCTGTAAGGCCTTCCTCGTACATATGTAAAAATAAAATAAAAATAAAAGGATAGCAAGGCCCATGGCTAGTATAATATATGCGTTGATCAATATTTATACAAATTGACATACTCTATATATGATTAACATTTCAATGAAAAAATACAACATTTCAATTTTAACAAAGCTATTAATTATAAGACGCAAAAAAAACTCTAAAATACCGACATACTATAACATTCACGTCCAACTTTGCACTTTCACCCTTTCTACTTCTACATACGCATACATACATACATAGACAACTGCCTCCAAAACTTTTTGACAATCATTAGACCTGCATTACGGGGGGGGTCAAAGCGACCCGAAAATTTAAATTCGCACGTACGTACGCACGCGCAACATACGACGTTATGATATTCAAATATCGGGTCGCGTAATCCTACTTACAGTTAAGTGGTAAAGTTGCCAACGTATTAATTGGCCCAAGCTGGTTGCCCCGAGGGGGTTCCCAACGCGGGGAGCCTCCGTGGCACCACCGTTCCCACCTCGCCAGGCAGCCAGGTGTTGCCATATAATTAGCCAGGTTCCGGCGTGTTAATTAAGCTCCTCCGAAACAATTTAACGAGAGTCACCCCCCCCCCCCCTCCCTCCCCCATCTTCTACCCCCCCCCTTGGTATATTTCTCCTCTTGAACGACACTACTTTCCTTTCACATTCGCAAATCCTACTGGTGAAATTGCCTAGCGGAGCGTCTAACTTTTATGTGTTTACAGTTCAAGTAAGATTGCGCTGAGAGCTTTACGCCCCCTCCGCGACAAAAGTCATTAAAGCCACGCCATGTCGATGTATTTCAATATATTCGGAATGTGTGTGTGCGTTGAAATGTTTCCTTTCAGCACAATAGAACTTTCGGTAGGTTATTTGAAACTCAACTGTATACATTTCACGTACAATGTACACGACAGCACTTTTAACTGAATCAATTCCTAGAAACAGAAAGATCATCAAAATTTTCGACTTGAAATCCGATCCAATTATGTACGTACATATGTATATGTTTCAAACATTGTCCTTGTGTACAATAATACAATAATCGTGGATTAATATTTTTTTATGTTTTTATGTAAAGTGAATTGAATTTTTGAAAAATATGTGCCACCGTATAAATTCAGATATTAAATAGTTCAATTTTATGTGACAGGTTTAAAACTGTTCAAGTAATATAATGAAATGGAAATATTGTAGCGTGGACGTGTAGAGGGATTTTTGAGATCAGAGTAAAAGACGCAGCAGTGTGGTAAAAAAGGTAGATAGTTTATTGTTCTTGATCTGTTGGCCTGCCAGCTCCGAATGTAGCACGGTTCAAAACCGCCGAATATTTATACCTTACTTTATATTTATACCGATTGGGGTATTCTCCGCGCAGAGAGATCATTGTTCGATGGTTCGCGAAACCTTATTGGTTATTGCATACAGGTTGTTCATACATCGGGGTCTTTTGGGCGCGAATGCACGATCAGGCGATTTGTGATGATAAACCAGTGGCCTATGAGCATCATTTACCTAATATCTACTTTAAATATCATCTATCATCCGATATCGCAGAAAAATCCCTTAATAGGTATTCCTTTAGTGTGAAGTAACTAGCCCGTGTCACATAATACTTATAAAAAATACATAGCACATAAACGCATCCATACATACATATAACCAGTAGTGTAGTCGGGCCAGGCCGGGCCAGTTCGCCGCCCTGGTACTTATTTTTGAGCCAGGTCGCCGCCCTGGCACTTTTACTGTTATAAACATTGTTATTCGAGTAAAATTAAATATTTCTAATATTTCTAATATTTCATATAAAATTTTATATACCAAATATTATGAGCGGATTTTCGTTCTAACATTTGATGACCACAACCGAATAGTAATCTGAGCATATTCAAAACTTAAAAGACGTTTAATGAAATGTATGGGCTTTTTATCTAAAACCACATAAAACTTCGAAAGAAAGCATTCTTTGAACTATTGACCATGCGCGCTTGAGGATAGATAAGGGAACTCAGCTTAAATAAATAGTCATCTCTAAATTGTTAATATTTGATAGTTTTTCGACATATACATATATGGTTTTAACATTGATAAAAGCAAATGTTACTATTGACACAAACACGAGTTTGCAAAATCAAAGATGTTGAAGATGATGCAGTGTGGAAGTTTTTTATAAAATATAAAAACAAACAACATAATTTCAAAATTTAAGAATATTTGTTAACTAGCATTTGATTTTTTTTATAAATATCTGACTACGCTGACTATACAATAAAAAATGGCTAGAAAAGTTTGTATATTATGTAGATTGAGAAATATTTTAAGTAAAAAAAGTAAAATTTGAGTGTATTATTCAATTGTCGATTGATAAGCATTTGGACCTGTTCAATTGTCATGTTGATGAGCTGATTAGATTCTTGAGATTCAACACGAGACTATTTAAATGAGATGAATGATTGGAATTTTTATTGTTTTTATTTTGTTATTTTCTTTCTTTTGTTTTGTAAGACTAGTTTGACGCTTTGGCGCAACCTGTCAGGTCACACTGGTCATTTTATTGTTATTATTATTGTAAATAATAAATTAAATAAATAAATATAACATACAAAAAGGTTACTTGGTCAAGCACGCTGTCACTCGCATTGACAGCCAATGCGCATGCGCAGGCGTGTTGTTTTATTCCATTTTATTTATTTAACATCATTAAATTTTAAAATATTATGTCAATTTATGACGTTGTCAAATACGAAACACGCTAAATTATTTATATGAACAAAACACATTATTTATATGAACAAATCCTCTTAAACTGTACATAAACACAGGCCCTTGCAACTCAAAAAAATAAAAACGATAATCAAACAAGAAAAACCTTCGTCGCACGTTATTAAATCCAACCGGACAAGGAAGTCGTAACGGGTGAATTATCTCGGAAGTTCGCCGACTGCAAGCGGAAGTGATGTCATACATTACCCTGTAAATTATTATCAATTACGCGCGAGTTTGTGCGGCGACAGTGAGACGATAAATTATAGAGACCGTCAATCTTAAAGGCTCTACCTACATACATATTGCATATGTATACATATTGTATGTATGTATGTAGTTGTATCTACATATGTACATACACATAAATAGCACTCCGGAGTAATTTGATACTAGACCTACTCGACCATCAATACCTGTCCTTTTCGATTGACGGCCGCTATACTTCGACCCTTTTCCCATGAAAAGAATTGAAACATTTAATCGCGAACCTACATAATATGTTCACTCACTCAAGAGTGACAATTGCGAAAAAAACAGAAGAGGGTAGCAGCTGAGGATGCCATAAGAGCACTCGCTTTACATATATGCACATCATCCGGCCACAACAAATTTCGCTGCTATTTCTTGTATAAAAACAGCATTTATAGAATCAAGAAATCAAGAACACGTTGAAATAATGACGGCGAAAATGATGTTGACACAATTCAACGCGAACAAAACAAACGTGCTCATACAAAGATTACATTTCAATCCACTACTTAAAAAATATTGAAAATTGTTCAAAATAATTCATGGTGCAATTTTAGAATCTGAAAACATTCTTCACAATTGTTGATGTGGAAAAAACAAGGCGGAAGAGGCAGATTCCCAGCATACCAGTGGACTTTTTGTGCATTGGGAGACAGCGCTTTACACCACGAAAAGAGTCCAGCGTGCTTATTTAACGGTCGATTTTTAAAAAATACGACCACACACAGAAAATATCTTTCTCATACCAACATATATATAAATAATTTTCATGTCTCGTCAAGAGTCAACAAGTGTTTGTTTATCCCACTCACCACGTGGAGAGCAGTACAGGTTTGTAAATTAGTTCGAGACAGTCGATTATCTGCCACGGTCCCGTGGTCGCCAGCGTCAGCTTACCTGCTACTCTGGCACTTGCGAGTGGTGCTGTGTGTAGAGTGTAGACAGCCAGTTGAAGCGGAGAAAAAAGATCCGTATTACCGTATGCAGAAAATCCCTTTTAGGTGGCTGCGTAAAAATCGCTTTGCACAGAATGCGCCAGCTTACACGATACTAGGGATCCCAATCGAATATTCGAATATTCGAGTATTCGAATTATTCGTCTGATTTTTCAGCCATTCGTTATTCGAATATTTCATCAACTATTCGTATATTATTCGTGTATATATATTTTTATAAAATAAATACACAAAATCATTATGAAAAGAGTGATGACGAAGAAGCCGACGATTATGAAGAAAATTTAATATGTAATTGGGATAATTGTGATGAGAATAAAGATAATGAGGAAGATGAAATGTGTACATGTGAAGAAACGGATTTTTATTCATTAAATACAGAAATGTTTGAAGATTATCGTTTTTCGATCGATAATAATCTCCACGAAATTTTAGAAAAATAATACGAATATTTAAGAAGTCACCGGCGAAATATACATTTTTAGTTGAAATTATAATGAAAAAAGAAAATAAAAATTGAAATTATTATTGGATTTAAAAATCAGGTGGAATTCAATGGCAACTATGATAAGACGATTTATTCAAGTTTACAAGTGTAAAAATAGCACTAAAAGAATATAATTTCAATACTGTTTCTAAGAATAAAATTGGTATTTTGAAAATTTTACTTGATGTTCTTACTCCCGTTGAAACCGCAATCAAATAATTAAGCAAAAATAGTGCATCTTTAATAACAGCAGAAGGAGTTTATAAATTTTTATCTTATATTTTATGTATGTGTATTTTTAGTTTTATGTTTTTTTAATTTTCTTAAAATTATGTTTTATTAATAGTAATATATTATATATATATATATATATATATATATATATATATATATATATATATATATATATATATATATATATATATATATATATATATATATATATATATATATATATATATATATATATATATATATAAATATAATATAATTTGTGCTTAGTACAAATTTAATTACCTTTTTTTTAATTTTCGAATATTTCGAATATTTGGGATCCCTACACGATACACGATTAAAAAAATTCGGATGTAACCAACCCATGCCTTTTTCTATTTATTTGAGAAATATAAGAAGGTCACAAAACAAAATTCGATATTGAACCATACAGACACATTCAAACATAACATACCATTCCCGGCCAACTTTAAAATTTACGTCGTATCGATAAGAATTTCAGTAACCGATACAAAGTTTCAATTCGATAGGACTAACGGTGTTTAAAAAATCCCCAAAATACAGATTAATTAATTAAATAAATTTTCAATAGGTGGCGGTTAATTCTCTGCCAAGAGGAAACATTAGTAGCGATCAGTATATATAGAAGTTTTTTTTTTGTTATTGTATTGGTATATACGTTTTGGCAGTGGTTTAGCTGTGACGTACATACATATGTATGTCGAATCGAAACGACTATTATAGTACGGCGAACGTTATCTCAGACAGACAGACACACAGACGGAATAGTGATATTATATACATATATATGTATGTACAATATATGTATATATGTATCTGTTCAAACCTACACCCCAAACACGCAACATTACACCTCATAAGAATATAAAGGAAGTGAAGAGACTTGCTTTTGACGCGGAGTATCTTACGAGGATTTCCACCTTGAGCTCCGAATCCGGGCCAGAATTGACAGGATCTGGTTGAAAGTGGAAAGGAAGACAAAAAAAAATCGCGAGTGCGGCGAAGACAATGGGGGCGGAGTGGTTGCGCGCACCATTGTCGTGGCCCCTTCAATGGGGCCTCCCGTCAACTGGAATGCCATTCACGTCCGTCCGCGGCTCAAGAGCCCCCGAGACTTCGCCCCCCGTTCGGGCCCCCGCCCCGTCCCCCTCCCCCCTCATCAAGTCGCGTGTTTTAATTACGGCAAAAACGCCCCGGAAGACTGAAGGGGACTCTGGTGTGCGGGGTTTGAGAGACCCCTGTATTTCGGTCGCGACATTGACGCAACATTGCGCCACTCCGTAAAAGTGGATTAACCTTTAACCTGCGCGCGCTCTCCTCGTTGATCAGAGTCGCCTTTTGATAAAGGGGAAACCGGCGATTGCCCCCAGGCGGCCTATGTTAATGAGCGAAGTCTCTTGAAAATTTTTCAAATCAAAACAATTCCTTTTCACCATTCTACTTTTTCAACGTCAAAAGGAAAGTGATTGAATGGAACCTTTTCTCGTACATACTTTCTTTTTCACAAAAACAACTCAATTTCAACAGCGCATTCAGTACTAGCTTTATCTTCCACTAACTAAAAACCTCTTCGATATTGTACTGCGTAAATTATACGGAAAGTTTCATAAAACTTTTAAATAGATATAAGTTAGGCAGTAGAACAAACTCGTATTAAACAACAACATAATAATAAAGCTTTATAACAATCAATTAATACATAAATCTCTTGCTAGCCTTAGTCTATTTTTTTTTTTTTCATTAAATATTTAAGAAGAAGAATATTTGAGAAAGGCGACCGATAAAAAATAATGTACATTATCTGTATCATTTGATAAAATAATTTTTTATCGGAAATAAATTGACGAACAAATCCATAATTCCGAAACGCGTCATTTGTTGACATCATTATTTTTAAAATCAGTAATTTTTTTTTATTATCCTTCCATGTTTTCTTGTTTTAAATATCATAACAATTCTTCTACATTATAAATATATTTATTAAGTTTAAAACACTTAAAATCACATTAAAAAAAAATTGTTAATATACATTTGAAATCTTATGTAGATACATTAGGATACTGAAATTTTTAATATATTAATCAGCTATAGAGATATATATATATATATAAAATGTGTTTCGTGTGCCATATTTTAAATAACCGATTTTTCGTTAAATGTTACAATATAAACGTTTGGCCAAAAAGCTTTATCAGAAGTTCGTCTCACGGAAGTGTTAAGTGTTAAAAGCCAAAAAGATAGAAAAACGTTGGATAATTTATAGCTTTTAGGGTGTCCATTATTTACGAGCACCGCAAACTATTTCCTCATTTAGAGATATACATACAATTGTACGTATGTACGTACATACTACTATAAAACTCTCTCCGTTTCATGTGTACGTACATACGTACATATTTACATATAAATACAACTATAATTAATCAATTAATACCGTATATTTGATACAATTAATAGCGAATCATATTCACGATAGTTTCATATTTAATTCACAGAGCGTTTAATGCGAACAAATTCACGTGAAACGTGTCAACGTTATATATACATACATACATACATATGTATAATGTAATAATAATATTAATAAAGTCCCATAAACTTTTCGCCATAAAAGGAAAATAGTGCCATAAAACCAAATACACAATTAAGTGAAACCCCTATGGGTATCAAGAGAATTGCCTTAAATCCCTTAAACGGTTAGTACTACCGCGAGAGGGGAAAGAAGGACGAGGATGAAAGAGATAAATTAATACATAGCGGCCAGCTCGGGTGAAACTTGATTAAACTGAAACATTTCATTTAATTAATACGAGCGTTTTTTTTTTTTAAACTAACCATTAGCGGAATTGCTCGAATTCATCGTGAAACGTAAGAAAAATCCTGCATTACATCGAAAAACCCGCTAAAGTGAATATCACAAAAAGTTTTCCCGCTAATTATCCTTTGAGACAGATTCCTTTTATGTACATATGTAAGTAAATACATATGTAGAGTGCTCCTTAGAAACAACTATAACACATGTATAATCACCTCAAAGTGCTCATTATTGCTAGGCGCCCTTTTGAGTCTCATAGTTCTAGCTTAAATTCGCAAGAAACCGAACTTCAACCGCAAAAGGTACATTAATAATATTAATACTGAGCCCAAACAAACCTCGCCGTGTTCAATCAATAAACTCAGTTTCCCCGACTGTTAACACTTTAACGGTTTCAATTAACCACTTTTATATTCATCCGTTAATGCATATTAAAAAGCTTTCTGTTCGTCCCTTTCTCTCCCTCTCGCTTTTCCCGCGTAGAGATTTGAACCGAACGAATTTCCTTTTTCCACCGAAGTTGCTCTTTTTTTCTCGCAATACCTCAAGCTTTTTCTCTTCCCCGAAACGCCCACTCCCTCCGCACCCATACCTTCACCCCCCCCCCCCTTCGCGGTTCGCTGCAATGTTTTATCGAAATGAGTTCCTCCTCTCGGGGAGCTTTTAAGGAAACCTCTCGGCGAGCTTTATGGGATACAACCTAAAATATGCTCATCACCGTGCATTATCTCGCGCTACGGCAAAAACAAGCCGCTCGAGCACTGATTCGCCATTAAAACCGCACCACGTCCTGCTTGCTTTTCTTTTTTAACAAAACAACGATGTCGGTGATAGTTTGTGCTATTTCAAGATTCACAGCCCAACTCAAGCTACTATGTACGTATATTTTTATTTATTTCAAGTTTGATCTTTATCTCTAATACATATCTTCCTAGCAATGTAGTAAATTCTGAAAACCTTAATATTTTTAAAAACAATCTATTATAGATGTCTTTCTTAAACTTTTTATAATTTTATAATTCTTCTTTTCCAATATCTTTATTTCTTTCTATATTTGCGTTTTCTTTTAGTTATCATTTTACTGTTAAATTTTTTTTTCTTTTTGTATATCTTATATTTTCTTTTATTTCGTTATTTCTTCTTGTTGTTTACTTTTTCCTCTCTTATTTTTATTTTAATTTAATTTATATGTACATATGTATAAGTCAAGCCCCTTGGGTTTATCGTACATATATTTATTTATATTTTATATATATATATATATATATATATATATATATATATATATATATATATAAACATATATATATATATATATATATATATATATATATATATATATATATATGTATATATATATATATATATATATATATATATATACATACATATATGTATAATCTTGAAGCAAACTGATTTATAAAGTAGAAAGATGTTCGATGAATAGGCAGAAGTGATAACGGACCGGATATTCACTTCGCAAACGGACAAGAGTGTGTGAATGAAAACAACATATGAACCGTTATATTTGAAAGTGGAATAAGTCTACTTTTCTTCATTTCGAGAAATATTTCGCAAAACGTTAAATACAATTATTTGCGTTTAACAATATTTTAAATAAAAAATACTGATGGCTTGTAATATGCTTATTCTGCTTTTCCGAGATTCTGTACATATTCAATTAATAGAAGTGATGACAATTTGTCAGTTTTTGGAACAGAAAATTGGACTTCCGCCACTTTCAAATGTAATGGCTCATATTTACATCAAACACACATTTATTAAAGATCCTTAATTGATGAAAATGCCTCGTAGTGGTTCACGAACATGGCATAATAATAATTAACTACGTAAAAGGATGAGAACTTTGCAATTAGATCTTATAATTTGTTGAATAGCTTCAACTAAACTACAAATGAAAGTGAAAAAAAATAACAAATATCATATAAAAAAAGTCTTTTCACCTTTTTTCACAATAGACACTTTTCTGTAACTGTTATACCCCCTTTTGATATCACTTTATTTACTGACTATTTCATTCGAAAGTGTGTTAGCCCCGGACCCTGTCCATATCAATGCACTTTATAAAAGGTGACGGACTTTTTTTTCTTCTTCTCGACAGTGCTGTAACAGGAGGTACGTGTAAGCGTTTCGCCGTGTTTGTTTAGCCGGAACCCTTCGTAAATGGGTACGTGTGCCGAATCCTGGAAGCCATTAAGTAAAGTGAAATGTGGAAAAACATTATAAGCGGGGAAAGCGCACATGTGCTGAAAAAGTAGTAAAGAGCCACGAGCCACACCTGCCGCCACTGCTGAACATCCCTTTTATTTGCGACTTCTGAGAAACACTCTCCTTCCTTACCCAACAATTTCGTTCAATTCTCCGTTGTTTCCCATCCGAGTATATAATATATATATATTCCCCCACACACAGATGTACACTGTACAGTGTACACACACATGTTGTTAGTTAACAGGGTATAATCCAAAATTCACCATGGGAACAAAATCATATATATTTTTACTACTACTACTTTCATCAACCCTATCAACCAGATTTATCTCTCGAGTTCCATTTCAACCATCATATTACGTATATGTATAATAGTTCTCCTGATTAATTTTTCCGTGTGCATTATTTGAATCCTTTAATACTTTCATATACATACATACATACATGTGTTTGATAATTGAGCTAGTATGTACATATGTATGTGCATATGTATGTACATATATACATATGTATGTACTTCACCTTCTGACACTTCGATCACTTGATTCACCCAGCCATGCTTCTCAGTTTCTCAGCTGTGTGTATAAACACATACATATAAACAGTGATGCGTTGCTAAAATTCTATGAACTGGTTTGCACCTTGGCAAACAATCCCCAATTTCAAAAATCCTTTTCTATAAAGTGCATAAATTCGTGCACCATGCCACTAATACGTATAACGCCACTAACATATATAAATACATATAATAATTGTATGAATTCGTTAGACGTTGCTCATTCGCGCGCTTTCCGTTGTACATACATATGTATGTATTCACTTTCGAATAGAAACTGGAAATCCGTATTACCGACACGCCTCGCCTTAGACACATTCAAAGGAAATAAAATTGTCGAAACGGAAAGGCGATTGTAGAGGATGAATCTTCGGGTAATGCGTCCTCGCTAGGAGGGATTCCGGGGTTCTAAGAGGTATTAGATATTCATGGGAGGGTTGCAGAGCGGCCCGCGAGATTTGCATAGCGATTTGCGACTTCGTCCCGCGCAAACAATAGCCACCGTCATCCTTGCCTTCTCCCCCACCTTCTCTTAGTACCCCTTCGTTTCGCAATCGGAACCCAATTATCGCGGCTCGGCTAGTACGCGATTGCGTCACATCCGGCCGATTTGAATTCGGCGTCGCGCCGCCGGAAGTACACAGATTCAATCGGCAGATGAAAATAACCGCTTCGATCGAGAGACGCGTCCGTCTGAGAAAATAGACGGCAAAAGTTTTCCGATTTCGGCGATCGACATGGCCGCAGATAACGTTAATCAAATGTGTTCGGATAATCAAGAAAAATACGAGCTAAAATATTTTTCATATGATTTTCTACACAAATATGTACGTATCACTGTTCAATTTATTCGATGTCGTTATACTGTAAAAGCATACTAAACAAAATTGAAATCTAATCTGGTTTTTTCAATTTTGTATAAGGCATAAGACTAAATTTAAGAAAAAAGTTTAAAAAGGTAAAATTGTCTTATCATATTTTACATACTTTAAAGCCGCCACGACGTGATTAAAAGGTCACATTCAACGTTTTTCAATTTTTCTTACACTATTTTTTTCGACCGTTTCAATATGAGTGCTCTTGTGAGTACAATCCATAACATTTATTTAATTGTGATGAAAATAAAAAAAATTATTAAATTTAATAAACCGGAAGTGGGAGTTTTTCCTCTTAGAAAAGTCAAAAATGTTGTGACCACACGTTTTTTCCACATCGCTGAACGTATCAAGCTGAAAATTTGTATTTATGAACTAACTTAGATTTGATAAGGTATGACAAAATCTGACAACCAACCGGGAGTAAAACTTTTGTCTTGTATAAGTTTCCCTACATTTGCGCTCTATTTGTATAGAAAATGTTCTCATCGCCGGTATTTTTTAACGTGTATGTTATGTATGTTTTATTATCAAATTTTATTTTTTATACTTATTATATTCCTCAAATACATCATATATATAACGACGGTAATCTGTGTATGTGTGTGTGTGTGTGTGTGTGTGTCCTAACTCTCGCCGAACATAATGAACGAATCGATAAAAATCGATTTATTCATTTTTCGACGAGACGACTTTGTCGCGACTCGAACCGATCACCCCAAATAGCCTGAATATGGGTCTAAATGAGCTAATCGTCTCGGACATCGTGCCAAATCCAATTCTTCATTTCGCCTTTTTTTTTTAAACATTAATTGAAATATTCCTTCTCGCCATATAAAAATACATAATTTTAATAATTTCATTTATCGAAGTTTTGAACCATTTTTTTTTCTTTTCATATAAAACAATTAAATATATATTTTTAATTGAAATTATTGAAATTGAAATTAATTTATATTTTAGCGATATTTGAAAAAATAAAATCAATTCCAGGACGCCGACTCGAACCTACCCCCATCGCGCCCAGATCAATATACACTGACCAGTACACCATGATACGGATATAAAGGCTGCTCTAAATAACGTTAATATTCAATAATCGTACAGAACGTATGGACAACCAATCAAAACGGAGTCATATCTTCGGTAGTTGTCGGAACAAGTCGGAATTAGTCGGGTGTCATGGATCGAGTGAATCGATTTCGATTTGCAGTATCGCTCGGGGCGATAGCTAATAATAATAGAAAAAAATAGGTCTTTAAATAAATAATTGAAAACTCTCTATGGGAGTCTGCGTATTTTTAAGAATTGAAAATTATTACAAATAAAGAATTGAAAACTATCTATGAGAGTCTACGAAAATAACGGTTCCGGTTCCGGATTTTTTTTTTAGTTTTATACGAGTATATAATAATTTTATACCCATGCGATGATGTTTCATCGGGCTATTCACTAGTTGTATATAAAGTCGTGGGTCGGTTACATCCGATTTTTTTTCACATGATCGATATTTAAAATGTCTGCACATACATATATTCCAATTATTATTACCCGTTCGTTTATGCGTAAGTTATTTTTGATTAATCTTTATATATGTATGTATGTATGTACATATGTATGTATATACATATATTGAGATCATAATTAAATTCTTATAATATTAAGAACCTCGCAAAATTTGAATTCCATAGAGAGTTTAATTGAAAAATCGGAACGGAGCCCAACGCGGAATGGAAAACATCGACGAATTCCCAAACGAAATCCGCAAATTTTAGTAAATCGTTCGTACAAATACAATAACAATAATACATACACATAACAAAACACACCCCCTAACCCGAACTGAAAATTGACAGGTTAAGTCATCAAGAGTTTCCTTTGTATATGTATTACATACATATATATATATACATACGTACACAAATACATACATATGCACATACATACATATATACATATTAATGTAGAATGCCGCAAATAATGCTGACGTCACTTATTCACAAAAATACACATTCGTGTGCGAAAGTTTCAGGTGAAGTGATATCAGCACGTAGAAGCAATATTAGCGCTCTCGCGGACGGGACTGAAAAGGAGGGTGAGGGCTCTCTAGTCCTCCCCCTAGCCCTCCGACCCATCCCCCACGAATCCCATCCGCATCCACCGAACGCTAAAGTGGCTCGGTATATTTTATTCATAGCTTTTAGCAGAAGTGTTCTTCTAGAGACTTTATCAATATATCACGCGGACGTACCGGCCACCAGCGGTTCTCAATGAGTGAGACCCTATCTTCCTCCCCCCCCCTATCATCTTCCCCCCCCCCTATTATCTTCTATACCCCCTCCCTTCGGCTCACTTACCGGGATAAATATGTAACATGAAACCGGACTAAATGATCGTTGCGAAAAAGTATATGTATGTACAGAGTAGGGTTTACTAACTAAGCAAAATCTCAAGATCTCTACTTATACCCATTTTCATACATTTGTACATACATATGTATGTATATGTTTGGAAAAATCTGTGTGGATGTTATCATCGAGAGTGATTTTTACGATGTCAGAGTAACTGTGGACAATACTCACATATTTATCCATTAAGTGAAAATAACAATCGGTACTGTATGCTAAGTTGGAAAAATAATTTCATAATGATACACCTGAAATATATCAGTATTGTTTTTATAAATATGTACTTCTGTTGTGCCCGTCAAAATTGATACATGATTTAAAATAAAGTTACATACACTACGTATAGTAATAATTAATCGGAATCTGAACTAAAACAGAAATTGGGAATCGAGATCCGGAACTGAAACAGTAATTGGGATCCGGAACTGAAACAGTAATTGGAATCCGGAACTGATTCGGAACTGAAAAAGGAATTGGGAACCGTAACTGAAACAGGAATCCGGATCCGGAATTGAAACAAAAGTCGGGAACCGGAACTGAAACAGGAATCGGGATCCGGAACTGAAACAGATTACTAAAACAGTAATCGAAGCTGCCGCCCCGAGAGTCCGTCACATGCTACAGACATATTTACCGACGCTCCATTTTAATATATGTATGTATGTATATTTTATCAATGCATATAATGACAAAATTGTGTATAAAAAAATCGTATAATTAACAAAATATACAAGCATATGAATTTGTTGGTACATACATATATATATATATATAGACATACAATATGTATGTATATTATACAGATTCATTTCTTACAAACTTTTAAAAATACAATATTTTAAGTTTCATTGTTATACGTATATTTAATTACATATGTACATATATATTTCGATCGTTATATTATTTAATTAAAAAATTTTACCCACTTACGCACGCGCCCCGATTGTTCAACACTGGTCCCTAATGTTCGAAATTATATCCAAATTCTGCACTTTCATTCCCATCCCGTCGAGGATCAAAACTCACCCCGTGGTTATTTTCTCTGGGTCAGTAATTGCTCGAAGTTGGCAACCCTCGCAAATATAATTTGCGGCTTATGATCCGCTTACGCAACGACCGCTAGCATTTCGACTCGTCCGTAATTTACGCACATTCGTCCATTCAAAACGTATTATAATATAATACATAAATTCGCTACAAAATATTTTCTTAAACTGGAAGACATGAAAACGAAGATACGCGACGGGGGTGAAACCTACCCCCAGTTTGAGAGGCGTCGCGGCGTCACTGGGGAGACATCTCCCTTAAAACTGTATGAGCTTTTTTCATCGCTTTAAAACGGGGAGCTTTCACTGGAATGGCTCGGAACGTATCAGCTCCTTTTTGACACCGTAAAAGCTTAATTATTAACCGCAGCGCTCGGCTGAAGCCCCGTCAGCTTCCGGAGGAAAGGAGTGAACATCTGCAGCCCAAAAGCTCCCGGAATTAAAACCTGAGCGACGGGAGCTTTTAGCGCGAACCCATGTCGACACTCTCTTCGGGCGAAACGCATTATTGAAACTCGTTCGACAGTGAAAGCCTCACACACGCGCAAATGGCAATATGTATCTATGTACATATGTATGTGGATAAATATATGTAACATTATCTAATATATGTATAATTTTGAAAGAGACTTTGTATGTAAGTATCATTGGTTGGGAACTTCGTAAACAATACAATGTTTCTATGACGACAATTAAATTGGTTGAATATTATATTTTTTTCGATTCAAATAAATTTAATAAAAAAACAAATGAATATTTACTATTAGATTCGCCATGTTTACGCTGTGTATATTACAAACACTGAGCGAAGCCGGGTAAAACAACTAGTATCATATATGTAAAGGTACCGATAGCACAACTTTCGTTAAGAGGGCTGGACTGCAGCGCCTTGTCCATACAAACGTACTATACTTCTCCCTTCCTCAATTATGGCACTAGAGAAATTATTTTTTAATATGCTATGGATATCCACCATTGGGGTGCATCTATCGTTTTATTTTTTTTTTGATTAATTATTTTTTTATAGGAGCTAGGAGCCGCCAAACATCTATAAAATCGCCTCTTTTTTACACCCACGAAACGAGTCCAGCGTGCTTTTAAAAAATATAAGCCGATAGATGCACAGAAAATATCTTTCTCATACCGATGGTGAAATTTTTTTAAAAATTGGTCCAGTTTTGGAGGAGAAAATAGGAGAATACGAAACCTCGATTTTGTCAATTTAAAATACGTTTTATCTGTTCGAAGGGCAACTGTCGCATTCACTCAATATATATATTGATATATATTGTCGCATTCACTCAATATATACATACACTCAATATATATATCGAAGAAAGGAACGGTAACAAAATTAAGGTTTCGGGTGTACAGCCCTCTTAATGGGCGTATGTTAATGTATGTTAAAGTTTGTGTTCAAAATACTTAAACAGGTAAATATGTGATAAAAATAAACAAAGAAAATTCTGAGTTTTCGTATGAACAATATATAATATGTACGCATGGAAATCTAAGAATGTAATTTTTTAGGTTTTATTTCACATACAAATAAAACCTACATACATACATATGTATATTAGACCAAAACTATAAATTGCTTCTTCCATTTAGAACACTCATTTAAAAAAAAACGTTGTATGTTTAGAAAAGGTACAACGAAGAATTACAAAAGTGCCTTCTGAACTTAAATCACTTTTATACATATGATCATAGATTGAAAAGACTTAATCTTTCCACTTTGGAGAAGAGAAGCATGGGTGGTGATCTACATACATATGTATGTACAAAATTGAAATCTATAAAATTGTAAATAACCATTACAATTGTCCTATGATAAACCTCCTTACGTTATACAATAACAGTCATGTCAGACTGATTTTTTTCTTATTTGATATTTGTATTTCTGTATTATAACTTTATGTACATATGTACATATGTATAAAAAACCTTTGGATACATGGGCTATGCCACCTTTCACAAGTATTCTTTAATAAATGAAAATAAATATCTGTATTAAATTTGATAAATATACCTGATATATGTATGTATACACCTATATCCTATATACATATATATGTATGTATGTACATACTAGGGTTTCTGACCCGGGACAGACATTCCCGGGAATTCACGGAATTTTTGTTGTCCCGTGTCCCGGGAATTCTTATCTCGAATCTCGGAAATTATTTTATCATTTACATACCTATATAAAATATTATTATTCATTTACATATCTAAAACAAATCAAATGGTTAATAAATATCTGTTAATCAAAAATTTACAAAATAGTACGAATAACACACAAGAAAACAGATAACGAGATGCCCCTATCGAAAAATATTATATTAATGATTATTTACTTAAAACCTATAAATCTAAAAAGGCTAGTTTTATATTTACATATATATATGTGTAGGTGTGTATGTATGTATATTTATATATGTGTATTTTTATATTTATGTATGTATGTATGTATGTGTATTTGTGTATACGTGGAAGTATTTGTGTATATATGGATGGTGTACATATACATATGTTTATATAATTGTCTTTGGCCAGGAAGGCGCATTGGGTTTACCTGTTAGGCCTTCTTGGTGTAAATTAAATAAAAAAATAAAAAATAAATAAAAATATAATAAGGTACATATGTATATATAAAGGTATTATATTATATGTACATACATATGAGGACGCATTCTCTTTAAAGGTACGTAAACTGTACGCCGAGAGTTCGCATATATATGTATATATATATATATATATATATATATATATATATATATATATATATATATATATATATATATATATATGTATATATATATATATATATATATATATATATATATATATATATAATATATATATATATATATATATATATATATATATATATATATATATATATATATATATATATATATATATATATATATATATATATATACATATATATGCGAACTCTCGGCGTACAGTTTACGTACCTTTAAAGAGAATGCGTCCTCATTTTGACATCGACTAAGAATTTCAACGTGCTCTACACATCAAAACAATTTTCAAACGACAGCAATTTTCAAACGACAAACTTTGGCTTTTAATTGAATAATATTCACACTTATGAATCTAGTATGTGTAGTAAGTACATACCTCATCACGGACGACGCGATAATAACCTTTATACGATTTAGGAAATCGCGTCGGTAGGTATTAAAACTTTTTTTTCCGTTCATAACTAAGCTGAAATGTGTCATAGAGTGAAAAAGGTACTCGCCGAGTTTCGCCGATCCCTCACACTCGCTCGTGGATGACATTTTCCAAGTGTTGGAAGTGTATAACAAAAAAAAAATAAAGTAAAAAAAAAAACCACCCCGACGAAATGACAGGAAAAAACTCGACAGTTCGGGAAATCCGTCGCTCAGAATAATCCCGCGCCGTTTTCCCCGTCGCGAAAGTTGGAAAACCCTCATATATATTTTCGCGTATAATTTCCAAACTGGAAAATATTCATTTTTTAATATCATTATTATTATTATTTACTATGGCATCTCCAGATTCTAACGTCAAATTTCACACTCCCCCTCCGTCTCCAGCTTCCCTTTCCACAGTTCGTTTACGACTCGCAAAGTTTCGCTCGAATCGGTTTATATTCACATAAAAATACATAAATATTCAGACGGCTTCCGAAGAAAAAAGAGATAATTAAATTAAATTACCTCTTAAAAGTATAACAGCAAATCTCCATCTCTTCAGTACGAGCACCATAATTGATGATATGCAGATCTGTAACAAAACCGACAAAGAGTTTATAAAATAACGAACCCTCTTTTTTATTACGCGCTAAATTAGCATGCAAGCTGGCATTTTCGATCATTTCGATTAATTACCCACTCTCTTTTTGAAACGTCTTTGCAAATTAGCATTTTTTCCCGACAATATCACCGAGTATTGAATTAAAATTGACTAATTAGTCAATCAGTCCGTTTTGAGCGCTCATTGTCATCGCACATACATACATACATAGTTAAAATTTTCAGTCAAATTTAGCTGTAGATGTAGTTGCGATAAATCTGAAACGTTAATTAATCACCAGAAGACACTCACGGAATAAATTTCAATGGAAATTAAACGAACGGGAAAAAATGTATATATGTATGTACGTAAGTACGTACTACGGTATTAATTAATTAATACTGTCACAGATGAACTGGAAAACGTTTCAGTTTAATTACAAAACGGATACAATCAACGGCGTTGAAGTGAAGCTATTTCATTAAGCAAACGTGACGATAAAGTATTGCAAATTTCGACGCCCGAATTTCGGCCAGAAGATTAAAACTGTCCGAAGGGGATTTAAAAGGGAATTTCACGGTCCGGTGAAGTATTGCTTAGAATTGTTCCGGAATCTACAGACTCTGTTTTCCTTCGACCCCTCCCATCCCTCCCACAGACGCAGAAAGCAACTCCAACAAGTGCCCCCTCAATTCACCTAACGACTTCCTGGAAATCATTCTACTTCAATTTATGTGATACCCTTATTGAGTTTAAGTTTTCATTCCAAATCCACACAACTTGATAAATCAATCGCCTTATACTAACTATGCAACACTATCAGGAATGGAATTTGACTTATTTTCATAAACAAATACATAAAATACATAATGTACATTCGTGAAATGATTCTATTGTAAATTATATCATTTCTCAGATGACTATATAGTGCATTGATTCGACGTGGCAAATATTTAATTTACAGGCAACCCTCGATTTACCGGGTTAATGGCGAGGAAAAAGGTCAGTGACAGTTAAAACTAAACTATTCAAAATGGATACAAAGCAAACTTTACCATTAAAGTAACAATCAATATTTAGATATACAATACATACAGGAATAAACGCAATTTTTGATTTTATGCATATACATACTTATTTAAATGTGTAATCAATTGACTCACCTTATGTGATAAACATTATATGAACTCGAACATCGAAGTAATTGTATATAATTATATTTCATACAACTATATTTTATATGTATAACATTTATTAGTAATTATTTTTAACACGTATAAAAAAATTTCCTCTATATATAAAAACTATTTGACATTGTTTTTAATTATCAAATTGAATAATGTCTGTGCGTATTTCAAAATGGAGTCGATTAAATCGAAATATCAAAACAATTGAATATTTTACTTATGATTTACGTATATATTATATTAGACTCTTTTGTTTCTAACGACGAACTATTTTAAATACCTATTATGATGTAAAATGTCAAGTATGTGCAATGAAGACCAAAATCAACTGTTTTTTTTTATTTATTCTGGGCGATTGTAGATTTGTGCTGCGTCCAAAAATGAATCCAAAACATTAACAACAAATCAACGATAACAACGTGCGTCTACATTGCGTTATTTTTAGTTGAATTTTAAAATTTGTGCTTTATGCGAAAGTCGTTTTGAAAGTTTTCGATCATTTCGCGAGTTGCGGAAAAAGTTTGAAAAGCGCGCGTAGGAGGTGCGCTACCCCCACGGAGCTTTCGGCCCAACTGAGACGAATCATCCGTTTGCTTTTCACCAAAGGGAAAATTGTTGCCAGGCGCATACGAAAACAATACATTCTACATGTAATATGAAAATCATACAGATATAGATTCGCCTACTACTCAACACAAAGTACATCTTTGAAATCAATTTGCAAATAAAAAAAATTTGACTTACAATTATTGACGAACTCATATCAGACAAAGCACACACTCAATCTGTACGAACTCTAAACAACAGAAACAAATGACATTAAAAATAAAAATTTTAAATAAAATTGAAACAATCGAATTTTTTTCATTTGAAAATTCGCTGAAGCATTTAAATATTTATCATACATAATATTTAACGGAAATATTTAACGGATTTTTAAAAGCTTTTTAGTCTTCAGAAACTATGATCACAATACATCTTAGGTCTATGCGAATAGCTTATACATTATTAATACATTTTATAACCATGTATATATTATTTTTAGCTGAAAACTCATAAAATTCGACGATCTAAAGCAAATCGTGCTTATATCTGAAGGATATCACCAAGTGTATTGATGCTACAGATAAATACATTATATACGTGTTAGAATTTTCGTATTTATCGTGGTGCCTGGCAACATCGATCATGCGCGTTGAAGTGGTGAGGGTGGTGACCACGTGCGCCACATTTTCTGACAGCTTGACACCAACACCTGGAAATATATCCAATTTTCACCCCCACATTCACAGTATGACAAATTGACGCTGTTGACCTGAGAGCGAACTTGCATTTTGTTGTCTCGTTAAATGCGTTGAAATATCGATAGAACATGTATGAAGTACACCTGGTGTGTATTTGTAGGTGGTATATGTACATATATTATATGCTACATTCCGAGTGTACATTTCGTTCGTTCATGAACATACTAGTTTGTTCATACACGGACCAATTTGGTCAGATATAGTGTACACATAATAACTAATTGACAAACGAACTAGTTTGTTCATGCACAAACCATTAGGCATAAATATCCTCAATCATTTGTCTCTATGTAGATACATATGTATGATTACTCTGGGTTGCAATATTTTTAATATTAGCGAAAACTGGAATTATAGGAACGTTTTAATTTGGTTTCCATAGGATTTCCCTTTTAAATACTTGACTTTTTGACATCTCGAAGGTTTTGACAGCTAAAAGTTTCATGCGACACCTGGTGGGTCAATTTGAAGATAGCTTATGGCCAGAGATCGGCACTCAGCGTGCAAAATGAGTTCACTGGTGTCAATTTCTATTGTTAACCTTTTTTTGTTCTCTAGCTTTGTAGGTTAACAAAGGCAAGCCCTCTTTCCTGGAAAATAGCACTGTCACGCCGAAGCTTACTTATAACTAGTCACCGGACCCGCGTATTGTTCAAAGGTTGTAAATGCATTGTTTGCAAAGGTTTGCCGAACCTTTTTTTCAAAGGATTTACAACAATGGAACAATGGATAGCACTGTGACAATCCGGTGTCTACTTATGACTGTTGGCACTTAAACTAAAACCAATAGTTCGTGTATGAACAAACTAATATATTCATAAACAAACCGAAGTGAGCACTTGGACTGCAACATATGCATCATCTACAGCAGGCCTGGGCAAACATTTTGGATGGAGGGCCACATTAGAAATTCAAAATTGTCGGCGGGTCGCAAGTAAAATACTATTTTACATTATTTATTATCGTGAAAGGAATTAAAACATAATTTTTTTTAAATTTCATAAAAAAATAACAATTTAATGAGACGAATGAAACTGTTTTACATCTTTCAACAGTTTTTTAATTTCAGGAGCAAATTTTGTAGTTGAAATTCTTAAAACTGCCTGTAAATTTTCATCTGTGATGGTTGATCGTAAATAATTTTTATTAATAATCATAATTGAAAATGTTTATTCACATACATATGTAGGTTGATCCAAAAACCACCAACATTTTTTGAGCGAAATCTCTAAGTTTGTCGGATTTTTCCGTAGTAAGAGCGTTGTAAAATTTGTAGATTTCTTCATGACGGTGTAATCCCATTAAATCAGCATCACACTGCAAATCTATAATCTCAAGTTGTAACTCCGTCGGTACGTTATCAATATCCATCGAAAATGGATCTCATACAATTGCGAAACTTATCTCAATTTTTCGGAAGTCGCCAAATCTTCGTGAAAACTCATCACCCGAATCGTTGATAATTTCACCATATTTTTCAAATTTATTTTCTGGTATCTTCAGCAACTTCATGGTTGGAAAGTGGTCTACCCGTTTAATCAATAAATGTTGAATAAACAGCCGTAGTTTTAATTTAAATCCATTCAAACTTAAATTTTATATAAATTTAAAATTTGTGGCATATAAATTTGGGCATATAAATTTTCCCCTTGTAACACTGTGTTGTAAGTGTGTCACGATGTCCAGAGTAAATGCAAAATCGCACAGCCAGTCATTATCCCTTAATTTGGGAAAGTCGATAATATACATACTGTTCACACTTAAGTGGGATCAATCGCACCTAAAACTGTACGTTCATCCTTCGCGATCAAACAAAATTCGCAAGTGCGTGTCTAGCCTAATTGGCAATGCGTGCGAATGAAATGACCGAGCTCTCTTTCCCGCTGTGGTTTGTCGTTCCATGCAAGTACGTCCAGTGACGCAATCGCTGCTCTCACATTTGCGCCCTCTACTTTGTACCCAAATTCGAATTCTAACTTATGTCAGAAACGATAAAGAATTTAACAAATCAACAAAAAAAATTTAGATCAGAAAAAAGTAAACTTTTTTTGAATTTTACTTGCGGGCCGCGGTTTGCCCAGGCCTGATCTACAGCAATTCACCATTGTAAAGTTGGGTGAAAACCTTTCCGACACGCTTCCATTCGTTTTTTTTTTTTTTTTTGAGCAACTCTTATCATCTTATAACTCCCACACATTTTTTTAAATTTTATCCACCCATTTCCCTTTTGGCCTTCCTTGCACCCCTATACATTACGATTATTATCGATTACTTCTTTCGTCCATTATTCTACCCACGTGACCCACCCATTGCCGTTTCCCCACTGTGTATAATAGTGTAACGAATAAATTAGGTAATTAGTGATTGTGGACCACTGGTTTACCATCACTAATCGCTTGATCGTGCGTTCGCGCCAAAAAGATGTCGACGTATGAACTAGATATAGCCAGCAGCATAGCTCGGACGTTAAGATTCTGCTTACCGTCAAGAAGGTGCCGGGTTCTATCCCTGAATGAAAATGAATTTTTCAGAGTATGCTGTTGGTCAGACCTGGATTTGTGACTCCAGGTTGATCGTTTCCTATCAGAGTTTGCCAATTTTCTCTGATTTCATTGTTGAAACGGTTCCCGGAAAAAAAAAATTGGCTAAAAATCCTTCCTACCTACTATGTCACCACTATTTGAAATTTGATGGATGTACAATAAAAATTTATGTACAATTCATAGATGTCTCGTTAATTTGCGAGTTTTTTCAGTGTCTCGCAATTCAACGAATTATAATAAAAAAATGCTGCATTTGTATTTGTAATTGGCTAGGAAGGCGCATTGGGATTTTCCTGTAAGGCCTTCCTGGTATATATGTAAAATAAAATAAAAAAAAAATAAAAAAAAAATATACATATATAATAGCCAATAAAGTCTCACTACCCATCGACCAATAAACTCTCTGTGCTGAGATCACACGCTATGTATACATATTTAACGGTTTTGTTCCGTGCTTCATCCGGAGCCAGCTCGTCGACGGAACAACAATATACTACATCTACCACTACTCGCTGCATCTTTCACTTCCGTCTTGGAAACTCCTCTACACGTCAACACGATATATCAAAAACATATTTGAATGAATGGCGTATCACGAAATCTACATGTTCCATAGACACGCTCTTAATTTAACTTTTGAAAGACGGAGCGCCGAGATCGAACGAGTGTCCCGAACCGGAATCGAGTAAGACCTCAGTATTTTTTAATCAAAATACAGCTTTTTTCAATACAAATAGGTTCGATATATACCTTATTAATCATTTTATACATCAACATAAAAAAAATTTAGTCCTATAGCATGTTGTTGACTATTTTTGTATTAAAAAATTACGACAAGCATCGACACGCAAACGCACATAGGTTAGGCCAACAGGCGACTGCATGACTCAATATCCACGCACCAAAAGCGACGAAAACAACAGCTTGCGAAAATATAGCTGTTTCTTTCTCTCGCATTGATTCATCGATCAACGAGAATATGCAAGCGAACAGTCAAAAACATGACATCGCTACCGCCTTTAAATCATACTTTGGAACGTAGAAATGTATAAATGTATATTGGTTTACGATGTACCCCTTTTCTAAATCATACAAAATCTATTCAAATAAATTTCTTGTAGTTCATTCTAGGAACACAAGAAATATAGGGTGTATAGCCAGTGCCGGCCTTACACCCTATGGCGCCCTTGGGCATTTTTTAAGCGCCCATAGGATATTAAAAAAAATGGGTTACCATCCTCTTTTTCCGGGTTCGGGACCGGTAGCAAAATGTTTAAAAAGATTTCTCAACCCCAGGTGGAGTTGAAAATGAATAAAAAAAATAATAATTCGGAAGTCAACTTTCCTAGCCTTTCTCTCTACAAAATCTATAATTAAAGCTAAAAAATCAAGATTTTCAGCGGTATCAATTTCAGTAGATAGAGTGTCAGCAATATTCGCATAGCAGCTCAAATAGTTGGATACAATACTTGTAAATCATGCTGTTTTATAAAATTTAATTTAATTTAATAGAATGAGTGGATTAATTTTACCTTGAACTTTATTCGAAAAAAAGGATTTTATTAATCGCTATATTCATCGCTAATTTCATTAATAATAATATCAGATTTTTAATCCACGGTGAGCTTAATTTGAAGATCGGCTCTTTCCGGTAGATTTTTTACAAAATACACGAAATCCCCCCGTCTCTGAATATTTGTCCAACTGTTCGAATCTTTCTTACATTGACAATGTTATATCTAAGAATTACAAATTAATTTCACTGAAAAAGGATATCGTACCAAACAATTAAAAGCTGAAATCTTTTAATTGTTCCGTTAATTTGATTGCTTCCCAAGCTACACCTAGATCCTTTCTTTTAGTTTTGGATAAAGTAATCAAAGCATCATGATGTCAACAATTTGATAACGAACTGCTTTGAAACTTGCTATTTTCGCTTCCCATCGTGTGTCAGATAAGAAGGAATTCAACTTCCAGCGATATATTGTAAACATGTTTACACTTTAGAAAGTAGAGGCAGGCGCCTTTGGCCCTCTAAAGTTTGTAGGGCCTTTGGTGCTTTAATTTTAAATTTTAAAGCGCCTTTGGCGCATCGAGTGGCGCCCTAACTTACTCGGCGCCCTCAGGCACCACCCTACCCAGCCCCCTCCTTAAAACCGGCACTGTGTATAGCTTTGAAAACCACATAGTTATTATGAAAAACGTAAAAATTGAGGCACTTGCATACCCCACTTCGGTGAGGGAGGGTTAATAATAATACTCATAAACATACATATGTACATGCCGGCAATCACAAAAGTAAATTATGTTTTCCATGCGTTTCATAGATAAATGCGACACTGTTGGTGTGAGTACATTAACTAGAGTATGCTATTATAATTTTTTTTTATTTTTTTTTCCACATGTACGCGTTAAAATAATCTCCAATCTCTCGGTACAATGGTCAACGCCCCGCGGGGATTACCAGCGCCTGATGCAGTGTGATTATTGTTACGCCCCTGGAACGAGGGGGCCATTGTTTTTGAGAGCGTTTAGTCTGCCCCTGTGACAATACACCACTTCAACGGAGCGATCATTCCAAACACAAAACACAACCCCTATACACATTTTTATTATTTACTACGCATTCATGCACAAATAGATGCATCATATTCATAAAAGTCCACTCAATCTAACACCACCGGAATACTCTTGAATATTTATTTTTCAATCAAGCTGACTATCCGCCATTTTGAACGTGACGTCTCCTCTTCAACAATGTTACATTAAATGTGTTGATTCAAACGCATGACAATGTATAATTGTATTCCTTGTCTACCCATACTATTGTAACATAGACAATAAATGTATTGTTGCTTCTAATCAAGGTTGTCGAGATACAATGACTGTTAATATCCATTTAACAAGCCTGCTCCTAAATTTCAACATATGTACATACTAGGTAGCGGTCTCCGTGACGAGCCAGAATGTTAAATTACAGGAAACGCAAATATCGGAAGGCAAAGATCGAAAATCTAAAGATCTTAAGTCGAAAGATCAAAAAATTGACCTCGCTCAAATATAAATTATTTGCTATACAAACAATAGTTTGATTTGTTTAAAGCCTCTTTTTTAAATCACTCCATTTCTCATAACAATCAAAATGAATGAGTGCTTCCCTCGTGTCCCTTTAATAAAACCGCCATGCGTCTCCAATCGTTAGAACCAGCTTTTGCCAAAGCAAATTTTCCTTTACTAAATATTTTGCAACAAAAACAGAATACTCGATTTAATTCGGATGAAAAACAAGCCATGTTCTCTCCACTAATTCACCATTTGCTGTTCTTCGTTGGAAATCGTTGGAAAAAATCGCCCTACAGTATCTTTTGGGTAATAATGAATTAATTACCCAAATTGGTCGTATTGGTCCTTTCAAAACTAGTTTCAATTTGATTATTCTCTAGTTTTTTCGGCCAATTCGTAATAATATCAAAATTATTGCAGTCTGTAGTCTCCACTGCATTTGTTGAAATGTCCAATTCACTTTCAGATATTTCATCGTGTTCTGTTACACTTTCAGACATTTCAATCTGTTCTGTTACACTTTCAGACATTTCATTCTGTTCTGTTACACTTTCAGACATTTCATTCTGTTCTGTTACACTTTCAGACATTTCATTCTGTTCTGTTACACTTTCAAACATTTCATCCTGTTCAGTTACACTTTCAGCACCAGACCGCTCGTCGATTGTAATTTCAGTCGTAGTCTCCACTGCATTTGTTGAAATGTCTAATTCACTTTCAGACATTTCATCCTGTTCTGTTACACTTTCAGACATTTCATTCTGTTCTGTTACACTTTCAGACATTTCATTCTGTTCTGTTACACTTTCAAACATTTCATCCTGTTCTGTTACACTTTCAAACATTTCATCCTGTTGAGTTATACTTTCAGCACCAGCCCGCTCGTCGATTATAATTTCATTCTCACGCCCATTCCACAGAGTATGTAACTTGTAGACACTCAAATCTCATTCCATTTAAAATATACACGTTTTTTTTTCACAAAATGTAAATTTTTTTGAGCTAGTTTGGCGCCTTTTTGGTCTCTCGCCTCTATGCCAAGCACCGCTTGCACAGGCCACGCGCTGGCCCTGTGTACATATGTACGTACATATATATATGATCATTATCGTTATTGTTGTTTTTCCCTACTTCCCTATGAAATGAAAATCATGAAAATTTCCCGTTGGATTGTAATTCTTTGAGGGAACTCTGATTCGTATGTACCTACAAACATACATATATACTTAAATGTTTTCGAATCTTGGATTTTACGGTATTGAAATGCGAAATCGTTTTTTGAAGATTGTATACTGTGCGAGACTTCGCCTCGAGCCATTTCGCGTCGATTTTCGCTTATTTCACAGTCGATTCGATACGTTGAGCATCGCGTGGGATACATCATTACTAGCGTACAAATCGGATGAGCGCATCCGGTATGCCGTGGGCGACTCGATTCTTGGAGACGATATAGATCAGGCTAATTTGTCTGCCGAAGCGTCTCCAGCCGAGTTCGATTGGCTGACGATTGATAGCGTGTATCGCACCGGAAGCGATTCAAACATTTCGTCTGGAAAATTTCAAAAATTTCAACATGTGAGAGAGCTACAAACATCCATAAACACATATGTATATAATCTTGAAAACATTTATTTTAAATTTTATTAACCATTACATCGATCTGATAGTGCATTAGTAAGGTACCATATTTTTCAAGATCAATGCATGTATGTAAAATAGGATATACGATTTGAAAATGTAGTACAATCTTGTGAAAACAAAGGCACTAAACAAATAAACAAATTAATAATAATAATAAATAATTTCGTTGAAGAAAAAAATTTTTGCTTTCAAAAGATCGCGCAGCGAGAAATTTCAGGACTTTTTCCCAAATCAGTCAACGAATGTTGCAGTTAATGCTTCTCTGATCATTTTCGTAAATCGTGACGGATTATAACATTAAGCGGACAATCTCAGCATGCCTGTTTACTACAGAAGTTTCTTGCTAAAATTTGGATTTATGGTCATCTATCTACAGTAGAGAAATGTTATTTTATTTTATTTTTACATACATATATACCAGGAAGGCCTTACAGGTAAATCCCAATGCGCCTTCCTGGCCAATTACAAATTACAATTACAATTACAAATGCAGCATTTTTATTACAAGTAGTTGAATTACGAGACACTGAAAAACTCGCAAATTAACGAGACATCTATGAATTGTACATAAAATTTATTGTACATCAATCATACTTCAAATAGTGGTGATATAGTAGGTAGGAAGGATTTTTAGCCAATTTTTTTTTTTTTTCGGGAACCGTTTCAACAATGAAATCAGAGAAAATTGGCAAACTCTGATAGAAAACGATCAACCTGGAGTCACAAATCCAGGTCTGACAAACAGCATACTCTGGAAAATTCATTTTTCATTCGAGGCCCAGGGATCGAACCCGGCGCCTTCTCGACGCTAAGCAGAAGCTTAACGACCGAGCTATGCTGCTGGCTATAATAATAGAAGGGCCCTTACGAATAAATTATTGCTGTCGGTTCCCTCATCACTGAGGATCGTGACTATGATGTGCGGTCAACCAGCTGCCTCCATTCAGTTCTAAATTCGGCCAGGCGAAGACTTGCTACCGTGGAAGCGCCCGTCGCTGCAGATACTTGGTCAGTCCAGCGTGCGGGGGATCTGCCTCTGGCTCTTCTGCCTTCGACGCTACCAACCACAACCAACCGCTCCAGGCTCTCCTCACCTCTTCGTGCAATGTGGCCGAAGAACTGCAATATACGTTTCAGGCATATTGTTGACAATCTATCCTTGATTTTCAATTCTTCAAGAATAGACACATTCGTGCGTTTGTCGGTCCAAGGCACGCGCAGTAGCCGTCTCCAGGACCACATCTCGAAGGCATCGATTCTCCGTCTATCCGCCGCCTTCATGGTCCACGTCTCGACACCATAAAGGCAGACAGAAAAAACGAGACTCTTCACGAGACGGATTTTGACAGCAGTTGTAATGGCTCTATTCTTCCAAATCTTCGTTAGTTGTGACATTGCCGATTTTGCTAATGTAATCCGGCGCCGTATTTCCAATTCGCTGCCGCCGTTGTTAGATATGAGTGACCCCAGATAGACAAAATTATCAACCACATCTATACCGTTTAAAGCTGAGTTGTTGTTTTGCAGCTGTTGGTGACGGTCAATTATCATAATTTTTGTTTTGGGGCGGTTTATCTGGAGGCCAAGCACATTACTCTCTGTCTCAACACGACGGATCAGTTCGGCCATTTCTTCATGATTATTAGCTATGAGCGTTGTGTCATCCGCATACCGAAGATTGGATAGTTTTTTTCCACCAATGGACACTCCACCCTTCCAACCATCCAGTGCTCTACGCATTATATACTCTCCATATATATTAAATAGGTCTGGAGATAATATACACCCTTGCCTTACTCCACGTTGTACTCGAAAATTTGTCGAGTTTAGCGAATTGATTCGAACTACTGCATTGTTATCATTATACAAGTTATGTATTATCTTTACAAGATGCATGGGGACTCCCATGTCCAGTAGAACTTTCCACAGATAGTCCCAGTTCACAAAGTCAAAAGCTTTTTTATAGTCTATAAAACAAAGAACGGCTGGAGTTTGAAACTCCCGACATTTTTCAATGAGTTGACGTATATTCAGTATTTGTTCCCTCGTCCCTTTGCCTTTTACAAACCCTGCTTGTTCGTTCGGTATTTGCCATCCAAGGTAACTGCTCAAACGATCTTTAATTATATACAGCAATACTTTACTAGAGTGCGATATTAAGGCTAAGGTCCTGTAATTCTCGCATCTTTTTGTAGATCCTTTCTTGTGTAAGGGAATGAATATTGAATTGACCCAATCTTTCGGCCATACTCCGTTTACCCAGATCTTGTTGCACATATTACATAGCGCCTTTATCGCAGTTTCACCAAGCTCTTTCAGAAGTTCAGCTTGTATACCATCGCTGCCAGGAGACTTTTTACATTTCAGTTTCTTTATGGCATTTACAACTTCAGATGTCAAGATGTCAGGCTCCCTGACATCATCAATTAGGGAAACAATTGAGGTCGACGAACTACCACTGTACAATTCCGAACAGTATTCTTTCCATCGGTTGAGTATCACATCAATATCTGTAAGCGTGTTTCCAAATTGATCATCTATTGTCCAAGTTTTGGGTGAAAATTTTTGAGTGACGATTTTTACTTTGTGAAAAATATCCCTTGCCTGATTCTTTAATGCGTGTTTTTCTATCTCCTCACATATGTCATTTATATATTTAGCTTTATCCCGCCTACAACTCCTTTGAATATCTTTATGTAATATTGCATACCTTTCAAGATATTCTGTCGATGTTATGCCAGTTTGTTTAAGTCTTTTACGTTCTTTTATCTTAACCCAAGTTGAATCAGAGATAAAAGACTTACGATGTTCATTTTGCGGTGTTTGATGTTTTCTGGCATACCGAATTATGAGATCTTTAAAAATTTTCCAAGACTCTTCTACATCTACATTAGGATTTATTTGGAATTCTGCATCTTTTTCTCTGATTACATTGCCAAAATTAATTACATCATCATTGGTGAGTTTAATTGCTTTATTTTGATGTCTTTTAATCATTTTCAATTTCAGTCGAAATTTAGCAACAAGTAAGTTATGGTCCGATCCGCAATCTGCACCTGGATATGTTTTGACGTTATGTATCGATGATTTCCATCTAGAATTTATTAATACATAATCGATTTGGTTGCGGTGACGATCCCCAGGAGATATCCAAGTGTACAATCGCCTAGGATGATGTTGAAACCAAGTATTCATAATGGACATTTTATTTTCAATGCAGAAACTTATAAGTTTCTCTCCTCTCTCATTTTGAATACCCAATCCATATTTACCTACTATGTTATCAATGTTGCTATTATTACCGACTTTGGCATTAAAATCACCAAGAATGATGGTCATTTCTTTGTTTGAGATATTTGACAATGTATCGAGTAGTGAAGCATAGAACGCATTTATTTTAATATCTTCGGCATCTGCAGTAGGAGCATATATTTGAAGGATGTTTAGTTTATACGGATGCGTGTTGAGTTTTAAGTGTATAAGTCTGTCACTTATGGGGTTGTAGCCAATTAGTGCACTGGTTAATTTAGATGCTAAGATCACCGCGACACCGCTATGTGACGAATCTTGGTTACCAGAAAAATATATCGTATTTCCATTTGAAGTTTTATAATGGCCGTTGTTCTTCCAGTGCGTTTCCGAGATTCCGAGTATATCTAGCCCATGACTGTACATCTCTTTCTCAACAACCAGTGTTTTCCCAGGATTCAGGAGTCCTCTAACGTTCCAAGTACCTATTTTGGATTTGTTCCGTAAAGTTTCTCCAGTCGCATATTTTCCACATGATGCCTGGTGAGTCACATGCATGTGGCCAGTAGCCAATTTCACACCGTGAGACCTGGAACCTCGAAGGCGCCGGGTGTCAGCCGGAGAGTCAGACTTCTTCACACTTTTATTTTTGTACATCATAGTTATCTTGGGAGAATACTGCAGTGGATTCCCACTTCCTTCTACAGCGCAGTAAATGTTTTGACATCTTATACTGGCAGAGCTGCTGCCCACTACCAGGGATTTATTATAGAGTTTCCTTCTCTGTCAAAGATGATACGGTACCTTTGAAAACCGGGTTGTGCTTTTGTTAAGCGGCGGCACTTACTCGCCGCTGACCTGAGACCGTCATAGTGTTGTGTGACATTTTATAGAGTGAAACTTACCACGGATTCACTCATCACCACTCTTATCTCAGCGCTCCTTGTCCAGGACCACCATGTCGCCATGGCAGTTGACTGCAAGAGTCGTTCCCCTATTTGCAACTTGGGGACCTGAGCGGTTGCATGGAGCTCTGCTCTGAGCTTATTAATTACTCCGTGCGGACGGACGTGTGTTTCCATTTATGATATATTTACATATATAGACAGTTTATTCACAATCATAATATTTATGAAATTAGTACCAAACAATAACGTTAACGTTGAGTACAAGTATCCAATATCAAATATTAAATTATCAAAACTAAATATTAAATAATTCAACACTCAATATTAAATAATCAATTATGAAATAATTCAACACTCAACATTAAATAATCAATTATGAAATAATTCAACATTAAATATCAAACCATTCACTCAATATTAAATATGAAATAATTCAACGTTAAATATTATCAATACTATCATTAATAAATCAATCGACGTTAATAGTAAATTATTATCAAAAGAAATGTGATCGAAATTATGTGGGTAATTATGTAAATATGAAAATATTATAAATTTAAATTCCATTTAAAAAATATGAAATCAAGCATAGGTAATGATTCTGAATATATACTAACTTGCGAGGCGCCAGAAGAGCTACATACTCATCCCAGCACCTCCTCTTTAGCTCCAATTTAACACAAAATTTACGAATAAATACATTGTGTCAATATTACGCGGTACGTCTCCATAATTACGCTACAACGCACGGAATACAATCAGATCAATTTACTTATAAAAATGTATCCCATGTTGTTTATTGTGTGTTTTTGAATGCATTGTGCAATCTTTAACGATGCTTGCCCATCTTTCTAGTAATATAAACAAACAGAGAAGATTTTATCGGACATACGTCGATCACCAAGCATCAAATACGACTGATGCTAAAATTATTTAGGAATGTCTGTGGACAATCGTCACTTGACAACAATATAACGCCTAAAGCCACTTATATCATTATAACATTTCTCTGATCTACGGTCCACATACATACATAAATAGTCGTGCGTTGAAATTCTCCCTGTTTTCTTCGCACAGCCTTACTCACTTGTGTACAATCAGGACACAGGAGGATGCGGTATGACGTCACAGCATCCTTTTGTATCCTACTCGCGCAAATGTCGATAAAGTTGTGCGATAGAAACAGAGAAATTTCCACCGCACGCCACTTTGTTAAATATGTACATAGTAGTTCCGGTTTCACGACAAAGCGTCTAACGACACAATTGCATGCGAGTAGTGCAAACACCTCTCCTTGTGATAAATATGGTGCTGAAATTTTTAATCACCACAAAATTAACCAGAAAAACAGACAGAAAACCAAAACGTTTATTTCTGAACAGGAGCAGTCGATAATAGAGACTGGACGTTTTCAAGTTCATTCTTGAAAATATAGTGTTTTTACCCCCAATCCCACATCTAGGACATTGTTCTTTCGATGAACAACCAATACTCAGCATTTCTGGAACAAATAGATCTGACAGTCGCAAAAGTATTAGAACATAAAGGACCTAGCTCTATGCGGACCGAAGCTATACCTGCTATCCCGTTATTTCCCCGAATTATAGTTCGGGAATGTTACAATTTGTAACGTGCAATAGCAATCCACAAGTATACAAGACAACCTAAATGCATTTTAAGTATTCTGTTTGTTACAGACATTACTAACAAACTAACAAGTAGATTCTATGACAGAATCACTAATAACCATACTAACACACTTGTGAAGAGTCTCGGTGATAACAACAGAATGTCTATACCCTTCAGGTATAAACACAGATTACCTAAACACAATCTGCTTTAGGTCATCGACTTTAGAGAGTCTTTAATTAATATTATGTATTAGATGTATTATGAGCATTTATAAGAATTGTAAATAGGTTTTTGAGCTCTTTTTCCTATTATGCTGTACATTAACATTAGAATAATATAATACTATGATTACTAACCAAATAAAATAAAATTGAAAAATAGAAAATGATCAGTAGATCAGTAGCTATTAAAATAGATATAAGATGTATTGTGAACATAATTTCGTAATAATAAAAAGCATTTAAAAATCAATCAAATGCATTTTAAAAATTACGATTAAAATAGAATTTTTTCGACTCTTCTTTCTTTCGGCCGCCTTTATATTTCGGTCGCCTGTGTGCATTGCACACATTTGTACATAAGGTAATCTATACACGTCCTTAGACGTAATCATTTTGTCCGTAAACATTATGTCGCATTATCATTTTGTCTTTTGTCGCGACACCAGTATTTCCATAGATTACTTTAATACATAGTACTGTCATTCTTAGAAATATTTTTTGCAATACTACACTTAAATTACTGCCGAACATCCCTCCAAATGCCCTTAAATAAAGGACCTGTCTGAGAAAATCTAAATGTTTGGTAAACCAGTGGAGGTTCAAGTAAATGAGGGGCCCCAAGCACATTTGAAATTTGAGGCCCCCATTTCATTAACAAAATGTTATCACCGTTTTTTACCATGCTTTTCAGCATATGGTTTTACATTGGGATTTTACAAAACCATATTTTTTTTATTTATTTACTATATGTACTTGAAATACTAACAGTTTTTGGAATAAAATAGGTACTATTTTAAAATACTATGTAAAATAGGTATTAATTTCATTTATTCTTGGCTTAAAAATGCGTTGTGGACAATGATAATAATTTGTAAGTTGTAAATTTTGCTAGAAAAGGCCCATTTCGAGGCCCCCAAGATTCCGGAAACCCTAACACGATAACCCTATACAATATATGCACATGAGTGTCACAATAACAACACTATGCATTTTTTTTCCCTGACTTCCATTTCCAAATTTTGAGCAGTCAGCTGAGGCCATTGCAATATATTAACATATCCCTTATTAGGCCGTAGCATGTATAGAAATCAACTGTTCAATAAAGGTTCAAACCCATTGTTGATTTAAATGAAGTATTTATCATACACATAATTATAAAATATCGAAAAAACGTTGAATAGTTTATATATAAATTTTAATTAAATTAAATGCATACATGTAAATTAGTTGACATATTATATTGTAACAATTATAATGCTTTGGAATATTTTTTAACAATATCACGATAGTATGAAAATATATTATCGCTAGCCTTTCTGCACTTGGAAACACATTCGTGATATTGCTCTGGACTGAAAACGCCTTCTGTAGATGACATTATAATATTTTTATCTATACTATCAAAAGCGAATGTAAACTGAGCAGCTATATCCATTAATTCTTTCTCCGATGGATCTAATACAACTTCACCAGACGTTTTGATTACACAATGCACAGCTGCAAATAAATGCTTCATTGCTAAACCAGAATTGATTAACGCCAAACAGCAAGCATTCAAAGATGTAGCAATCAACTAAAAATACAATAATAAATGTCAATAATATGTATATTGCACAAATATTTAAGTTACTTCAATTATATTTACCCCTCCTGAATCTTGCATCTCCTGAATGTTTATAGAAACAGCATCACGAGGATGCAAAGAGACCAACAGCGCTGACTCGCACGTCTGTCTAACCATCGATTCTCGGAGTCTCTCTCGAACTGAAGTTTGCCCCGATTTTGTACCGAAGTATACTTCAACTGTGGCTTTGTAAATGTCCGAATTTAGAATTTTACATTCGACTGGTCCATAGACAGCTGCAACTACTACAGTATTCCCTATTGCATAAAAAAATCGATTAATAAAAAATCATTGTTTTTGTGATGGAACACATTAGAAACAGGTGTTCAAATTATTTAATATGACGATATTTGTAAAAATACAAAATTTTAATAAACACAAGTATTTTTCAATAAAATATAAAGTTTTAGTAACTAACTACTATACACTAGTTACTCCTCTATAGATATGTATATGAAAGTTTCCATACATATTTAAATATTTGTATGTAGATACCTTGAGAAAATATGGCGGATCCATCTGGGCGTGAAAGGACATTCAATTCACATTGGATTTCTCGCAAATTAAATTGCACGTCGACATCAGGCATTTTGATAAAATAATAACAAACAACACAGCGAGCTGATACGACGACTGACAGACCTACTGAACATAACCTCAATCACCGCACTAGTCAAAACGTTCATATTTCACAGCATCACCGCTAACCATTTTAGTACAATTCCAACAATATTAATATTTATAATCATTATTATTTAATCATAAATACACTATTTCAAAATCTATCCGGCTTCTCAAAGAAATCGTTGCTGCTGTGCCTGAATATGATATTTTCCACCTCAGTGAGCGTAGGTTATCGGAGATTATTTTAACCTATCTGTCTGGTAGCCTGTGCAAATGATTATTTAATTGTATGTGATGTATGAGTGGAATTTTGATCTTATCTCTTCCATTTCGTCCTCGCAGGGATTTTTTGTATTTACGGCTGGTTCTTATATGGACGAAAACACACTGAGAGGCACGTGGCACTAGCTTTTTTTAGATACAGGGATGGCTAGGCATGCAAAAAAACTCCAGCATGCCTAGCCATCCCTGAAGCATGCAGGCCCAAAAATCACCCCCTGGAGAATTTTCGGTGATATTTTGTCCTTGTATTTAAATAAGCTTAACAGTGATTGATAACGGTTAATCCCATATTTGAAGAAATTTAGGAGAAACTCGTTGAAATAATAAGATCGTGTGAATTAACAATGAATTGGGAACACCCTTTTTTTACTTGAAGCCTAAAAGACGTCCCGTGCAATTTCAATGTGTTTTCACCTTATAATGGTGCTGGCTGTGGATGCAAAACATTCCGTACTATGTATTCTGTTATTTGATATTTTTACTGTTGTCTCCTATTGATAATGCTGTTTTTTTATTATGTATAAATGTATTTTTGTCTATGTATATACATTTTTTTTGTCTCTCTTCTCTTTATTGTATTTTTGACTGTTGTGGCGCATAGGATTCCTTTAATGCCATAATGATTAAATTATAAAATTAATCAACATTTAAAAAGCATCTGATAGGATTTTAAATATTAGTGAGTATTTCTCAAGGTAATTCGATTATTAGTCACATTGCGATCGCCCAAAAGACAATTTTTGCCATGATGTTTGCGGAATATTTGGAATTCAAGTTCTCGTTGGTGTGATAGTTATCGTTAGTATTATGGACTTTTCGGCTGCCGATGTTCCGTTATAGTGATTTTAGTCAATTTTAGGCGAGCGCTTTGTGACCAATAATCAACGAACCATTTTTCAATAATAATATCGTTCAATGGTATCACTGGTAATTGGACTATTCGTCACTTTGCCGTGGTCACAAAGACAATTTTTGCCATGAAAATCGCGAATACACAATCTTTGGCACTCAAGTTCTCATTAGTATGATAGTTATCGTTAGTATGATGGACTTTTCAGCTGCCAGATGTTCCGTTATAGAGATTTTAGTGACTTTGTGACGAGTATTTTGTGACCAGTAATCACCGAACCGGTATCACTAGTGGCAACACTGAGATAAACGTCACCTCATGCGAGAGATCGTCTGCTTGACGTTCTGTCACAATGAAGAACAGATTCAATACTTACGACATTATTTGCAGTGTCACAGAATTGCAAAAGTATGTATACGTTACACTTTTTTTAATAATTTACATATTTAGTTTTATTATTGTGCAAATTTACTTTCTGTATAGATATGTGGGAATGCGAGTGAATCAGGTGTACGACATTGATAATAAGACGTATCTCATTAGATTACAACGACCCGATGAAAAATGTGTCCTGCTATTAGAATCGGGAAACCGATTTCATTCAACTGCTTTCGAATGGCCCAAAAGTATGGCTCCGTCGGGGTTCAGCATGAAGGTTAACGTCGCAATAATTGAATGAATATGTTTTATGTACAATTTTAAAAACTTATATAATATTTTCAATGCAGTTGAGAAAACATTTAAACAATAAACGTTTGGAAAAATTGACTCAACTCGGTATTGACAGAGTCGTCGATTTTCAATTTGGCACAGGTGAGGCCGCATACCATGTCATATTAGAATTGTACGACAGAGGAAATATAATTCTTACCGATTATAATTGGATTATATTAAACGTGTTGAGACCTCACACAGAAGGGGAAACTGTTCGGTATTATTAATTATTATTAAACATCATTTACGAAAATAACGATTTTTCGTTGTCCAATTGTTATAAAATATCAATGTTTCAGTTTTGCTGTTAAAGAAAAATATCCATTGGATCGAGCGAAAGAAAGTAATGGCCCCCCAGATGTTGAAAAACTATTGGAAATATTTAAAAACTCCAAACCAAATGATAATCTTAAAAAAATCTTAAATCCAAATCTAGGTATGTGCTGCGTTGGTACTATATTGATATTATTTGATTGAAAAATTCTTTATCTACATATATTACTTAATGTATTTACAGAATATGGTCCAGCTATAATAGATCATGTACTATCTGAATGTGGTTTAGCCGGAACACTTCGCTTAGTGTCAAATATGAATGATAAAGGTTTCAACATAGAAAGAGATATGCCAGCATTAGTAAAAGCTTTAAACATGGCAGAGGAAATGATGATAACAGCTTCTAAAACGACCTCAAAGGTATATAGATTTTCTTCATACCCCTTTTCAAATTCATTAAATAAAATAAATAACTAAAATCAATTCAAAATTTAGGGATACATAACACAAAAAAAAGAAGATCGCCCTCAAAACAAAGATAAAGATGGACCAGACTTTCTGTTGACGAACCAAGAGTTTCACCCATTTCTCTATGCGCAACATCAACTCCTGCCACACAAAATGTTTGATTCATTCGATCAAGCTGTTGATGAATTTTTTTCTACTCTTGAAGGTCAAAAGATCGATGTGAAGGTGTGTTTAAATTTAAAATATTTCTTAAATAATATATATATATATATATATATATATATATATATATATATATATATATATATATATATATATATATATATATATATATATATATTATTTAAATCCCAAAAAAAAATTTATTGTTTAACAGGCTCTTCAAATAGAACGTGAAGCTATGAAAAAATTACAAAACGTAAAGAAAGATCACGATAAGAGATTGACAGATCTTACCAAAAACCAAATGCTCGATAGAGAAAAGGCTGAATTGATCACACTTAATCAGACACTTGTAGATAGTGCAATTTTAGCCATCCAGAGTGCTATTGCAAATCAGGTAATTTATATTAATATTCAATTATTATATTAATATTCAATCTAATATATTAAAAATTAATTTACGTTTAAATTTTCAGCTACCATGGTCTGAAATAAACACTTTGGTAAAAGGAGCTCAACTAAACAAAGATCCGGTGGCTTTAAGCATCAAGCATTTAAAATTGGAAAAGAATCACATTTCTCTTTATCTGAAAGATCCTTTTTCGGGATCTGATTCTGATGAAAATGATGAAAACGATAAAAAAGGAGCTAAAAATGAATCATCATTAAAGCCGATGGTTATCGACATTGACTTGGCTTTGACGGCATACAGCAATGCGAGAAAGTATGAATTCCGTAAATATTCCACTTCATCTTTATATTAAAACCGACTAAAAAGAATTATCTCATTTTAGATATTTTGACCAAAAGCGTTCTGCAGCCAAAAAACAACAAAAAACTGTAGAATCACAAAGCAAAGCCCTCAAGAGCGCTGAAAAAAAGACAATGCAAACGTTAAAAGAAGTCCAAACAATTACAACCATAAACAAAGCAAGAAAAATTTACTGGTTTGAAAAGTTTTATTGGTTTATATCTTCTGAAAACTATTTGGTAAGGTCTTATTGTTTTGAAATTATTTTTTCACACTTACACGTATTCACTTAAAACTTTCGATTGTTTAAATAGGTCATTGGTGGGAGAGATCAAATTCAAAATGAGATGTTGGTTAAGCGTTACATGCGATCTACAGATATATACGTACATGCCGACATTACTGGCGCTTCTAGCATTATCATTATGAATCCAACGGGAGGTCCGATCCCTCCGAAAACATTGAACGAAGCTGGGCAGATGGCCGTCTCATACAGGTCTTATTTTGATACAACGCAATTTTTCGTGCTGCACTTGCAGTAAATTTTATTGACGTTTTGATTTTCTTTAGTATTGCATGGGAGGCCAAGGTTGTTACATCAGCGTGGTGGGTATATGCTTCTCAAGTATCTAAATCAGCTCCAACTGGTGAATATTTAACAACGGGTTCTTTCATGATTCGTGGCAAGAAAAATTTTCTCCCACCTTGTATTTTGGCGCTTGGATTATCATTCATGTTTCGGGTTAGTTAATTTTTTTTTATATATATTAAGAATTGCCCTTTTAAAATAGAATATTTTAATTTAAATGTATCTGCTGTTTTTTAGTTGGAAGACAGCAGTATATCTCGGCATGAAAACGAGAGAAAAGTTATAAACTTGAATGATGATATTGTTTCCGAAGAAAGTGTTGTACAGAATCAAGAAGGTGTTGAGGCTGAAGACCAGGAAATAGTATTATCTGATGATGAAGATGGTCAGTTATTAAAGTATATACAAATGATATGATGTTGAGAATTTATTTAGTGTATTACAAACATATTTTTAGATGATTCTGCTGATGATACTGAGAAAAAAGAAAAATTGGATTCGATTCCAGAAGCAACTTCAGATACCGAAGTTAAGAAAACTGATGATATTGTAGATAAAAATGATTCTTCAGATTCAGATGACACTGATCAAAAGTATCCCAATACACACATAAATATTGAACATGACACAGGTAAAATTACAATGCGCAGTAATATCCGTACAACATCTGTAAGCAATGCCGAAGATGCTGTTGAAATAGACGATGAAAATATTATTTATTTGGGTGACGATAAACCGATTATACTTCCACCATTACCACTGAAGAAGGCTAAAGCGAAAAAAAATAATAAAGTAGACACCTCAAAAAAATCTGAAGAAACTACTGGAAAAGAAAAGAACAAAAGTGATAAACAAAATGCAAATGTAATCAAACGTGGGCAACACAGCAAACTCAAGAAAATTAAAGAAAAATATAAAGACCAGGATGATGAAGATAGAGCTATCATTATGGAAATGCTAAAGGTAAAAATTAAATTGTGTGTTGTAGTTATACTCGAAAGTTTTTTATTACAACTATAAAGTAAATTATTTACAGCCTGATGGACCCAAAAAAGAATCAAAGAGAACAAATAAAAAAGGGAACAAAACCCAACCTAAACTGTTGACGGAAATAAAACAGGTCCAAAATAAGCCAACCATTCGTGAAAACATTGAGAAAAATAATGAATCCGATGAAGAGACAGATGAAGTATAACTGAAACTTTGTTTTATTGAAATAATATTGAATCAAACATATTAATCATTTAAATTAATTTTAATTTCAAGGTTAAAATTGCTGCTGATACCGATATCTTATGTCAATTGACAGGAATACCTGTGCTTGAAGATGAATTACTTTTTGCCGTACCAGTAATCGCTCCTTATTCTACACTCCACAATTACAAGTAAAATATTGATTTTTAACTGCATGTAATACTCGAAACTCGAAATTGTATACATATGTATAAATGTTTCCTCAACAGATATAAAGTAAAATTGACTCCGGGTTTTGGAAAAAGAGGAAAAGCGGCTAGAACCGCTGTTCAAATCTTCCTGAAAGACAAAACGTGTACACCTCGCGAGAAAGATCTCTTAAAAGCTGTTAAAGATGAGAACCTTGCAAGAAATCTACCTGGAAAAGTGAAACTATCAGCTCCGCAAAAGATGTTAAAACTCAAAAAATGAAAATTTATATCACTATTATAAACAGTTTTACAAATATCACTTTTTTATCAACATAAAATTATCTCTTTAAAATTTTTGTATTATAGATTTCAATTACCATTCTACACATACGACTTTTTCGCACATATTTTTTATGAGATTTTTATTAGTTATGAACTTTGCATAACTAATAAAAATATGAATGTTTTACACCACCTTCCGTTCGCATGATCACAAAAAATAAATGCTAAAAAGTCTAACACAATAATAAAAGTTCACGAATCGTCAAATTTAATTTTCTCATCACAATAACAATATACATACATAAATCATAGAAATTACCAAAACTTGACTCCACGAAAGTTGAAAACAAACCGATTGTGACAAGAACTTCAGAAAATAAAAAGCTTATACTTCATAATAAACATTTGTTTACATTTCTTAGGCGTACATAAAAAGGCCGATCCGGACAGCGATGTGGAAAGTTTTTGTCGCGCTGTTAACCTAGCGTGAGGAGGGGACATAATAGATAATACACCAATATTGGCTTGGCTTATTGGAATGGCTTAACAATTGGCCACAAGGCAGGTGCGGGGGGTGCAGAACCCATCGAGTTACACGAAATAAAAATACATACAACAATATAATACTACAAATTTTAAATAAAGTTATGTCCAGCCGAAACGACTCGTCCATCTGAGGATATGTTTGTATACCTGAATTTAGTAGAAATATCTCCAACACTGCAAAGAATAAATTTATGAAAGGACATTCCAACTCAAGGGTGATTGGTAGCGTTAACACTAGCGGTATTTGATAGATCTATCAAATACCGCGGTAGATACCGCTAGTGTTAACGCTACGATTAGGAGTGCCATTATTATCATTACTCGAAGCTAGAAGATAACTAGAGAAGCGAGGTTACCTAGTGGAGCATATAATTGAACAGGTTCTTTTATAATCATAAGATAATGAAATCGCATTAGAGGTAAGATCTGGGGTTAATAAAAGGTTGACAGTAACGCTGAGCCAGTGGTGTCCCCAATTTTGGAACAACGGGTTTTCGAATTATTTTGAATATATATACATATACTAGCTGAACCCGGCATGAGTTGCAACGTCACAATAACGCATGCAATTCCCGTTTCCGTTCCCATTTGTCTTAAAAACGCAGGCAGCGAACACGTTGGTCGCGACGCGAAAAAATTTGAAATTATAGCGAATGACACTCATTCCCGTTTTTTTTCACAGTAATCTTCCCGGATATGCATACAACAAATCCTTAAAGTTCCGTCGAAATCGGTTCAGTGGTTTAGGAGCCTATTCGAGATACACACACAGACATTCATTTATATATATATAGATATGTATTTATATATTAATATACATTTTTTTTTTTCGTCCAAGGCACTATTCCATGAAAGTTCATTAAATTTTCAAGATTTGTATTGTGGCGACCCCATAGAAGAGGGTGGCAACACCGGTCGCCATGGTTACGGCAGTGGAGCTGTCATTCAACCATTCGGCCCTAACTCGTGGGGGAGGAACTACCCTGTTCCCCCGAGACCCACAGTGGTGACCCCGACGTGATAGACAGCGCGCACCCCCATCCCCCCTATTCTTCCCGACAATCTTGGAAACACGATGTCCGACGGTGAAGCAGACAACGGCGCCGCCGAAGCAGGCGGGGAGAATAACATGGAGGAAAACGCGGAGAACAGCGACCGCAACCAAAGCACGGTAAATCTTGACTTTTTGGGGGCGCCCGTGCCCCCCTTCCCCCCCTTTTGGGCCGAGAACCCCCAAATATGGTTCGCACAGATGGAGGCGAGCTTCGAAGCCGCCAGAATCACTAGCGAAAACACGCGATACTGCAGAACAATCGCGTGTTTGCCTCGCGAGGTGATGACGGAGATTTGGGACATCCACGTGGCCCCCCCGAAACTCAAGCGATATACCTTCCTGAAGAAGGAAATTTTGGAGAGGTTAGGAGTCGGCCAACGACAGAGACATCGCAGACTCCTCGAACGCGAGGAAATTGGCGACAGGAAGCCATCACAGTTCCTGAGAGACCTCCGGATATTGGCGGCCCAGGAAATGTCGGAGGATCTGCTGAGAACCACGTGGGAGAGCAGGCTGCCAGAGGGACTAAGCTTGCAACTGGCAATGAGCGACGAAACCGATTTGGATAAGCTGGCCAGGAAGGCAGACAGGTGGTACGACAGCAGCCCCCACGTGGCAGCGATGACAGACCGCAGAGAGAAGAGGCGGCAAACCGACGATGAGTATGTGACACGGGGAGAGTTCCAAACATTAAATCAAAAGGTAGATGACCTGACTACGATGATGGGACGGCTACTACAAACGAACGAGACGAATCGGAAAGAATCAAGGCCATCACACTCCCCAGCGAGGAGCCGACGCTGGCAACCACGACAACAGAGTCCCCGAGGCCGCAGGAACACGCCACCGCGCAGGTTTAACCAGGCGGAAAACTTCCAGGGCAGGCGCTAATGGCGGAAAGCAGCCCCAGCCCCACTTCTTGCCGCCTATACGTAACAGACAAGGTCAGTAAACTACGGTTCCTAGTCGACACCGGTTCTGACCTGTGTGTCCTTCCGAAGTCAATATTGCCGGGTCGCAAAATAGCGACATCATACCTTCTATTCGCCGCGAACGGATCTACGATAAAAACGTACGGTTGGAAGGAGGTAGACGTCGACTTGGGACTACGTCGGGTATACAAATGGAGATTTGTAATAGCCGACGTATCAAGGCCTATTATTGGCGCTGATTTCATCAAACATTTTTGTCTTTTGATTGATTTGAAAAATGCGAAACTGATGGATAATCTCACAACTGTTTCAGTGAGGGGCCGAGCAATAGGAACAGCAAAAGTAGAGCAGGTGAAAGCAATTTGTGGCACATCAACATTTCACCATCTACTAACAGAGTTTCCAGAGATAACGCGGCCGACAGGAAATAAAAACAGAACAATGAAACATCATACTGTGCATTATATCAGAACCACTGAAGGACCACCAGCAAGTTGCAAGCCGCGCCGCCTCGCACCGGAGAAGTTGCAGATCGCAAAAGAGACTTTCAAGACCATGTTGAACGAAGGAATCGCTCGACCATCAGACAGTAGTTGGTCATCAGCATTACACCTAGTACCTAAGCACGACGGAGAATGGAGACCATGCGGGGACTACAGAGCGTTGAATGCCCGCACTATACCAGATAGGTATCCAGTACCGCATATAGAAGATTTCGCCAGTACCTTATATGGCAAGAAGTTATTTTCTACAATTGATCTCGTGCGCGCATACCACCAAATCCCTGTACACAATGAAGACATAAAAAAAACAGCTATTTCCACCCCGTTTGGGTTATTTGAATTCCCGTTTATGTCCTTCGGACTCAGAAACGCGGCACAGACCTTCCAGCGGTTTATGGACGAAGTCCTAAGGGGATTGGATTTCTGCTACGTATATATTGACGACGTGCTGGTAGCGTCAGAAAACGAAGAAGAACATATTAACCACTTACGAAAACTTTTTTCACGGTTTCAAGAATATGGCGTTTTAGTCAACACAGCAAAGTGCGTTTTCGGAGCAAAATCTGTAAGATTTCTAGGATACGAGGTGTCAGAAAATGGAACCAAACCCCAAGCAGACAAAGTAGCTGCGGTGAAAAGATTTCCCCGACCAGCTACAATCGAACAATTAAGGCAGTTTTTGGGGATGATAAACTTCTATCGGCGTTTTGTTCCGGGTGCTGCAAAATTGCAGGCGCCCCTCAACGAGTTGCTAAAAGGATCTAAAAAGAAAGACAAGGCAAAGATTGCATGGACCAACGCGTTGGAAGAAGCATTCGGAAAGTGCAAGGATAGCTTATCAGACGCAGCCCTCCTCAGCCACCCAAAACCAGGGGCAGACTTGGCATTGGTGACGGACGCATCAGATGTAGCACTCGGAGCAGTCCTACAGCAGAAGACGCCCGAAGGGTGGGAGCCGTTGGCATTCTTCACAAGGAAATTGTCAGGAACAGAAAGGAGATACAGCACTTACGACCGGGAGTTGTTGGCAATATATAGTGCAGTCCGGCATTTCCGCCATATGGTAGAAGGAAAATTTTTTACTATTTTCACTGACCACAAGCCTATTATATACATGTTCCAACAGAAGCCAGAGAAATGTTCGCCAAGACAGTTTAGGCACATAGACTTTGTAGGCCAGTTCACAACAGATGTTCGACATGTATCGGGAGAAGAAAACGTGGTAGCGGATGCACTGTCAAGAATAGAAGCAATTTCCGGGATGGACTTTCAAGCAATAGCACGAGCGCAGGAGGATGACACAGAACTGTCACAACTGCTACGAGATCCCGACAAGCAGTTTGCCAAGATACCTATTCCAGGCGAAGAGACGACCATCTATTGTGATGTATCTTCAGAAACGCAACGGCCGTACTTGCCAGCGAAATTTAGGAAACAGGCGTTCGAACTAATCCATCAATTGGCGCACCCAGGGGTAAAAGCATCAGCTAAATTAGTGACCCAACGATATTTCTGGACGGGTATGAAGAAGGAATGCAGAAGATGGGCCCAAGAGTGCATATTTTGCCAGAAATCAAAAATAACGAGGCACGTCATTGCACCTGTGGGAGAGTTCCAGCCACCGGAAAATCGATTTGACCACATTCACATAGACATAGTTGGTCCCTTACCACAGTCCGCCGGTTACAAGTACTTATTGACATGCGTTGATAGGTTTACTCGCTGGCCAGAAGCTATCCCTATGGAAGATATCACGGCAGAAACGGTTGCAAAGAAATTCGTCAGTGGTTGGATTGCAAGATTCGGATGCCCCCTACGAATAACTACCGATCAAGGACGACAATTCGAGAGCACTCTATTCAAGGAACTGAATAGGTTGACGGGATCGACACACATAAGGACAACCGCATACCACCCTGCAGCAAATGGGATGGTAGAGAGGTTCCACAGGCAGCTTAAAGCCGCGATCATGTGCCACCAAGACGAAGGGTGGACGGAAGCCCTACCGACAGTGTTACTGGGAATCCGATCGGCATGGAAGGAAGACCTTAATGCCACGTCAGCAGAACTGGTATATGGTCAACCGCTACGGCTACCGGGAGAGTTTCTGGCTCCACAACGAAACGGAGGACCCAACACAGCGGAACTAGCAGAGAGATTGCGGTCCCAAATGGCGAGGTTGAGACCCAGTCCACCGCGGCGCCATGGAACAAGATCAACCTTTATCTTCAAAGACCTGCACACCAGTGATCAGGTGTTCCTGAGACACGATGCTGCCAAGGGTCCGTTACAGCCTCCATACGATGGTCCATACAGGGTGTTGAAGAGGGGACCGAAGTTCTTCACACTGAGAATTAAGGATTCCAATGTCACCGTATCGGTAGACCGCATAAAGCCGGCATACATGGAAAGCAGCGGAGAGCCCCCAGAGAGAGCAGAGAGAGCCCCCCAAGAAAATGCAGAACCACAGCAAGAAACTGGCCGACAAGCAACCACACGGACTGGCAGGAGAGTCCGGTGGCCAGCCCATCTGGACAGCTACATCCCGTAGTTGTCGCGACGGCTACGCAATGTCGCTGGGGAGGGAGTGATGTGGCGACCCCATAGAAGAGGGTGGCAACACCGGTCGCCATGGTTACGGCAGTGGAGCTGTCATTCGACCATTCGGCCCTAACTCGTGGGGGAGGAACTACCCTGTTCCCCCGAGACCCACAGTATAATTTTTAACAAAAATTATATAAATTTTTAGATTAAATAACGGGTTTCCGGAAACCATTAGGATGACACCATTGCTCTGAACTTACTTTACAATAAGAAAACAAGAGGGCGATGTTTGGATACGTTGACCGTTTTCATTCTGAACTCTAACTCTAAACTCTCAAGGATCATTGAAATAGTAGCAGTCATATTTCAGACTATCCAAGCTAAGAGTCTCATATCTAACACCGAAGAAGTTTTTTTTTCGTTTTTTCCTTTGTAAATTTATGATATGGGTTGGGTTGAGGGGGAGGGGGTGAAACATTGGCTAAGTCCACACACACGATATCTACATACGATATTTCCATATCTAGTTCCCATATTGCAACCTGTGGTTGCTATTTAGGAACTGGATATGGAAATATTGTGTGTGTAGACGGCTTACTACACCAGGTCACACCAACCCTAGCGACGATAACATGATGGAATTTTCGGGTGCCAGATGTTCTGTAATCGAGATTTTAGTAACGTTTGCGAGACCGCTTTGTACAGAATAATCACTAAACCAAATCCAGCATCTTTCACGTGTTTTAATTTTTTTTCTATATGGTATCATTCTTATAAATTTGGTAGTGGCAATATTTTCAATTTATTTTGACAGCTCGTTCAGAGGTTATTTGGCGTCGATGTTATAAATCCCACATTTTTGCTGATGATCAAATATCATCTTTACAACTATAACTATTACTTACATACACCATACAATGGCTCAAGTTGCAAACAGTTTCCGCACAGTGTTCGAATTAGTTGATAAAAACGTTTTACGCTGGTTTCCCGGTCACATGGATCGAGGCATGAAACAAATGCAACAGAAACTCATCCAAGTTGACTGCATAATTGAAGTGCACGATGCCAGGATCCCGTTCAGTGGCAGAAACCCCTTGTTCAAACCTAGCCTCTTCGCCGTGAAACCTCACATTCTAGTTCTGAACAAAGTAGATTTATTTGACCCCGGTTGGAAACCTAAAGTAACCAAAACCCTTCGAAAAGATTACGACATTGAAAATATCATATTCACAAGTTGTAAAAACGACCGATGTAAAGGCGTCTCTCAAATGTTACCACTGATGCAAGATCTTATTAAGAATTCCGATCGGTACCACAGAAATCAATTGACAGAACACAACATCATGATAATAGGAATACCGAACGTTGGAAAATCGTCCCTGCTGAACACTCTCCGCAATAGACACATGAACAGACCTAACCTGTCCAATGTTGGTGCAGTTCCTGGTATCACTCGCAGTGTACAAACTAGATTAAAAATATGTGAAGATCCTCCTGTTTACGTCTTCGACACCCCGGGTATTCTGACACCGAACATCCCTAATGTGTACGAGGGGCTAAAAATGGCCCTTTGCAACATACTGGTAGACCATCTCGTTGGAGAAGATATAATAGCGGACTATTTATTATTTTGGTTGAACAAGAATAACAACTTTAAGTATGTCCAATATATGGGAGTTAATGAGCCGACTGATTCCATCACCACACTATTAACCAAATGTGCCGTTGAACTTAATAGATATAAAATAATAAAGACATATGATGGCAGTAAAAAAATGTACCCGGATTTCATATTCGCTGCGAAATATATGCTCGACGGATTTCGCAATGGGTTATTCGGTCCAGTTATGCTAGACAAAGATTATTATACAATTGAAACACCAGATGTGAAAATTTTGTAAGCGCAATATCCTTTTTTTACCAAAAGGAACATTAATCCATAGGTATCTCGATTTTGAATTTTTATTTAGCACTTACAATGTTGTTCTAACTGACAAATAAATTAATCGAATATTGTAGTTAAAATATATATGTATATTTATATATAGATTTTGAATCGACATTGTTGTTTTATTATTTTATAATTTTAAGTTGTACGTACATACATACACTATTAAACCAGCAATTATCACATATGTTGTTAAATTTAATCTACCCATGTAGATATTGGGCACATTTACAAAACAAGAAACCAATATTTAATGATCAGACGACAAAGGCGTATTGAAAAATAGTATGCATCTTATTTATTTTTAGTTGTACACTGATGGAAACAAGCAGTGAAAAATATGTTTAATTTTATTATGCTGTAAATAATATTTGGGTACAAAATAAAAACAATAATTCATCAATTAGTTAATATCATAAATAAATACTGAAGAACAAAAAATCACGTTTTTTACTTACCGGAGTGGAGACTAATCAATCTTTACTATGCTTGACTCACTGAATTCCAATATGAAAATGAATTTTGATGTTTTCTTCTCGTATATGAAATATGTATGAGCGTTTAAAAAATGCGGAATTTTTACCTTTTGCAGTCTTGAAATCAAAAGTCAGGTGTTTTTTTCTATTGATTGTGATTTTTTATTTGCTCTAAAATACCTATAATTAATTATCTAGCGAATCATAAGTCAAAAATATATTATAATATATAAATATATATATAGGGATTCAATCATGCACATTCGATTTTTCTCGAAGCAAAAATGTAATCTTTCCATTTATTTAACGTTCCCATGGGAAGATACAGGTTTCCATACAATCTATTATGGGAAATCCAGTGTTTGCATTTTTGCTCTGACCGTCACCGCACCGACAGTCAAAAAATCGAAAATGTTCGTTCACCATGCATACATACGAAAAACGGTTAGTATACAGTTCCTGGCCAAGATGTCAGGGACACCTGTTTGTTCGACGTTCGCGAGGATTAGAAACGGTCATAAATAACTTACAATGGGACCGTTTGGGTTCATTATTTTGTGCGCTCCTCTTTATATCCTTCTCTATTCATACACAAAGGTATATATCAGTGGTGTCCGGTAAAACTCTCTCTCCCCCCCGTCGTAAATCCTCACTTAATTTGCGCGAGCAGCATACAATAGGAACAGGCTTTTCCTCCCGTATCCTGCGCGCGCACATTAAACAAGGCTGTATGACAAAAAGAGAGATAATTTCACCACATGCCACTGATATATATTATATATATGTACATAGTACCGTTTACCATGCACCCTTTTTTTTGTTCTTTCGACTTAAGATCTTTGCCTTCCGATATTTGCTTTTTCGATCTTTTGACTTTCGGTACCGTGAGGTAGATCCCTAATGTGCATTAAAGTCAGAGCGAAAAATGTTATGTACATATGTATGGGAAATTGGGATATATTGGATGGCTGGAAATTAATTTAAAAATTGGTAAATCAATTCATGAATCTCTCGAATAGAGCAAATTCTGAAATTTCAAAATCGAAATAAATTAAATGTTATACAATCAATATAATTTACAATTTTAAAGCAGATAAAATGTACAATCAATCAATAACTTTTTCAATATAATTTAAAGCCATTTGCCGAACTTCTTCGATTTTATCCGCATCTCCGAACTTTTCCTCCATATCGATCCATTTCTTATACAAAATTTTCATTTTTCTCGATTGTAGCTTTTGAGAAATGGCGCGTTCCAGAACAAGTCTGATAACAATATTAAATGTTAACTAAGCTATTGTAAATATATACATAATAAATTATAGACAATTATTACAATACACGTTACCTGGCATTATCGATTTTTTGATTTTTCAGCAACATGTCCACATACACACACCAAACATCAACCCTGTTTGGCATACATCCCACAATTTGTTCGAAAAGCGTCTCAGCCCTTTCGGAGTCACCGTTAAAATTCTCACAGTGAGCAAATTTTATAAGAACGGAAACATCTATAAATACAAACAATGATGTCAACACAACGTGAAAATAATAAAATATAACCAAATGATAGAAGGCTTGGAAACATACGTTTCTTTTTATCTAGTCGACTTAAAGCTTTTTGCATGATGGCTCGCGCTTTGTCCACTAAAGTTAGTTTGTAACAAGCTTCTCCAGCTTGGGTGTAAGCTTCTGGGTTGTTTTTGTATTTTGCCAACATCAAATCTACCAACGAAGACAATTCATTGACCTTGCCCGTTTCGACATACATGTCTAGCATTTTCGAATGAATCTTATAACTGTCGTTCATCTGCACTGCATCTTGCAATGTTGAATTTAAAGATTCCTAATTTTCAAAACAATTTTTAATAATTTACAACATAAATATCAAACAATTAAAAATTAAAAGCGTACTTTTGTTCCAAATCGATTTTCCAAGTTCAAAAGAGCTAGCCACACGTTCATTTTTTCATGTTCTTCTCTAAAAGATATAGTATTTATTGCCTTTTTTGCTATGGCTCTTGCTCGGTCTATTTCTGTTGCCTAAACATAATAATTGAACTATTAAATCGAATTCAAAAATATATATACAATAAATGTATCAAGTTAATTAATCATACTTGTAAATGGAAGGCCATGTAGGCAATCCACAGTTCGCTGTTACTGGGATTTGCTAATAATAATCTGTCGAATTGATCAGATGATTTTGGCTGATTGTCGGATTCCATTAATTCACGTTCAATGTCTCTCAAATTTTCCTCTTCCTTCCTCGCTTTGTCGATTTTTTCGGAATTTGTAAGTCTTTTCTTTTTCTTCTTTGCAATTTCCTCAACCTAAAACAGTATTTTATTTATTTATCGCGTGTTACTATGTATTATCTAAAAAAATACGTGAAATTCACTTACAACTTCTTCATCAGAATCGCTCTGTGAATTGTCTAGGCTTTTTACAATGTTTTTCGAAATGGTTGATGCATCCAAATCCCAAAAGTTTTTCATGCCTGAAAACTTTGTGTTAGTTGTCACAGATTCCTTTGAATCTTCGTCAATTTTCCTTTTCTTATTTTTAGATTTACCAACACTCTCGATGTTTTCACTTTCAACAAATTCATTGCTATTTGATGAATTATTCTTTTCATCGCTATTCTTATTCTTTTTTGTTTTTTTCGATTTCTTTTTGGAATCACTATGATTATCTTCCATATGTACTTCTTGAGAATCAAAATTTTCCGCCACTTTTTTAATTTTCTTAGTTACAGCATTTTCTAAATTTTCTGTTTCATTTAAACTGTCTTCTTCCAATTTTGACTTTTTTTTCTTACTCTTTTTTGATTGTGTTGCTGGAACAACATCCGTTGTTTCTAAATCATCGGCGTTATTTAAAATTGCTTTTTTATTTTTCTCTTTTTTTGATTTTTTAGTTGGTTCAGAAGTTTTTGATATTTCTGGTGGTGAAGAAACATCACCATCGTCTGAAAACTGAGACTTATTTTTGCGCTTTCGTTTACTCTTCTTATCTTCTGACTGAATTTCTTCTTCAGTTTGATCTAGAGTTATTTCAGGACGAATTAAGCTACCTTGCATTTTTTGCTCTTGAGCATTTACAGATATAACCACGCAGTTGACAATTTCTCCAATATTAAATACATCTTTAATACTTTTAATATTTTCGTGACTCAATTCCTTTCGATGAACAATTGCTCTTACTTCGCCAAAAAATTTGACCAAAATACTCGTTTGAAAAATACCCTCTATTATCCCTTTATATTGAGAACCAACCTTCGCATCTTCATAAGATGACAAAATAGTCAAATCTTCTGCAAGAAAAGAAGGTTTCGCCGTCAATTGGAGCTGATTTTTAGAGGGATCTATTTTCCATATCCTAGCTGTGATTTTTTGACCTTCTTTAAATTTTTTCATAATAAGATTTTTCTTTTTTGGATCCAATTTTTCAGGCTGATGCAAACCGACGTCAGCGACATGCATCTCAGGTATCCAACCGTGTAACCTGTCAACTTTAACAAGAACACCTTTATCCATCACTCGGGCAACAACCCCTTCGACAAATTGACCAACTTGTAAATCTTCAAGAGTAAAATACTTTTGCTGTAATATGTTTTGTTTATCCGAACAAACATATGCATAATCCGATGGATGATAGTATACCAAGCGTATTTCATGCTCACTTCCCGTTTTATACACATCGAAAAGATTTTCACTTTCACTACAATTCGACATTTTCTTTGACATGATACCTACACCATTTTCGAATTTAAATACAACAACCGAAAATGTAACCTTTGACACCTAAAATAAAAATAAAAAAAAGTTTTTATTTCAATACTAAACAAACATTACATATATACGCAAAAAAAAACAAAATACTTTAGCATTTTCGACAATGTGCCCCTTCTTATAATACATTTCTTTATCAATGTCAGGCTGAAATGTTTCAAATATCTCACGAGTAGTAAAAAACGGCAATTTTGTAATCGGCATTAAATACAGCAAATATGCTTTTACTGTTTTTCCAGTGTGCAATCGACTGTCTATTTGCGAAGCGTGAACGTAGCCAACAGAATTGGCAAGAACATAACCTTCGGCACCATCTTGTATCGGCTACGAAAACACAAATATAAATTTTAGCACTTCAATAATTGCTACACATAAAATAATAAAATAAAGAAATTTATACCTTATTCACATAAAAATCAACAGCCATTCCCGGTCTCAAATCGTTTACCGAGTAGTGTTGTATTTTTTCACCAGTGATACAATTAGAATTCATAATATCCAATCTATTCGATAGTGTCAAAATTGAATTTGTTGTTGACTTGTTGCCTTTTTTTACCATGCACCAAATAACTTGACCGACAACTGAACAATAAAAATAAATAAAATAGTGTTTTGATATTAAAAAGGAAATCATTAACATCAAATATATATAAACATACCTAATGACAAACTTTTCTCAACAAACTTTGACGGAAGGAAACTGCGACAGTTAGAAATGCCTATATCTATTACATAACCATGATCTTCGATAGATTCAACAGCACCCCTCACAATATCTCCTGTAATAGATTCGCATTATAAAATATTTTTAAAATCATTCTTTACAATATTATAGTTAAACCCTTTGCCCGCGGCAATAAATATAGCGAACAAGTCCTGTACGTGGCACCTTTTTTGCGAATTTGGCAATCGAGTTTAATATTTACTCAAGTAACCAGATATGTTAATTAACACATAAAGTATTATTTTAAACAATAAAATATATAATATATCTCGTAGTTTTGAATTAATTGTCAAATAATCATTCTTCATAATTGTATGAAGACGTGATGTCACATAAACGAGGTTTCAGTATGGTTCTACAAAAAACTTATTTTTGACTGGTATATATTCATTTTAAGCAAATTGAATAGATGGCATTCAACTCAGTAATATATTCAACCAATTTTGAACCTTAAAACAGTTGAAATAGGCGCATATAAGCCTCAAAATCCCGTGCAAAGTTCAGAAATTCTATGGAAGACAGCCGCGCTATAGACTTGTCGACCAAAGCTTCCATAGAAGACGGCCGCGGGCAAACGGTTAAGGATCTTACCTTCCCGAACATTCAAGAATGAGACTCCCACATTGACGTCTTTAGGTAACATAGATAAACCAATAGTCACTTTATATTCTTCTTTCGTCACTGATATGACTTTAACACTAACATATTCGCCAACTTTATATATTTCTTCAAGAGTTTTAAAATCCTAAAATATAAATATGAGCATTAAAACACTTTAAAACCATAAGCTAATGTGAATTCAATATATTTATTAAACATTACCTCATTTCCATTATCAACATATGACTGAAGTAGTTTTGTATAAGAGACACTAACATGACAAGCCATGACAGATCCGAGCAAGCGATTAGGCAACGTCATACTCAATTTTGTTTCCGAGACTTCGCTTATTCTTCCAAGAATTACCATGCCTTCTTGAATTGTCTAAAATTTTGAATTACTTAATTTAGTATATATATGAAACTCGGCAAGGAAGTATTTTATCATGTAAGAAACCTTGTATGTCAATTTTTCAGCACTCAACGATTTAATCTTTCCATCGTCTTCATCATATGACACATCGGATAAATGGTCCAAGTCTTTATCTTCTTTGTTGTTCAAGATTTTAGGTTTATATTTTTTCTTCTTGCCGATTTTGTCAGCATTTCCAAGAAACTAAATATTTTTTTAAAAAGTTAGTGAAATGATAGCTTTAACTGAAAATATTTTAATGTTTTCAAACACATACGTCATATTTTTTTCGGTCGTTGAATCCAACTGTAGGTTTTTTGCCACCTCGTGGAAAATATTGCTCAGTTACTACCATTGCGTGTTATTTTATGACCTATACAAATGGAAATTATTAAGTATATTATTTATATATGGATCTAAGTACCTTAGAAATTAATTTTACTAATGAATTTACAGCCTCATTAAGTACATAGATAAATCATGAAGGGCTGTAAATATGAAATACATATATATATAGCTATTATGAAGTACGTAGATATAGCTATTACTTTTCAAATTTGTATTTTAAAGGTAAATATATAAAGTCCAAAATATTTTAAAAAAGGATGAAGTTTTTTACATTCTTTATTAGGACAAATTCTCTTTAAAAAGCTTGTAAAAAAAAGCCACAAATTTAGATTATTTCAAGAAAGCTGATACTGCTCTTAAGTGAGAACTTAAAATCTTCGAATATATAGAAGATCGGTGCGCCCCATTCTACCAGCTCACAATATCTCAAGACTCGTTTTCTCAACTTTTCGTCTGCTTAAACAGGAGTTTGTATATTGTATACAAAAATGTTTTTTTGTATACATGTATGTAATATCTTTAACATACGAGACATCCTGTGATCATTCACAGATTTTTAAGCCATTAACATACCTTTAAAATATTAAAAAAAAAAGTTTAAAAATCGATTCTTACTATATTTTTTGAATAGTTAATGTTTATCTAGCAATATAAGTATTTCACTATGTAAAACATTTGAGTATGTGTTTGTATATATACAAACTCGAGGATGAAATACACCGAAATAGTTGGTTAAATGAGTCTTGAGATGTTGCAAGTTGGTGGAACGAGGTAGACAGAAACAATAAAATTTAAATTCCATTATATGTAGTTATTTCAATAAGTCAGGATCGAATTTTGTTTACAAATAGGTACTTCTTTCAGAACGGAATATGTACGGTTGAATTACGGATTAATTTTAGCAAAGTTTGATCAAAAATATGAACAACTAGCCACTACTTGTAAATGAAGTATGACCTTTTTAAATCTTCGAAACAACTGTAAGAGATATTCTAAAAAATACTAATACTGAATCACATTCATATTCATTAAAATTGAAAGATTAACACTCACTTATACAAAATCAGTATTAAATATTAGAATATGGACACGAGCTTCAATACAGCAGTGTAAACGTCACTTAACACGCCTCACGTGTGTGAGTAGAGGTTATGTTTAATACACAAGCTTCGGCTGATAAAATGACAGATCGTGAATTTGGCCCAAATTCACCGATAAATGTTACCCTTTTAACCAAATATTTTTACATAATAAAAACTTGGTATAAAGTCATTAAGCTATTTAATGTGAAATAAAACCATCAGCTTATTATCACATATCTACGATGAACTATGAGGGCAGTGGAGATGTTGTGCGATGACGCCATTGATATAAGATTCAATCAGGAATCTTAAAATTAGGTAGTCCGAACCGTTTGAGTCTAATTAAAATATGCTTTTAGCAATGATAACTATGGAGCAGATAGATTCGTGTAGTTTAACCAGTTCGACTCGAGCATCATACTACTTGGCTGCCTACATTTTGAGTATTATATGCGATTTCCAAGGCCGCTTTAAAGGAAGTCCGATTACAAATCCAAAATTTGCGCCGTCCCCCGAAAAAAGAAACAATAAATAATAATAAAATAAAAAAATCAGAAATAAAAATATTATTGTGATTTAAAAAATGTATCAAAAAAGTTGTTAATCCCATCACATCTCGTCAAATTTTCGAGGGCAAATATAATAGATAAAGTGTGAAGTTTCAAAATCAAAATGGAAAGCCTTTCATAGTTACATTTATATTATATCTTAATATATATTTTAATATATCTTTTAATCTAACTTTCGATCTAATTGCAGTGGCGGCTCGTAAGAATTCATAGAGGGGGGGCTGCAGAGATTAATCGGGTTGTAAAAGCTCGTTGACCATACCGGTGATCGAATGCAGACAAAAATAGCATGAAGATGTACTATACTGGGAGGCTGCAGCCCTGCAGCCCATAAGGACGTCAAAAATAGCATGCATTTTTAATATACTGGGAGGGCTGTAGCCCCACAGCCCATATAGACGAGCCGCCACTATCTAATTGTTATCTAATAATAGTTATGGAACGTGTATACATATGTATATGTCAATGGCTACGTCCACACTACCGATATCTAAACCCGATATTTTCGAATTTTCCATATCCAGTTCCCATATTGCAACCTGTGGTTGCTATTTAGGAACTGTTTATGGAAAAATTCGTAAATATCGGGTGAAGATATCGGTAGTGTCGACGTAGCCAATGTGCATTCAATTTTTTGCCATCGCTGCTTTTTTTTCACATTTTTGCACACGAAACGTAGACTTTGACGACGTTGTTAACTTATTTCAATTTTTGTTTAACGGAAGCTGTCGATATATTTTTTATATTATTATTTTTTTTTCGTGGAGCTTGGCGCCTTTGGTACATTGGTGTTCTGCACCCTCAAATCGATTCGGTGATTATTAGTCCAATGTGAACCGGTCGCTCTAGATCGGTCACACGTGATCACCCGTCACACTAAAACTGGTCACGAGAAAACTGGTCACACCCTAAAATTGGTCACGAGAAAACTGGTCACACCCTAAAATCGGTCAACCAGTTTTCTTGTGACCGATTTTAGGGTGTGACCAGTTTTCTCGTGACCAGTTTTAGTGTGACGGATGATCACGTGTGACCGATCTAGAGCGACCGGTTGTCCTGTGACTGGTTTACATATGACTAGTAGTCCGTTTACCCCTCAAATCACCCCTTAGAGTGGCCCTGGCGATTGCAAATATGTAGTTATATTTCTCAATTTATTCCGGCATCGACAAAATATTTACAATATGTATAAATCAGAAGCTTATTGAAATAAAAATTTACAAAAATGTAAGGTAAATTTTTTTTTAATATTTTCTTTATATCAAGTAATTAACTATATCGTACATTTCGTTATTTCAGCATTATTTGTAACGAAATTTAACGGTATTTCAATTTATTCTTATCAACCAAATATCACTCAAGTGTTTATTTACTGTTCAATGTCATTGTCGGTCTGCTCACGACATTCGTATACCGACAGTTGCCGGTGTAGCTACGTACATATCTGTCTACGCTTTAACTAGTGAAGATCTCTCTTTCCACAAAAGATCATGAAGAAAGTTGTCATATTTGGAGCCACTGGCATGACTGGTCTTTGCACAGTCGAAGCTGCCATCAAAAAAGGTAATAAATTGATTTTATGAATAATTGTGTAATTAGCCTATCCAAATATCTCATCTATACACTTGACCATTATTATTTACACAATATTCACAGTAATATCGAATAAAGTATGCCTTTATATGATTCTACTACTATAAATATTTCTGAAATTTATATATATGTATGTTTCACTTGAAGGTCTCACAACTAGGATATTTGTCAGGGATGAGTCTAAGGTTCCCAAAGAAATCAAAGATAAAGTTGAGATTGTGGTCGGTGATGTTTTGAACGAGGCACAAGTCAACACCGCTATCAAGGATGTTGATGGCGTTGTTGTTGTTTTGGGCACTAGGAATGATCTAAAGCCGACCACAGATATGTCGACGGGTATGAAAAATATCATAGCCGGAATGAAAGCCAACAACGTAAACACTGTATCGGTATGTCTCTCGGCTTTTCTGTTTTACGAGCCCGAAAAGGTGCCGAAGATGTTCGTCGATGTGAATGCTGATCATCAGCGCATGTATGATGCATTGAAAGATAGCGCTCTTAAATATATAGCAGTTTTCCCTCCACATATTGGCGGTGAGTTTGTCATCGATTTTTACATAACTATGAACGAATTTTTATCTAGAATACATAAATGATTAGTCGGAAATGTGTTATTAACATTATCTATAGTGGGGTTTGTCAGATTTCAATCTAAAACTATATATATTCAATTTTTAGATGTTATTATGTAATACATTACATAAAATAGTGGTTTTTATATTGAAATTAAAAAAAATGGAATAATTTCTAGAATAGGAAAATACTTTTTATTGATCACAGTAAATATAAAATGAAAACGCCTATCCAAGTATACATACATACATATAATATATTGTACATCACTTATGATAGAAAAAAACATCATTCAACTATTACATAAAATTTTGATTAGAGAACTATAAAGATATTTATGAATCACTGGTATAATCATATTATCACCATATCCAATTTATTCATAAAACATACTGACCTTGTAATGTACATAATGTGAAACTGCAGATAAAATATTCACTTTATTGAATTTTAATATTCATTTCCATGTAAAAATTATGAACGAATATGTCCATCAATTGAGGAATGTTTGATACCCGAGTATATTTAAATAATATTTAATGTGTATTTCTAATATGTGATATTTATTTATTCAATTCTTTAAAATTTTCGTTTCAGATGCACCAAGCAGTAAATTTACAACCGAGTTTGATAAAAGCCCCGGTAGAATGATATCAAAGTGGGATTTGGGAATATTTTTGATCGATAGCCTAACACAGACTGAATTTCATGGAAGAGTTGTAGGGTTGGCTAATACTGCATAATCATAATTTAAGAAGAAATAAATATGTGATTTTGTTCCGATTCATTATTTCAATTAAATTTCTTTTAATACATCTTTTTATAGTGTTCTATTGATGTTATAATAAAAGCGACTTTACCATATAAGTTTTAGCAGTTTTCTTTGGTTCTACATTCATTTTGATATTTAATGGTGGTGGAATGGGCGGTGCGGTATTCGTATTTAATTTATCGTCAATTTTTAGTTTTGGTATATTTATTTGTGCAATATTATTGACAGCGTTCTGTGCTTGAGGGAAACTACCATAAATTGAAATGGGCTCACATATGTTGTATCCCAATTTCTGATAAAATATCTCTTGTCCCTTTGTCGACAAATGTATCGTTTTTAAATTGAGCACCAATCGGCAATATTCTTCACTCGCTTGCATTAGAAAAGTGCCCATTCTTTTGCCCCGGAGAGCTTTGTCGATGACAACAGATTCTACGAAGCAACTGTCTTTGATGCTCGGTATGGGTGTTAATTTGCAATGCCCGATTACTTTTTTATCACCGGTTAGGAGAACCAAACAAGTGGGCATTTTATCACAAGAAGTTTGCAGACTCAGCATACGTGCAGTTTCACTTCGAGGCCATTCTTCATTGACTAGTATACAACATTGTTTCATCAATTCGGGATGCTGATGCAGAGCAACTACTGACAAGGCTGATTCGTCCAAATCTAGATAAACATAAAATTATTGTACAAAGTGGTCAAGTTCTTATGATGTGTGATGATATTACGAAAACATATAGATTAATGCTTTCATAAATTGATTTTAAAAATTGCAAAGAAATTTTCGTAATTGTGTCTAAGAACAAGACAGAATTAATCAACTGGTTTTAGGTAGGTATGTGAAGCTTTTGTATTATATATAATTTGATTTCCCAAAAGTTGTCAATTTTAAAAAATATATTAAATTTTGGGTTTATCTGATATCTAGCCATCGTTTAAATTACCTGAAAACGGTGTAAAAAAAATAAGATTATCAACTGTTTCCCAAAAATAATACGGTTCGGTGATTATTCTTCAAAAAGTGATCTCGCACACATTACTAAAATCTCGATCACGTAACATCTGGCACCCAAAAACTCCATCAATCGAAATCTCCACACGCGAAATATTGTACTAACAAGAACTCGAGTGTTTATTATTAATGCGCAATAATCCATTTACCAAATAATACACGTATCACACGCTTTTCAATCTAGAATATGTTTTAAGACACGCAATGAAAGCACATTACATACACTTATTTATACAGTCCCAACGCTAGCTGATTATAAAAGTGTTTTAGATTTTATATGAAGCACTTATATAATGTATAGAAAGAAGGATCGACCTATAAAGGAAATACATTTAAAAAAAAGTTCATTCGAATTATCTAGTTAGATATGTATGTCGTAATTCGAAATCTTACAATGGACAATTGCGTTATTTGTATGTGACAACACTGCATTAACCTGTCATTATTCCAGTTAAGTTTGGCGTTTGTACGGGTGCTCGAAGGTGAGGTGTCCGGCTATTCGCCGGATTCCGGTTTTCACTGTTCAGTTTCCGAATTCCGGTTCGAAATCACACAAACAATACGAACCACCGGACCGACTGCGAGCACAATTAACCTATTTTTAGGTGCTTTGCTCTCTTTGCCATACTTTTGGCCGTAAAACTATCTGCTTCGTCTATATTCCATTCAATTTTTTGCAGAAGTTACACTTGTGAATAATTTGATTAAAAAAAAAAAAATAAAGAAAACATGTTACGAATGTCTATCGTCGATGTTGTGCGAATGAATACAGAGTGCTAACAATATTTGAAAAATTGTTGTAGAGATATAGATCAACTATCACGTTGATCAAAATGATGGCTGGACGTATGGGTTCTTCTTCAATAGCCACTGATAATCCACTGGGTGTATCATGGCACGATTCCACTTGGATACCCATCTTAAATCCGACGAATGTCATGGACTACTTTTCACAACGGTCAAATCCATTTTTTGACCTCACATGCAATAACGAAATCATCAAAATGCAGCGATTAAATCCTGAACAATTAAAGTGAGCTCTCATTTTCTCTCAGCATAACACTTTGAATTGTTTATTTACTGTGAACTTTGCCATTTCTTTTAGTAATATGACTGGCGTAGAATATGTATTATTACATGTTCAAGAGCCAATTTTGTATGTGATACGAAAGCAAGTTCGTCACTCACCGACACAAACAACACCTATGGCAGATTACTACATCATAGCTGGTATTATATATCAGGCTCCGGATCTTGCTAGTGTATTAAACTCAAGATTGGTAAGTAATTGAAATTTAATTTGTGATTGTATTCTACAAGTATTTGTCAAAATATGGTTTTATTTTCAGCTATCATCTGTTCATCATTTGCAATCCTCTTTTGAAGAGACTGCTTCGTATTCTCGATATCATCCCAGCAAAGGCTATTCGTGGGATTTCAAACCAAATAAACCAGGTTTTTATACATACAATAAAATGAGCTTGAATATAAGTATGCATTCATCGTTTAACTGCTGCTGAATTTTTTTTATAGGAATTGATCGTGGTGGAGCATTGCGAAATAATGGTACAAACCAAAACAATGGTACCAAAGAAGCGGTATTAGCAGTCCCAAAAGAAGATCCCTCAACTTTATTTCAAAGGCAAAGGGTTGATATGCTTTTAGCAGAACTCGTCAGACAATTTCCTTTACCAACAACACAACCAGACACAAAACCAGTAATATTCTTACCTACAATTTTATCTACATACATGTATACACAATTTTTTTACCAATTGTATGAAATTATTTTAAGCCTAATAATATAACGGTGAAAACAGAAAACCAATCTGATAGAAATCAAGATATTAAACCAACTGAAAATACAAATAGTGCAAATATTACCATAAAACAAGAGCCGGGAGAACCAAATACTACTTCAACAACTAATGGGATAACGACTGTTGCAAATGGACCATCCAGTGGCAATAGCGGACAACTCGATATTAAACAAGAGATGAAACCCCCACCAGAAAAAAAACCAAGACTGATCTAAAAATTATAACTTTTTTTATATTTATGTAGTTGTTTAAATACACGTATTAAATTTTAGCATATTTTAGGTAATCGTTTAAATAATGACTGAAATATTATCTCGTGTTAATAGTATTGATTTCTAACTATACACGAATGTCTATATTCAAAGAATGCCACACATGTAATATTGCCTTAAACAACTTCATTTTAACTTTGAGAAAAATAGCGCTTTGTTTGCCAACCTACTTTTATGCCACTACACTGATTTAAGGGAAATACGAGTGGTTTTATACTATTTATTTTAAGGGAGATGCGAAAGTTTTACGAATGGTGCACTAACACAAAGTACACTACCTTACTGACTATAAATGTTAAGTCATAAACTGTAAGTCATTTGATGCTTAGTACTTTCTTCCCCTCTAAAATGCGAAATCTTTCAGCGCTAAGTTGCATGCAGGGTCGTGGAGTCGTATTATTGTATGTCAACTTAAGTCTCCAATTTTTTTGAATTAAATCCACTTGTCCATCTGCTGCAGGATGACACGTATATGCTGTCCCCTTCACCCCATCTCAACCAATAGCATTTTGTACGTACCATGTCCCATTGTCTATACGAAATGCTATTGATGTCTTCCTACAGCGGACCAAATATATTAAATTTAATAATTTCCCTATAAAAATTAAGATTTTAAATTACATTATAAGTAGGTTCAGTGATTACTAATCAAATGTGAACCAGTCACAGGAGAACCGGTCGCTCTAGATCGGTCACACGTGATCACCCATCACTAAAACTGGTCACACCCTAAAATCGGTCAACCAGTTTTCTCGTGACCGATTTTAGGGTGTGACCAGTTTTAGTGTGATGGGTGATCACGTGTGACCGATCTAGAGCGACCGGATGTCCTGTGACTGGTTCACATATGACTAGTGGTCCGTTTACCTATAAGTAAAATCTTTAAATTACACTATTTTGATGTTTTGTGGCCAAAACCGATTATTTCCTCCATCTTGTAATTTTTTTCTATTCTGATTTTTACTCATTTTTCGTATTGATTTATTTGTGTATGAAATTCATACACATACACTATGAATGTACTTACTTTTTTATTTATAACTATTTCATTGCCAAGAATTCAATAAACTGGGTTACATGTTAATTTTTAGTGATTTTTTAATTCTTTTACTTTTTTATATTTTGAAAATCGCTATTATTTTTACTATTAACAATTTTATACGTTGGCAAGAAAAGTCGATCTTACTAATACCGTTCAAGTTGGGTATCGGTAAATTTTGACTCCACAACCCTGGTATATTAAAAGACAAAAGTATTCATCAAATCCAGAATATTGTTTTCGTGTTAATCGATTTCTACTGTATATACAATTATATCGTACCTATAGACGTAACGGATTAGTCAAAATTGGTACAAGCTTCACTTTGAAACAATTTTTTTTTAATATATGTATATATTCATTTTAGGAAGAAATGTAATTTTAGAAGAATAAAAAAAAACAGAAATTTCATTAAAAATATATTTTATTTATTATCTTTCGTCCAAATTTGACAAATTTTCACTGTGGTAAATTTGAACATTGGTCATGAAATGGGAAAACCATGCTTAAATCTATTATGTACATATGTATCATATATCAAAACAAGTATAAGTATGTAAGTAAGTTTAGTTTCTAGCGATGGGAGCTTGAGTTCTAAAACAATCGCTAACAATTTTCCACTTGTCGCCTTGAGCGGTTATAATAAATGTCTGTTCAAAGGGTCTGTCCTGTCTGTCGTTGGCTTCCTGATAGCGCACGGAGCCGGCCACTTGCACCAGGAAAGTGGGACTGGCGGCCAGAGCCTCGTCCACGACCGGCTGGGCGTCGAGCGTGTTGAGGATGTGCTCGGAGACCGGCAGCTCCAGCAGGAATCGCGAAATGTCTGCGTCTCCTCCCGCCCCGTTGCCGTTCCACACCAGCACGGCGGACTCCAGGTACATTTTGTCGATCAGGTGACGACTCTTGTCCATCTGTTTGTAGTAAAGCCGAGTGAAGTCTTCGGCCGTCGAGTTCGCCTGCTCCACCTTCTTCATCACCTCGGCGTTCATTGTTGCACGTGTTTATTTGTGGAAAGGCTTCAGCACAAACGACAACACGCGTGACATTTAAGCGCGGCGAATGTATTTGATACTCGACTGAAGAGCGCTTATCACGGCCATTAACCATTATTTTTAAATTGAGAATTTCATTACAAAAACATGGCAATATTATGAGACATCTATACTTTGACCGAGTCGTGACAAAATGTAGTCATCTCAAACATGTAAAAACCGTATTTTTCTCACACAAATTTCGTACACATCTTTTTGTGTACGAAATTTTCGTCGTGGAATGGGGCCAAGCTCAAGAAAAAAAAATTTCCCTCTGTTATGATTTGGACGGTTCGGTGATTACTAGTCAAATGTGAACCGGTCACAGGACAACCGGTCGCTCTAGATCGGTCACACGTGATCACCCGTCTCACTAAAACTGGTCACACCCAAAAATTAAAAATTGGTCGAATTTTTCAAATCAAAGATAAATTTCTGATTGTTCTAGTTGTTTATTATAAGTATAAGTCGGAGTACGACCCACATGGGTTGTATGTTGGACGACAATCAACTCCGATTGATTAAGATTACATAGCATAATTGAACCACAAAAATATTTTCAATATTGCGAAAGTAAAACTATATCTGGAAAATAGTTAAAGTTCCTTATTTTTAAAATTGACTACTCTGGAGGGATTTGTATTTCTGTTTAGATTTAAATTAAGGAAAATATATAATAAAACATTATTTTTTCTTATTTTTATTGGTTCGGTGATTACATCCCAAATTCGAATCGTTAACAGGATAACCGCCGCTACGAAAATCGCTCGCGCGGATTTTCTGTTGCACAGGAAAATTGCAGAAGACAGAATTACAGAAAAATGCCTAAATACTCATTTGCTTACCAAAATTTGAGCAGTTTTCTGTACGGCAATTTTCCTGTGCGACGAATTTTTGTAGCGATTCACATTTGGGATGTAACCCGTTTACCGTTTTTATTATGTCGTGAATAAAATAATTCAGAATTTAAAAAAGTATTTGAATGACTTTTAATGTGTTGCCTTTTTGACATATAGCAACACTAATAAACATTCACACGTGCTTTTGACATTTGTCTGTCAATTGAAACTCCTCACCATGGATGATTGTGATGATGACGAAGATATCACCCGAGATTCTACCAAAGCTGCTCGACATGCTTTCAATGTATTAACATTTTATTTTCTTAACTTCGAGTAAAATTTTAATTTTAATGATTATCTTTATATAATAGTTTCTCTTTAATAATGTAACTAAGATTTCTTCAAAGAAAATATGTATGTAAACATGAATTATACATTATTTACGTTTTTATTTCTATAGGCTGGGTATAGAGATGGAATAGATGAAGCAAAGGAAAAAAACCAGCAAGCCGGTTTTGATTCTGGTTATTCTAATGGTTTACAAATAGGGATGGCTACTGGATTCTTCAAAGGATTGCTGAAGTATTTATGCTAACAATAGACTTATTGTAAATGTTGACTATATTACAACTATCACTATATCAATTAATTTAATGTTAATCTTTCAGTGAAATTTCAAACGATTCCAATAATATATTTTCTGAAGATTGCAAAAAGCTTGTGCAATCATCGCGTTTAGATACACTATTGAATGATATGTCAAAGACAAGTTGTTGTATTTGCAATGATTCTAAACTGTCAGATGTGTCTTATAAAGAAATAGAAGATATTCAGAGGGACAATAATAGGAATTGTATAAGCAAATTAATGGAAAAATATTCATTAGCAATAAGTGAAATTGAAATCGATGACTCCGAAATGGATAAAATAAAAATAACGAAAGGTGAAAAAACTTTAAAATCTTTGAAATAGATGTGTTTTATTTTATTTTATTAAATTATAAATACTTCAATTTTTCTTTTAATTATTAGACCAAAAACCCAAACGTTTGCGCACAATATAAAATTGTCATAATTTTGAAAATAAAAATAAAAAGTTAATTGTTTTACAAATCCACGTTTCCATTGATTGTGTCACAATATATTTTTGGTTGAATGCATATAAACGTAATATTTGTGCATATTACAACTGAATTATATAAGGTAAAAGTATAAAATGACATATATAAAGCTTTCTTTTATAGATTACAGAAATTTTACACCAAAAATTAAAAAAAATATGTCATAATTTTGAAATCTAAATACCAATAATGTAATGCATCTCTTTATAACATGTTTTCACAAAAAGTTTTCAATAATAAACCTCTGGTGTGACTTTGTACATGGCTGATTCTTGTTCATTTTAAAATACAACACATTCTAAAAAATTTTCCATATAGTATGACTAACAACCTTGACTCGGTTTAAATTGAGAGTATGTTTGAATTTTTTTGTAAAAATTAATTGTAACCTTAGTAAGAAAACCATGTATATTTTCTTCGAGTTTATAGTTAAACAAATCATCCACAATACTTAAAATGGAATAATATACACGAATCCCAAATCGAAAGTAAATATGTATGTCAACTATTTTTTTTTGCAGCCATTCATGCAAAACGTACGGTATGATATAAGGTTGTGATTACGAAATTAGGCTAGTGCCATACTCCGCCTTTTACCAACAATAGGCTGTTTCAAAAGTCGAATTGCAAAACGACGTTCACAAACGGTTAACTGTTTAACATGGAAAATTGTCTTGTTGAACTCTTCCAACACAATATGAAATTATACAAGAGTGTTGTTAAGCATGCAACTAAACAATGATTATTTTTTAATTGTGTATCTTTCCATAAATTAGAGATTTAAATGTACATAATTGAGGGATCAATGCTCCGTTGGCACTTTTCACAGACAATTGTGTGTAGTGAAAGCGAACCAGTTAGTTTGTTTTGAAGCAGCTTGTCGCGTGCATTGCCTCAGACCAAGCTTATGTACCAGGTGGTAATGTGTAATATACGCCCCTGGCTATAACACCTTCACTCCGGCCATTTATGTATATTGAAAATAAGTTTTTCAAAATTTTCCCAGCCAATAATAAAATTGTATAAAAAAATATTATTCACTTTTTACTTTGTTTAATGGACTTATAAAAAACTTACCAGAGAAATAAAATACTTAAAAAATAATTTCTGTGAATGAAGAAGACAAAGAATTCTTTCGTGTTTTCATTAAAAATCAAAAAATTTAAGTTTCGAGTCTCAGGTTGTGATTGAGAATTCTCGATAAATTTTGATTCTCGTTTCTCGAGAATATTTTATTGTGAAATTTCAAGATTCTTGTTTCTCGAGGAATCGTTTATTAGAATCTCGAAAATATCGAGAATATTTTTAATTTATCACTACATGTTTTTGTTCAATAAACTGACTGATTTATATACTTATTATCTCATAAATAATTTTGTGTAAGTATTTTAATATGTATAGATAATCAGTATTTTTATTTTTTGATCAGTATGTTATATTTTGGTCACAAAAACACGGGCAAAGCCGGGTAGCAACACTAGGAATTTTATAAAATTCTTCGTTACATATTGTTATTTTTTCTTTTCATGCCATATTTTATAATACTTTTTTTAATATAATTTCACTTTTTTTTCTAATAAATGTTCTATTATATCTCTCCATATCTTTCTATCATCATGTCTTTAATAAAGTTATAAACCCCTAATATAATATATGTATGTAGTCTTCCTGTCCTTTTGATTTTTGTATATAGTCGATTTTATATGCTAAAAAAATCACTATTAAAAAAGAAAAATTATACTCAAGAATTCTTGTGAATCTCGAGAAACAAAATAGAAAATCTCTATTTCTCGAGATTCAAATATTCCGAGAATAAAAATGAAAATTCGATTAATATATGTATAAATAAGCTCTACAGACGAATTTTGGGCATCTCATGTCCTAATTTAGCACATTTATTTATTTAATTTATACCACGAAGGCCTAGCACAGGTAACCCCAATGCATCTTCTTGGCCAGAAACATATATTTCGAATCGAATTTCTCTGTATATTTGATACAGCGAAATCCGAGATTGCTAAAAACTCGAGATTTTGCGAGAACATGGGTAAGGTTACCAATTTGTTGCAACCGTTTCAATGGAAATCAGATAAATTGGCAAACTCTGATAGGAAACGATCGATCTGGAGTCAGATATCCAAGGTCAAGAAACCAATGGGACTTGAACCCGTGACCACTCTGTTCAAAGCATTATATGCTAACCACTAGTCTATTCTGCTGGTGGCATACATATTACTCTTCGAATAATTAAATATCAATAAATTCATTTCAAGAAATTGAAGTGAATCGACAAGTTTTATAAGGGATATTTTTTTTAATTCATGAAACATTATTTTTACAAAAAAGTAAGTATTTCACAAAGTTCGAGTGAGGAATGGGTAGGCCAACGTTAACTCTCACCTCAAATTGTAGTGCTAGTAAGAGGGAGAATCAGAAATAAAATTACTGATAACCGAACGGTGAACGTCGTCACACGTGCTCTTACGACCTCGTGCAATAAAATCGTTTGAAATTTGAAATTTTGCAAAATGACCAAGTATTTGTTTTTGCTGGGTGCAATTGTTGTATCTTTTGCTCTAATCGGCAACGCTTTGAAAATTCAGGTAATTTAATTTAAAAATTAAAATAACGTTCCTTTAAGTTTTCCGCATCAAAAATTTCTAATAAACCTCTATCTATCATGTGAAATTAGAAACGTATTAGTGTTGATATAATATACATATGTATTCAAATTTATAATTCTTACTAATTCAAAATGCCAATAACGTATACACGACGACACTTTTGAATCTAGATCAAGTGTAAATTTACTAATGTATTACATTCATGGGCCGTTATATTTGAAAGGGGTGGAAGTCCAATATTCAGTTCAAAAACACTATTTATGTTTGACTTAATTCACAAATTGTTTTCACTTCTTTTAATTTGATATGTCCAGAATCTCGGAAAAGCAGACTAAACATATTACAGGCCACCATATTTTTGAAATATTTTTAAACGCAATTCGACTCGACATTTACTACTAAATATTTCTCGAAATGTGACACTTTCAAATATAACGACTCATACATTGGATATCGCTTTAATCAAAATAATTATGTTCATAGTTTAATAACATAGGAATAATTATAATTGAGAAGAAAGATACTTATATTGCCTTGAATTGCACAATAACGAAAATAAGTGTATTAATATTAGACTCGTGAAAACAAACTTTACAGAATCAATACCGTTATATAGTATAGAGATATCGTAAAAAATGTCATAGTGGTGTCAAATGACGATCGAAGTAAAAAAAGGAATAAGTAACACTTTCGAAAGAAAAAAAAGCGCGTATCAAGAAATTACTTTTACGATATGGTTCTCTAAGAAAATATATATGACTATTGTTGTGCCCGATGAAATATCATCGCATGGGTTATGGCATATCAAGTTATTAAATAAATAAACTGCCACTTCCGGTTGAGGGATGCTTACCAAATTTTATACACAACTTGCTATTATGCTTAAACTTTTAGATATGAAATTTCAGTTCAATAAACCAAAAGGTTTCTGAGAAAAACATAAAAAACCTCGATTTTCTAGAGTAAAAGTACTACTTCCGGTTCAGATAAAAATATTTAAAAAATATAAAGTTATAAAAATTATTAATTCTAGTACATGTAAAAAAATTTCAGTCCGATTCAGTTAGTGGTTTGGGAGATAATTCCAGTCAACTTAAAAATTTGAAAAAAATTTACATCGTGTCGATAAGAATTTCATTAACCGATACTGAGTTTCAGTTCGATAGGACTAACGGTGTTCAAAAAATCCCCAAAATACACAGACACACACATTTTTTTCTAGATCATGATACGTGATCAGTAATCGATTCTGAGTTCGAATCAGTCAAAATCTCGAGTTCGAATTTTCGCATGATCACAAAACTTCATCTATTGTTACTACGTACATAGATAAAGTAAAAAAAAAATTAAATAAATGTGTCGGCTTGTGTTCGATTCCCACGCGGTCGTATGTTTTTCAAATACAACCGCGTGCGAATAAAAGTAAAGCTTTTTTAAAAGCTTCGATGTAATTTAGTTAATTCCATATATTTCCTGGGCATATCCCAGTTACTTTAGTTAGTTTTGAAATGCGTAAAATTGTTTTTAATATTACAATCCAGCACGGAATTGTGACTGCTAATTTCATAAGTTCTAATTTGAATGCTGCACGAATTTTTCCAGCGGTTTTAGTTGCACAATTTAATTAAACAACTATTCGAGTACATACAAGTTGTTTGTTATTGTACACAGTACAATACATATATTACATTTTATATAATTTCTTATTGTTTTAACTAAAATTGAATGTACCGTTCTCTTAGCCACACCAACAATTTTATCAGTATGAAGAACAACCGCAGCAGTATTATAAAAAGCCATTGAGGGAACACGAAAAGCCACAGGACCTCAACAAAGTTCCTGGATCTCCGGGTGTAGATTATCCCATATATCACTCAGTACCACACACTAATTTCCACTGCGGAAACGTTCCCGTTCATCCTGGAATGTATGCTAACGTTGAAACTGGATGTCAGGTTAGTTTGATGATTTAAGGTCTGTTCATACCTATCCAGCACGACCCGTATCCTGCAGGTGTCATGCAAGTGCGGATAGTATTCTTTGGTGCATTATATGGACGTATTCATACTCCATTCGCGCATGCGCATTTACGCATTCATGCGCGTCCATATATAATGTACCAAAGAATACTATCCGCACTTGCATGACACCTGCAGGATACGGATCGTGCTGGAAACGTATGAACAGACCTTTAGTCGTAAATAAATATTTGACCACTGTTATCTATTGTATTTAAATCGATCGAATTGCAGGCTTATCATATTTGTCACGATGGTCGTGAGGGTGATCAGGGAGCTTCGTTCTTGTGTACTAATGGTACACTTTTCAATCAACACATTTTCGCATGCGATTGGTGGTACAACGTGGACTGTGCGCAAGCTACTTCTCTTTACAGGTGAAATTAAAAATCCATTCTATGTAATATATATGTTTATTTCTTTCTTTGTATATCAATTTTTACTTTATTTATTACAAATCAATAAATGGTAACTCATACATAGTCATTTCCCATTAATAACTTGTTTTCATATCACGCAATATTTGACGTGCAACTTGATATAATAGCAATATAATATGTGTTTCCTTTTCAGTCTCAATGCTGACCCAGAAAAGAATCCGTTCGTTCCAAAAAAGAAACCAGAAGACGAATTGAAGAAAAGTCTTCATAACGATTACTATTGAAAATATTTCACTACCGAAAATTTATGTATTTATTGAAATTTATTTTATCTTTGTAATTTATTATTTTTTTAAATAAAATATTTTATCATATTGAAATCTATGGTGTTTTTATATCAAGCTCACTGTGAATATTCAATTAAAAATATTACTAAGGCAAAAAAGCATACAAAAAATTTAGTATGTACTTTAAATTCAAGCTATAAGATTTATCACTTCATCGAATAAATAAATTGAAGCTGGAAGTGGAATCGATTAGTTTCATTAGCGCGGAATCATCTTTATTCTACAATCTTTAACATTTTTTTAACATCGAAGGTATTGGGTGAATGAATTACGAGTGTCATTCAATCTACCGTCAGAGTCGTTCTTGTTATTGATCTTGATTGATTGTTATCGATATTGATATAATATTTTCCGTGAATTTATTTCAAACAATTATCAGCAATGAATTTTTTCGTACTACTGCATGTAAAATATTTACATTTGCACTTATTAATTAGGTCTGTAATAATATCGTTTTTGTATCTTTGTTAGATACAAAAATTAATAATTAAGTTTCAAAAACAAAATATACATAAAATCTAGCTTTAACTAAATAAAATAAAATACTATAAAGGATGTTATGAAGCTAAGTGCAAGGCCTTAAGAGGGCTGTGCACCCGAAACCTTAATTTTGTTACCGTTCCTTTCTTCGATATATATATTGAGTGTATGTATGTATATATTGAGTGAATGCGACACTATATATCAATATATATATATATATATATATATATATATATATATATATATATATATATATATATATATATATATATATATATATATATATATATATTGAGTGAATGCGACAGTGGCGCTTCGACCAGATAAAACGTGTTTTAAATTGACAAAATCGAGGTTTCGTATTCTACTATTTTCTCCTCCAAAACTGGACCAATTTTAAAAAAAATTTCATCATCGGTATGAGAAAGATATTTTCTGTGCATCTATTGGCGTATTTTTTTTAAAATCGACCGTTAAATAACCACGCTAGACTCTTTTCGTGGGTGTAAAAAAGAGGCGATTTTATAGATGTTTGGCGGCTCCTAGCTCCTATAAAAAATTATTAATCAAAAAAAATAAAACGATAGATGCATATCCATAGCATATTAAAAAATAATTTCTCTAGTGCCATAATTGAGGTAGGGAGAAGTATAGTACGTTTGTATGGACAAGGCGCTGCTGTCCAGCCCTCTTAAAGGAATGAAAGCTCGTATCATTTAGAACATGTTGCTTTTAAAACCATGAAGCCAAGAAATGAAACTCAAAATTACCACAATGAAAGTGAGACGAAGGACGCAAGCATGCATTTGAACATAAACAATAAATTATGTTGTGGCGGCTCAGTTATACGACATGGTCGAGTTTGGTTGCCTTCCTGCGAGTGGGGACCAACCCGGCTGGGTTCGGAGAGCCACTACTCACTCTGTCTTCAGCTGTCATATAATAAACACGTGCATTAACATGCCAGTCGTCTCATTCGTTCATCCTCCATACTGGTGACCCCCGACATCGAGCCACGCAGCCTCGATCAATTTCAACATGCCGCTCATCCCTGCCTCGCCGAGCCAGGCGGGAAAGCTACCCGCCGCGCCCCCATCGCCATCAACACAGCACGCCGCGGCCCGCGGGTGACAATAAACGAGCAGACACGGCTACCTACCTACCTACCTACCTGGAGTCCAGCCACAACGTCGATGACAGGTGCTTAAAAAAATGGGGGAGCGAATGAGACGACGATCTTGACAGCTGGATGTGGAGTCATGCGCGATCCACTACACATAGAACGGTCATCCAGCACCACAAGATTCATCACACACCACCTCAGCACCATCATCATCATCATCATCAAGGCCCCGTCCGTCCCCACGAGCGTCGTCACGCCGAGACGGGCGGTAGCGCTACAACACCTCCACGAGCCACAACGACTCACAGTCCAGCTCGGAGTATCATCAACCACATCGATGCCCCTGCCGCCCCCGCCGCCCCACCAACCGACATCAGCCTCGGAAGAGCGGCGCCGCCGCAGCATCGCATCGGCGCGACCATCGGACCAGCCACCGTCCTGCTCGCGACGTCACCGCCCTCGAATCTACCGACCATTCAGGGCGGTACACCTACACAGCGGATGACCCACGTCAACAATTTTTTTTCTCCCCACTCAATAATTTTTTTCTCTTTCTTTGTGTAACAATAATTTTTTTTCTATTGTAAAATTTGTTTCTTTGTAATTTTGGTATCGCTGATGCTGGGGGGGGAGTGATGTGGCGGCTCGCTAATACGACATGGTCGAGTTTGGTTGCCTTCCTGCGAGTGGGGACCAACCCGGCTGGGTTCGGAGAGCCACTACTCACTCTGTCTTCAGCTGTCATATAATAAACACGTGCATTAACATGCCAGTCGTCTCATTCGTTCATTCTCCATAATGTTAACAAAATTTTTGTTTTATTTGACATTAGAAGTTAAAATTAAAGCCACTTGTAAAAAGCCTTTGTTCGGTGCGCTCCTTCAATTACATAGGTTTTTACATCCTAATTCTGATAACTGGCAAGATATCTGCATGAGTGATACCTTAAAAGAAAGGGCAATAAGCAGGCATGTTTTTAAAAAGGTTTGACCTCTTAAGGTATTCAGTTCCTATTTGACAAATTTTTGAAAAATTATCTTGTCTCATATATTTTTCTGTTGTTTGTTTTCATTGGATTGAATAAACATTAGAAAAACAAAAAAATAATAATTTATTTACATACCAATTTTAATTTAGGCAGTATTAGCTATTAACTGCGAGATTTTGGTGCTTTTTCTAAAAACTTTTAAAATTAAAGTAATAAAAAAAATAAGACTTTAAACTGAGGTATGTGTGGCTCAAAATGTTCTAAATGATATGAGTTATCATCTCTTTAAGGCTATGGAGGATGAACGAATGAGACGACTGGCATGTTAATGCACGTGTTTATTATATGACAGCTGAAGACAGAGTGAGTAGCAGCTCTCCGAACCCAGCCGAGTTGGTTCCCACTCGCAGGAAGGCAACCAAACTCGACCATGTCGTATAAGCGAGCCGCCACATCACTCCCCCCCCAGCATCAGCGATACCAAAATTACAAAGAAACAAATTTTACAAAAGAAAAAAATTATTGTTACACAAAGAGAAAAAAAAATTATTGAGTGGGGAGAAAAAAAATGTTGACGTGGGTCATCCGCTGTGTACATAGGTGTACCGCCCTGAATGGTCGGTAGATTCGAGGGCGGTGACGTCGCGAGCAGGACGGTGGGTGGTCCGATGGTCGCGCCGATGCGATGCGATGCTGCGGCGGCGCCGCTCTTCCGAGGCTGATGTCGGTTGGTGGGGCGGCGGGGGCGGCAGGGGCATCGATGTGGTTGATGATACTCCGAGCTGGACTGTGAGTCGTTGTGGCTCGTGGAGGTGTTGTAGCGCTACCGCCCGTCTCGGCGTGACGACGCTCGTGGGGACGGACGGGGCCTTGATGATGATGATGATGATGGTGCTGAGGTGGTGTATGTCTTGTGGTGCTGGATGACCGTTCTATGTGTAGTGGATCGCGCATGACTCCACATCCAGCTGTCAAGATCGTCGTCTCATTCGCTCCCCCATTTTTTTAAGCACCTGTCATCGACGTTGTGGCTGGACGTCGGTAGGTAGGTAGGTAGGTAGGTAGCCGTGTCTGCTCGTTTATTGTCACCCGCGGGCCGCGACGTGTGTTGTTGGCGATGGGGGCGCGGCGGGTAGCTTCCCCGCCTGGCTCGGCGAGGCAGGGATGAGCGGCATGTTGAAATTGATCGAGGCTGCGTGGCTCGATGTCGGGGGTCACCAGTATGGAGGATGAACGAATGAGACGACTGGCATGTTAATGCACGTGTTTATTATATGACAGCTGAAGACAGAGTGAGTAGCAGCTCTCCGAACCCAGCCGAGTTGGTTCCCACTCGCAGGAAGGCAACCAAACTCGACCATGTCGTATAAGCGAGCCGCCACAAGGCCTTGCACTTAGCTTCATAGCACCCTGAAAGTCATTGCTTATAGATGTCGAAAAGAAAAACAAAACGTAGAGAAAGACGAAGGAGGTTGTAGAAGGTGTTTATTCGTGCGCTCTCGTCGGCGCTCTAGGTCGGAATGGTTTCCAGCCGAGTGCGCCCCATATTTATACCCGTTTGGCGCAACACACATACATACAAACACATGTAAACTATTGGTCGATGAGTAGGGCGATCCCATTGGCCGTTACATACGGCTTATTCATTCGGCGAGGACATTTTGGCGCGAACGAGACATCAGGTGAATAGCGCTCGTAAGCCATCGGTCAACGAGCGCCACCCACCTAATCTCTACGTTACAATACGAAGACAACAAACCGCTCTACAAAAAAAATAAGTCACCAACGGATGGAAGCAGACTGATGTAATGTTGACTCTCTGAAAATAATGGTGAATTTTTTGTTACCCCTGAAGGTTTGTTTATACCTATCCAGTACGACCTGTATCATGCAAGTTTATTTATTTATTTATATAGCAAACTGCTAATACATATAACACAAAATAACAACAAAAAATTATAAATCATCTTCCACAAAGGTATCCATTAACACCCTTCAAGAAAGCATCAATGTTATTAGAACTTCTATTGCTTTCAGGAAGGGCATTATACATTTGAACACCTCTATGAAAAACACCTCCTGCAGTTTTAGCTTTCTTAACTCTACCTATAATTAATTTATTCCTATTTCTCGTTTTATAATTATGTATATCTCTATTCCTAACTACATGTTTATTAAAAGTGCAGATAGTATTCTTTGGTACATTCTATATAGACGCGCATGAATGCGCGAATGGAGTATGAATACGTCCATATAATGTACCAAAGAATACTATCCGCACTTGCATGCCACCTGCAGGATACGGGTCGTGCTGGATAGGTATGAACAGACCTTAATATATGCATACGAAATACAATTACGAATGAACTGGAATGTTCGCATATTGTGATGTGGCAATCCGGTTTTGGACGACTGGGCTTGGCAACACTGACCTCCGGCTGTCAAACGTCAGTGGCGATGTGTCTCATCTGTAGGCGTAGTTGGTCGATTGCTCGCCGTTGAAATGTGGTTGTTCGCGCGTGATCCTGCCAAGGAATTCCCGTTCGAAGTGGGCGAGCCGGTGAGCGCCGCCCAACTCTCGGACCGCACCGTCTGGAGCGTCCATCGAGCTCGTCGTCGCAACTCCCACGAAGAAGCCACCGTGTTTCTGTTCGACGTGTCGCGTGGCTCCGACACTCAGCTAGAGCTGGCCAAGGCGGCTCTCAAGAAGCTGAAGACTCTGCGCCACCCCAGCCTGATATATTTCCTCGACAGCTGCGAGACCGACAAGGTCCTTTATATCGCAACCGAGGTCGTGCAACCGCTCTGCGCTCACCTTTCTCAGATCAACCTAGACGGACAACAGAAAGACTTATACCTGTCGTGGGGACTCTTCCAGATCACAGTGACAACCTCAATGTCAATCGCCTACAATTGTGTAAACCTTACATGCTTACTAATCGCATTCTGTCATTCTTTCAGAGAGCCTTGTCGTTTCTCACAAACGACGGAAACATGAGACACAACAACGTATGCATGTATTCCGTATTCGTAACCAATTCCGGAGAATGGAAATTGGGCGGGTTCGAATTTCTAACTCCGTGCTTAGAATCGTCTGCGCCGCTCATCGTTAAGATTTTACCAGCCCTCGAAATTTACGATCCTCCAGAAAAGAACGATCCGATAAAATTAAAATCGATCACGAAATGGTATGTATCTATTTGACACGTACGCATATATGTATGTATATGATTCGAATTGTAGTTGTAATCGATTCGTATTTGTTTTCATTAGCTCTACCGATATGTGGGGACTAGGTTGCCTTATTTGGGAAACGTTTAACGGACCACTCTCTCAACAATCTAGTTTAAAAATGTTAGAATCCATCCCTAAACAATTGAGTTCTCTATATTGCGAACTCGTCAGTGCCAATCCCGCTTCTAGACCAAATCCTGCCGATATAATAACCAGGTACAGTTTTAGCACACATTTTGCTATGATTCTCAGACAATTTCGAATGTATTAAAATGTTTTCTTTTTAATCTATTAGATGCCGCAAACTAGGTGGATATTTTAAAAATGATTTAGTAGATTCACTTTTATTTCTCGAAGAGATACAAATTAAAGATAAGGCTGAAAAAAGCAAATTTTTTTCTAATCTTAGTGGTCAATTAGATAATTTTCCTGAATGTGTCTGCGTTCATAAAATACTACCACAATTGTTGACGGCTTTTCAATACGGTGATGCTGGTAGTGCAGTTCTCTCTCCTATGTTTAAGGTAAATTTAATATATAATGCATTTAACTCGGTATCTTAGTATGTGTAATATTGCAAATAATCGATAAAATATTATTAATTCAATATTCCAGTTAGGACGCTTACTCAACGATGCCGAATATCAAAAATTGATAGTACCTTGTGTTGTCAAATTATTTACGTCAAATGATCGAACTACGCGTTCTCGACTACTTCAACAGCTTGATCTTTTTATTTCTCATATACAAAATGGAACTGTAAGTATTTAATGCGCCTTTTTTTTCATTGCCTATGCTTATATTTTTAATTAAATGTGTCTTTAAAATTTAACTTAGGTAAACGATCAGATATTTCCTCAAGTAGTTCACGGTTTTATGGATACAAACCCTATAATAAGAGAGCAAACTGTAAAGTCAATCGTACACCTTGCCCCTAAATTAAACTATAATAATTTGAATGTTGAGGTATTGAGACATTTCGCAAGATTGCAGTCTAAAGACGATCAAGGAGGGATAAGGTTGCAAATTTTCTTTTTAAACTTGTTCCTATTGTATTATTTTTGATGTTAATAGTAACTTTTCGATTTCCAATTAGGACCAACACCACAGTTTGCCTTGGAAAAGTTGCCCAACACCTCCATCCTCAAATTAGGCAAAAAGTTTTAATTTCTGCCTTTGTCCGTGCCACTAGAGATCCTTTTCCTCCAGCTAGACAAGCTGGTGTGTTGGCTCTCGCTGCCACACAACAATACTTTTTGCTATCTGAAGTTGCCCTCCGTATATTACCTGCTTTATGTCCGCTCGCTGTAGATCCAGAAAAACAAGTTAGAGATTCCGTATTTAGAACCATTAGAGGATTTCTTGGAAAATTAGAAAAAGTTTCAGAAGATCCAAGTCTTAAAGAAGATATGGGTATATAATGATATGATTAAAATGACGTATATATTTCTTATTATGTTAAAATATTTATTCAGTCGTATTTTTGGAAAACTAATTTCAGAGGCTGATGTTCATACTGCAACACCATCTTTGAGTAATGCTGCTGCAACGTGGGCCGGATGGGCAGTTACGGCTGTAGCAGCTAAATTCTATCGTAGCCATTCAGATACAGCAAGTCGCCCTCATCAAGGCACCCCTAAACTGATGTCCAAACCAGCTTCATTAGGTATTCTTTTATAATACAATATAAAAATAATGTTTTACATGAGTTATGAATACTTCAATCACGGTTTATATTTCAGAACAACCTTCATCTAGTAGTATATCAACGACAACTTCGTCCGTTACGTCAATGACTTCATTGGAACACAGCGAATCTGCTTCAGATTACGATCCGGAACATTGGGATATGGGTGCTCAATGGGGTGAAATCGGAGGTGGTAGTAATTCTCCATCTCAACCGAATCCTCATTCTTCATCTTCTGGAGGTCCACTTGAAGCGCTGTGTGAAACTGATGGATGGGATAACGAAGAATGGGGAACATTAGAAGAGGAACCTGTAAATATATCACATTGCATAAATATGTATGTATATATTTTTACTATGCAATGTACATGTCTTTGGTGTGTTTTTAGAGCGCTGCTGCATCTTTGACAAGTCCCAGTGAAACTTGGGGTCCGAATGCAAACTGGAATGAACATACATCGAACATTTCCAATTCTTTAAATCACGGTCAGAGTAATAACAAAGCTAATGCCCATGTGAACAATACGGAGGCTTTGGGAAATTGGGAAGATGGAGATTATGAACCAATAGATGAAATCAATACAAGTAAGAATTTATTTACTTTATATGATATTTTATTTAATAATAATTACATTAAGATAAAATTGATTAATTATTTTAGATGGATCGAATAATAAACTAGAAGAAATGAAACGTAAAAGGGAAGAACGTAAGTTGCAACGACAGAGAGAACTGGAGGCTCGTCGTACGGCAAGAACCCAACAGGGCCCCATGAAACTAGCAACTAAAAAACAGCCTCCATTTTAGTTTTCATTGGATTATAAGAATTTTATAATTCTATTCATTGTTATAGAATTTTTTAATAAATAAATCTGATGTCTATATAATTGTACTATCCATTTGTGTATACTTACTTGTTTGATTAACTATGATTCCAAGCATTAAGTAAAATTTATCGTAAATTTGAAGAAAAAAATCATATTAACGTAATCCATATGAAGTCGATCATTGCCGTTTTTGCAATATCGATTGCTTGTATTATTATATGTATTACGTATATATATAAAACGTATTTATATTTCGCGGTGTATTGATATTTTGAGATATTGAATACTCGAATGTTGGTTTCCTAAACACTTTTTGAAATTGTCAGTTGATAACAATACCAATGCGTGTCACCATGCTAAGTCAATTACATATCAAATATAAGTAAAACAAAATTTAATTGACTGAATTAGGATAAAATTATGACATTCATCCTTAAGCGATATCTGGACTTGTCGAATATATTGACAACGATGTTCTACATAATAATATAACTACATAAGTGCAATATGTATATATGTATGGTATATGTGATACTGTTTATAATTTTATTTATTTCACGTTTCGCTGTATTGAATTTCTTTATTTAAATTAAAAAAAACAACTTTAATATTGTTATCATAATTATTTGATACTACTATAGAAGCAAATTGTCAACTTTTACATATTTATATATATATATATATATATATATATATATATATATATATATATATATATAAATATATATATAAAGATTTCTTTATAGAATACCTATAAACTGCAGTCTAAAGCTTACAATTTGCTCCTTTTATAGTGAAAGGAATCGTTTAAGGAGGAGCCTATTTAGGGAACAAATATTTAAGATAAGATGTGTGCCGATGGTAGGTTTGTACATTTTGTGGAATGCTGGACAACATTCTCTTATGCATTTATTAAACTCTTAGACCTATTTTTTTTTTGTTTCGTTGCATAATATAACATTTTTAAATCTATTAATATTTAGCTGTGATCCCATACCAAAATGACAGGGGATTTGAATACATATTGTAAACATTCCTCAAATCAGTAAAATTAAGTTAAAAAAATGAGTGTATTACATTAGTCTTAAAACATTTCCCGTCCTGTTGTTTCACAAATCAAAAAAAAAAAAAAAGATATATCTAAAATAAATCCCCAAGCCCTCGTATTATCGATGTGACCGTGTTTTGTATCTACATATGATCATTATTGTAAAATATAATATATGTATGTATAATAGATTTGTTTATTTTATTATTAATATTTTTGTCAATTTACATGTATTAAAGTGAAATTGATGGAATATCTGTGCCAGTATCTGATTTGAAACATAAAATTGTTAACATGCATACAGGTCTGTTACTGAGAGTTGGCGCGCTCTCGTACTCGCACAGAAGCGCGCGAAAGGGAGACGTCGTCTTTTTACATACCTCCTTTACGTTTCACATGGTTTTCGTGTAATTATCATTGAATACAATGTGACAGCATGCTATACACCTATTTGCCAACTCTCGGTAACAGATCTATACATATGTACATGTATAGAGACAATAGTGTCCATTTGATACTTGAAACTTTATGAATCTATGCAAGCTTTCGTTTTGCATTTAGCTTAAAAGAAATGATTTCATAGAATGAAACATTAGTCGAGTGTTAAAAAATTTTCAAAAAAAAAGCCTTAAATTTTGCGATTATATTTGGACAAACGTGAAAATTTATTTTATTGTATTATCAAAATGAATTAAACGCAAGGGCGTCCCATGAAAAAAGATCTTTAAAATAAGACTTTATAAATTACTGTGTATGTGTATTCTTGACCATTGCGTCTATACCTTATGAATAAGATTGGAAATTGTTTGAAATTTTATTATTGCATGTAATTAATGAATAAAAAAAATATTTAAAAATCAAAATTTTAATTTATTATTTATTACATATTATTCGAAATAATATATTATAATAAAAAAAATATACATATCTGGTAAAACTGCTTTAGTTTCACAATGAGATCACTTGGTTTTGACCAACGCTTAATACTAATATGGCATGCGTTCATCAAAACCAAATGTGCACATTTGAAATATTAAACCTTAACACTACCCATTACCAAATTGAAAATTACCAAGACAACCTTGATTGTAGTATTATCCCATAAAATATAAATTTTATCAAATCCCTTCCGAATGTTTTCAAAAATCTGGTTATCTATTTATTACTATAATAAAACATAATCAAATTAAACGTATAAATCGGGTAGATAGGGGACTCTGTTGAATACGTACAACACATGTATGTAAAAACATTTTTTTAATAGATAAAGTTTAAATTCTATGGACAAATATCACAATCCTACAAACTGAAAGAATAGCAAATGAGGATTTAAACACCTTAAGTACAGACAATGCAAAAATTATCAAATCTTAATTTGAACAAAACACGCGAAAAAATAGTGGTGTTTAAATCCATCAATTTAATACTTTTCTTACAATTTGGCTTGCAGGGTGGTCGTCTTGGTGGCTAATTGTCAAGATGAATCAAATCTGAAAAAAAGTAAAAACAACATTGAAGCGATTTTAATACAAGTATGTATTTTTTACAAAAAAAAAAAAAATGCTTGTAACCTCATATTCATACAATTGGAATTTCCAGGTTCCAATACATATCCAAGTGTTTTATAATAAGCAACTAGTGTATCTTTGCAGTTCAACGACACTTTATAACAGCCTAAAACGACTGCTAATAACGAAACTGTTACTACAATACTGAAAAAAGTATTTTATAAATTATTACTTCAATTATATTTGTATTGACAACAATTGTAAACCTTTTCCACTTACAGTTTTCCTAATTGCTTTCCTCGATAAGTATCATCTACGACAACATCCTCCAAAGATCCTCGCTAAAAAGCAATCATTTATTTTGGTTCATATACATATGTATGTTTAGTTTGTGCAATAATTCAATGATTCAACATTTCTAATATCGTTATCAACATTTGTCAAGATAAAGAAGCAATAAAATAACAAACAGTGTATTACCAATCCGCAATTATGAATAAATTTCTGTTCTACTGTTAATGTAGCAGAGCCTATGATTTTTTGCGATCGAGTATCTTCAATCACCGTTACAAAATAACCACCGGCATCCTTCATGAAAGTGAAACGTTCTGGAACAAATGCATATACATATTACATGATATATTCTGTATGTATTGCATGAATTATTCAACCGTGCTAAAATTACCGTCGAATTGTTTCCTCGTACAGTTACCGACGGACGTAAGCTGACCGAGCAACTGCAGAAAACCCTTGTCGTAATCGCCACGTTGCAGAGGCCGTACAACCATCCACGTTTCTCCCGGATTGACCGCCGTTATCGGCGGATTAAACTTTGCAGGGCTTCTCGCAAAGTTCAGCTTTGTCAATAACGAAGCCTGATACAAGCTTTCATTTGGATCCATACCCTGCAACAATAATAATAACAATGAAGTTGTGAGGTACAATATTGTCTAAAAATTCAGTCAACCCTTTTTTCTACATAATAAAAAATCGTCAAATTCCCCATATATTACTTACACATTAAAAAACGATATGTTCACAGTCAAGTATTATAAGAAAAAATATTATTTAAAGCTCAAATTTTAATGGCACTATTAAAGTACAGAAATTAAAAAAAATAACATTTATAAATAACAGCGAAGTATCATTATAGTTGGAAGTCTTATCACTTTAATGGCAATGTTATTTCAATTTTTATGAATTGCAATCTATGATATTTAACTATAATAATGTGAGATTCAAAAAACAGTGATTTCCACTATTTAAACATTAAACATGTAAGCACTCGTAATGATCAATCTTGTCAATATAATATTATATACATAGTACTAATCACATAACAAATAAGTTGATAAGATTCAGCTAAGCTAACGATTTATCAATAAACACCAAACACGACATTTCCGCTTTGATTTAGATAAAAAAAAATTCAATGTAAAATTAAAAAGAATACACAATATATACATACATATGTAATACGCGCAAATATGTTATTAAAATATGAACGTACTGGATATTTGAATACCAATGTAAATATTGCACGAAAGAGAAAGGTGTCAATTAGAATATGAATGGTTAATGTGTGGAATAATATGTATATTGAATTAACCCAGGGTGTGGTTATGGCTCCCATGGTGGAGGCTGCGCCCCACGCTGACGGGGGCTCAGTGGGGGTGGGGGAGGGGGTGCTTCGACAGAGACTTCGACGTCGAAGTGGTCAGCACAGAACCGAACTCGCCTAACGCCTCGCCGCTAGTGTCTCACTTTCACTATTGACATTGACAGCTAACATTCACCGATCAGCTGTTGTTAAATCAAGTACCGCATAAACTTCCCCGCCAATAATTAAAACCAACCAATTTTATCAAATTTATTAACTAATCAAAACAACATCTTTTACTTTCTATAATTAAATATTGACTTAAAATAGTCAGATAAAACTCCATATAATAACATTATAAAATATATTACTAAGATATTAACTATTACAATAGAAAAGCTAAGGGAGATCAATCAAATCAATCAAAGATAATAATCAAAGGGAGACGAATGGAATGTTCCAGTGACGTACCAAAATTTAATACAACAACAGTACATTTTTAAGTTATAATCAGGGCCGTGCCTACCATATGTACAAATGGGTAAACGGACTACTAGTCATATGTGAACCAGTCACAGGACAACCGGTCGCTCTAGATCGGTCACACGTGATCACCCGTCACACTAAAACTGGTCACACCCTAAAACTGGTCACGAGAAAACTGGTTAACCGATTTTAGGGTGTGACCAGTTTTCTCGTGGCCAGTTTTAGTGTGACGACTGATCACGTGTAACCGATCTAGAGCGACCGGTTGTCCTGTGACCGGTTCACATTTGGCTAGTAATCACCGAACCGTACAAATGTGTGCAACACAAACAGGTGGCTGAAATATAAAGGCGGCCGAAAGAAATCAGAGTCGACAAAATTACATTCCTTAAAAAATACGAAACAAGACATCCTACTTTTTATAATGCATTTTGGTTGTCTTATTGTGTACTTGTGGATTGCCGTTGCAATTTACAACTCGTAACATACCCGAACTATAATTCGGGGGAAATAACGGGATAGCAGGTTTAGCTTCGGTCCGCATAGTCTTTTATTTACAAGGCTTTTATATGTTTTGTTCTATTATCTTTGTGACTGCCAGTGTTTCTTCAAGGATGTTTAGTATTGGTTGGTCATCGAAAAAATAATGTCCTAGATTGGGGATAAAAACACTATATTTTCATGAATGAATTTGAAAACGTCCAGTCTCTCTTGTCGTCTGTTCCTATTCAGAACTAAACGTTTTGGTTTTCTGAATGTTTTTCTGGTAACTTTTATTGTGATTAAAATTTTCAACACTATATCCCGAGTTAATATAATGTATACAAATGCTGATAAAATTAAAGAGTGCCCAATTTAAGTTTGCATACAGGTGGCCAAACTTCTAGGCGTGGCCCTAGTTATAACATATCTTTTAAAATTACATTTTACTTTTCAAAATCTTATTTTAAGTATTTATAACAGAACCTATACGTATTTCATGAAACTTTAATTATTGAGGTAGGTACCTCATGATTTATTTAATATTCATATATGTAGGATGAATTATGCTTACCTATTGAATGAAGTGCCGTTTTTTAAATAATATTAAATGCTAAACATATTTAACTTCGAGAGTCATTCATTTGAAAAATTACTATGATAATGATAACTAATATTTATATACACAGATTTAAAAAAAAATCTTGAACATCGATAGCACAATATAAATTGATAACCACTGAAGTTTCCAATACTTCCGCAATCCAGTATTTCTAGTATTTCGATCAACTTGAATTTCAACTACGACGACGACCTTCGAGAAAATGCACATATTTTATCGTAATAATGTGAAAGTGCAAAAATAAATAGTATATTAAAATTAGAAATTACGGTGATTTTAAAATTTTCGATGAAGTTGAAAGTATATTTAATATCAAATTAAAAATATCAAATATGATCATTATTTTTAAAATAGTGGTGAATCATTAGAGGCAATTTATTCAAAACGAATTATCAATTATGTTGTGTTGAATAAAAAAAAAAAGAAATGGTTGTCGAACTAGTTGTTTCGATCCCCTCATACTGTTATGTCAATTTCGGTTAGGTTATGTAGTTGTCGGTGGTATTTTGACAGTTGAGTTTTGCTGAGGTTTTCAATTAGCCATGTTTCGTTCGCTACTGAGATTTAATCGCACTTTTGAACAAGCCATTATAAAAACCAACAATCTACAAAACAATCATCAACTTCTCACTTCAGTATGGAACAAACTCAATTATTATCCATCATGTGTACAGTTTCACACGTCTCCAACAACTTACCGATTTTATGAAAAAGATCGTAAAGGTGGTTATAAAACTGATTTGAAAAAAATGACCAACTTTGAACATTTTAAAGATGGATTTGGTGATTTAAAACAGGAAATTATCCTATGGACTAAAGAGCTAAAGGAACGTTATCTGACGGACCCAATCATTTTGTACAGGCCAGGTATTTTCAATTATATTACTTGTTTACTACTATTCAAATGGCATTATTCGTGTGAATTTATATGCACATAGCAATTTATTATTTTTTATAATTTAAATTTTAACATGTCTTGTCTGGTGATTAAATTTCCTTATTTCAATTTATTATTTATATTATTATGTAATGTAATGTTACAGATGAAACTGATATTGTCTGGTGTTTCGATAACAAAGAACTTTTAAACAATTTTTTAACGGTAAGTGACAGTGATCACATGGAAGGCTTTAGCAGTTGTAGTTTGGATATGAGTCCGGCTGGCAGATTATTGTTTTCAGGAGAGCTATCCACCAGAGTTCCTAAAGATGGTCGTGTTAAGCGATCAGGGTATTGTTCTTTTCGTTCAAAGCAAATAAGAGTGAGTATTCCACAAAATCCTTTCAGTATTTCTGTAACTCTTATTACTAATGATAACAATTGATTATTTTAGAAATCATTTAAAAGGGATTCATCTTTTGATTGGGGTATGTATAATACTTTGGTAATGAAGGTGCGAGGGGATGGCCGGCCATATATATTAAATTTAGCAACGGGGGGATATTTCGATGTCACGTGGAATGACATTCATAACTACGTATTGTATACAAGAGGTGGGCCTTATTGGCAGATTGCAAAAGTATGTTAAAATTAATTCGGACTGTATTTCTTCCGTAATTACTTGCCATATTAACATTATTCATTTTTTTCAGATTCCTTTTTCAAAATTTATTTTTTCATCAAAGGGCCGCTTACAAGATAAACAATATCGAATACCTCTTGACAGGATTACACATTTCGGAGTCGCATGTGGTGATAAAGTAGATGGCAGATTTAATTTAGAGATTGAATATATAGGTGAGAGCAAATTTACAGATATATTTCTACTGAACATAAGTTCAATACTTTATTAAATAAACGCAAGTCTTCTCATATTTTATAATAAAAAAGCAGGGAACCGAACCGATATTTTTTCCAGTTCGTTAAAATTAATACATATACTTTAGGAATTATAGAATTAATGGACAAACATAGGAATGTATATTAAAAATATGTTTTTGAAACTTTAAGAAAAATATTATATCGATATCAAACAAATCTATTTTGTTACAACAGATAATGGAGCTAATATGATACAAATTTTCAACTTATTAGAATCCAAAATAGACTAAGAAAACCGGAATATTAATTAAGAAGCAAATATGCTCCCTTCCATTGAAAACTGTTCTTTCCCTCATCTTAACAAAAAAAAAAAAAATGTGTGGCACATACTTTACAATTAGCAATTAACAATTCCGATTTAAATACAATTATATGTGAAGCTCGCGAATTGGTTAAAGAGTTATGAATCCATTCTCTTATTACGAAATTTAACGAAAATGATACTAAAAGACCTGTAATAAACTGTATTACTAGATGGAATAGCACATTCGATATGTTAAACTCTTTATTGTTACATAAAGAATTTTGTTCAAAAATAGCTTAAAACAATATGGATCCCCAGATTTCCCAGAACATAAATGGATCAAAATTAATGTCTTCGTTGAGATAATACAGCCATTGAAAGAATCCACGATGAAATTTCACGGCGAGCAAATGACATTGAGTGATTTTTACGGGATTTTGACTCGAACCGAAAACTAACTGATATATATTTTTTTACCAAACCGAAACGAAAAAAATAACGGTTGGGGTCCCTGTAAAAAAATCAATTTTGATTCTCCATCACAGAAGTAGAATGCATAGAATGGTCATTTTTAACAAAAGTACCGTCTAAAAGCGAGCCATCGAAGAGAGAGATGGAAAGTCAGAAGAGAGACAAGAGAGAGAGAGAGAGAGAGAGACGAAGTTTAGCAAACAAAGTTTTGTAGCAACATTTTTGGAGGCTGAGAGCGATTCTATGCATTCTACTTCTATGTTCTCCATAAATAAACTCTTTGTTCATTTTTAAACTTATTAAAAATCTCTCGCATCTTGTATCTTATCTCTTTATCGTACATTATTCCATTGGGCTAGTCAGCCTTGTCGTAGCTATCCCAATTACATAAATAATATTTTGTAATTTCAGGTGTAGAATTTGATCCTCATCACAATGAAGAATTCGCTTACGAAATGTATCGAACAGATAAAAATATTGCCAACGAATAAAAATAAACTTTGGTAAAATAATTATTTATTAATGAAAATTAAAAAGAAAACATATTATATATAAAATAAATAACGTACATTATGATGTTTATATATATTTTTTATATAATCCTATTCCTCAGTTTCATTTCCTTTTTGCTTTTACCAATCCTTTATATACAATAAATTTGCTATTTTATTATATACAAGAATATTGTCACTTATTAATACGTATAATATATAATTAATATATCCATCAAATGCTTCAGTCTTTATCTAACTTACTAATGTTTGATTATTTTAATATGCACCACTATGTATGTACAATATTCACACAAAATAATTCAAAAACAAAAGATTTCATAAAAGTAAATGCTTATAAATGTATATAGATATATAATTATTTATCTCTTCTTTATATATTTGTATGTATTTTTTGATACTACATAACTTAAACCAGCTGCTACAGTCGATAATGCTGTTAATACCCACAATCCTTGCAAAACTGGGTGATCGACATAATTAAAAACAGGTGCTCCGAGCGTACTCCCAACCTTCATTTGAATATTAAAAATAAATCAAAAATTATATTCACAATTATAAAACGACAATTGATAAAACAAAATTATACCAGAGATAACTGAATAGCTGTGTTGACCTTGCTGATGAAAGTCGGTGCTAATTGTGCCGTCACATGTGTCACATCAAAATATCGACTTAGCGTACGCTGAAATACATTATTTTCATTAACGGTGTTTTATTATTGAAAATAAAACCAATATTCAGTAAATTGATCTTACAGGTGGTGGCAAACTATTGTATCTGATGACAAAGCCTGCGCCCACTAATATAACATCTCGGGCTACAATTAAGCAAGTCAATGAAACAGGAATCAGCTCTTGCCAAGTTAGACTCAAAAATAATGTTGCCACTAAAACTTTGTCAGCCATTGGATCGAGAAATGATCCCATTTTCGTCGACTGGCTGCTCCACTTGCGGGCGATCCATCCATCAAGCTATGAAAAATGATACACTGAAATTACTAAAGTTGTTGCTTTTATTGAAAACCAAAAATTTTACCAAGTCAGTAAAGCCAGCAAATAACCAAAGCCCAAGTGCAAGCTGATAGTTCTCTTGTAGTATTGTATATGCTAAATATGGAGACATCGCTATTCTAGCAACGCATAAGAAATTCGGTATTGTATAAATATTTTCTCTCTGAAAATACAAAAGGTACAAATTAATTTAAAATGAAAACTCCTGAGTGAAACATCAATTTTATATAGTACAACTATACCTCAATAACCTCTTCGATTTTTTCTTTTACTTTCGATTTTGTTTCTAATATATCTTTTATAACAATAGCTTTTTTTTCTTTAATTTTCAAGCTAGCCACTTGCTTTTGATGGTGAAAATCTTTAACAAGATTCTCGCCTCTCCGACGCAACTTCTGTTCAGTGTTTCGGATCTTTTCTTTGTTTTTGTGAATGACTGTTTGTAATATTTGAGCATGCTTTTGCAATTCGTATATGTCTCTCTTATCGTCTGTGGAATACATCCTAACGAGAGATGTGCAGCCTATTGTGAGCCGAAAATTGTGCAATATGTTTGTACATATGACATTCCTTTCTAGTGAAGGAGAGTGCAAGTGGGACAGTATACGCGAATGCGAATGAAGGGCAAAAAAAGTCCTCGAGAGGACCTTCGCCATCCCTGCAGGCAACGGACCCATATTTACTATATACACTCAATTAACCCTGCGAAAATTTACTCACATAACCTTAAACTTCAACACGAATTTTGACATCACTCGGCAACGAATTCTTTTGCATACCATTTTTAGCCAGTCAATTTTTTGTGTCTGAATTATATTTTAGTGCAAGTATTGTCTATCTGGTTCGGTGATTACTAGTCAAATGTGAACTGGTCACAGGACAACCGGTCGCTCTTGATTGGTCACACAAGATCACCCATCACACTAAAACTGGTCACGAGAAAACTGGTCACACCCTTTTAAATCGATCACGAGAAAACTGATTGACCGGTTATAGGGTGTGACCAGTGATCACGTGTGACCGATCTAGAACGACCGGTTGTCCTGTGACTGGTGTACATATGACTAGTAGTCCGTTTACCGTCTATCTATGTAGATGATAATTAGATAGTGTAATGAACGGATTTTCGCGCGTCTTTATGCAGAGGGCGTTATACGTCGTTATTCTTCCAAGAGTCGAGTTATGTAGAAACGTGGACTAACCTTGGGATAGTTATATTTATAAGTATATAGTCGGGGAGGTTCCTGACTGTAAGTCGTCTGCGTTGATAACAGCTTCCTGGCTCGGGAAACTGGCTCTGCGGTCGCCTTCTCGTTGAAGCACCGCTGGTCGGGTCACAGCAGCGGGAGGGGGGAGGCAGGAGACAAACTCCGTACTGCCTCGTGTGGACACAAGATGGCGATCTCTGGGCGTCTCTGAAGACGCTCGGCGGAGATGCTGGAGGTAGTCTTTCCCGGATGGCGGCTGGCTGTAGAGAGAGCGCGTCTCGATACTTCTCGAGAGGGGTGTATTGTTGGCGCGGTAAAGTAACTGGTGCCAACCTAAAGATTACTACCGCTACCAACTGAAGGGACACTCGGGAGAACGTCGCGTTACAATAGACAAATATTCACATAAAGTAAATGGGATAAGTCCAAAAATCCAAATTTCGTCAGACGAAAAAGCCAAAGTAACCTGACATAGGGCTTGTAAAAAAATAAGAACATATAATCGTATTGACAGATAGATATAATCCTTTATTTTAGAAATTTCATATCAATAAGGGATGTTAAGAATATTCTAAACAAAAAAAAATTAACCAGATATACATGGATAGTTATGTGGCGGCTCGCTTATACGACATGGTCGAGTTTGGTTGCCTTCCTGCGAGTGGGGACCAACCCGGCTGGGTTCGGAGAGCCGCTACTCACTCTGTCTTCAGCTGTCATATAATAAACACGTGCATTAACATGCCAGTCGTCTCATTCGTTCATCCTCCATACTGGTGACCCCCGACATCGAGCCACGCAGCCTCGATCAATTTCAACATGCCGCTCATCCCTGCCTCGCCGAGCCAGGCGGGGAAGCTACCCGCCGCGCCCCCATCGCCATCAACACAGTACGCCGCGGCCCGCGGGTGACAATAAACGAGCAGACACGGCTACCTACCTACCTACCTACCTACCTACCTACCGACGTCCAGCCACAACGTCGATGACAGGTGCTTAAAAAAATGGGGGAGCGAATGAGACGACGATCTTGACAGCTGGATGTGGAGTCATGCGCGATCCACTACACATAGAACGGTCATCCAGCACCACAATACATACACCACCTCAGCACCATCATCATCATCATCATCAAGGCCCCGTCCGTCCCCACGAGCGTCGTCACGCCGAGACGGGCGGTAGCGCTACAACACCTCCACGAGCCACAACGACTCACAGTCCAGCTCGTAGTATCATCAACCACATCGATGCCCCTGCCGCCCCCGCCGCCCCACCAACCGACATCAGCCTCGGAAGAGCGGCGCCGCCGCAGCATCGCATCGGCGCGACCATCGGACCAGCCACCGTCCTGCTCGCGACGTCACCGCCCTCGAATGTACCGACCATTCAGGGCGGTACACCTATACAGCGGATGACCCACGTCAACATTTTTTTTTTCTCCCCACTTAATAATTTTTTTCTTTTGTAAAATTTGTTTCTTTGTAATTTTGGTATCGCTGATGCTGGGGGGGGGAGTGATGTGGCGGCTCGCTTATACGACATGGTCGAGTTTGGTTGCCTTCCTGCGAGTGGGGACCAACCCGGCTGGGTTCGGAGAGCCGCTACTCACTCTGTCTTCAGCTGTCATATAATAAACACGTGCATTAACATGCCAGTCGTCTCATTCGTTCATCCTCCATAGTTAGAAAGACTGCCTATTTTTAGTTCCTTGTAATGAATTTTTTCGATAGTCACATAATAGCAAAATTTGAATTCTGAAGACCAGGATAATAAGTCGCATCGCAGCTTTGGAGATGTACATAGATCTATAGGCGTATGCTGACGATCCAATGGACCAAAAAAGTCACGAATGAAGCTGTCCTCAGCATGATAGGGAAAGGCAGGGAACTTGTTTCTGTCACCAAACGCAAAAAGATGAAGTACCTCGGATATATGATACGGGGTCCAAAATACAAAATTCTACGTTTCATAATCATGGGAAAAATGGAAGGAATTAAATGGATTGGCAGGAAGAAGTTGTCTTGGCTTCGAAACATGCTCATGTGGACCGATATGAGCGCCGAAGAACTTTTCCGAGCTGAATAGACGAGGTGTTCGCCAACATCCAGATGTGCCTCCTGTAAAATTTCTCGTTTGCCATATTCTTGATATTGCATGCCGACCAATGATATACTGATGTTAAATAATATAAATTAAGGTAATATAATTAATTTTAAAATTTATAATCACGATTGTGAAAATTAAACATGATGAGATCTAAGTTTCGTTGAGACGCAATTTGGGCGAAGGGATTTTTACGGGTAGGACTATTCCAAATACGATTTTGACGAACGGGATGATTGCGGACGGTGATTATTCCAGACACCAATTTTTTTAGAACTACTCTCTTTGGGGGGTATTATGTACACTATCAATATGGATTATGATTCTAATAGGGCGGATTTTAATACGACCCAGATTGCGGCATATAACATTATGAATATTGTAACGTGGGAGAGAAAGTATCCACAGTATCTGTGGGGGAACAATAGAGACCCCGAATTAGGTTAACGGGACTCAGTAAGTTCTTGGAGAAAGGATACGCTGGGGTTCTCACAGACCTGAGTGATCACAGACCTTTACGTGCCTAGACAATAAACACGTCAACTGATGGGGGATGCTGTGCTGTGTAATGTGTACTTTATTGGGAGATACACACGGTAGATCAGACATTCTGGAGTGAATGATGGTTTCGTGTGAACCTCTCGGATCTTTGAATAAATGCTGTGAAGCGACTTTGGCCTTTCATTTGGATCCTGAACCTATCCCTACGCAACAATATTATAACACGATTCACGCGTATCACGATCCATAGCGGAGTGATATTATGGGGGATGAACGAATGAGACGACTGGCATGTTGATGCACGTGTTTTATTTATGACAGCTGAAGGCAGAGTGAGTAGCCGCTCTCCGAACCCAGCCGAGTTGGTCCCCCCTCGCAGGAAGGTAACCAAACTCGACCATGTCGTATAGCGAGCCGCCACAATATCATAGTATCATGACAATATAACCTTGTATCCGAAATGTTTTGAAATCCGCGATACTGATAGTGGATCGTTTGATAGGCCCCACTCTCTTAGGGCGAAAACAGACAGCGATGAACGGCACATTGTGTGCATGACTCTCCGTTGTGGGTGGTTTCCCACATTTCTTAAAATATGGGATACCTCGTTATCGATCACTGTCAAGCAAGGATAAATACAAGGATACAATTTTACCGAAAACACCCCAGAGGGTAATTTTGGGGCGGGGCATGCTGAGCGTTCCATGAATATGTGCAAGGCACGGCCCATTTTTTTGCATGTTTAAAAGTGTCTAAAAAAACCACGTGCCACGTACACCACTGTGTGTTTTCGCCCTTATACATGTAGGCAGGGAAGGTGTGTTAACCGTATCCTGGCCTATCGAAACACAGCTGTGTTTATCGAAAGCTTATTTTTATTGTTTATATTGCAGTGTTAGCGAGAAGAAACTAAATGTTCTGTTCCTGGTGGCGTAGAGTCCTCTGTGGGGGGGGGGGGGTTTATATACAAGAGGAACAAACAGGCTGTTCCTCTTGTATCCTACTCATGCACATTAAGTAAGGATGAACGACAAAAAGAGATAGAATTTCACCGCACGCCACTGATATCGGTCTCCGTGATGAGCCAGAATGTTAAATTACAGAAAACACAAATATCGGAAGGCAAAGATCGAAAATCGAAAGATCTTAAGTCTTATGGGGATCTAGTCTTGTTGTGAAGGTCTTCTTCACCACCAGTCCGCCATGTATTATAGACAGGTTCGTCTGTGTTCGGTATTAATACAGCTATATGTTGAATATGGTCTTTATTTGGTAGTAACACGTATACACAAGTATGGTTAATTGTTGGTAAAAGTTTGTCGTTCAGCGGTCTCTGGATATGGTAGAGTGTCGCTGGCTCGGCATTCAGCTATGTTCAGAAGGTCTCTGGATGCGGCAGTGTGTTGCTGGCTCGTTGTTCGGCTATGTTCGGAAGGTCTCTGGATACGGCAGTGTGTTGCTGGCTCGTTCGGCTGGTTGATCTTCCAAGTCCGCGTAGTGTAGTGGTGGCAGGTCAGGAGCTGTATGTTGACTGGTCTGCTGTTGTGTGTCGACGCTTACTGCTGTGGGTCGACTGGTGTTGTTTGGGTTGTACCTCCTTTTATAGTGTTTCTGGAATCACCTGATCGATGGTGGTGGTTTGTTGATGCGTACGAGAGGAATTTGCTTTTGTCGAGGGGTAGAATTTTCTGGAATGCTTGATGGAAGTGGTTGTTGATGCGTAAACGAGGAATGCACTTTTGTCGAGGCGTAGAATTTTCTGGAATGATTGGCGCCGTTCCGCTCGATGTAGTTTAATGGTGGCGGCGTGTTTCGACCGTTTTGGTTCCACTCGACTGGTAGGGGCGTTCCGCTTGAGTTTAATATAATGGTTGCAGGTGTGCGACGTCTGGTTTTCGGGAATGTATTCTGCGTCGCAGTAACTGCTTTGATGAATGTGAGTTCCGCAAGGAATGTGGTTTGTTGTTGCGGAATATTCTCGAATGTTTCGATGACGATGACTATGACGAGATTCCTACAGTCTAAAGCTCAAAAAAAAGGGTGCATGGTAAACGGTACATACTCACGTACATACTCACTTAATTTGCGCGAGCAGGATACAACAGGAACAATGGGAACAGGCTTTTCCTCCCGTGCGCGCGCAGAATACGGGAGGAAAAGCCTGTTCCTCTTGTTCCTGTTGTACCCTGCTCGCGTAAATTAAGTGAATATGTACCGTTTACCATGCACCCTTTTTTTATCTTTCGACTTAAGATCTTTCGATTTTCGATCTTTGCCTTCCGATATTTATGTTTTCTGTAATTTAACATTCTGGCTCGTTACGTAGACCCCACTGATATTTATATATTATGTGGGTCTACGTGACGAGACAGAATGTTAAATTACAGAAAACAAAAATATCGGAAGGCAAAGATCGAAAATCGAAAGATCTTAAGTCGAAAGATAAAAAAAATGGTGCAAGGTAAACGGTACATACTCACTTAATTTCCGCGAGCAGGATACAACAGGAACAAGAGAAACATGCTTTTCCTCCTGTATTCTGCGCGCGCACATTAATACGGGAGGAAATTGGGCATGCAAAATTCAACAATTCAAATATTTATTTTGAAAAAACATGCTTTTTATCTTGTCCACGAAAAACCACCGTCCACAATCTTCCCGTTCAGAGAGATCTGTCCCCCACAGAGAAATGTAATAATAATAGAAGGGCCCTTACGGATAAATAATTGTTGTCACTATTACGCGGTAAGTCTCTATAAATAAGCTACAACTACAAAAATCTATCCTATGTTGTTTATTGTGTGTTTTGAATGCATTGTGCAATTTTTACCGATTATACCCATCTTGCGACTAATATAAACAAACAGAGAAGTTTTTATCAAATACGACTGATGATAAAATTATTTAGGATTGTCTGTGGACAATCGTCACTTGACAACAATATGACGCCTAAAGCCACTTCTATTCGTATAACAATTCTCTGGTCCCCCACATTTTGTATTCGGAATAATCGTAGAACCGAACTATGGCCGATTTACTTCGTGTTTATTGTCGTCGTTTCGCGGTGACGGTGGCGGTGGTGGAGATCTGAGAACTGAGAGAAGGAGAGGAAGAGAGAGAGAGGGGAGTCTGCTGGTCGCCGATCAGCGGTCTCGTATCCTCGTGTCCGCTTTTGCGCGCGTGCGTCTGCTTTTGCGTGTGCAGTGAGTGAGCGAGTGAGCCAGTGGCCTCGAATCCCGTACACATTCGGCTCGTGTGACGTGCGAGGACGTGTGCGCGCGCGTGTGCGTGTGCGTGAGCGCGAGTGTGAGCGAGTCCACGAACCAGTGAAATAGCCGAGGGCTGAAGTCATGAGCGGCCGACAGCGGCGCCCCCGTTCCGAGCGCCCCCAACAGCGCGAGCGCTCGCCCTCGGAAAGCAGTCCTTCGCCTCCGGGTAATTCTCACCCCCTGCCCTCCCCTCCCCTCCCCCACTCGTGTGTATTTCACATGTCATGTAATTGTCCACTTGACAACATTCAAAGCATTTTCCATATTGGCAACATTGACACACCCTTCAAAACAAAAAACATCACTCGAATGACATAAGAAAAAAAATTTGCAAATTCTTATATTCTCGCATACCTAATGCCGTAATTGTAGTCGATATGTAATATGGACAATGCAAATTTGTATTTCCTTCGTCTTGCAATTTGCATGTCGATTTGTCTACGTTAACATTCCATATAAAACTTATCTAATCAGTAGTGAAAAAAATTGAATTGATTTCTATACATATTTTAATAACAAATAAAACATATATATATATATATATTGATTTGAAATATATGCCATTTTCTAATTGGCTTTTATTATTTTTTTTTCTTACAATATTTTGTATTTTTTATTTACGAATACTAATAAAATGTGTCAATAAATATAAGGCCTCTCTTCAATTATGCAGACAATCTAATGCAGATCTGCATTAGATTGATGAATTACTCCTAGTTTCAAAGAAACCTCAATTCCAAGCCCAACTCATCAGCCCTCTTATATTTAGAGATATTTTCATTTTGTTTTGAATTCTAAATTGCTTTTTATAAAAATATCATATTTTTATATGTAAAATAGTTTGTCTTCGATGAATGCTTCATTATTATATCTGAGTTTATGTTTTAAAACATTCAGTTTCTATTATTCCATATAGGAAAACCACCTCGGAGTAAAACAATGCCCCATGCCGTGGAAATCGTTCACACCGAGGGCGATCATTCGTTCAGTTTGAACGAAGAAGCCCTGTCAAAGCTGATGCTGCAAGATGAGATTAAGGATCGTAGTGTCGTCATTGTGTCAGTGGCGGGTTCGTTCCGCAAAGGAAAGTCTTTCCTACTGGACTTCTTTCTGCGGTATATGAATTCAAAGGTTTGTTTACTCTTTTTTCCCCCCTCATCGTTTTACATTTGTACACTTTCATTCAACATATGACTCAACCTGTTGATATCACTTGTTACATAAAAATGTCATCTTTCTTATCATACGATGCTATGCATCAAACAAATGGTTGATTATACATATAATATAATAAATTGATTTCATTTCTGACGGATTAACTTTTTTTATTATTGATTAAATACTTAAAATGATTACTTTCCACTTAATGCATTAAGATCATCTTTGATACAATACAATCCATATTTAGAATATATGCACATATATATGCTATACTTATATTACTATATTTATATTACTCATGCATACGGGATTACAAAAATACCAACATTTGTCACTATCGGTACTAACAAAAAAAAAATCGCTTCTGGTATTGATATATTTAAGCAATTACTGCGATATTATTTAATTTTTTAGCAATAAAATAAGAAGTTATTAATTATCGATTAATCATTATTTATTTTAATTACAAAATAATGTGCTGAGTCCTAAACCGCGCGTATTACCGATCAGTGTGGGTCAAAAAAAATGTAAATAAATATTTGGGTACCCCTTGCTTTGAATTTTTTTTTGGAGGGGATGGTTTCGGGTTTTAAATATTATTTATGTATTTAAATAATTGTCAATTGAAAAAATTGGTTTCCGAAAAAATCATAAGGTGGCAAAGCTCGTATTGTTAATAGTCAGTTATAAATCAATGTATGTATGTATTCAGAAATAGTCTCTAGTGTAATAAGTATGCAATTTTTTTGGCATCCTTTTTGATTTTAAATTTATGATACACTGAGGTTGAAAAAGGATGTAAAGTGTCGATTCATTCGGTTCGGTGATTACTAGTTAAATGTGAACCGGTCACAGGACAATCGGTCGCTCTAGATCGGTCACACGTGATCACCCGTCACACATAAACTGGTCACACCCGAAAATTGGTTACGAAAAAACTGGTCACACCCAAAAATTTAAAATTGGTTGAATTTTTGGGTGTGACCAGTTTTTTCGTGACTCATTTTCGGGTGTGACCAGTTTTAGTGTGACGGTTGATCACGTGTGACCGATCTAGAGCGACCGGTTGTCCTGTGACTGGTCCACATATGACTAGTAGTCCATTTACCATTCATTCTTCGACTATCCAAAACAATTCAAATGTCGGTAAAACTTTAACCAGAAGAGCTCAGATACAGTAGCTCGCGGTACGTGTTTTTTTTTTTTTAGATAGTTTTGCACATGTAAAAAAATGCTAGCACGCATAATCTATGCTATGACACCCAGGCCTAAAATTCTTGTAGTGACGTAGGTTTCACAGATAACGGTGATTCCCATATTTGAAGAAATCAAGAGAAATTTGTCGAAAAGAAAAAAACACCTGCAGATTTTTCACAGCAGGGGGTTCAAGAACGTGCCCGGGCCGTTCGTTTTAGTATGTTTTTGGCCTAATACACCTTTTCATTCAATTAAATGTCAATATATTTATATATATGTATTTTTTTTTTTTAATGTTGTATTGTTAACACGATAGAAAATTGGATAGAATTTTCTCATCGTTTTTATTTGTATTGTAATTAGATTAGAAACTCTTGACCTTCTCTTCAAGTGAATCATTGAGGTTAACGATATGATCTTTTTTAGAATAAGATGTATCGTAGACAGAAAAACATAATTAGTTCGTATTATTGAAATTTTACAGCTATGATAATTTGTTTACTGAACGAAATAAACTCTTATATGTTAGTATAAAAAAATTCAAAAACATTGTGCAATTTTTTTTAATGTTACAGTTAAAGTGTATTTTCAGTTGTAATATATTCCCACTGGCGTTTTATGTCATTAATATTATATCTCTACAACAGCAAGTACACTTTAAACAATGTGCGCCATTCGTAATATTACAGTTGAGTTGTGACAGCTCTGATTTTACATTTTACAAATGCTTTACAATTCAATAATGCGTTAATTTGCTAGGTATTACGAATACAGGTAATGAGCAGTGAGCGGCGCTAGGATGCGCCAGCTCGAAAGAAATGGGTTTATTTTGTCAATAAACCCCATTTTTTGCTCAAAAAAAAGGTTAAAAATGGGAACCCGTTTCAGCGCATTTTCGCGCCTATCTCTTGTAATGCTATCCATTGTTGTAAATCCTTTGTAAAAAAGGTTCGGCAAACCTTTAACGATGCATTTACAACCTTTGAACAATACGCGGCACCTTCTGGGTCCGGTGACTAACGATAACTGTTCAAAGCAAAAATATGACTCCAACTCAATTTACTAGTCGAATGACGTTTTCACGAAAACCTAACCTCTCCCTCTTACCTATAGTTAAACTGTATTTTCAGTTTTAATATATTTTGACCAGTTGGAATGTAATTCGCCATATGAATCTACTTACGTGGGTTAGACGAAATATATTCCAACTAGTCAAAAAATATTGCAAATGTAAATACTAATTACAAAACATATTACAAATGTAAACTACAACTACATCTCATGAAATACATCCATTTTATACATTGCTACAATTTAGCGCAATGTACTACCAAGTGGTACGCGAGTCGAAACAGGTTGGGAACCGCTGTGGTAATTGGTACCAGATTAAATGGAATATATTCCAACTAAAGAGCGGACCAACTTTGCGCCGTTCTTTGTTCATTTTTATGATGAACCTTTTTTTTAATGCTCTCTAGCTTTGTAGTTTGCCCTGTTTCCTGGAAGATAGACCCAAAATGCCCTATTTCCTAGATTCATTTCAACTGTAACATACATATGTGTGTATCAAATCCATCATCATTACATGTCTGTGCATTGTATCGACGTATATATGTATTGGCATTTTTTATTTTTTATTTAAAAAAACTTAAATTCTGAAACGCTACTATAATACATACATAGTTTATTGTTTATTCAGCTGCCAACTGTTTTCGTCTACTAAATATTATCGTCTCATTATCTAATATGTAATATGCGAGCTGTTGCGTTTTTACTATATAGTAGAGTTGATTTCAATTTCAAACCAGGTACTTTCGCATTGTTTTGATCGGACCACGATTGAATATCAAAGGTTGCACGAAGGTGGCCAAACGCGCGTCATTGTGATATCATCGATGACCACTAAACAATTTAGTCGAAATCAATTCGGCTGCTTTTTTGCAATTTTTTATTTAGCACCAACTAAATATTACAGTTTTTTTCCTACAGCAAAATTATAGTCATTTTCGGTTTCCGTGGCGGTTCACATAATACGTTCACTGAAAAATAACTGTACAATTTTAATATACGTAACTATGTATCGCTAACAACGTTGTGTATTTTCACGTGAACGCTCTATGCAATAAATAATATGTACATGTTGAATTAATTCGATTTCGTTATCAATGATCCGATATTGTGAAGTTTCAATAAAGTCCTCCGATGTGTATTACGAAAGTCTAATCCACGGTCTAGTTCAAACTTGGGTGTCATTACTGCTTATCTGGTCGTTCTGTTATGGTACAGTTGCATCATACTTGCACTTGTGCATGTTTCGCTTACCTCCGAGTCAATTTTTACATACACGCTGAATCGTATGGCACGGTAAACAGACTCCAGCTGCGATGGGCGTATCCTCGCGTCAGTGCTAATTCATACGATCTCATTATTTCGACAAGTTTCTGCTACATTTCTTCAAATATGGGAATCACTGTCAAACATATGTCAATACAAGGATAAGTGTGTGTGCGGTTGTGTATTTTGGGGATTTTTTGAACTCCCAAACCACTAACCGAATCGGGCTGAATTTTATAACCTAATATTTTTACCTGACCCGGAAGTAGTACTTTTACTCGAAAGAATCGAGGTTTTTTTATGTATTTCCTTTTGTTCAATAAACCTTTCGGTTTATTGAACTCATATTTCATATCTAGATGTTTAAACTTAATACCAAGTTATGTATATAATTTGGTAATCATCTGTCAACTGGAAGTGGCAGTTTACTCTTGTTCGATTTTTCTTCCACTATTTTTTTCGACCCCTTAAACATGTGTGCTCTTCACGAAAAAATGCATGTATAATTCTTGTATCAATGTGATGAAAATAAAAAAAAATCAAAGTAGTTGGAATGGATAAAGTAGGTTTAAACATCAACGGTCGCCTTCAGTTAAGTACAAAGTCTGCTCGTGATCCAGCAGACTTTGTACTTAACAGACTAACACAATTGGATAAGGAAAGTAGGACTAAAAATTAACGTAGATAAGACAGATAAAAAAATACATATGTTCAATAGTTAAAATAAATAGTTCAATAGATAAAATAGCATAAGTAGTCAGTAATTATTTATATTTAGGACAAATAATAGACGTGTCCGGTAACAAATAACAGGAAATAAAAAAAAAGTGAAATTAAGATGGAATGCATTTAGGGGAATGAACGCCGTTTTTAAATCAAAAATGTCACTTTGTCTGAAGAAAAAGATCTTCGATCAATGTGTTTTGCTATTGATGACGTATGGATGTGAAACTAGGACATTAAACAAAGTCACAAAGTCCAATGCACTCAAATTAGTATGGACCGTTGTATGCTCGGCTTAACGAGGAGAGATAGGAAACGGAATACATGGTTAAGAAGTATGATATGAGCAGATGAAGTGGTTCGGCGATTACATCTCAACTGTGAATCGCTAACAGGATAACCGCCGCTACGAAAATCGCTCGCGCGGACCTCCTGTCGCACAGGAAAATTGCCGTACAGAAAACTGCTCAAAATTGCGCAAATCTCGTTAAAAAGGGACCTCGTAACCAGTAATCCGTTTACCAGTTGACATAGTGGAGAGAGGGAATAGATTTAAATGGCAATGAGCGGGTCACTTACATAAGAATGGACGAAACAAGTGCACGAATTTTACTTGAGAGAGTGTAAAATATTGAACGGAAGATGGGTAGATGAAATTAGAAAACGTAAGGGGTAAGATGGATGAGAGTTGTACAAATCAGAGACTAATGGAAGCGTGTTAAAGAGGCTTTCATCCAGCAATGGATGAAATAAATAAAGATGATATAGCAATGTCCGTTGACAATGTGTCCAATTTGTATTTTATGGAAAACGATTAATGTGTCATTTGACAGTAGAAAGTCATAGTGAATTTCGATCATTCGGTGTGGGGTCGTATTTTTCACGAGATACGACAGAAACCATTCACTAGTTTGCTTGATTAAAACAGGTCGCTCCACAGGTCAAGTGGACGCCTATTTTTTAATGATTCGATTTAAGTGCGAGATTCGCTCAGAGTCTCACTTGTGAAAAAATTTTCAATCTTATCTTTATCAGATACCAGTAATAGATCCGATGAAAATTTCATCAAAAACTACCTACCTACCTACCTACATGTGAACAATATAAAACAGCAAAAGAAAAATTAATTTATTAATTAAATAAATTTTCAGTAGATGGCGCTAAATGCTCGTGGCACTATTTTCCAATAGGGAATATTGATAGCAAGCATTATATATACAGGTTTTTTCTTAATTCTACCACTCAAAGCTTACATTAAACCTTACAATGTCTCTTTCGAAATTATATATTAGATATACAGGTCTCGGAATGGATTCGGCTTCGGTTCACGGAATGATAACTCAATTCATAATCTAAAAAAATCATTGATCAATATTTTGAGCCCTGCTCGTAAACCATCCACCGCTGAATAAGAACCTCTACTTATGTCTATTCTAGACTGCATACATCTGACACATTTTAGATAGTTTTGCGAATATATTAAAAATCTCTTGACATTCATCAGATGTTGAAGAGCGTCGATGGCTTTCTGTATGTCAACGTGATATTTTTCAACACTGTTGACGGATACTGGTGTGACATCAGTTCTATATTTGCATGTACGTGTACACTCTGACTGACTCGGATGGTATCCTTTGCAAATCCGGTCGACCCTCTATGGTGAATTCACAGTGATAACTCGTCTTTACCGTCAACGCCTTTCGCTTTATCTATTTGTTTCTTTATGATGCTTCAACAGCTCAATGCACTTGTGACCTTCTTTTTGATACCACTCGAGTGTCTCGCATTCGATATTGTAACTACGTTATGTACGTAAATATATGCTGCATTGCCATTTGAATATTTTGTTTGCTACCTTTATCAATGTCGGATACAATTGCAAAGGAATTAAATCAGAACTGAGCGCCTTTGGTCGAATGGATGCTGCATTTTTAAATTTCAATGATATAAGTTTTGAAATTTTCGTCGCTCAGGTATTGTTGTGGTTTTCAATACTCTCATCGACCGTATTCATTATTAATTTGGTTGTGGAGCGAAAGTGGGAAACTGGGAGCTCGTTGCCAACAAATATCCCTGCAATTTTGCACGTTACGTCGCCCCGGTGTAAAAATAAATAATGGTGAATTAAGTTCCGACTGCCGAGTAGAGTAGGGCACAGTGCCCGGGTTATTGACTGCAGCCGCCCGGGATCATGATGATGCTGCTGCTGATGCTGCATCGTCAGTGTTTGTATGTATTTCAGATGATTTCCTCGTGGATGTGCGCGGCTATCTACCTTAACCCGTTTTGCGACCGGTTTGCGCAAGATTAATTGGATCCAGCCGCGGGGTCAAACGAGGTTCCGTTCCGCTCACTCATTTTGCAATTATATTTTGCGATAAAAGAGAGTATGTACAAAATAGGCGCAAATTTGACTTTTAAAAATTATGTCGCCTCGAAATTTCCGAATTTATACATATACTTAAAGAAGAAATCGATGGAAGAGCAGTTTCGGTCTATCGATTGATATTTTGGTTTTGTAGTGTTGGTCTTTTTTAACCCGCATTTAACCAATGTGCGTGTGTGTATTTCCCTATAGATTTCGAGTTAAAAAGGTGATTTGGCATATTTCTAGACCCTCGGCTTCCAACCTTTTTTGACTCGCGTTCCCCTTGGTACATCATTTGCAAAAATTGTACTGCTTATTGTAAATTAATGAATGAATGTGGGAAACCGTCCCATGCAACGTCTGACAAAGGAGACGAAAATAATCAATAACAAGCAGTAGAAAAAAATTACCCGAGCGAAGACAAAATAAATAAAATAGCACGGAAAAAATGTGTAGAAAATTATTTTTGACTTAAAATTCGCTAGATAATAAACTACAAGTATTTTAAAGCAATTTAAAATAATAATATAAAGGAAAAACGTCTGACTATTGATTTCGATACTCATTTTTGGCATAGCAATACTAGATTTTGACCGGAAAAACCAAAAAAACTGTATAAATTGCGCTTTCTTTTAATCGTTTACTCCCATGTATCTCATACACGGGAGTAAACCAACAAAAATCGTTATCATATTTGATTTCAATGGGTCAAACTTAGTAAATATTGATTAACTCCGGTATGTAAATTCGAAAACATGATTTTTTTTGTTGCTCAGTGTAATAGTGCGCGGGAAGATCATAAAGTTGACCCGACGAAGCCGCGCTCGATTATGCCGCGTTGACATACCCGCGCAGAACATGCCCGTCAATGCCGCACATAATAGAACTACACAATTGAATGAAAATAAATTATTTTTGGTTAAATCGATAAATATTTAATAAGGTTTGTTATTTTTTGTATACCAGGTTTTCCGCCAATTCAAAATTCATTTCCGATTTTTAAAATTTGTAAACAGATTTTAAATTTTGGATGGTCGGTTGTTATACTAGAACTATTATGGAATATTTTTCGAAATTAAAAAGTGTCAAATCATAATATTAATTCCAAGCTGGCTATACTCCGAGTAATAGGGTTAAATATTGTTTTTAAATTATTTATAGTCATTCGTTGTCGAGCGTCAATAAAGACCAATTTTAAAATAGAAAACAATCGCTCATCGTCGACCGACCGATGTTGTTGGTGAGACTTTGATTTTTAATTTTCAAATGCTTTTTATTACTACTAAATTATGTTCACAATGCATTTTATATCTATTTTAATAGCTACTGATCTACTGATCATTTTCTATTTTATTTTTGTTAGTAATCCTAGTATTATATTATTCTAATGTTAATGTACAGCATAATAGGAAAAAGAGTTCAAAAAACTATTTTGTGAGTATTTGAAATAGTTGAAAAGTAATTTTTAGTTTTAGAGCAATCTATTAATGGTATTAAAACAAATTAGTCTGTTGCAAAAACCTTTTCTTGTTAACGGTCCACGTAATTCTGATGTCTAATTACGAATGTGTTTAATCTCTATTGAATATAAAATATAAAACGCATAAATTTACTGTGCTTTTGTCCTGCGCGGCTATGTCTACGCGGCATTTCGTGCGCTCACAGTATTTTCATATCGAGGTGCCGATCACAGTAGTTTTCCGCGATTTTTTTTTTTGCGTGCTCCTAAATGACCTCTTGTCCACCCCCGTTTGGGAAACGCTGATCTCATTCGTTGGCTTTCGGTATTTAAACGTCCTGAAATAAAATATGTTTTTTTTCTAACAAAAGAACGGAATGGTTCCCTCGTGTCCAATGGTCTATTTTTCGATGACACTTTTTACGAACGTCGCCATCTAAAATACTATAATAGATATTGAAACGTATTAAATCATGATTTTTGAGTTTTTTTTTTTTCAATTTTTTTGCCGTGTTTTCGGATTTTTTTATTCACAATGATTGATCTTTATTTTTATTATAACTTGCATAGATACAGCATCCACTTGAAAACTAGAAGAAAAAGCGTTGAGGCAAATTTTTTGCGATGCAATAGCTTTGTTCAGTTCATGAGAAAATGCAGCATATCGTTGGTTCACATCGCACGGTTTTTATCGGATCGTAGCATTTTTTGAAACGCTATTCAAAATGTGTGGTTTGTGAATTATTAATTATTGAAAAATTGGCAAGGAGTGCAGTTGATCGATGAAAGGCTCGCTCAGCGATTTGTATTGCCCATTGGAAAAGTATTTGAAAGTTTCACATTTGCATGTATAAATAGATCGTCTATTGCGTGCAACATTTAGGAATTTTACAAGTGTATTATTGCTTATAATATTTATACACGAATTTTATGCAAACTAAAAAATCATTACGTGTTTGTTTTTAAGTTTTTGTATGCGAGCTGCCAAGCCCCTTGTGGTGCCCCGAATGGCAATTCAGCCAAAAAGAGAGGGTAGGCTCCAATTTTAAAACCCCAAATATCGTGCAAGCTACCGCCATAATGTAGGCTTAGTTCTACCAAATGGAACCAACCCATATAATATACTTTATAAAAAAATCCATAAACAAACTTCTTTTATTAAAAAAAAAAATACCGAGGCATTGGATTTGTAAACGCAGAATTACATTGCATTGCCGATTTACCGGTAAATCGCCAAAGTTTCGTCATCGGTAATGACCGTTATTTTTTTATCGCGAATTTAATACATATTTCAGGCATAGTATTTCAATTAAGATTGATGGCTTATTGTAGATTAGGTAGTCTGAAATTTGTTTTTTTTTTTCGTTATTAAATGTCCAAAATGACATGTAAATTTTGAGCCAGATGATTAGGAGGTATGCAATGCAGTCAATTCATCATATTTCTCTATTGTTATAGGTCTTGTAGTTTTGTACATATGTATGTAGTAATATTAACTCATTGTATTTAATAAGTTGTAACGAGTTTTCTGTCAGTTTGACAGTTCTCTCGTAGCCCAACTGACGCATGCTTGAGAGTGGCAACACAGACCAACCAAGTCGTAATAAATTGCGATCAGACGGTTGTTTCAATTATGATTATTAATTATTACGAATGGACTTCCATGTATTTATATGACATTATTCAGCTGAGATTTATTTCAAATTATGTACATACATAAATTCAATCTATGTAGGTTAACTCTTTTAGGAAGAGTAGCCACATATATTTATCTAATCGACGCTATTTTTTCATTTACCGGTAATGGGAGAAATAATTTACCGTTTACTGGTAAATAAAATTTGACGGTAAATTGCCATCCCTAGCAGCTTGCGATTAAAAATATATCAGTTGTTTTTTTGCAAAGATGGATTTACACATTGTATTTTTGCTTTATGAATATTTTATTTTTATTTCGTAGAACATGAACACTCGCCTTTGCAGATCGCTCTGAAGCGACGAGTGCATTTAAACAGATACAATACAATCAATATACTTAATCATTTTATACAATGCTTTATAAGTTTGGGTGCAAACTTATAGCTGATGTTCGTGCAAAATGGTTGTCTCATAGAAGATGGAAACGTAGCCAATCATTTTGTGACTATGAGAAATTCCGGACTCTTAGGAAGATCGTGAAACGTGGTGTGAGTGAGCGATATACTGTCTATCTTAATGAGATGGAGAGTGCTATTGCGGTTAATCCTAACCACTTTTTCAGATTTATTAAGAGTAAGCATATTTCACATGGTCTTGAGCATTCATTCTCATTTGGTAATAAAAGTTTTGACGGTCCTGAGATCGCCAATGCTTTTGCTTCATTTTTTAGCTCAGTCTTTGACCAGAGAAAACCATCCCTTAATGCTAGTTTGGCTTCACAAATTGGTACTGAGGGTGTCGGTATAGACATTCCGCGGGTATCGCTGGGAGATGTTAGGATGGCTATTATGAAGCTGAAGGGGTCTGTTGGGCCTGACGGTGTGCCCCCTGACGTATTAAAGGTATGCTGTAATTCGCTTTTAGAGCCTCTTCAGTTTATTTTTAACCTTATTCTTGCTTCTGGTAATTATCCTGAAAAATGGAAATTATCTAGAGTCATTCCTATTCATAAGAGTGGCTCTAAAAATGAGGTTGAAAATTATAGACCTATTGCTATTATCTCGGCTATTCCCAAAATTTTTGACATCATCCTTCACCGTTTGATTCTTGCGCAGTTTAAAAGATTATTGTGTGATGAGCAACATGGTTTTACACCCTGTCGTTCCACTAATCTCGCCTGCTTCACACATTTGATCATGTCTAAAGTTGACGTTGGTCAGCAAGTTGATGTAGCCTACTTTGACTTTCGTAAAGCCTTTGATCAAGTCAATAATGACGCTCTTTTGATCAGGTTAGCTGAAGTGGGTTTTTCAACGCGTCTTCTTAAACTCTTTGCTTCTTATCTTAGTGATAGGAAGCAATTTGTTAGATATGGTCTTTATGAATCTCCTTCATTTTTTACTCGATCTGGTGTTACTCAGGGGTCCACTTTAGGCCCATTACTATTTACAATTCTTATTAATAACCTCCCTAGAGTTTTATGTAATGCATCATGTCTCTTGTTTGCTGACGACGTTAAATTATTTTTTGCTGTCAAGGATGAGAGGCAAGCCTCTCTCCTTCAAGCTGATATTAACGCTGTCTTGGAGTTCAGTTCTAGTTTAGGCCTTGAACTTAATTTAAACAAATGTGCAATTATGAGCTATGGACGTGCACATTCACTCTATTGTCACGGATATTCCATTAGATCCGTCTTGTTGAAGCGTGTGGAATCTATTGTCGATTTGGGTATCACTTTTGATCCTCAGCTCACCTTTCACAACCATATCAAAAAAGTCGCTGACGTTTCCTTTCGTCGACTTGGATTTGTTTTGAGATATGCAAGATTATTCTCCAATCCTTTGTCTTCTCGCTTGCTTTTCAATTCGCTTGTGAGAAGTAAGCTAGAGTATAATGCGATTGTGTGGAATCCGCATGAAGCAAATTACTCTCTGATGATTGAGAAAGTGCAAAAAGCATTTCTTCGTTTCCTATATAGGAAAGAATATGGGTATTACCCATATCTCTACCCCACTCCTTTCCTTTTGGGCATGCTTGGGTATAATTCCCTTGAACTTCGGAGAAACTTCTCATTAATTCGTTTCGTTCTCCTGCTCTTACGTGGTAATACGTCATGCCCGTTGTTGCTGGAGCAGTTGGGGCTTTATGTCCCTATTCACTATGTGCGTGGTAGACATCATCATTTGCTGGCTGTACCTCCTGCCCGCACAGTCCTTTTTCGAATGGCTCCTATTCCAAGAGCTATCCGACTTCTTAATGAAATCGTTGCTGCCGAGACTGAATGTGATATTTTCCACCTTAGTGAGCGTAAATTGTCGGAAATTACTAACCCATTTATCTGGTAGTCTGCGCTCATCATTGTTTTCATGATTGATTGTGATTTATGAGTGAAATTTTGATTAACTCTCTTCCATTTGGGCCTTACAGGGATGTTTTGTATTTGTAGTTGTTTCTTACATATTTATTGAAACTGGCTGTAGGTGCAAGGCATTCCTTATGCTATATTTTATTTGATATTTTTACTTTATCTGTTATTATAAATGCTATTTTTTATGTATGTATGGATGTATTTATGTTTATGTTAATTGTTATTTTGTTTTTTTTCTTTTTTGTGTTATATTTTTTGACCATTGTGGCGCTTTAGGAATTCCTGTTATGCCACAATGGTCTGTTTAAAATAAATAAATAAATATATACAATGCTAATTCATACAAACATCTTCGGAGAAATTTTTGCAGAATTTTATAATCAAATTGGCAAACCGCAATACGCTGAATAACTTAACCCTTTGAATGCTGACCAACGCCGATCTGCGTTTTGCCAACAAGTACATCAGCCTGAAATACGCCTATCGGCGTTGTTTTTTAAGTATGTAAAAAATAAACAAGAATACCACCCGCGAAGCCTTTTCAGGTAGCATTGAAAAAAAATGCATTGAACATGGGTCGTGTAATCTGTGTCAATGTCTATAAAGACTGGTTGACACCGGAATTTCTGAATTTATAACCATAGCATGATTTCTCGATGGAAATCCCTAACTCTCGAGTATTTTTTTAAATTGTTCCTTGGCATTTAGATTGTGAGCATTACATTTTAAAACAATGAAGAAGATGGAACTAGTTTTGCAAAAATACATTCATTAATAGACTTCTTTTGTGTTTTTTATATTATTGCAAGATATATTAGAGAGTCTATACACACCTTTACAAAACTCGAAATCCTCGGCGTTCGTTATCTAGGTGGTGATCTTATACCTGCTTTCTATTGGATTTCTAAATAATTCTAGTTGAAATTTTAAGCGTGGCGGGCTTTCAACAGAAAAGATGTCAGCACTCAAAGGGTTAAAATTAGCAAGAGAGGTAGGAAGGAGAAGCCAATTTTACAGGATCCGTTTCAATGAATATCAGAAGAAAAATTGGCAAATTCTGTTAAAAAATGATCGACCTAAAGTCACAAACCAAGGTCTGGCCAGCAGCGGGGCTGAAGTGGGACTCGAACCTTTGACTACTCTGCTCGAAAACATAATATGCACTTGTCCATGCCGCTGGTTCACATAATTTCAATTAACAATAGTTACTTTTATTACGATCATTTATATTTGACGCAATACTCCAGGCTGATTTCATGGCATGAGGTCAACTAATTATTGTTAGAACCTCGAAATTCGCTATTCCTAAACTCAAATACCAACAGCGAATTAAAGCAAACGCTTACCTGTTCAGAACACATTCATATAATACTAGTAAAATTCAACTGCGATGTAGTAAATGCGTCAAAGTATGTCTACCAGTTGACTCATCGTTGTTTCCAAATAATTTCCAATAGAATTTTACCATGCGATCAAAATAACGTTTTCCTGTTGGGACTTCGTCTAGTATGCACTATTCCAAATGCATAAATATAACCCAGAAGAATGTTCTGCCTTGTATTTTTTTTTCTCACGGATATTCTGTGCGTGTCTTCCTATCTACTCGGTCGAAGTTGTTATCCTTCACAGTATGAAAGCATTCGAAAGCGTCTACCATTTTCATTTCAATTGCAGATCTCGTTCAGAGCAACAATCGGCGAATTCTAGACTAGAACGAACCCACACACCCGTTGAAATTCGCTCGCAAGTGGACTGAGCATTAGCTCCAAATATAAATCGGTACATTTTTCAAGAATACATTATATACGCTCTTTTGGATTCAGGGCTACGATCTTACGTTATCTTACGTTACATTGTGCGACCGTTTATTTTCAGATGATTCTACTCTTAGTAATATATATGTATATGTTCAATACGTACAATTTTGGTCGTTTTATGTAGTATGCAACGTCACTCCATGACCATGCCGTGTCATTGACGTTGTTTTTTTTTTCGTCGAGCATTGCTGATTAAAATCGTGTCTTTGTCTCGGTACGTTGTGGCACATCCAGATAACTGTATCGTTGTATCATCGATGTTTACACTCGTTTCGATCCGAAACGTAGCAATTTGGATGCGATTTAGTCAGGTCGGTTGTCCCTGTTTCGTCAATTTTGGCGCTTGCAAGCCTCTATAAATATATTACGTGAAAATATAATATTTTCAGTGCATGAGAATGTATCGATTCGCCGGTTTGGCCCTCGCTTCAAATTCGTTGCTCGATTGGTACAGATTGGTTTTCGGGTCGATTTTTAATATTTTATTGAGATGATTGTATAAATAGACGCATATATGTATGTATTTTATCCAATATGCATATATGTATCCAAGCAACTTTCAGTTGTGGCCAACAACCGTAACGACGCGATGTCTTCTTTAAAGATCGCCACTTGTTTTGTTTACGGGTGATATCAAGCAGGCTACTGTCCAATTTTGACCATTTTCAGTGGAGAATTCGTTTGAGACTTCGCCGTGTGGTATTTATTGTGTGAAAATAAGATTATGTAGAACTAGGGTTGTGCTCGTTGATTTCAACGGGTGGCTTCGGAAAGGAATTGATACATGAATTCAAATAAAGTTATATGTTATACGTATTTAAATATAGTGTAAGGTCATTTATAGGCGCGCGCGCGTATTAATACGCCGTTCGCCCGCGTCGAAATGATGAATAAATGTGTGTTTGTCTTCGTGGACTTGTGTACGCTCCCGTGCATCGCATCTGACGCTGACGCCACCCGTTCCAACTCAGGCAGGCGCTCAATATCAGGAGCGCATGTCAGATGCTCAGGTCACCACTTCCCCGCGTCCCCTCGACATGATCGGTCGTCAGGCCACATCCCTATGCATAACGTATACTCCTGGCATTCTAAAATTTGTTTTTTTGAGATCTCCATACTTGTCGACGCATCCGCCACATACATACATACCCACAAACATGCAAACATCGCGTTCGTTTTTATATATATTATACCGTATTTGAGTCATTGTTTATGGTGCGGTGATTATTCCGCAAAAAGCGATCTCGCGCAAGTCACTAAAATCTAGATCATGGAACATCTGGCACCCAAAAACTACATAAATCGAAAGCTTTAGACGCGAAATATCGCATTAACGAGAGCTCGAGATTTAAACTTTTGCCTCTTATATGTGTATATATATATATATATATATATATATATATATATATATATATATATATATATATATATATATATATATATATATATATATATATATATATATATATATATATATATATATATATATATATATGTACATTTATATAAAAATTAAGGCTGATTAATAGTATAAATTTTATTTCCGTTATAAAAATAATTTATATATTTTTTTATATTTTACAGTATGTACTGAAAGAATCCGGTAACGAATGGCTTGGTGCTGACGATGTACCGCTGGATGGTTTCAGTTGGCGAGGAGGTTCTGAAAGAGATACCACAGGTATTTTGATGTGGTCTGAAATATTTCTCACTCAACTCGCCAATGGAGAAAAGGTAAAAAAATATATATTTTTTAACAATTTACTTTTAATTTAATTTGTTATTGTAATTAATATTGGATTTTTTTTAGATTGCTATAATTTTAATGGATACACAGGGTGCGTTCGATAGTGAGAGTACGGTCAGGGACTGCGCTACGATTTTCGCTCTGAGCACTATGCTTTCGTCCGTTCAAATTTATAATCTTTCGCAAAATATACAAGAGGATGATTTGCAACACTTGCAGGTAATAAAAAAAAATGATGTAAATATTAGAATATATTTATTTATATTTTCAATTTACTAATTTTCATCTTACCTTTCAGCTTTTTACTGAATATGGCAGGCTCGCGTTGGCAGATAGCGGCCGTAAACCGTTTCAAAGATTGCAATTTTTAGTACGTGATTGGAGTTTTCCATATGAATCGTCATACGGTGCTGAAGGTGGTCAGCAAATTTTGCAACGAAGACTGAAAGTATGAGAAAATTTTTACGAAGTTTTTTTTTCTGCTTAATTTGATAATTAATATTAGTGTTTGTAAACAATTTATAATTAGGTTTCAGAAAAACAACACCCTGAACTACAGTCCCTTAGAAAGCACATTACCTCATGTTTCACGGAAATTGCTTGTTATCTAATGCCACATCCTGGCCTTCAAGTGGCGACCAGTCCTTCATTTGACGGACGACTTTCAGGTGATTTTTTCAATTCCTAGTATTTCAATAAACATGCCAGAGACATCACAAACACTTTGAAATAACATTCCATAGCTGTAACTATGATAAAAATGTGATTATTATATGTATTTCTTTCTGCAGATATTGAAACTGAATTCAAGAAATGTCTTTTGAGCTTTGTCCCAATGTTACTAGCGCCCAATAATCTTGTATTAAAGGAAATAAACGGACAAAGAGTAAAAGCTCGTGATCTTGTTCAGTATTTTAAATCGTACATAAATATTTACAAGGGTAATGAATTACCTGAACCAAAATCAATGCTTGTGGTTAGTATTAAATTGATCATTCCTTACCGCGTTTCATTTTCATCAAATAATTTAATGTTGTCTTATTTTAAATAGGCTACCGCCGAAGCAAACAATTTGACGGCCGTAGCGGAAGCAAAAGATAAATATAACACACTTATGGAAGAAGTGTGCGGTGGACAAAGACCATATTTACAAACGCAACTCCTTGAAGAAAAACACATGCGTATTAGAGACAAAGCTATGGCTACATTTCAAGGAAAGCGTAAAATGGGCGGAGAAGAATTTTCCGAATCGTATAGAGAACAACTTAGCAAAGTAAGTTATTTAATAGAATTTATTTTATTCGATTTGTATGTACATTTAAATATGTATATCTAACGAGTGTGTGTGTTTTTTTAGGATCTAGAAGATTCGTTTAATCAGTTTAAATCTCATAATGAAAGCAAAAATATATTTAAGGCAGCTCGTACACCTTCAGTTTTCTTTGTAATAGCAATATTCTTCTATATTTTGAGTGGAGTATTTGGCTTAGTAGGCATTTATTCATTGGCTAATACTTGTAATTTCTTCATGGGTGTATGCCTCATTATATTAATAGTCTGGGCGTACATCAGGTATGTGTATAATTCCTTTATATATTATCAAGTTCTGTATTTTGATATCTTACCGTGTTTTGAAATTGTTAATATTAATATTTTCAGGTATAGCGGTGAATTGAGAGAGATCGGTGTTCACATAGATGAAGTTGCAACATTTTTGTGGGAAAATGTACGATTTTTATAATTCAATTTCAGTTGTATCGTTTTTTGAATGTTTTATAATAAGTTTTGTTTTTATTTTAGTTCATGAAGCCATTTTATCAGTCTTTCGTAGAAAAGGGTATTCAGCATGCGGCTTCTCATGTAGCCGAACAAGCAGTCAACGGGAAGCCGAAACAGTTGTGATACAGACCTCAGGCAACATTCCATCATTTGGATTTTTATAATGTCGGCATGCGCTGTAATACTTCACTGTCTTTTTAGATAGATTGTAAAATTATGATTGTTAAACGTTTTAATACAGTGACTAAGACTCCATTATATTTATATGTCTGTTAATACCTACCATCATTTATTTCTTTACGTTTATGAGTGCTTAGGTGATATTGATTTAAATTGTGGCTACGGATTTGTCTACCTATGAGTATCTTTATGAAGACATATTTTTAAAATTCCATTTAACATAAACAGTAATTAATACCTTGTATATAAAGAAATCTCATTGTTATTTAATAGAAAATGTTTTTTTTATATTCACAAATTGTATATATTTATATCTATAATGTTTTTTGTACAATGATTCTATTATTTTTTATGTTTTTTCAATAAATCTTGATTGGTATCAATTGTGATTTGGATTATGAAGAATTTTATTAGAAAAAAATGTTTTGATACTTGTTTTTTCTTTTATAATTGTTATAATAATTAAAACTTTTATTACATAGATCCATTGTAAACCATGACAGTTCTTATGCATCTTCACAATGAATATTTAATGTTCCGAATTTATTTCATTTGGTGAAGGACTTTATCCTTGCATTGAATAGATACATTTCAAATGAATATCACTGTATTGGAAATGCGATTAAAACATGTGATCCAAAATCTCTTAATTTTGTTGTTATTAGTTAACTTATTTTAACCGTGGTGATGGACATTAAATGCATGTATAGTGATTTTGGCTGTGAGGTTGTGATATGCTATCTGGCACTAAATATCTTATTTACATTTGCAAAGTTTCATCTTTGAAAGCAAGCAATGTTATTTTCGCCAGGATAGTAAAGAAGAAATTACAAATAGAATTTATTTACTAACTGCTTTTCATTACATTGATTCATTTTAAGAATTGTAATTATTCTAAACACGTGTTATTTTACTTATTAGGTCGTAAAGCAATATCCAAAATTTTGTCGTTGTATACTTGTACAAAATATGAGAATAATCAAATGCAGTCTTAGGTCTCTCATACAGTATTCTAATGGTTCTAAAACTACTGACAACAATAACGATATTTCACCTACTTAATATACATAATAAGGATATTTTTGAAACATGCATTAACCTACTGAATGATAAAAATATAAGAGATTAAAGTCAATATTTTTTTATCGATTATTATAAATTCTCAAATAAGCATTTAGAAGAATTATACACATATTTTATCAATATTATAAATGATTTTTTTCCGGATACATTTGAATATTTGATTGTAACAACATTAGTATAGAAATCAATTGGTCCATTTTTATATCATTTATTTCTTTCAATAATCACACAATCTACAGGTAATAAAATTTTAGAGTATCTATAAGTCATTTCTTGCCAATATGTATATATTTTTAAATTCACTATGCCATCTTAAATCTCAAAATGAAATGAAAACATATACAAAACCATTTACATACATAAAAAAAAAAACATTTTGCAATATCATTACTGTGGTGCAATTAGAAATTTCGATTTAATAATACTTGAATCACAATTTGTATTGTATCTTTCACTATTTCTCTATGATTCAATGGAAGATAGCCAGAGATATCTAGCCAAAGCACGCTTTGCTAGCCATTGCAGTTTTGCTTAATGTGTGAACTGCATCTTGAGTTTAATATAACCAAAAATAACAATAATTGTAATATCTATAGACTCGGCAGTGTTTAGCACCACCAATCTACAGCTGAATGTCATTAGATGTTTATTGTCCTCTTAAGCAATATTTTTTAAAAATATAAAATTAAAACTTATAATACATGTATCTTAAACTATAATTTTATAATTAACGATAAATATCAACGTTTTATTGTAATAATGAGGAATGGGGAGAGCAAAATTTGTGTTAAATTCATCGTGAAATAAAAAAAAATGTAAATATAATATACAAATACACTCCCTATTTCTCAATATGTGAAATAAATCCAATTAGCTCACTGAAAATTTTTATTATCAACATATAGTTTTTTTTTTTAAATAGTGAGATAATTTTACACATTTACATGTAATCTATTTTTCAACTTATTGTAATATATAGAAGTGTCTAAATCTTACTACATACTAATGTGATTTTGAAGTATTTAAAAATTCTTGTTGCCAAACATTGTTGTAAATTGTATGTAAATTTTTAAAAAACATTCTATTTGTTCATCTTTTTTATTACATACCAATAAGTATGAACTGTTTTTGTCCTCATTCGAATTTGTCATGTCCGTCCGTACACATAATCTTACTTTACAGATTTTCAAAAAAATTGTGGCGAGGTTGTGAATGTCTTGAACATTTAACATTAATTTTTCTTTTGGTTTTTACATTAATAATATCATTTTTTCTTACATGTTGAATACAAGCATTGTTTCATATTATTTTGATAAAATTATTAGAACCCTCTCACCCCCCCCTTTTACATGTAAGTTTCTTTTTAGTAATTATATTCACAGTTATTACTTTATGCAAATTGAAGAAGAGTTAAATTTATAGATACATATTGGTTTTTTTTACTAGTTTTTATTTATTTTGTAAGATTTCAGATTTATGTATTGTTGTATATTGATGAAATTTACTGTAACTTTTTTTAAAATTTTAAAACCTGTTATGATTAATTTTAATAATGAAAAGATATAATTATAATGTGAAAATATTAGGACATTTAAAAATCATTACTTTCGAGTTCATGTGTGTTGTGTAAGCTCAAATTTCATTTATTAAATATACACATGCATATCAAAAATCGGAGAATTGATATCTGAAGCGTTGTCTGCTTGTGAGGAAAAAAGTAATACATATTAATATAACTTTTAATAGTGTTGAGAATATAAATGCCCGTCGAGAACTTTTTTCTTGGTAATATTTTATTTTAACATTATCATTATTGAGCAATATCCACATTATTCATAAAATGTACGTATATATTGTAAATATTACACCCAAGTGCCTGATGATAATCTTCCAATATTAAGAAAAAGATTTTTCCTTTTTGTGTATTTTAAGTATATAAGATATAATAGAATATATTTCGCAATCTGACCCCCGTTTGCAATACTATCATTTTATGTATGTGCCATAAGATTACGAGAAAACATAATCTATCAAATTTATTCACTTTTGCTACAATACGCTAATCAGATGCAGCTTGTGTATTTTTTAAATATCCCCTCCCCCCTTTTTTTGTTAACAAAAAAATGATACTTATAGTTGTAAAATGGTTTTGGTGTAATGTGAATAAATCCTTATTTTTATAAATTGTTTATATTCATTATATCATTGATAAATGGCTTACGCATGTGTGAAATGAAAAAAGATTTATTATAATGATTTAATTAAATGGCGTCGTACAGACTGGGGAATGCATTACAAAATTCAACATTTTAAATACAATCTAGCTATGCAAACATATTTCTTATAGTTCTCTTGTATGCTTCGTTGAGGCCGTTAATTTTTTCTTTGAGCAATTTGATTTTAGCATTAGCTTCGGTAACAGACTGGTCCAAATCGAGCACTTGCGTCATATCTGTATACGCAAATTCCCAAAATTCCAATCCCATGTAAGCGATTCCTCTTCGGTATATTGCTTTCACGTTAACATTGTCAATTTCCAAAACTCTGTTGCACAAATATATGGCGGCTTCATACTCTTTGTATAGCAATTGGCAGTGAGCTAGATTATTATAAAGTTTGGTCTTCAAATCGTCCACCAAATGTTTGTCATTATCACTCATCGACTCAAAGTCTACTTTGGACAAAGTGAGCAGGAATTTCAACGCTTTACTAAATTGCCTGAACGCGTCTAGGGTTTCCCTCCGACGTATGAGCTCGACACCAGCGTATTTGTGCTTATTTGCACGTTTTACCTTTTTGCTCCAGTGCCAGTCGCAAAACAGCACAGGTTCGTCCATTTTGATTAATTTTACGTTGCACGATACTTCCAAGATTACTTCTTTCTCTTTGTTGTAATATATCATTTGTAATGTGCATAATTCGTTGCAGTATATATGTTGTAGACACCAATCAAAATCTATATCGAGATAGTTGGTTCCTTCGCCTAAGATAAATTTACCCGAGAAACTACTGCTGAATACAGTTCTCCGATCAGCTGGAATTTCCTTCCCTAATTTTTTGAACGATACGTCAGACAGTTTAACTTCGCAAGCCGTCCCTTCCACCGGACTTAGGCTATAATCTCCATGGAGCAGTATTTTTTTCTTTAGCAATTTGTTATAAGAAGTGCTTATAATAACCTCCCGTCCGTCCATTTTAGTATCCTTTCTATAATTGGCAAGGCAGTTTAAAATTATGCCACTGATGGAAAAATGTTGTAAGATGAAAGATGTTAAGATGCGTTTTGAAGATTAATAATGATATAATTCAATACGCAGGCCACACCATAAAAACCAAAACAAACGTGACAACCGGTGGTTCTGACGTATACTAAATCAACCATGACTTAAAATTTTCACATTTTCATAGAAAAGTAGAAAAATTCTTATTTTAAATATTTAATCAAAATTATGAACAAATTCTTCATCATGGGAAAAACTGATTACGTAGGAGAATTATTCTATCAATTCGATGTCCATCTAATTTTTAACATTCATCAACGAAGAAAAGCATTATCGACATCACATCTTACTTGGATTTCTCTTTCTATAATTGAAGTCAAGTCAAAAAGTATTTACTAACAATATTTTCCATATCCAGTTCCTATATAGCAACCTGTGATTGCTATTTCGGAACTGGATACGGAAAATATTGTAAATATTGTTGGTGTTTACTAAAAATACGTTGGCGGTAGGGTTCGATGCTGGCAGGGGAGTATGCGAGTGTATTGACCTCGATAAGGGATAATATGCGATGTGCTTTATTCCTATAGTACGATGTAGGAAATTTTTATATACAGAGCGTTATTGAACGATAAGTGCAAGGCCTTAAAATGGAGGGATTCAGTGATTATTCCCTACAAAGTGATCTCGCACATGTCACTAAAATCTCGATCATGGAACATCTGGCACCTGAAAATTCCATCCTTCAAGAAAATTCCATATTCGCGATTTTCATGGCATCGATTGTTATGTACGAGATTGCAATGTGAGTAATAGTACGTTTACCATATATAATATTAGATAATTGCATACTTTTTTGCCCGTTTACCGTTAAAAATCTATGAAAAGCTATGAAAATCCAATATATAATTTCGAAAGAGACTTTGCATATATGTAACCTTCGTTCGTTAGTTCGTAGACAACACGTTCGATTTTTTTCGATTCAAAGGATTCGAAGTCCCCGGGGGTGAAGGCGCTGAGGGCACAGGCACCGGATTCTGGTATACATATAATTTCGATAAAGACAGTATATATGTTTGTTCGTGAGTCAATTTAATAAAAAACAAATGCGTATTCAAATAAATTTATATAAAATAAAACTATTCAAATCAATTTAATGAAATGTTTACTTTTACATTACTCATTTTCAAGCGATTCATATTACAAATACCGAGTGAAGCCGGGTAAAACCACTAGTCCAATATAAACTTAATTCATGGTTCGGTGATTATCCCGCAAAAAGCGATCTCTTGTAAGTCACTAAAATCTCAATCACGTAACATCGGGTGCCCAAAATTCCATCAATCGAAAGCTTCCCACTTGCGCGAGGTCACTTTTTGCGGAATAGTCCGTTTACTTTAATTCATAAATAAAAGCTAATGCTCGAATTTTGAACTGTTTCGGTCTCTGTCAGCGCGCCAGAAGCGTTTGATGGTTTCTTTCGGGGTTTTATTTGTTGGGTGTATGATTATTACTGCAATCATTTATTAGTATGCCTGTTTTCTTAACTATTTAATTTGAAATACACTTTTTATATATTTAGAAATACAACTATAAATTATAATCATGTAATAAATTAATAATAGAAACATAACCTAAAAGTTTCCACATTCGATAAATATATTGGTTTCTTTATTTTTTTTTATATTAGAGTATTTATTTTTCATTGTCTAATGATACAATTTTTTTATTAATAAATTTAATTTAGTGAATTTGCTATTAAGACTCATTTTGGAAACTCCTAAGAAATTGAGTATTAGTTGTTAGCTTGGACTATTGATTACTTCTCAATATTTTGTCATATTGATTATTTATGGTATTCACAGATGTGAAAATATGGCACACATACGAGGGTTTCTCAAAATTGACCATGAATTCCACAATGTAAGGGTGTCTGCTTTGACTAATGCCTTGCAAGTGACCCCTTATATAAAAGACACTGCGATAGGATCGGAACCTTCCATATCCAACAATGATGTTAAGAAGTCACCACCTACCAATAAAGGTATTCTAAAAATTACATATAAACATAGTATGACGCGATAACTTCATCCGTATTGTAAATAATAATCATTCATTTGTAGATCCACAAAAGAGTCCAAAAAATGGAAATATCTGGAAAGACGAAATGGTGACTACAGAGTCTGGTGTCTATACTTACAATAGACTTTTGCATGATCGCGAAGATCAAAGGAAGCAGGCTATCAAAAATCTTTGTAATAATATGCAAAGAAGTATGGTTGCAAAACGGGAAGAAATAATGAACGAACTCCGACACCAACTCGAATTAGAGAACGAAAAACGAGCCCAAGAGCGTCGCAATTTAGAAATGAGAATTTTACAAGAGTGGGCTGCTGACGATGAAATTGCTAAGATTGAACAAGAAAAATTAGATCGTGAGTGTCGAGCGCATTCTGAAAGAATGAAAGAATTATTAGATAGAGAACGTACAAAGTTATTAGATACCTTGGAAAGTAGTAATTCCCAAATACGTGAACATTACCAGGAAATAACTGACTTAATATGTTCCAATAAATCAATAGGCATTGAGATATATGTTGAATATGAAACTACGGTTTTTAACATACTCTCATCGAACAATATTATTTTTGAAAACTGTCAAATCGGAAATGTTAGTGCTAGAGATATAAATATGGCTGCATCGTTAGAAACGGAATTAAAAAATATTAAAAACACAATACGAGCAAAAATTGCCCAAAGAGAATCTGAATTAAAAACAATTCCGGTTATTGAAAAGCAAGAAACGGTAAAGGCTATTGAAAATATAACTCCTTTACCCGCATATCCAACTGAGACTGTAGCCGTGGTTAAAAAAGCGCCAAAACTGTCTCAGTACTACAGTGAAAGATCATTACAAAAAGACTTTGAATTAAAAGAATTTTTATCCAATTATAAAGAAAGATACAGAAACCTTTTAGAGGATCCGTCCTTGAAAAAATTTAAATTTGACTGTCAAAAAGCGGTCAACACTCCGGTGAACGCTATTTCTTCACTAAGCGGTCCACACATTAAAGACAAATTCCAAAAATTGTTGGATCTCCTCAACGGGAATAAAGTTTTAGTTGGCGATGCGTATATAACTGCAGCACAACACCCACAAGGCAAAGCTTACTGCACAGATCTATTAGCTCGCAAAATTGTACGACAAGGCGAATTGCTAGTCTCGAGTCATCCAGAAGCTGCGTTTCCGATAGCTTCCGTCGCCGTGGGTCTGTGGGCCTACTTTCCAGATTTTGGCAAATTGTTGTGTGCATATTTTTATGAGAATTGCCCGTACTTGATCCCCGTGATGATGCCGCAGGTCGCTGGCCAGACTGACGAGGAATTTTACAAAATGAGAGGTTATAGGTACAACGACGAAGGGGTTATAGAGAAGCAAGATCAGTTTTTGAAAAGGGTGTCGGGTATTTATAAATTATATGCTGCGATATGGGTTACGAAGATGCCGAATTGCATTAAAGCACCGCATCCCCATGATTTGTCGCACGCTTGGCAGTGGATGGCAGCCTTCGTGAACTTAAATCCAGAGATCGATCTGAGTGCCACACTTTTGTGTGATTTTTTGACGATATGTGGATCGGACTTTTTGAAATATTATAAAAAACAGTTTAATAAGATTTTGAAATACTTAATCACGGACTATATGAATGAATTAGGAAAAATTGACAATGGAGGACCAAAAACTCGTTTAGATGTTTTCGTCCAAAATTTAGAGAAAAATAATCATTTATCTCCACCAGTGGGCATTCTTTCCGAATATGTTTGGTAATAAATTCCACATGACATATTTTATTCAAAACAATTTGTTTTAGTGATGGCTTGAAATTTATTTATTCAAAACTAAAAATAATTGAATAATATCTAAGAAAATGTTTTTTTTTTTATTTATTATAATATATGTACATGAAATGTTTTTTAAATTTATGATTTAAAAATTAACTTTTATGTTTGTATTATAAAAATGCATTTTCATTACATATGTAATTGCGAGATTTATTTGTTCACAAAATTATGGCATTTACCTGTCAGCTTAATATTTACTACATGAAAGAAATTTTCTAAGACTACATTATATTTTGCTATCTAAAATTTAGTTTTGATTAAATAAATCCAAAGTATCGATGAAAGTATTTGTCTCATTACATATTAATATCCATTCGTATGAGCACAGCATGTACCGGTAACCAGCAGTACGAAAACTATTATTCGGTACATTTAATTTGGACACATTCATGTCTAAGCGTGGCGTAAATGTAACAGCAATAGCCGACAATATATATTCATACTAAACAGCAGTACATGTCACCATAATGTATCGAGCAAAACCAGTTTAAATGTATTCACGCACAACGTGATGTCATAGTAGCGAGTGTACGCGCACTAACGAAAGTACGCATGCGCATATGAATATTTTCAGAAACTTCATATTGTGACAATATTGCTTGCGCTGTATCGTCGAGTATATGTAAGCCGATTTTGCCTTGCACTCGGCCAAAACTTGAAAGTGCATTGCTGTATGAATAGAGACTGTCGTTTACGTGAGGTGCTGTATCCATGAACTGTTGGATAGTGTGAATAAACCTTTACTTGTAATCATTAGAGCTAAGACCAGAAATATCCTATTGGAATACTGACTGATTCGGCCAGACATTCATTTTATTAAATATTCTTAACAATGATAATAAAATATTGGTTTTTTTTAATAGTGTTTTACCCATTGTTACTTTTTGATAAAAATAATGAATGGGTAAAATTGTACTTAATTATAATCCATGTATATTTTATTATAAGATGAGAAATGGCTAAGAATGAATTTAATTTGCCAAATCAATATATTCCAGATTAAAATATTTTAAATATTTAAAAGGCCATATCCTACTCCAGTAATCATCTTTCTACATATATAATTAGATTATGACTTCATGCAATATGTATTAATTTTATGTGTATTGAATTGTGATGCATATATGTAATCGATTTCTATTTTGACATGTTTTTTAGAAATACAAATTTACATTGTTAATAAATAATTTATTTTTATAATACACGTTTCTTTCATTTTTATTTTTGATGCACATATGTATATGTTTTGCGAAATTTACATCCAGTGGCGTAGCTAGAAATTTTGGGCCCTGATGCAAATATTACGCAAGGGCTTGATATTTTTTTTTATACGAAATGAAATAAGTTTATGTACATATTTTACATAATAAATATTCATATAATAGAGCAAATAATAAAATATTATAGAAATAATCTCACCAATTTGAATTTTTCTTTCTTGCTTTCATAATCACTAATTAAATTTTTAATTTCTAATTTTGCCGCTTATTTATTTTCAATGGCGAACAATGCAAGATTATTTTGTCTTGATTGTCTGATAGAGTTTCTTTCGTTGTTTTTAATAATTTTTAATTTACTGAAAGATCTTTCAATACTCGCCACTGTTATTGGTAAAGTAAAAAATAGCATAAACACGACATAAGCATCCGAAAATTCACTTTCCAAACAACTATATTTTCTTGTAAGTAATTATGAAAATTGTTTTATGGTCATGTTTTCAGTGAAATCGTTTTTCAATAATGAAATTACTTAAATGAACTAGTCATCAAATTGATCTGAGAAAACTTCTGGATATTTTTTCCTTAATTTTAAACAATTTTCTAAAATATTTTAATTATTTATTTATTTATTTAATAGTTTTGGACCATTGTGGCATTACAGGAAGAACCTAATGCGCCACAATTTGAAAAAGATATAAAAACAAGTATACTGTAAATAAAGGAAAAAAGCAAAAGCAGAAAACATGGTAAAATAAAATAATAAAAAAAAGTAACAAAAGGAAAATAATACCTCATTCAGAGAGAAAAAAAAAATAAAAGTGTAAAAATTAAAAATAAAATCCATAAATCCCATTCTTTGTTTACACTGAGCAAAATTAAAATAGTATATAAAAATGTACAAAAGAGAAAGAAAAAATAAAATAAAATAAAACAAAATATGAATAAAAAATAAAATCACAGCGAGGTCCAAATGGAAGAGAGTAGGTTAAGATTCCACTCATTCATCACATTCAAATTAAGAAAGTAATGATGAGCGCAGGTTACCAGATAAATATGTTAAGATAATATCCGACAATCTACGCTCCCCAAGGTGGAAAATATCACATTCAGGGACAGCAGCAACGATTTCATTGAGAAGTCGAATAGCTCTTGGAATAGGAGCCATTCGAAAAAGAACTGTGCGAGCAGCAGGTACAACCATTAAATGATGATGTCTACCACGCACATAATTATTAGGGACATAAAGTCCCAACTGTTCCAGCAACAACGGGCATGACGTATTACCACGCAATAGCTGGAGAACGAAACGAATTAACGAGAAGTTTCTCCGAAGTTCAAGGGAATTATACCCAAGCATGCCCAAAAGGAAAGGAGTAGGATAGAGATATGGGTAGTACCCATACTCTTTCTTATAAAGAAAACGAAGAAATGCTTTTTGCACTTTTTCTATAATAAGAGAGTAGTTTGCTTCATGCGGATTCCACACAATTGCATTATACTCTAGCTTACTTCTAACAAGCGAGTTGAAAAGCAAGCGAGAAGACAAGGGGTTGGAGAATAATCTAGCATATCTCAAGACAAATCCAAGTCGACGAAAGGAAACGTCAGCGATTGTCTTGATGTGGTTGTGAAAGGTGAATTGAGGATCAAAAGTGATACCCAAGTCGACCATTGATTCCACGCGCTTCAACAATACGGATCCAATGGAATATCCGTGACAATAGAGCGAATTCGCACGTCCATAACTCATAATAGCACATTTACTAGTATTCAGTTCAAGCCCTAAACTGGAACTGAACTCTAAAACAGCGTTAATATCAGCTTGAAGGAGAGAGGCTTGCCTCTCATCCTTAACAGCAAATAATAGTTTAACGTCGTCAGCAAACAAGAGACATGAAGCATTGCGTAGTACTTTTGGGAGGTTATTAATGACTATTGTAAATAGTAAAGGGCCTAAGGTGGACCCCTGAGTTACACCAGATCGCGTAAAAAATGAAGGAGATTCATAAATACCATATCTAACAAATTGCTTCCTATCACTAAGATAAGAAGCAAAGAGTTTAAGAAGACGTGGAGAAAAGCCCACTTCAGCTAATCTGATCATAAGAGCGTCATTGTTGACAAGATCAAATGCTTTTCGAAAGTCAAAGTAGGCTACATCAACTTGTTGTCCACGGTCAACTTTAGACATGGTATAATATGAAAAGCAGGCAAGATTAGTGGTAGTGGAACGACATGGTGAAAAACCATGCTGCTCATCACACAACAATCTTTTGAACTGCAAAAGAATCAAACGGTGAAGGATATTATCGAAAATTTTGGGAATAGCCGAGATGATAGCAATAAGTCTGTAATTTTCAACCTCATTTTTAGAGCCACTTTTATGAATGGGAATGACTCTAGATAATTTCCATTTTTCAGGATAATTACCAGAACCCAGAATAAGGTTAAAAATAAACTGAAGAGGCTCTAAGAGCGAATTACAGCATGCCTTTAATACGTCAGGGGGCACACCGTCAGGCCCAACAGACCCTTTCAGCTTCAAATTATGATGAATCATAATATTTGCGAGGTTCAAGAAAACTGACATAGTTTTACACTGACTGCATTTCTTGAAAGCGACTTTTAAGTTGACCGTTTACCTAGTTAATAATGTTATAAAATACATTTAGTCTGAATAGTTATTCACTGTTGAATCTGTAATCGGATGCTAACTCATCAGAATGACGTTTAATTAATGATATTTCGACGTTTGTGTCATACGCAGCTTAACTTATATATGGCATAAAATATGATACATATTTACTTGTCTTTTGTTGGAATACGTGAGAAAGTATTTTGTCATTTTCTGTTCTGTTCTGTTACAATATTCGATATATTTAGATAGAAAAAAATATTTTTTTCATATTGAGTGTTAAAAAATTTGAGCCATTGTGGAGCATGGGCCATGATGCTTTGCATCACTCCGCGCAATGGTAGCTACGCCACTGTTTACATCAATGATCGACTTTTAATAATGAAACATGATTGCCACTGATAAACTTACCTCGAAGAAAGTGTCAATTATTAGTATTACTATTATTGGTCACTAATAGAGTGCGATATCTAATATATAATTTCGAAAGAGACTTTTTTTTGGTTGCGATTTGAAAACAAGTCGTAGTTTCTATAACGATTCAATATATATTTTTTTTCGATTCAAATAAATTTAATAAAAAAACAAATGAATATATACTATTAGATTCGCAATGTTTAAGCTGTTTATATTACAAATACTGAGCGAAGCCGGGTAAAACAACGTAAAATAAAGTTTGCTCAAATGAAATAGTCAAACACGCCTTCATGGAATCATAACACAGTATTTATATACGTAGAAATAGCAGTACAGGTAAAAAATAGTGTATTTACCTTCCAAATATATTCCACACAATAAGCGGACAGTAAATTTGGAATTATTGAATTCGATGTTTAGTAAGAATCAAAAGATTTCATGAGCCGTACTATTTGCATGTTCATGTCATCGTGAAAATTTATATTACTATTGTACTTTGTAAAATCTCTTCCCGCTGAAGTCATCATGGGTGTTACCATCATTTTTTTCGTTTTTAATATGTTGATTACTTGCTGAAACATAAAACGTCAATTGGTTAGTTCTTCGAGTACATATTAGATTTTTGAGTGAAGTAATGTATGTATAATTATATTAATTGTATTGAAAAAGTCCAACTAAGATTTATCGAATTCCTACGCTACCGTTTGCCCATACTGTTCTCGATATTTTAAAACTCCTATCCTTTAACAATATTTCTGTCAGACGACGACTCACTGATGCTACATTCCTTTTTAAACTCCTAAATGGTTTCCTTGATAGTCCCGATCTACTGAGTAAGGTTGGTTTCAGATTCTCAGTTAGGTATACTAGACCCTCTTTTCAATTAATCCTTTCAAAACCAATTCCCTAAAATATTCCTATCTACAGCGTGTTTATCGTATGTTTAACGGGGAGCTGAATGACGTTGATCTATTCGGTATTTCATTGCATCAATTCAGGACTGCCATCAGGAGAATCTTGATTGATTGATCCATTTCTATTTCTATTATATAATCTTTATCCAATATTATATCACTTTATATTTAGTTATGCACTGTTCTATTTAGTAATGTTTTAGTTTTTATTCTTTTCTTTTTATTTGTTTGTCTCTATGTATCATTTTATGTAATTTGAAAAGATATATAATTGGGCTCAGATGTTATTATGTTACATTTATTCTTTATTTTTGTGCATTTATACATGTGTTGATTTTTCAATAAATAAATATAAATATTACCAGAATCAACTTTATGAGGTAAACAGCAAAGGTTAAAAAACTTATGGTCATCAAAGCGCTCTCTGCCGACGGAAAGTCCAAATGATGATCATTTTCTTTAAAACCGCGACCTTCTGCTCCACCAGAGTTCGCCCACAATGAATTGAATTTTTCATCTACAGATAACAGGTTACATCTTTTAAAATATACATATATATAAAATATAATTTTCAACTACATTTTTAAAACATACCAATATGGATAAGTATATTATCATGAATATTCTTGAGAAACAGTGCCTTTTCTTGTAAAGCCGTTGGAACTTTAGAAAATAAATTCTTTTGCAGTTGTGATAGTAATGAAGACGCTATTGTTGAATCAAAAATGCTGCCAATTGAACTAGTTTTTATATTATTTGCCACATTTGTGGCTTTCGATTTGTTAGCGTAGTTCACCGATGAAAAGTTTTTCGACACTTGTTTTATATCAGAAATGATACGATCGTCACTCAATAACGTACTTTCAGTACTGAATATTTTGTAGGTTGTGTCGTTAATACCCGAAAACCGGGCGAAATTTTCATCACTACCAAAGTCTTCATAACTCAGGGTGATATTATCAACATTTGAATTCTTTCTTATCGAAGGTAATTTTACCCATTTTGAGCCGTCGATACATTTGACAGCGATCACTACTAGTAAGCACAAATTCACAAGTTTCATGATAGACATACTGTAGTGTAGTCTACTTGAGTATAGCAAATGATGTTATAATGTGTGTGATTTGAGACTGGAATACAGAATGGGGGGGTAGGGTGAGGAACAGCTAACTGAATTGTAATTATTTCAAGCAAGTTCAGATGCTCTCTCACATGTGACAAAATCGTTCACCCTTGAAAAGCAGTCTTTTTATTTTTACTGTTACGTTTACATTCTGCCGGTATATTCAATCGGCATATGTGAGAATGGTTTGAGTTGTATAATAGAAATAGTATTTTTGGGCAGTGGTGCAATCTCGACAGACCATTTAAATAGTAATAGCTGAAGGAAAGTTTCAGCACAGTACGTACTAAATTTCGATGCGAAAATAGCAACAAAATAATGTTCGAAGCAGCTTTGTGCATTTTCTACAAGGCATCAAGGTCGATATTTTTGCTTGACGTAGTAAAAACGTATAACGTAGTAAAAAGATTCTAAAAAAACAAACACTTAATTTTTATTTTGTATTATGTATTCATGTATGAAAAAACTTCCAATAATAATAGCCATCGTTCAAATAGATTATTGGCATCAAAGGTCGAACATTTTCGTTCATAATATTATATTATTTTATTTAAATGGTGCTTTTTAATATCTTTTGTGTTTTTAAGTCAAGGTAATTTTACATTTTATGCAGCATATTACGGCGGTGTTAAATTTTTCGGGTAAAAAGTGAGACTAGAAAAATCTTATGACGGCTATAAACATGTAACGCTTTAATACATTTTAATCTAGCAATAAATCACGGTTGAGACTATATTTTTTAATCGATTAATGTGCAAAACCAGCAGAATAGACTAGTGGTTAGCATATAATGCTTTGAACAGAGTGGTCACGGGTTCATATCCCACTGGTTTCTGCTGGCCAGACCTTGGATTTGTGACTCCAGGTCGATCGTTTCCTATCATAGTTTGCCAAATTATCTGATCTCCATTTAAGCGGTTCCAAAAAATTGACAATTTACCCATTTTCTCGCAAAATCTCGACTTTTCAGTAATCTCGAATTTTGCCGAATTGTACAAAATGCTGCTGTGGATGTTAATTGATATGTATTTATGTACTTTATAATACTAATAATATTTGTATCATATATGTATACAATGTTTCTGGCCCGGAAGGCACATTGGGGTTACCTTTCAGGCCTTTCTGGTATAAATTAAACATAAAAAAGAAAGTGTAACGTGGGAACATGAGAGAGAGTATCAAGCGCCTAAGTGCATTCGTGGGTGAACAATAGAGACCCCAGATTAGGCTAACGGGACTCAGTAAGTGCCCAAACAAAGGATACGCTGGAGTTCTCACTGACCTGGGCGATTGCATGTGTCAAACAATAGACTCGCCAGGGTAGACCTTTAAGTGCCTAGACAATAGACAAATTAATGGATCGGGGAAGCTATGATGGGCAACTTGTCCTTTATAAGGAGGTATACACGGTAGATCAGACTATTCTGGAGTGAGCGGTGGATCCGTGTAGACCTTTTGAATCGTTAAATTAATACTGTAAAGCGGCTTGGGCCTTTCATTTGGATGCTGAACCCACCTCTACGCAACAGTAGTATACGTTTCAAATCATCGGACAGGTGATAAATGTAATATGGCCAAGGTTAAAAGGTCCTTTATGTTATACTAGTGGTTTTTGTAATATAAACAGCTTAAACATTGCAAATCAATTTAATAGTAAACATTAATTTGTTTTTTTAATAAATTTATTTGAATTGAAAAAAAAAATATATTCAACTATGTCGATATCGTTATCATAGAAACTTTGATTTGTTTTCGATGTTCCCAACAAACCTTACATATAAAGTCTCTTTTGAAATTATATATTAGATTACAGTCTATTGTATAATACATATGCATAGTACAATATATTTGATATCATTACACTTTATATTTACAAAACATGTATTTTAAGATCTTCTCAAACTGTACCTAATGAGTACAATTGTGAAAAAAAATCGCATCTTTCTTTGTAGGGGTTGTATTTCATTTCCAGATTTTCAGTTATACTGAGGTAAGGTATTTTTGTACTGTTACTTACTTGTGGTAAAATTATCGGTAACAGTTCTGATGTTGAAGGAGTAGGATTTCTAAAATTAAAATGTGTATGTAAGTAAGATTTATTTTTGATATTGATAAATATATAAAATAAAAATCATCCTACTTACCCATATTTGAAAAAATTTGAAAACAATTTCAAGAGTCTCATTGAGGTATTTTTTGAAATTTCGTTTCTTTCAATGATAAACCTCATTGGCAAACCAAATACATAACTAACATCATCAGAATGTGCAGCGCCATTTAAATGTATGTCGTTTACTGAATCACGATTCCCTGGCTCCACATCACCCAAAGCAAATTCATAACAGTACATTGGGGATCTTAAATCTTCAGACCGGATTTTTATCGTTTTGCACGATGCGTATAAGTACGCACTGTCTCCTAACAAGTCTACATAATTTTGCAATGTCTCTATGCTTAGCGATTCCCCTTTCAAATAAAATTGTTTTGTTTTTTCAATTATTTCATTTCTTGTCGACTGTCTTTTAATGGACATTAGTATATCGGGAGGAAGTACATACTCTATCAAATCGTTGTATGATGTTATATATTCTGACACATTGAAAACTTTTCTTATGAAACTAAAACCCTCATTATTATTGAAGCCAATCATCGTTGGCACTTGGGCGTAATCTCCGGATTTGAGAATGTGTTCCGGGAAATCTAACAGAAAACCATCGTCTCCCTGCTCAACACTGGGTGTAAAATGTAAACCATAAGGCGAAATTATATCACTGTCCATTTTCTCCGCAGCCGCTACTATGTCTATTCCATTTGCATTCTGCAAAAAGTTGACCAAATTCTTGATGTTTTTACCCTCGAAGCCCAATCGATATCCGAGACTAAACGCGTTCGTCAACGGGTCGGCGGTGAAACTCCATGGATTAAGAACTGAGCCGCTGTGTTGTATTGCTTTTTCGAATAATCCTTTAGCCATAGGCGAAATGGTGAGATACTCGACCATCGAAGACCCCGAGCTGACTCCATACAAGCAAATGTTATTCGTATCTCCTCCGAACATGTGTATGTTGATTTTCAACCATTTTAAAGCAGCGACCACGTCTTTCAATCCGGCATTACCTGGAGCTTCCTCTGTGCGAGTTGATAAAAATCCAAACACGCCAAGTCTGTAATAAACATTGACTACAACGAGACCTTCATTTATCAAATATTCTGGTCCGTACGATGTAGTACTGCCACTTCCAAATTTAAAAGCTCCTCCATGTATCCAGACGACGACCGGGAGTCTTTTATCTGCCAATGTAGGGGTGTTCACATTCAAATACAAACAATCTTCACTTCCTCCGATGACACGTAAAATATCGTCCTTTTGTAAACAAGGTTTGTTTTCCTTCGTCGAATCTTTTACACCTTTCCATGACTTTGGAGGGACCGGAGCCTGCCAATGATATATTTTATGTGCATTAATCTAACGTTACAGCAAGACTTCAACTTTGAACTAAATGTGACTCACCTGAAATCTGACAGGTTTCTCGGCATAAGGTATACCTCTGAAGGAATAATAATCTACTACATTATTACGGACGATTATTCCTTTCACCAAACCATAAGAAGTGGCCACCAGAGTATAAAATTCAGGGTTTTCAGAAGGTGAGTCATCTATCTGACTTCTGTTTTCTTCTTTCGAACTATATTGATCAAGACTGTCAATTTCTATTTTTTGACTTAGTGAAACGTTTATTGGCGATGCTGTTGTCGTAGGCTGAATGCTGCTCGATTTAACTTCTGGTACAGTAATGTTATTAATTGTAGTACTCACGTTATTTGATTTAGAAGGGTCTCCAATTATATCGTGCTTCACCAATGGCAACGATATCTTTACTGTAGATGACAATCTTCTCGTAGAACTTTGTCTTTTAAATCTCAACGATTTATGATAATCTGCTGTACAAATTGGTATTAACAACAACAGACAGCCGTACAACCTCATTGTGTCAACTAACTTGTCTTATGATTGGTGAATTGATTTTATATATGTGTTGAACCTGGTGGAGAATGATTTGAAAAAAATATTTATGTTAATATATACAACAGTTGTGACAGATCGTATATCAAAAAACATTTAGTATTGAAGTGTTTTTTGTCAATAAATGTTTCCATTTTATCAATACTAAAAAAACCAAACGTTTCAAAATAAATGATTTCTAAAGGAAAATTTATATAACAGGAAAAAAATTGAATGAAAATAATGATAAACTTTACAAAAAGGATATTTATTGTAATTGTACCCTTTCCCATACAAATGTAAACGATGGTTCAATATAAAATATTAGTCTTATCATCTATACTAAAAAATCTAATTTTTCCAAGCTTTTTTCGTGTATGTTAGTATAAATTAAATAACAAATAATTCATGTTACATCCAAGCAATAAGGCAACATTAGCAATGAAGATATCCCAGACTTGAAGGCCTGTTCCGGAGTGATACGGATGACTGTTAGCCATCTTGTAAGGAAGTGAATAGAATTAAGAGTTTCATGCATATCCCTCCGCAATGGGCTGAAGAAAGACAAGAATAAATATACGTATAATTTAACAAATCATCGTTTTTCAAGCGGAGACACATTAGGAAACATTATAATATAATCTCAATAAATAATATAACTAACCTTATTATTAATATATACTTAGATGCATACCATAAAATTTTAATTGAAGCGATTATAATTTTAAAGAGTATGTATATATTTTGTAAATACATAAATATAAATTATATATACAACCATCATAGTAAAAACATTGGCAATTATATTTCAGGTAAAAGTTTGTTACAAAAATATTGCACTAAAATTGTTTTTTTTTATTTGTTATAAATTAATTATACATACATTTAATCCGACTATTGTGAATATATGATATATATTGTTTGAAAATATGAGAAACGGCCATAAATGCACATTCTCAGTTGGAATGTAATTTTTACCAAATCATGCGAGAAAATATTACAAGTACTAGAAATATTAAAAAGACTACAAGTAAAATATATAAAAAACAATTGCACATTGTTTCAAAACAGAAATAAATTAATGCATGTGATTCAATATACAAATAATACATATAAAAATTTAAATTCCACAAACAAAACGATTGTAAATAAAATATTACAGTATATTTATAAAAATATAAATGGTAAAATTATGCTATTATGATACGTGTTTTAGAAATAACAATTGGAACCACAAGTTCTAATCCTTGATGTCAACATTATAAAAAAAATAAATGAAAAACCAAGAGTGTTACAATGAGCACATACATATACAAAAAAAAATATAGTAGCGCAATTTGAGAGTAAACATATGTATAAAATACATGTAAATAGAACAATTTTATCCTTTATAAATAAATCACAAAAAAATTGAAGAATCTGCTACAAAATGGCGAACTGATCATTTTTTAATTGCCGTTAAATAATTTAAATACGTGTAATAGGCAATATAAATCAGTAAACAAAAACAGTAACTGAAATGAGCATTTCGAATACCGTAGACATGCAAGAATTGTAGTAGACTCCTCAGATTAAAACCCGAAAGATTAATACATACTTTGTTCGAATTTTGTGTGAAAATTTGCATACACAAGTCATATACAAATTTCATATAGAAAAAGAGAATATAAATAAATATTACAAGCAATATTGTATAGTCATTTTCGATGCCAGAGAGTACATACATAAAGGAAAAATATAACGTCAATGTGAATTTTAAACGAATAAACGAAAAAAAATAGTGATCAGGTGCTTAGCTTTCACCCATTGTAAAATGTATAGCCTCACGATTACATTATCAATTTTATTCGTATTTTAAAAACTAGACCATCAATAAATAAGACAAATACAAAAGTAAGATTCATAAACATTTAAATAGTATGAATATCAATATTGGTATAAAAAAATATAAAGCTTTACACATATTAAGAGACTCGAGAAAAAAAATAAATGCAGCATCGTTACTAAAACTATGTCATGTATATCACAAGATAAAAAATTGAGTAAATGGAACCAATTGCAAAGCTTTAAAATGTAATACAATCAAAAGAGCACAATATTGACTAAGACAATAATATTAGATAGAGATATAGGAAACCATTATCTTAACAAGAATTTTTTTTGACACATTTACATCCATTAAAAATTTGTATTTAATTTAAGTTACACAATATTAAACATTTTTTTGTTAAATTTTTGTCTTACACAGACGAGAACAATTATAAAAGATACAAACTAGTTATAGATTCATACAAACACTAGGAGCATAGTTAAAATCTATCATATCATGTAAAAGTTAATGGAGATATTTGCAGAATGCAATTTGGAATGTAACGAAGAGAATAAAATAGTTCTTTTTTCCTCAAAAATACACATTCAAAAAAGATTATTTCAAGAGATTCAAATGAAACGATGGCTGAACTACAAGTGCTACGATATTTCTTTTAATGTTTTAATACTCAAAGACTATTAAAACGGGAAGACGATATAAACGAGATTCCATCACATGATTTGAAGGTATGTTATTTTATGAATATAATACAATACTATCAATGCGTATAATGTCGAAAGAAAATTGATTTAAATACTACATACATATCTGGGAAGACTTAAATAGCATTTGAATGGCAACGGTAGCACCATTAGCGCACATATGTATTGAAAAAATTATTGTTTCAAATTTACATAGTAAAATAATTAGAGGAACATCTTCATTAGTAAAGTAACAATTAAAAAATTATTGACAAAATAAAAGCAATTGTAAATTTGGTCCCCAATCAAGCAAAGTAAACATGTTTCTATAATAAAAATTAAGTTGAATTATTACTATTCACATTGCAGTACATACATAATTACTAATGCACTTTTATACATACATATAAAATTTTCTCCTTTCCCCATTAAAAATACTGTAAGAGTAATAATTCAACTAACTTGTTGTTTATTAAAATGCAAAATTTCGACATTCGTTTTTTATGAACATAATGTATTGATTCGAATTTGTTTATCTAATGTAATTTATTACAAAATTACTAAAAACATTACCACTACAATAAAAATTAAGCAATATAATGCTATAATTTTACAATATAAAAATTTTGATCACTGTATACGTTATTTGTTCGAATATTCTCAGTGAGCAGATAAAAAAATTACAATCATATATGAAATAAAATAAAGTAGAAATTCATTTCCATCATTTACATACACAAAGAAATAGTATTATGTATATTAAATAATTATTATATTAAACATAATTCAAAAAAATAAATATTTAATTATACTTGAATGAGAGTAATTTCTGCCAGTAATTTTTTTTCTTAGAATGGTCATCGCCGTTTCCTAATCTGTCCATACTTTTACATTTCTTTCCTTGTCTAGGATTTGTAGACTTAGTGATCAAACCAATTGAGTCGGCGCCTATGGATAAGTTACGTTCACTTTTTTCGCAAACGGGACTTTCGGAGATATCACCTATTCTATCGATACTTTTACTCTTTCTTTTGTTCCTAAAATTTATCATTTCACATTTCTTTCCAGTAGTGGGATCAGTTATAAAAAGGCTGAATATAAAAACGGTTTTATCGTTCGATTTATCTGACGTGTTAGGACTAAGAGAGGGTCAGGTTTGTGCCTCCTCAGGTTTAGAATTCCAGCGAATATTGTCAGACTCATGAGTTATATACCTAAAACCAACTGCCGTTTCCAACTGTCTCAAATCCTTCCATGTCTCATGATCGTGCAGCCATTTATGAAGTAAACTCTTGTCTACCGTGAACCTTTTACGTTGTTTGACTTGTAATAAATTATTTATTAAATTAATAGCTGAAAACGACAAAATTACTGTTTAACGTACATACAAAAAATAAGTGTATTAATTAAATACGAGATAATTACCATCTGCTGATATCTCATTCCAAGGATTAGGTGGATACATGAATGCTGCATTTTGTATTTGTTCGTTGATATCTTCATCTTCGTTGAAAGGAAATGTTCCGCTTAATGAGACATAAACTATAACTCCGACACTCCACATATCTAGTGATCTGTTATATCCCTTATTTCGTAATACTTCAGGTGCTATTTAAAGTTCACGAAAAAAATACATAAATAAAATAAATTTTAATTCATATGTACATATGTATGTAGATACTAGGTATTATTTATAATCAAATTACCTAAATATGCAGGCGTGCCAACAACCGATCTCCTAAATGATTTTTCCCCAATAATTCTAGCAAATCCAAAGTCACACAATTTAACTTGGGGGAAATCACTATCTGATGATAGTAAAACATTTTCTGGCTTCAAGTCACAATGTACAATATTTTTACTATGAAGATGTTTCAGCGCCACCAAGATCTATTGAAAATACAAAACAATAAAGACAATATACATATATGTAATAAATCACACCGACATTCCAAAATGCATACTTAACATACCTGAGTTATTAAAAACTTTGTGATTCGCTCGGTGAGGCGACCGCGTTCGTGTGATAATATCATTTCTAACATGTCTCCTTTCAGCTTTTCCATTACTACAAAAATTCGCTCGGGAGTTTCAAACATCCGTTCCAAATTCACCACACCGGGATGTGACAAGTTTTGCAAAATTGCTACCTCGTTCTTAAGCTGAGCTTCTTGTTTCGTGGGAAAACGAAGTTTATCTATAACCTTAAATCATACAAGTACATATCTAAATGTGTACAAAAATTTGACTAAAAATATGTAAAAAGTTATAAAACTAGAGTATAGAAGAGTATTCACATTACACCATTGGTTAATTTTTCAATAATGAAATTCTTTAGACATAATATTTATTCTTATCTCAAAGTTCGTTCCCAATTATCTTCTTAAAAGGAAGGAGAAAATATTGAGTCATGCCGATTATTATTTAAATGAATTAGGAACAGATGTTATAAATGTAGTTAGTCCTTAGATATCATAAGGTAATGATAAAATACTTTTTTGTGGTAGTCTAATTACACTGTTCGACAAATGACGACTTTTTTTTTTTGGTTCAGAGACAAGATGACTTTTCTTATATGTAGATCTATGCCCAGTGAACACGAATCTGGTAATAAAAAATGTTGATTGGCTCGAGATTCGGAGATATGTGTGTTTTTTAAATCGCACGATTTTTCTATATCTTGGTGTTGTTCGGTCGATGTCGCAAAATTTGTCAATTTCCTGTTCAAAATGAATATTGGATTCTATAGTCGGGTATTTTATCTTTCATTTGTAGTACTTTTCAGCTTTCAAATCTCTCTAAGTAGTCGTCCAGTTCAAATCAACAGTCAAAAGTACGTATTTTCACTTGAGATTTTTTTTCCACTGTTAATACTCTTTTATATTGAGTATTTTCTATTGAAACATGTTTATTGGGATAATGTTCTGGCCACAATATTTTTTGTTTTCGTTTAAAAGGGTTAATTGGAAGTGTGCTGAATTTTAAATCGGTAAAATTGCGAGCTATTTCGCCAACTTTAAATCGGTAAAGTTGGCGAAATTTTTAGCATGGCGGGCTTTCAACAGAAAAGACGCCAGCACTCAAAGGGTTAACCAAAGCAACGAAGTAAATAACAAAAATAATTAGATACATCATACATAGAAACGCAGCTAGTAAATCTTCCGAATTGGATCAAATAATTGGAAAAAACAGGAGAGATTATTATTTTAAAGTGCACACCATTGTGGCATTACATCCATCAACATAATATATTATATTAAAAATGTGCTTACTTTTATTGCAACGGGTCTGTTAGTTCTTTTGTGAATGCCTCCGTATACGATTCCAAATTGTCCAGATCCTAATACCTCGTCGGGGAATATTTGATACAATTGAGACATATCAGTCACTCTTTCTTCTGGCATACCATTGCTACTTTCTCCTGTAAGTTTTAATACAACATAATTCAATTTCAAAGCACTAAATTTAAGTTATATTTTTCAGGTTATGTAAATACCAGATTGTTGAGTGACGGGCATAAGAGCCTGTCGAATTGCAGTCTCCCAAGACTTTGCAAGATAAGCTCCGACACCACTATCCGGTGGTGGTAAAGCAGCACTACCTAAATTACCAGTTAGATGAATTAAGGGATCTGCACCAACCATGTAATCCACATTAAGAGTTCTCAATTCGAAACAATGCATCACATCTGAAAAAAAATATATATTTTACTTATAAATTTATATATATATATGAATATCATAATGCAAATATAAAGAAGTGTTTACTACCTCCTTGTGGAACCCTAGCCGTGTCTATAGTTAAAATATCACTCAAAGGAATCTCTTTATAATATTTAGCACCCTGATCGGATTGAAAAAGTGTTATAGATTTTGTATCCAATCTCCAATAGTGTCGTTTGATCTAAAAGTCGTTCCAAAATATTTTAATACTATTTGAACACATATTTTAACCATATAAAAATATATTTAGACATACAGTTTTATCTTTATTTGTGAAATGGACAAGCCAACCTTCTTTGATACATTTAGAACCGGGCTTTTTAGTGTGCTTGACGGATTGTACAATTCTCATTAACGGAATGTTGGCACTGGGTGACGAAGATGAACTGAAAAAGTGTTGTATATGATTTCGACTAAATAAATAGATTTTTATAATAATTTTTTTTCATAGAATAAGCTCACCTGCTTGGTCTACTGCATGATATTTCTTCAGACGATGAATTACCAGCATCTATGTCCGGAGATACTACTGTAGGGCTAGTTTGCGCCGTAGCACTTCCATTAATAGCGTTCGCTTTGATAGCTGCATTTTCTGTGTCTGAATCGTCTTCTTCTTCACACATAAAACACGAGATGAGTTCCCGTTCGCTTCCAGTGCTACTATCTTGATATTCACCTTAATTCGTGCAAGTAACGACAATGTTAAATTTGATCCAAAAAATCTACATACGCTTTGTAAAATAACCAAATTTGGTATCATACTTCCAGTATCCTTTACAACCTCGCCGCTACAGTCCTTTGGAATTTTTTCTAGGCATTTTTTGTGTACATTATGGTGACAGTCTTTACACTGAAGCCCCTGTTTGAATAGACCTTTGAGAAGTTTACGACAATGTCTGCATACTGTAGGCCTTGTATATGAATGAAGCACAAAAGTGTGAGGAATGTTGACATTTGGTTGATTACTTGTCCAGGTAGATCGTGCGCTTAGTGACGGAGAACGATTTTGTTTATTCGCGGGGGATACGGTGAGATTCTGTGGAAAATCAGTGTATGTGTTAAACTCATATTATAACAATGTCTATGAATCGTGTGCATTGACTGATTCTTTTCATATATATTTTTTTTCATATTAATAAAACATGCAATCACATAATGATTTTTGTAATATTTGTATATGATTTACGTTGTTCATTACAAAAACAAAATGAAAGTTTGATCAGTATTTACAATTATAATGCATGTATGAAATAAAAATATGAATAAGAAAATCTGATAATTGTCAAATTCAAATAAAAGACAAAAATATAAGGAAGACTTTATTGATGAAAAATACAAAATGAGTATAAATACAATAAAAATATAATTATATTTTAATAAATATGATTTTAGCACCAAATTAACAATTATCAGATCTTACTATACCCAAAACCAATAATAAAAATTAGTAATTCAGAAATAAAAATTCTAACTAAAACTCTACAGATCTTGGAGTATTTTAAAACAAAAAATTAATAACAAAATTAAATGTTTATGAAAATATGCTTTAATATTTAAATACAAATAATATTGTATGAATGATAAAATAATTTTTAAGTTGTTTACAAGAAAAAAATCAATATATAAAACTATTTTACAATAAATGGAATGATGAAAGTTAAGAATTCAAATATAACCAGTTACAAAAAAAGTCATAATTTAATACTGACACACTTGGCAAATATTAGAGCATAAATTTATAATAATATTAAAAAATGAGAATTCTAAAAAAAAATCACAAACATAAATAATACTTTAAATAGAAGGAAAAAATGTCACCCTTCGAAAAATAAATGCTATAAGAATAATTAACTTAAAAATTACTACGAATAATATTAGAAAATTCTAATGTAATGATAAAAGAGATTTCTTTTTAAGTCGAATATTTTACTATGAATATAAAAATAAATTTGTGAATACATAAATTATAAAAGAATATATGCATGTATTTATATGTGTGAACTTTTCAATCACCACTTTTCGAATTCAAGTTGACAAAATCAGCTAATTTTCTTACCAAAGAATTAGCATCATCAGTTTGTGACGTTAGTGAGCCTTGTGACACACGAGACGGAGAACGTGGAGGTGGAAGTGTAGATGGGCGACGACTGCCACCACCGATTCCAGTCACTTGTGAACAATTGTTAGGAATCTTCACAGCACATCTTTTATGATAATTCAATCCACAGCCTATAATAAACGAAAAGGTTTAAACAATTTAGTAACACATCCATATTATTTATACAATGCAGATTTTCAATCAGAATAGAATTTCAATGCATAGTTGAGTTCCATGTAAGTTTCACACCTTCACATTTGAGACCTTGTCGTACCAGACCGAATAACATTTCACCACAAAAATCACAAAACGTGGGCGCTTTATATGAATGTACTGCTAAAGTGTGAGGCCTCACTATAGGTATATCATCTGGTGTGCACAAATTCCCTAAAAAAAAAAAATTAGTACATAATGTTAAAGAAATATGATAACGTGCTTTTTAAATGATCAAAAACTATTCCTCACTGTTGGCTATGAGGACAATTTCAATGAGGGTCTCATCTGTGATATCAGCAGCAGAATTTATAAGTTGTAGCACGTTGGTTGAACAATAATCATGCCTAAAAAGTAACAACCTATCCGAAAGGCGATTTAACCCATTATCCGGCATCTGAAACATCAATTAAGTTAATAATAAAAATATATATAGGAAATGCTTATATAAAATTAAATAAATAATAATATATAGTCGGTTACCTTTGAGTGTATAAATTCACAAGCTAAGTCTTTGAGTGAACGAAGATTGAGAGCTGTAGAAGAAATGCTAACTGCATCTCGTAAAACTCCGAATTGGAACATAAATGTTATTTCTGGGCCTTCCATCGTTATCTCCTGCAAAAAAAATAAAATTACGTGTTAACAGCTAATAAAAACAGCATTTTATTCAAAAATTAACTATGTGCAATGTAAATATGAATATTTATAAGGATTAAAGTCTTATAAAAATATATAAAATACGCATTGTTAATTTTTTATTTAAAATATTACGTAGGTTTTATTACGTATGTATTCAATTAACAATTGGCGAATCAGTTGACACTACCAAGATGAGCAAGCTACAACTGTTATTGGTGATATTTTTGTGTTTCGTAGACATAGTTTTCAATTATCAAACTATTTACGAGTCTAATAATACAAATAGTTTGTCATATGTTGAATCACAATATAATACAAGGAAAAAAAGAGAGAGTGACAAACAAGATGATGGAGTTGAATTTCAACTACCCACAGTAAAACACAATTTAGGAATTACAGGAAAAAATATGATGCATGAAAAGGATTCAATGAAAAAAGTCATTCCAATGATAAACGAAAATAATGTAACGGTTAAAGTAGACAATCTATCGAGAAAAGAAGATTTAAAGAAAAAAGTATCAGCTGTAGTATCTACTTCTAATGGAATGGTGGAGGGGCTCTTTGTCGAAAAGAATAATACCAAATATTATTCATTCAGAGGCATTCGGTATGCGGAAAAACCTATTCGTTTTCAAGTAAATATACTGAATATACATATTTTTTCATATTTAATCTGGATAAATTATAATTTAAACATTCACAATTTTACACTCAATGGGAAGTTGATCGTAAATAGAAACGCCATATAACGAATCATTTATTTATGTTATTTCCATAGAAATATAACTTATCTAATATATAATTTCGAAAGAGACTTTGTATGTATGTAAGGTTTGTTGGGAACATCGAAAACAAAGCAAATTTCTATGACGACGATTCGATATGGTTAAATATTTTTTTGTTCTATTCAAATAAATTTAATTAATATTTACTATTAGATTCGCCATATTTAAGCTGTTTATATTACAAATACTGAGCGAAGCCGGGTAAAACAACTAGTTATCTATAAGTTGGTTACTAACACTAGTATATCATAAAATTATGTATTAGATTTATGCATTGCTTTCAAAAAGTTTTTGGCCGTTAATCGACATTGATCAATTAAAAAAGTCTTACGAGTAACCACAAAGCGAGATATTGGTGTATTGATTTTTGTTATTCATAAAACATATTATTATATATTATATATATATATATATATATATATATATATATATATATATATATAATGTCGATTTGAAACTATTTAATTTTCACATAACAGGCTTCCGCACCAGTAAAACCATGGAAAGGAATAAAAAATGCCACACAGTATCCCACGCTCTGTTATCAAAAGACCGAAATATTTGGAATAGTCGGAGGGAGCGAAGATTGCCTGTATTTAAACATCAATACGCCGACTATTCAAGATAAAAAACTTCCCGTCATAGTTTGGATATACGGTGGGGCGTACAAATTCGGAACGGCCAGTTTTGAAACTTACAATCCGATACGATTTACCAAAAAGGGCATAATCGTTGTCAGTATATATTACAGGGTCGGAGCGTTTGGTTTTCTATCCACTAGATCAGAACACGCACCAGGTAACGTAGGCTTGAAAGACGTTGTCCTAGGACTACGTTGGGTACGAAAAAACATACACATGTTCGGCGGAGACACGCACAATATATGCTTGTATGGATTGAGTTCTGGGGGGAGCGTAGTTGAATATTTGACATTGTCACCGATGTCACACGGTTTATTCGACAAAGCGATTTCTCACAGTGGGACATCCATGTCTACGCTGATGTATACCGAGAGACCAATTGAGACAGCGTTTAAACTCGGCACCTATCTTGGATTCCAAAATAAAGATTTGGACGAATTGATGGAGTTTCTGCAAAAAGCAAACGCTTCCAGTATCGTAGAAGCTAATCATAAAATGGACCAAGACGATTCCACTTTCATGTCTTTGCATTTTGTGCCAAGTTGTGAAGAAAAATTATCAGGAGAGGTGTTTTTGGACGATCATCCAGAAAATATACTCAGATCTGGAAATTATTATCAAGTCCCATACTTAATGGGGTATAATAATAAAGAAGGAATAAGTGAGCTGTCTTATATAAAAAATTTGACGACTTTTTTAAAATCAATGAACAGCATGTTTGAATATGTACAACCGAAAGATCTATTCGATGGAGTCAAGTATCGTAAGAGAAGAACTATTTTAAAACAGATACAAAAGTATTATTTTGGCGATGATCCGATTTCAATGGATAAAGCCCAAGATTTCATCGATTTGATAGGTGATGCAACATTTGCATACGGAGTACACAAATCAGTCGATATTAGAGCGCACAATACGAAGTATCCACTATATTATTACGAGTTTGCTTACCATGAAGCACATTCAATAATATACCAACGCGATGATGTAAATATAACGGGAGCGGGTCACGGTGAAGACTTGTCATACGTCTTCATAATATTGGACAGAGAATGGTCTGACAGAGCGAAACTTGTATCCGATAGATATGTGCAAATGTACACCAATTTTGCAAAATACGGGTGAGCAACGCAATCTTCGAATGGAACGAATACATCGAATTATGATATACAGAAAAACAAAAATAACAACAATTTTTTCAATATATGATTTCAGAAATCCGACACCGAATCAAACCGAACTTATACCAGTGTTGTGGCCACCCGTAAAGAATGACTCATTCCCATATCTGAGGATATCAGACACTATGGAGATAAAGCAAGACGGAAATCGAGACAGGTTTAAATTTTGGTCTAAAATCTATGCCGACAGATATCAATAGATGCAGAGACAGATTTTCAGAATACACACAATATTTTTGACTGTTGTATATTAAATTTTGCTCCGTTGAAATATAAAATAAAACAAAATCTCTATCGTATATTTACTTAACTTTAGTTTCAAAGGGCATAGAATGTAAGCACCGTCTGACCCTACACGACACATCATATCAACGTGTAAATATATAATATAAGGAAATGACACACATACATAATGACATCAATAAATCACTCAATATGTAGGGGAAACTTTGATAGTTTTATGATACGGCTAAAATAATGGTCTCGCAGAGAATAAAATAAATAAAAAAATCATTTAAATATGTAGATATTGGCTTTTAGAATTCGGGGGATTAAAATACCAGATTCAATCCTTTATAAACCTCTTTCATACTGCTGTTAAGCTACTTTTTGCTTATACAAACAGAAACTTTCATACCTAGAGTTTTTTTTATATAAAAAGTTAAGCTTTTTATTAATTCCGAAACCTTTGACACTGTATCGTATACATTATGATAGGATTTTTATTTTATTTTGATGGTTGATTCATCACTATCAATGAAATTTCATTATTAGATTGATAATGATGAATAGACCGTCAAAATAAGTGACGGAACACCGTTCCAGTGCGTTCTACCACATCTGCTATCGCAGAAAGAATGAATTAAAGGTTGAAAATGAATTACTTAACCATTGATGCATAATAATATACATTTTAAAATATTAGATGCCCTCAACTCCATTCACCGAGCGAAACCCGATCTTCTAGTTTTTAATTCTCCGTATTATTAAAAAAGAATCATGAACGCATTCATACAAAGTTATACTAAGTGATTAGCAAACATTTTTAAAGTTTCAACATTCAATTGCGTTTTATCCGATTTTGACTTGCAAAGAAAAAAGTTGTTCAACAGGTGTAAGCAGAGACAATTTTTAACTCATCTGCCAATAATTTTGATAGAGATATCATTTTTTGCTGAAGGCTTTAAATATAATCTATCTATCAGAAAAAAAATTGTCAGACATACCAAAAAACCAATACTACACCGGTACGAATGATCACCTTAATGTAGCTTATTTACATATGTATTTATGATGAATGTGTGAAGTTGAATGGTGTGTCCAAATGCGTTGCATTTCCCAAAACAACTGCAATGCTCTTTTAAGGAACAAGAGCACGTTCAAAGCAACTAGCTGTATAGTATATGTATGTATATGACATGGTCAAACAAGTCGAATTTTGGGTCAAAGTTGTGCGTATATGTCAGAAGCTTATGTAAACAAATTTGGAACAATGAAGAGTTGCCTGGAAGGGGGCGTCTGAGAATGACAGATTAGTTGGAATGGACATGACATGTTAGTGGTTAGTGGTTAGTGGTGAGAGGTGGGTGGGGGTGGTGGGTGGTGGGTGGTGGGTGGCGGGCGTGGGTGGGTGAGTGGGTGAGTGGGTGGGTGGGTGGGTGGGTGGGTCGGGGGCGAAGACTCACTTGGGGGGCGAACGGGGGCGCGGAGCGGGGGAGGCGCGGGTGTGTCTGGTCTGGCAGCGGCAGGGCTGCCAACCGGCCCCGCGACCCGCCGCTCGAGTTGACAGCGACAGCGACAGGACACTGGAATGGATGTGGACAGCCTGACAGGGACAGCCCCTTCACCGAGCGCGAGTCTAAACGCGACGTAACACGCCCTCGACGTTACACGCACACGTTGCACATGTCGCAACTGTAAATATGTTTGAATGTTTGAATCGGACTCGGACGCAGCACTTCGAATGTAATTAAGAGAGCTAGGTGTTTTAATTAGACCGCTTACATATATCATGCTATCGCTTGCGGTCTCCGTGACGAGCCGGAATGTTAAATTACAGAAAACGCAAATATCGGAAGGCAAAGATCGAAAATCGAAAGATCAAAAAAAAAAAGGGTGCATGGTAAACGGTACATACTCACTTACTTTGCGCGAGCAGGATACAATAGGAACAAAAGGAACAGGCTTTTCCTCCCGTATTAATGTGCGCGCGCAGAATATGGAAGGAAAAGCCTGTTCCTCTTGTTCCTGTTGTACCCTGCTCGCTCAAATTAAGTGAGTATGTACCGTTTACCATGCACCTTTTTTTTTTTGATCTTTTGACTTAAGATCTTTGCCTTCCGATATTTGTGTTTTCTGTAATTTAACATTCTGGCTCGTCACGTAGACCCTATCGCTTGGTGCCCATACAAACTCGACAAGTTTTCTATAAATAGTTTTTCTTTCGGTAATTTTAACTAAGAATTCACTTTTTAAAATCTAATCTATCTATATGTGTGTGTGTGTGTGTCTCGAATTGGCTCCTAAGCTACTGGAGCGATTACGATGGAACTTTCAGGATTTGTTGTATGCATGTCCGGAAAGATTACTGTGAAAAAAAAAACGGGGAAAAACGGGAATGAGTGTCATTCGCTATAATTTCAAATGTTTTCGCGTCGCGACCAGGGTGTTCGCTACCTGCGTTGTTCTGACAAATGGGAACGGGAACGGGAATTGCATGCGTTAAGGGGGCTACAAACGCTCCGGAATTCCGGAGAGGTATTCCTTGCGGAGAGGTATTCCTCGACCGAAAGGAATACCTCAATACCTTGAGGTATTCCTTTCGGTCGACCTGAAATTGTATGCGGCTACACACGCTCCGGTATGACGCAACTGTGAAAAAAATCGCCCAAAAACGGGAACGGAAACGGGAAAAACGGGAATAAGTGTCATTGCTACACTATAATTTCAAATGTTTTCGCGGCACGACCTGCGTTGTTAGAAAAATTAAACAAACAATTAAATTATTTCAAATTTGTTCGATGCCTGCGTTTTTCCGACAAATGGGAACGAGAATGGGAACGGGAACGGGAACGATAACAGGAACGGGAATGAGAATTGCATGCGTTATTGTGGCATTGCAACGCATGCAGGATTCAGCTAGTATATATATATATAAAATTGAATGTCTGTGTGTTTGTCTCGAATAGGCTCCTAAACTACTAAACCGATAACGATGGAACTTTTAGAATTTGTTGTATGCTTGTCCGGGAAGATTACTGTGATAAAAAACGGGAAAAAAACTCTTAATAATAATATTCGTAATTACGATTTTACTGACGCGAAATTAAAGCTATCCTCCCGCCTTTAACGCATCACGCCACGAGTGTGACAATAATCGCGCCGCGCCTACCTCACACTCGAATGTGCTCGGGAACGGGAATTGTAAGCGTTATTGAGGCATTGCAACGCATGCCGGGTTCAGCTAGTACATACTAAATTCAAAGAATGCTTTCCTGTAAAGTTTTGTATTATATATATCAAGACAGCCCAGCCTTTTATAATTGTGATCTACCAATATACAGAAGGGAAATAATAATCTTTTGCATGAAGTTTATTAACCCTTTGAATGCTGACCAACGCCGATCTTGGTATGTATCAGAGGACTGAAAACATTTTAACAAGCTTTTTATCAGCTTCATTCTGTTATTATTTGAAAATCTTCGCTCCGCGCTTATAGGTAAAAAGTTTTAATAGGAATTATGTTATGTGAGTACAAAAAATTACAAAGAAATAGTTTCAAAATAAATTTTATTCACTGTTGTTGTCTTTATTGATTATATAAAATATAAAAGGGCCGACAGCAAATCGTCATTCATCGTTTGCTTCTTCTCACTTAAAATTAAATTCAGCGCAGAAAATTGTCGCTTGGCACTTTTTTGTAATATTTGTCTGATTTTAGGATGAAATTTTAAACTGCAATTTTTTCAAGTTTCGGGTAAAATCCCAATGCTCTACTACTCCGTACTTCTTCTCCAAGCTCCACTCCAGCGTTCTGGTTGGATATATTTATCAATAAATTACACAAAAGAAAATTTACACATAATTATATCTTTCAAAAGCTTAAACAAAACACATAAATCATAAATTTTCCTCCTGGATTTTAAGGAAACAAAACGATCGTTGTGAAGAAATCTGAAATAGCAGTAGGAATGGATTTTTTATTTATGCGTTCTAAATTATTAACATTTACGCGATGGAAAGGAATTTAAGCAGTAATAATGAAAGTCTAAAAATTAAACCCAATATTTAATATTGTGATTATTTAAAAAAATTTCCTGAATCACTTATTACACATCGTTTACTATAGAAAAGTCTTTTATGATTTTTAAAATACAAACAAGGAAAATGCAAAATGAAAACTTAATAACTGAGTTTTAGCCTTTTTATTACAAGATTTTCCTTAGGAATTCAAAACGTTTAAATTTATTTGAATTCAACGATATAGTGTAGAAATATGCTGGAATACTTTACATAAAAAAATATTAATTTTTTTTATGAGGCAATCATAAATACGAAAATGACATTTTATTAAAAACGTGTAAATATGTAATTTCATTGATGATTCCAACAAATGCAAAAAGCTATACAACTGATATTTTCTTTATTCCCATGACATATACTACAATGAAATGATAGTAAATTTATTGTATATAATTTGAATTGTTAATATACTTTTTTGTGAGAATCAGGATTTTCTTAGTGGTCATATTATGTATATATAATCTAATGATAATCAGTTTTTTTTTAATATCTACGTAAATTGTAATAGGTATGTAAATGAAACATTTAAAAAAGAGTGGATTTAAACGATGCAAAAAACAATTAAATATTTTTTAATTGAATCACGTTACATAATTTGATATTATAAGAACATAGATTTGAACCTTTTTGATTTCATTAATTAAATGAGTTAAATAATCAATTTTTTGAAAGTAAGCTTGAAAGTAACACTTATCACTATTAATGAACTTAAAAAAGTATTTTATATAAAAACAGATTCACGATAAAAATAAAAAAAGTACTCAATTAGGCGTGCACATACCTATGTAAATTTTACAATGAAATACCAAAATTAGAATCTATGTACCAATAACTAAATCTCTTATGACATGTAATATTCTTTTATCACCACTTATTCATTGATTATTCAAAATATTTACATACCGATTTTAAAAATTTACAATTTTTACATATTTGAAAAACCTTGAATAGAAATATTGCGATTGATCCAAATAGTACATAAATATGTTAATTAGATTACATCTCTTGAAATAAAATGAATCATCGTAAATTATATAACTTTCAATTAATATCAAAGCCCCATGATAATATGATATTTTATGTGTTATTTATATATAAGGAATAGTTAATTCAAGAAAAATCTTTTATTACCATTATAAATTTTACTTTTATATTAAGCGATTAACGGTTTTCAACAATTTTTATACATATATGTATGGGGGGTCTACCTCACGGCACCGAAAGTCAAAAGATCGAAAATGCAAATATCGGAAGGCAAAGATCGAAAATCGAAAGATCTTAAGTCGGGTGCATTGAAAACGGTACTATGTATATATAATATATATATATGTATATATATATATATATATATATATATATATATATATATATATATATATATATATATATATATATATATATATATATATATGCGGTGACGGTCACCCATGTATGGAAGCCCTTGGATCTTGGCACGAAATCATCTGAAACTCGTCTAAGTTCCAAGTAACCCTTCTTAAATTCTTCTACGGTTTAAGTTATGATACTGTGAGATAGTATGCCAAATTTGATGGTTATATATTGAGAACTGTGGAATTGCACGGCGGACACACATTCGATGAAATTCTATGAGAACAATTATTTAAATCGATATTTTTGTTTTTGTTAATTAAGTAATATTTGCTATTTTAAATAATATGTATGTACAGAATAAAAATCAATTTTAATAAACTTTCAAGATGATTAATTCGAAATTTTAAGAAATTCTGGTTTAGTCAACTCAAGGAAAATTATTTCGGATATACATATGGGTATAAAATATTTGTATCTTAATCTAAATACTAAAGGTAAAACGATTGTGAATTTGAAGGTTTTCGAGTTACATACATGTATATAATAAAAACAAGTTTTTTTGTAAACTCAGTTAGGGCCAGACATCAAAGATGTACATTACATTATTTTCGGTATTACTAACAATCTTCACAATTGTTGCGCTAGATGAAAAGGTACCTTTTCCAAATGAAAAACTGCCTCATAGCACTGAGTTTTTCACGCAAAACGCCAAAACATACAACATTCGCAACAAAAGACAAGATGGCTTTGCACTATTCGATACTCTGAAAAATTCATCACTTTTATCAAACTTAATCAACGGAAACCAAGTTAAATTAAATGTGCCTCCTGAAATATACTCGTCAAATGAATTATCGAAATTTTTATCGTTGAATTCAATCACAAGTTTACAAGCAGCTTACAAAGACTACATCAACGTGTTAGACCCAAACGCAACCGATAATGAAGAGAACGATTCTAATGAAACACCCAGTTTTCAACCATTGGTATCGACTTCGAACGGTATAGTGCGGGGAAGCTATGTGCAAGATGATACGAGCTATTATTCATTCCAAGGTATACCATATGCAGAAAAACCAGCGAGATTTCAGGTAAATTTAGTTTTGAAATTCTTATCCCCAACTGATTATTGTGTTGCAATTAGGGATCCCAATCGAATATTCGAGAATTCGAATTATTCGTTTGATTTTTCAGCCATTCGGTATTCGAATATTTCATCAACTATTCGAATATTATTCGTGGATATATTTTGCAAAAAAGTTACTTTTTAAAAGATTTCATAAACAAGCTATATTTCGCGATCTTACAATACATGTAAATTTATATCTAATTTGTAATGCCACGTATTGGGATTGGTGAATATAAAAGGCAAAGTAAGCGCAGAATGTAAATAATGATGTTATTGCATCAACCAATGATGTTTGTGTAGAAGTTTGGAAAGCATTTAAATATAATTAATCAACTTATTATATTTTGTAAATTTATTTTTAATTGCAATTTTCTCAATTTTACAAACTATCTTTTATTTTGTGTGTGTATTTTGGATTTGTTTTATTAATTTGAATATATTACATATATAAAGATGCTTAGTACGTGTGTAATTACCTTTTTTTAATTTTACATAGAATATATTCGAATAGCTCTTGATTTACTATTCGATATTCGAATAGTTGAAGTCGACGATTTGGGATCCCTAGTTGCAATTTAAAATTTTACGTAGCTTTCTCATTAACATAACAATTTCGCTGAAAATGAACATATGTATCAACTTTTCTCAGCTAAGAGGCTTATTAGGTACTTTTCAAAAGGAAAAAAGTCTTATAATCGAGTAAAGATAAAATAAAAAAACAATACCCAAACAAAACCTAATTTCTTTTCTTTCAATATTATTTTTACCAGATTTGTACTATGTAGTTCTGTTCTTCGAAAATGTACCAATTATTCACACAGCCCCGTTTTGGTTGTTAACGGTCAAAATCTGGTGACACTGACTATGTAGCATTAGAAAATTAGGATTCCCTTTAACCCTTTGAATGCTGACCAACGCCGATCGAAGTTTTGGCCACAAGTCCATGGGTCTGAAAAACGCCGATAGGCGTTGTATTTTGAGCACGTTCAAAGTAACCATTGAAAAAAAAAGCATTGAACATGGGTCGTGTAATCCGTGTTATTCATTTATCAACGTTTATAAAGACTGGTTAACATCGGATTTTCTGAATTTATAACCATAGCAGAATTTCCCGAAGGAAATCCCTAAATGCTAAGTATTTTAGATTGTGGCTTGGCATTTAGATTTGAGCATTACATTGTCTCAAAAATGAAACTATTTTTGGAAAAAAAAATTCATTAATAGACTAAAGAGAGTCTAAACACACCTTTACAAAACTCGAAATCCTCGGCGGTAGTTATCTAGTGTTTGTTTGGATTAGCTACAATTTTTATACCTGCTTTCTATTGGATTTCTATATAATTGTAGTTGAAAATGTTGGCGAAATTTTCAGCGTGGTGGGCTTTCAACAGAAAAGACGTCAGCACTCAAGGGGTTTATCTAATATATAATTTCGAATGAGACTTTGTAAGTATCTTTGATTGGGAACTTTGTAAACAAAACAAAGTTTCTATCACAATTCAATTGGTTGAATATTATATTTTTTTCGATTTAAATCAATTTAATAAAATAAAAAATGAATATTTACTACTAGATTCGCCATGTTTACGCTATTTATATTACAAATACTGAGCGAAGCCGGGTAAAACAACTAGTATTAAATATTTTATAGAATAAAATATTCAAAGTGAAAACTACATACGTACATATGAATGTACGTAAAAAAATTAATAAACATAAGTAGGTACCCACCAAAAAAAAATCTTACTACTATACATATGTGGTTACGAAACTTTGAATATGAATTTTTTAAATTTATGTTAGCATCAATTTTCTTAACATTGAAGTAGACAGAATTTCAACACGCTTAATGATAGAATGTGAAAAACAACCATTTAGTAGGCATGTATCTTGTTTTGCTATTTCCATAATGGATGTATTGAAAAAGACTAATATTACATATATAATAATACAAACTATCGGTAAATGTGTTAAAATGAATTATCATTACTTGTCATTGAAACTTTTTATACTAACCACATAGTGACAACATTTGTTGAATGATTTTACTAGATAGAAATTCATTAAAGGTATTACATAAGATTCTTATATCTTATGTAAAGAAACTGGCCTTTGCACAACGGTGGATGAGTTTTTTTTCAGAATGCGACATTAAATTATTCATTTAAAATTTGCAGTCACCTACGTCAGCAAAACGTTGGGACGGAATCAAAGACACCGTTAAGCAAAAACCTAATTGCATTCAATACGACGAGTTCTTACAAATCAAAGGAGGCAGCGAAGATTGCTTGTATTTGAACATCAACACTCCGACACTCGACTACAAAAACCTACCAGTTATAGTATGGATACACGGTGGATCTTTCAAATTCGGCACATCTAGCCAACTCATATATGGACCACAAAGACTGATTAAAAAAGACGTGGTTGTGGTGCACATTAACTACAGATTAGGAGCGTTCGGATTTTTGTCAACTCGGACAAAGCATGCTCCCGGCAATGCCGGTTTGAAAGACGTTTTGTTAGCTCTACGCTGGGTGCAAAACAACATACACATGTTTGGCGGAGATAATTACAACATATGCTTGTATGGAGTGAGTACGGGAGCTGGAATGGTGGAATATCTGATGCTATCGCCGATCGCTCAAGGCTTGTTCCAAAAAGCAATACTACAGAGCGGATCGGCTTTGAGCAATAAATTTTTTTCCGACGATCCGGTACAGTCTGCGTTCAAACTTGGAAAATATTTAGGACGACCCACTATTAGTATCGATGAGCTGATGGATACTTTAAGAGAGGCCGACGCTTTCGACATATTGGACGCTGTCGAAAAAATGGACGTAGACGGAAGCCCAAATATGAATTATTTCAATTTCGTACCGAGCGTAGAAAATGTGATCGCTGATGAGGAACTACTTTTGCCAGATACGCCAGAAGCGCTTCTAAAACGTGGTTCATATAATCAAATTCCAACACTTGTAGGCTTCAATTCAGATGAAGGATTACTCGATTTTAAGCACATAAAAAACGTTCCAAAATATCTCGACTCGTTGAATGACATCTTTGAGTATTTGCTACCGGCGGATTTGTTGAAATGCGTCAAAGATCCTCAAAAGAAAAAAGACATTCTTGAAAGGATAAAGCAGTTTTATTTCAACGGTCGTCGAATAAGTTCAGACACAATTAGAAACTATGTTGATATGATAGGAGACATTTTGTTCACTTACGGCGTACAGAAAAGTGTTCACATCAAGTCGAAGCATTTGGACGCTCCTATTTACTATTATCAATTTGCATACAACGGAGCGATAGGATTGTCGAAAAATTACATATCTTACAACATAACGGGGGTTGCTCATGCAGATGATTTGCCTTACGTATTTAAATTTGCTATAGTAGATCCAATATTTCAATATGACGACGAGGTAAAAGCAGTTTCGAAAACGATGGTCACATTGTATACGAATTTTTTGAAATATGGGTAAGTACAAGCATATATATGTAAATCCATAAAAAATTCACTCCTTTAAAAGTTGTTTTCTTACTTTATGTTGTAGGAATCCGACACCTTCAGCTACCGAAAATTTACCTGTTATATGGGAATCAATCAACGATAAAACATTACCATACCTAAGAATTTCAAATACGTTAGAAATGAAAGAAAATCCCAACAAAGAAAGATATAAATTTTGGTCGGAACTTAATGAATTATCGCATTAATTTATAAATGGAGTCTTATTAAAAATTAAAAAAAGAAGAACATTTCATACATATTTTGCATGTAAAAAAAAACTATTATAAAAAGTAAACGGAAATAAAATACAAATTGTGTCAAATACGTATAATGTAATATTTGTACATTTAATATACAATTATTTACTAAGAGAAAGAAATTTATTATTTAATTATCAATAAATAACAAAGATTGTTAACAATCATTTTTCCAGGTAACAAACCTGAATACAAAAAGCACTTATAATAATCAAATCTTAGTAAAGGATGAAAATTTTTAACCAAGTCTATTATTGACATGGGATATATTTTCCACCAATAAATAATCTGGATTAATGAATCACTGGGATTACAACCATTTAAATTCTAGTGCTTCAATAAATAAGAAGTTAAAATTAGAATAAATACTGTTTTATAGATACAAAATTTCGATCGAAATTACTTGCTAAGATTTGATAGAATAGATTGAACAACATCCATTGAGGTTGCGGTGCCTTTAAGATCAGGAGTATGAATGAGGTCCACGCTTATCGTTTTCTTAATAGCGTTTTCGATCAGATCTGCGTGATAGTGATTACCTAAATGATTTAACATATCTACCGAAGCGTTTAACATTGCAATCGGGTTTGCAATATTCTTCCCGGCAATAGCTGTGCCTGTAAAATTAATATCATCAAGTATTAAAAGAAACAATCTTCAATGCAAAAACGTATTTTAATCTCATCGAAAAACTCATTTACCAGTATTTCTGGTGCCAGGTTCAAAAACTGCATAATGTTCGCCGTAATTGCGTCCGGAAAGAAGACCAGCACCACCGACTAGTCCACAGACGACGTTAGATACGATAGTACCGTATAGATTTGTCATAATCATTACGTCAAATTGATGAGGTCTGAATAAATAAAAAAAAAGAAAATATGTATATATCAGTCAAATATGAAATATTGATACAGTTTTATAATGTTAAACACTCGTATATACCTAGAGACAAGTTGCATGCAACAGTTGTCAATAATCATGTCATTGTGTTCTATTTCAGGATAATCTTTCGCTACTTTTCGAGACGTCTCTAAGAATAATCCATCAGAAAGTTTCATTATGTTGGCTTTGTGTACAGTTGTAACCTAAATAAATACATATTAAATAAATTAACAAGATATATCACACATTGAAAAATTACACCAAGTGGTATAGCAAATACCTTCTTTCTGCCATTTTTCTTTGCGAATTCAAAAGCATATCGGGCTACTCGTTCCGAATTATCAGCCGTCACAACTTTCATCGACTCTATAACACCGTGGACGGATTCGTGCTCGAGCATAGCGTACTCTCCTTCGGTATTTTGCCTAATGATTAAAATATCGACATCACTGTGTCGGCTGGGTACTCCAGGATAGGACCGGCAATGCAGGATGTTCACATAGAGATCCAATTCATTACGCAGAGCCACGTTTCGAGAAAGCACGCCGGCAAGTTCACTCTTAGTTTCAATATTTCCCTTGATACCTACACCGTTTCGACGGATCGTCATTATCGCATATTCCAGATCATCGTTTGTCTCCGCATCGGGATTTATATCTACCACTTCAAAGTCAACGGGCGCACCGACCACTCTGGAAAAATAAACACTTGCATTATAGGTGTATATTATCAAATATTTAGTATATACATTTGACGAAGCCTAATTTACGGCTGAGAAATTTCAGATTGCAAATAAGAAAATTAACACCTAGATGTTATGTAATCTGTATTGTCATCAGTCTGTTTCTTATATTTATTGACGATTTGAAGATATTTTGCAATCTCTTATATATTGTTAGTAAACAGCATAAATGGTGTATATATGTAAATGTTTTCGTACAATTTTGAATGATAATTTTCCGTGTTGATTATTTAATACTAACTAGTGTTGTACCCGATGAAATATCATCGCATGGGTGTTGGCATATTAAGTTATTAAATAAATAAAAAATTAAAAGAAATGTGTTGGTCCCGTGTTCGATCCGCACGCCGTCGAATTTTTTTCAAATACCTTTTAAATATATTAAATTTAATATTTTAATATGAAAAAAAATATGATAAAAACTACCTAACTACCTATATATTTATGTATATATTAACAATAGAAAATGAATCAATTAATTGAATAAATGTTAATAGATGGCGGTAAACGTTTAGAGATTTAGCACCATCTATTTGCCTAGAGGAAACATTGGTAGCAAATATTATATATAGAAGTTTTTTTCTTATGTTATTATATTCGTATACGTTTTGTTGAGTGGTTAGCTGTGACGTACATATGTATGAAGAATCGAAACGACTATCAGAATAGCGATATTTTATATATGATATATGAATATTTTCTCCCATCAGAAGTCAACCACGACCAAGCAAAACACGCTCTAGAACTTATGCTTAGTAACTTTTAAAACCCCCTATATAACCGCGAGAACTTTTCTTTAACCATATAATTCGTACTCATCCTGTTAATTTTTCCTCTTGATTAATTACATCATCATTAAGCCTGAATATATGAACTAAGCTACTGTGATAGTTCAACTAAAGTCTGTATTTCAGTATCACACAATCAGTATTGTGTGATATTTCAGTATCACACAATTTGGACCGTTTCCCGGCCTATGGTAATTCAGTTGTATTTTGAAGAGGATTACTCGATTGATACAGGTGTATTTGTATGTACAGCGAAGTATGTAGGGGATTCGCTGGAACGAGCCAGGTCGAGTTCCTGAAGCTCACTGGCATCTGGGGACGATGCACCGGTTTATAAAGGTGTTGCTTGAGCAACGTGTAGCTGGGCTGGTGAGATCACGTTCTGGAAGATTCCAACGGGGTCGAGGTCTTCCTTTGCGTTCTATGTTTGATGCGTAGTTGCGTAGCTCCTTGGGATTTCCCGTGTACTCGTGATTGCGTATCTGGAGCGAGTCGAATCGCCTTTATGGATAAGCTGGACGAAGTATTTCAGCCATGGCTGACTTTCGTGTACGAGAACAGGACGCGATGATGTCATTTGTACAGATTAAGTTCGATGAGGGAAATATGTAGGTGATATCATCGACCAAGTTTCGTATGGTACAAGTCGTGCTATATATATATTTTTTAATTCTTCGTTCAAAATAAACATGTAGCTTATATTTCTAATAACAATGTCTAATGACATTGTTGCACTATGAAACGAATATGTTATTACAAGGTATATGAATGTGAATGTATATAATAAGATGTGATGTTATTGGAGTTTGAAATACAAATAGAATTCAATGAAAGATCCAAATATTAGAACCAATAGAATAGAAAAAGTGGTGGTGAAGTAACCTGAAGACTTCCTTGACGTATCCCATGAGCTCTGGTCCGATGCCCCCGCCGGGAAGCATGGTGACGGCGTGGCGGCCTCCGTACTCGGCGATGGGCATGTTTTCCTGGCGACGGATCACCGGGGTTTTGTGCTGCTGCTCGAAGTCGGAGAGCGCGGTCGCCGACGCCATCTGTCGCCGGAGCGTTCTCGCCGCACTCTTCGCTCCTCTGCTCACGGCCCCCGCCAACGACAGAGACAGAGACATCTTCGCGCACACAGACATCTTCGAACCTCGACTGTTGGATAACAACGTCCCACGGCCAGAACCAGCTGATCCGAGGCAGGACTATGGCGACGCTTATTACGACCATACTCCGGTCTACACTCAAACACTACATTTAATATTATCTAACACGCCTCAGACGATACAAATAAAACTGTTTCGATTTGGTTAGGCTGTCGCAATGCTAACCTAATTATCGATCCATAGCAATGACTTCAGTTTTATCTTACTAATCACCTAAAAATATTCAAATATTCGTTTTTTATCGTCTTATATATCCAAGTTTCAGAAATAAACAGACGGCTGTCGGCATAAATTCGATATAGATTGATAGTTTTGAAAGTCATCGAACACTAAAAAGTGAATTCAAAAATGTGTTCCATAGCGTTACCGCTGAATTGGTCCCTTGTAAGAGTATTCACATTCGGGAGAATCACAACTAAATTTGTCGAATCGTACGCGATAAGAGGAATTTGATTCGCGAATCGCCACATCGCATCATATCGGCAACACTAGGGGATTCAGAAAATTGTCAAGGAAGGTGGGCATTTAAAATGAAAAATAATAGTTAATAAATGGAAAACGAACTATTCCGTGAAAAGCGATCTCTAATATCACTAATAAATCGATCACGGAACATCTGGCACTCGAGTTCTCATTAGTACAATATTTTGCGTGTGTAATTTTCAATTGATGGAGTTTTTGGGTGCCAGACGTTCCGTGATCGAAATTTTAATGACGTTGCGCGAGATTATTTTTTGCGGAATGATTACCAAACCATAATAAACCTTTAAAAAAAAAAAAAGATCTCGTTAATTAAAGTCTGAACGCACTAGGCAACGGTTGTCTTCAACGACGTAGCGCAGCACATCGGAGTTGGTACAAAAGGCAACTTTGACTCGCAGTGTTGCGTTCTATCTCATACAATTTCATACAAACAATATTTAGCCACACTGCGTCGCTACAGTGCAATGCCACCTAGAGGTCTGTTCATACCCATCCAGCACGACCCGTATCCTGCAAGTACGGACAGTATTCTTTAGTACATTCTATATGGACGCGCACGAATGCGTAAATGCGCATGCGCGAATGGAGTATGAATACGTCCATATAATGTACCAAAGAATACTATCCGCACTTGCAGGATACCTGCAGGATACGGGTCGTGCTGAATAGGTATGAACAGACCTTAGTGTGGTCTATGTTTTATTCATAAAGACTTATTTTTTGAATAGTTAATTGCACGATCGGTCACCTTCATCTTTTATTATTTCAGTCCGTCTACATGAAGGGCTCGTAATAAAAACAATCGTGCAGTTATGTATGTAACATAAAAATAGAAAGAATTAAAATATATTTATGCAAATTAAAACTGAAAATATGTGTATGAATATGAATGAAATAAAACTCTTTGAATGGGGAAGATCCGCCTATGATCGACGGTTACATAGATGAGAGCAAGAGCCGAAGAGGTAAAGAGGTAGAAAAGGGCGAGTGGCGCTCGTAGAGGAGTGGAGTGGCGCGTCGAGAGGCGTCGGATGCGTCGCGCTCGCGTGCCGTCGAAGTCGTTGCTGTCGCCGCCGTCCATGTTGGGTCGGCCATGTTGTGTTGCCGGACGTGTCGGCGGCGGCATGAGTAGCGGCGGCCGTGTCGGCGGCCGCGCGACCCCCCACCTCGCCCTCCGCCCCGCAGTTCGCCCCGCAGCCGCGCCCCCGCAGGTCAGTCCGCCCGCCCCCCCGCCTCCGCCTCCGCCGCCTCCTGTCACCCCTCGCCCCCCGCCCCCCGCCCCCCCGCACCCCTGCCCTCGCTCGCCCCCCGCCCCGCACCCCCGCTGCGCACTCGCCGCTGCATTTGTTTATGTTTATTTTCCCGTCTGCGTCTGCCGTCTGCCGTTTCTTCGTCCTGACCGCGTCTGTCCTCCCACCGCCTACCACCACCTTCCACCCACCGCACGTCCAACGTCGACTCTTCGGACGCACCGCATCGCACCGTCTTGCATATATTCGCCTTGCTCCCGAACGCCCGTGTGACATTCTGTCATATTTGAAAACAACAAAAAAATGATTCTTTTGTTTTTTTATTTCTTATTATTGTTGTTTGTTTACCCGATTTCGCTAAAACCTCGATAACTCGAAATTACGCTATCTTTGATCTTCGTTTTATTAATAATAGACGCGTCTCTCTTTATACTTTGCCCTATGACATCGATCCTTTTTAAGTTCGATTAAAATGACCGATAATATTCGCACGTTGCATTCGTTGAAAAGTATTCGCGTGGATCGAGACGAGACAAAGTTTGCTCGACTTGTCTGTCTATGTTTTCGTCGCGATTTGTGCTTTTAATTCCATAACAGACCTGTCAAAATTTGTACGTTACGTTTCGTTCGTCGATGCTCTCTCACTTGGCACCCGTGACACTCGGTTCTGTGCCAAGTCTGCAATGTAAATATTTTTATCATAACGTAATTTAGTTTTCCGTCTCGATAACCAAATCGACTGGAATTGTCACGAATAAAATGTAAATGAATAATATTTCTTTTATAGTCTACACATATATATACATATACTGTCATATTAACACATAGGATACCACGGGCTATTGCTAAAGAAACAGGCGTGCGGCGGGGAGAATTTGCGCTAATCTTTGCATAAAACTGTAACTGTTTAAAATGTCATATCTCTTTTACCAGTAAACGTATAAAAGTGAAATTTGAAATGCAGTTTCGTATGGACTATCTTAAAATTTCGTAATTGTAAAATCAGTAAAAGTCAAACTGTGAGTCGCGTACTAATAAAATAAATAATTAAAATGTGTATAAATATGGCAAATATACATATTTTATAAATAAACAAAAAAAATCTAGCAGCAGTGAACCTTTGTGTAACAAAAACAACAAATGTTGTTATTTGAAACCTATAAATACAATGCAGTAAGATGCAATTCCATATGCGCTTTGGAATTGCCGACATCGAACAAGGTTAATCCTCTTTCGTCATAAATAACAATATCAGTGAGAGAATTTTAGGACATCGGCAAAATCTAAGAGGAACATAAAACAGATGTGAGAAAAAAAAAGGTCCCCCCAAAATGTGTTTATTACCTAGTGCAGTGGTTAGTAACCAGGAGTCAAGTGTAGGCAATAAATTACCGAAGAAATATAAAAGGGCACATAGTAAACAATGGTGATATTTTTTCAGAACATGAATATAAAAAAAATCAAACATATTTATTCAACTAAAAACACAAAAAAAGCATTCACCCAGCAAACTGCACCCCTTATGTAGATATTCACATTTGATTGATTGGTAGATATTTACACAATATTTATTTAAAAGTTTCCTTTATATTATAATATATTATCGATAAACTCACTTAATGGTTTTTGATAGTACTACATATTTTTATTATTTACACACACACACGTTATTTAAACACAATATGAAATTCATACACTAATGAAATTTTCGCTGGTTTCGAACCTCTGAGAAGGTCGATGACGATCTGTTCTATTATTTTTACAAACCTCCTATACGCTTTAGTTAAATAAAATAAAATTTGAGACATCTTCGGCATAACCAAAGAAATATTTTGTAAATTTAAAGAAATATTTGGTACATTTGCTATAGTCCAGTTTCTAACCTTCTAGATTTTTCAATATCGACTTTTTTTAAATTATTTTAGTTAAATATCACCAACGACATCTTTTACTAAGCCCCGATATGAATAAATTACAAGAAATACGAGGTTCAACGTGTTTTTTCTTTATATGAAGTAGGAGTGACGCAACGCACAAATTTGTGCGCACGGTAGCCAAAGGAAGTTTTTCAAACGCACAAATTTGTGCGCACGGTATCCTGTGTGTTAATATAAGTTTGGAAATGGAATGATATTTTTGAGAAGGCACATCAACATGTAATTCTACATTTGCGTTTTTTTAACATCTATAAAATATTGATATTTCAAATTTTCGTTCTTAAGATCAATTACTGAAATACATATGTATATTTGAGTCGGCTGTTTTCAAAGTTATAAAATTTTGCCACAAAATCAGTAGCCTTTATGTATACCTCCGGTAACAAATTTTTGTACATGAGATATCGCCAAACGTCTCGTGCACGAGATATGCGCCACAGATCTCTTTGGTTCTTTATGCGCTTTGCATATAAGCTATGTATTTTTAATATACGATTTTATTTATTTTTATAATTTCGTGTGGGATTTACCCCACATATTCCCAGGTCAAAACCACAAAGATGGCAACCCTATTCTTCAGTGTCGTTAATTACACCACCATATTTGCGTTTTACGCTCCGAGTATGGGCGTCAGGGTGCTGATCAATCAAGTTATAGCAATTATTGACTTTGCTATTTTCAAATCCAGGTTTTTTTAATTCTTCAACTGTATGTAGTAAATCACTCTGGCAAAAAAAAAATGTGAATCCCTCGACAAAGTTCTCCAAAAATCCACTGTTTAGAAAGTATTCTGTTTTTAAACTATCTTTCAACGATTGATGTTTTGCCTCTTTATTGTCTGTTTGGGTGGTTTGTTAAAATTTTCAGTGTAGTTGTTCTAGTCGTCAGTTATGTTCTTGGTTGTGCCTAATTTCTCCTTGCACAATTGATCAATGCCAATTCTCTGGCCAACAAAGAAACAAATGGTAGACGATTGGCTCCAGAATCAATTTTCATGTCATATGCTAACTTTCTTTCGTCAAGACAATTAGAACTTCATATCATAATTTCTTGCACACAACATCCTTGCCAATACCCCTCTCTTTTTTAAGAATTTCAGACCATACTCTTCTGTAGATGGTAGAGCGAATAAGCTATTTTTTTAATACAAAAAATATAATCTTTGATTTAAAAAGAGGCCTCCAGATAGTGAGAAAGTACCATCAATACATATATTACCAAGATTATCTACCTTTCTTGTTGGTTTGGATTTTTCGATTTATTGGAAAATTCTATATCAAATATTATCAAACTTAAAAAAATTTGTAGGTTTACAAAAACTGCATTTGGTTCAATTAACGATATTCATAAAAATATAAATTATACAAGGTTTTTATTATTAAAAATTACAAAAAATATTAATTTATAAAGTTTAACTAAAAGCCCACACAGACAGAGGATGGTCACGAGTTCAGCATTCTTTGTCATGTATGGACTTGTTAGCAACAAGGCACAAATCAAGCAGTCAGTTCACAGCAGTCACTCGGAACGGGTGAGCTCTTGAGTTATATTCACGCCAAGTTCTGCGACAACGTTCGCTACAGAAAAACTAATAGAATTAATCTTATAAAGAAATATTTTATTCGATTTAAGCAAGCCATAACAACATCAACCAGTGTCCACATTCAGTTGAAATGGTTTCAAAAATTACCTCCATTTTTGAACCAGAATACCAAATGTACTCTTTATAATACGTCTTGCACCAGAGTCTCTTATTACAGCTTTGTAATCCTTCATTGCAAATAGTTGCTTCAGCTGGAAAAGGTCTCATCAAAAATGTTTCCAATTTGAAATCGCCATCTCTGGTAAAAACTTGAGAGCACTGCTTCTTCTCTATCTGGTAATAGCTTTGGTCCTGGAATGTTCAATTGATTGTTAACTAACATTTTTTACATTGTGATAGAATGAAGACATTTGAAAAACTGTGCTATTACTGTCTTTTATATAGCTGCCAACATCAATCATATTAAATTTATCATATATATAATAGCGCTATTATGTGTATCTGTGTGAGATAACGCTCACCGTCCTATAATAGTCGTTTCGATTCACAATATATATGTACGTCACAGCTAAAACACTGCCAACAAAATGTACGAATATAATTAAAGAAAAAACTTCTATATATACTGTTTGCTACCAATGTTTACTACTGCATTCTTGAAAATTTTGTTTGATCTTTACGACGGTTAATTGGTCCGTTCTTTTACTGATAGTTTGAATCTTCAAATGTTTTTTAAACCATCCATTGAATGGGATACTGTTATTAGATTGGTTAAAAATAATATTTATGCCTCGTTGTACATGTTTTATTCAAGAATTAATTTTTAATATACATAGTTTCCACATATTGCTGTAATAGGTTTGTGTTTCTTTATTTGGTTTTGTCAAAGATTAATTAAAGATTATGTTCTTATGTTGCAGTGGTATACTTTTTATCAATACATAAATAATAAATATAATTTAGAGGCTTGAACGTGCAATACCCTTAATACAGAAAAAACTTCGTATTATTATATATATAATTTTTTAGCCTTTTATTTAGCTGACATGTTTTTGATACAATAACACAGCAACAAAAAAATTTGTGGATAGTAATCAATCTTTACTAAATTTGATCCACTAAATTCGAACATGACAATGATTTTCTTTGGTTTGTTCTCATTTGTAAGATATGTGCATTTAAAAAATATGTAATTTTTCATTTCTTTGGCTTTTGCAGTCTTTAACTCAAAATCTAGTATTACTGTGCCAAAAGTGAGTATTGGAATCAATAGATGTTTTTTCTGTTGATTGGGAAAACCCAAAATTAATACGCTTAGATGAAAAAAAATATTTTGATAGAAAACTAATTTTTGGCCAAAACTGCCCAATAAATGCATAATAGCGTAGAAAAAATATATACATATGTACATATTTGACTTTTAAAATTCGCTAGATAATTAATTACAAGTATTTAATAACAATAAAAAAATTGATTGTTTAGTCTCCGCTCTGGTAACTAAAAACGTGATTGTTGTTGCTCAGTCTAATGTATATTTGTGATAAAAGTAGATTATCTTCAAATAATCGACAATGACATATTACGCTAAAATTTACCAGCACCGTAATCCCGGTGCTCAAACCAATTTCAGCACCGAGAATAGGGTGCCAGAAAAGTCTGAAATCCTGGTTTCCAGGATTGGATGCACTAGTAACCAATATAATTTAAAAATAATAAGATGTAAGTTAGGCAAAGTACATAATTAATGAAAATAACAGCAAATAGATGTAAAACCCATGTTTCCAAGAAATGTTGTGATGTTTCATAATTTGACTGCTACTATAATGTTTATGAAAGAAGTGAAAATCTTGACATTACATGTTTATGCAATATTGTCAATAATTTTTTGACCGTTGAAACAAGATGATTTGATTACTATTTCCCAGCAGATGGGAAACCCTGCAAAATGACTAGTACATTAGTTCTTTGTTTTACTTGTCTAATGAATGCGAAAATGTGATATATGAGTGCTTTCTATTAGTGTATGTATATGTTGATCGTCTCATCTTTTTATTTACATACCAGTATTGTATCTTTTATAAAAAAAATCCTTAATAGAAAATTGATACATGACGATTTAATACAATTATGGTAGAATCTATACACTGTATCATTCTTGAACTTACAAGTAACTATTAGTTACTGCAGGAGAAATCCCGAAATTTTTAAAAATGAATTTGTTTTCTTGATCAAGAATTCAGACTGTCTTCAATAAAATTATTTATTTGTTTTTTTAGTCTCATTTACTTGAACAAAATCATTGGTTATTCAAAAAAATGTCTTAATATTTCTTACTCTGCACTTACTCTTACGTCTAAATTCAATATAGAAAATTGTTATTTCAAAAATATAAGTAGGGGAGGTTTTCACCACTTTCTAAAAAGGTTATGGCAGTTTGTGTACAATACAGAAAGACATTATCAGTATTTGGCACGACAGAGTTTTGAATAACACTTTTAAATGATACTTTTTTTTTGTTAAATAGTTTCAAATTTATAATCTGCAAAATATAATTAGATGCATAATAATCGGTTGACAGGCGCAAGGGAAAAAAATGCTATTTTGTGCACATTTAACATAGTATTATTCTTAACCCTCATTCTGGGAAATAAGGAAACAATCGTATATGAAAAACGATCTAAATATTATCGCGAAACATTACCCTCTTGTTCAAAACTATGCCGTAGTAACCCACAATACTCGTATAGACTAGTTATAAAACGATGCAAAAATTTCCCAAATAACATGAACTTATTGATGCTCGGGGGAACTGTGGAGATTCAGTGTATAAATAAAAGAACTGAGTTTTGTACAATTAAGTTTATATCGTTTATTTCGTAAACAATAGATTAACTTATATAATATCTTCCAAATATTTGGATTGTTAAACTTCTATAAAAGGTTTATAGTATAATTTTTGTAAATTTTATTAATCTTACGCTCAGTTGTTAATAACTGGAGACATGAGCATTAACAGAGTTTTGTTGAATTAATTTTTACTCATTTAAATAATAATAATACAATTTTTGGTCAATATAAAAAAGTATATTTTGCAAAAGCTCCTATTAAATATTTGTATCGATTTGTATCATATTATAGGTATCTTCTCCTACATTTACGTCAAATATCACTATGTTGATATATATATATATATATAAATAGTTATACGCTACGAACGTAGTAAATACCGTTTACTATCGTTTTACAATGTTTTTTCCGCGTCGCACTGAACATTCACAGCCGTTTGTTTTAATTTTCCACAAATTCGTTTTTAGACATATTAACCAAATGCTCCGTCTGTTCGACGGTCATCGCTGCAGTCAAAGTTATAGTTTCCAACGATGTCAGGAGCATAGGTGGTTTTTTCAGTTGAGGGTGATGCGTCTTAATGTGAGCTTTCAGTGCCGAAGACTGTTGGAAAGGCGCGCCGCAGGCTGAACAAATGTATGGTTTTTCGCCCGTGTGCGTCCTCACATGCGATACCATGTCGCTCTTTTGTGTGAAGGCTCTTCCACAGTGCGAGCACTCGAACGGCTTTTCTCCCGTGTGCGTGCGGCGGTGATTTTTCAGTGTCCCGAGAGCCGTGAAACGAAGGGAACACAGATCGCAAGCGTACGGCCTCTCTCCGGAATGAATTCTTCTATGTTTAACTAAAGAGCTGGACGTGGTGAATCCCGTCCCGCAGGTGTCGCAGACGAAGGGATGTTCTCCCGTGTGCTTTCTCAAGTGTGCGTCGAGTTCACCCTTGGACACGAATTTCGCCTGGCAGGTGAGACAGTCGAAAGGCTTTATGGCCGAGTGTCTCATCAAGTGCTGTTTCAAGTTGGTGTTTTGAGAGAATCCCTTTCCGCATATGGAACACAGGTACGGTTTTTCGCCACTGTGCGTTCTCAGGTGGTCTTTCAATGTGGAGAGCATGTTGAAACCCTTGTCGCAGTGCACGCACTGGTGTCTCTTTTTGCCCGTGTGATTGTTCATGTGCAGGATCAACTGGTCGGGTCGGGTGAACGCCCGATGGCACAGGGTGCACTTGTTCGCCTTCTCCTCGTTGTGCGTCAGCAGGTGCTGTTTCAGATTCTTCCTCTTGGCGAACACTTTGTTGCAGAGCGTGCAGGAGAAGTGCGTCTGCCCCTTGGGCAGGGGACCCGAGTGCTTGGTCATGTGCGCGGCGTACGAGTGCTGGTTGTCGTACTGGATGTCGCAGATGGTGCACTTGTACATGACCCGCAGGATGAGTCGAGTGTCGCCGTCGCGCTGCTCCTCCTTGATGGTGGCCACGGCGCCCCCGCCGCTCGTCGTCACCCTCCCCACCGTCTTGCTCGTCGAGTTGTCGTCATCGTCGTCGTCATCGTCGTTGTCGTCTGCGCTCGACTCGCCCGGAGACACCAGCTCGAGCACGGGCCGCGTCGCCCGGTCGCCGTGCGCGCGCAGCCGGTGCTTGTCGAGGTGGTCGCGGCGACCGAACCCGCGCCCGCAGCACTCGCACTTGAACTCCTCGCTTCCACCTTCGTGCACCGCCATGTGCCGCCGCAGCGACTTGGCGTTGGAGTACGACTTGCGGCAGAGCGAGCAGGCGAACGGCTTGAACCTCTTGGCGGGCTCCGAGGGCGCCTCCGCCTCCACTTCTGCCTCCGCCTCCTGCTTGACCAGCGCGTCCGCCTTGAGCTGTCCGTCGTGCAGCTGCGTCTCCGGCTCCACCTTGAACATGAAGAAGTCGTCGTCGTAGTCGTGGTGGTCGACGTTGACGTCCAGGTCCACGCTGACGTCCACGTCGGCCGCGTCGTAGTGCGCGATCGCCGGCAGCTCGTGCTTGACGTCATCGTGGGTGAGGGTCAGGGGGAGGGGGAGGGGCAGGGGGAGCAGGAGCTGGTGCAGGAGGCGATCGGTGTGCTCGCACTGGCGTCTGAAGTCGACTGCGGCGTCGAGACGGAGCGCGCACTCCGCGCACAGCTGCTGCGGCAGGCCGTCGCCGGGCGAGACGCGCACGGAAGCCACGAGCCGCAGCAGCGCGCAGGTGTCCTCCTCGAGCGAGACGGCCTGCTGCGGCTGCGGCTCGGCCATGCACACGCGACACACGCGCCCCGCCTGCACGATCTCCATGTCACAGCGGCGGCGACAGCGACAGCGACCCAGGCGAGCCGCCGCGGCCGCCCGCCATCATGCCGAGCGTTGCCAACCGCAAGGCCGCGAACGCCGACGCCGACACTGCACCCGCTTCGCCACCACCGAATACCATTTTGACATTTATTTATTTATTTGGAAATTTTACATAGATTGATAGTAAAAAAACATAATTATGTCAGGTAAACCATTAATAATTTTCACATATAGGTAAAAAAAAGAAAAGCTCAAACATTTAAAATAAGAAACAAAAATGATAATAGAGTAAGATAGTTAAAGAAAACAAAAAGAAAAAAATAGAAATAACAGTATAGTAAAAATATCAAAATAATAAGAATAATAATATGATAAAAATTATGAAATAATAAAAATAATATAATATATAACAAAAAACAAAAAGACAAAATAAATACATCAAAATAAAAATTCATAATCACAATCGTAAATTTTCAATAAAATTAATCATCGACAAACAAATTTGCAATAATCACTCTAGCTTGTATAGCATTAATATTAAATAAGTCAAACATAGAAATTGTTAAAATTAGTGTGTTGACGGTGGAGCTTGCACGCCAGATGAATGAGCTTCTTCCATAATTAGAAAAAGTATTAGGTATGTAAAGGAGCTCATTACATCTAGTCATTCTATTTGGCACACGCAATGATAGTCTGCTCAATAATTGAGAACAGTCGATCGAGCCGTTAAGGATGACATGACAACCCTCTTTCGCTTTTTTCGTCTTGACGAAATTCGTTGTCCACTGTAAGGGCGGTTTCAGACTAGCGTTTTTTTTTTATATATACGCATACGCGCTTACACGCGCGCTACTTTTCAAAAAACCGAACGCGCGTACACGGGCTTATTCCGGCGTTTTCGCTCGAACTATTAGTGATGATTTAGTATCAACATGGATAATACGAGCTTATAAGCGCGTCTACGCTCGTGCGAGTTGCGCGTATGGAAAACGACGCGGCTATACGCGCCTACATGCACTTCAAAAAACGAGATTATACGCTAGTCTGAAACCGCCCTAAGGGCATTCGAATCAAAACACTACTATTCTTTATAGGGCAATGGAGTCGCTTCAAAATACTCCGACTCTGACTTTTACCTTATGCTTCGACTCTGATTTTAACCCTCGAGTACCGATACGTCAAAAATCACACACGCAGCTACGTGGGGGTACAAAGACGCCATAAGGTGCGCATTGTTGGCCAATAAATCGGATCTACCTCACGGGCCGGAATGTGAAATGCCGGAAAACGCAAATATCGGAAGGCAAATATCGAAAATCGAAAGATAAAAAAGGGTGCATGGTAAACATACTCACTTAATTTGCGCGAGCAGGATACAACAGGAACAAGAAGAACAGGCTTTTCCTCCCGTATTATTGTGCGCGCGCAGAATACGGGAGGAAAAGCTTGTTCCTGCTGTATCCTGTTCGCGCAAATTAAGTGAGCATGTACCGTTTACCATGCACCCTTTTTTTTTGATCTTTCGACTTGAGATCTTTCGATTATCGATCTTTGCCTTCCGATATTTGTGTTTTCCGACATTTCACATTCCGGCCCGCGAGGTAGACCCCAATAAATCATATATATATATATATAAATATTGTGTTAAAGGTCAATATCTTTATTATCCATGAGTATGTATATATTTTTTTTCGCGTTCCATTCATTAGGATATCTTTGTGGAATACAATAAATTTCGGCTAAATCCTACTACTATTTAACAAATAATTGAAAAAATAAGAATTTTGGCGTTGAGGTGTATCGATACGGGAGGGTTAATGAGATCGACTTTTCTTATCAACGTATAAAATTGTTCATGAAAATAATAGCGGTTTTCAAAATATAAAAGAAAAACTTATGGTTTTACCCTACTCGCCCTAAACTTATGGTTCTCTTACGTTGTAAAGGCTTTCGTTTGTACACATTTGCAGCATTAGTGCAAGCGAGATGGCGAGCGAGATGACCGTTCGCCATCCGACTTGCTATCTCGCTTGCACCAACGCTATCTGGTTTACGCACACGGGAACTGAACGACAGTTCGACAAAAAAAATATTGAGATGAAAAATCAATCCTTATGAATGTGGTGAAATAAAAAACTGGCCAAATAAACGGAACATAACACAGAGAAAAAAATCCGCTAAAAAAAATATTTTTGACTTAAAATTTGCTAGACAATTAATTACAAGTATTTTAAAACAATAAAAAATCACCATCAATAGAAAAAACATCTGGCTATTGCTAAGCTAAAAAACTAAAAATCGCGCATTTTTTTAAACGCTCATATCTACGATCACTAACCAACAAAAATCAATATCGTATTCGAATTCAGTGGGTCAAACTTAATAAAGATTGGCTAGTCTACGCTCTGGTAACTGAAAAACGTGATTTTGTGTTGCTCAGTGTAGTTGAATTATTTTAATATTTTTAACTTACATAATTGGTGGGCCGGAATCGACAAAAAAAAACACTTCACTACGGCTGCCACAAAATAGAAGTTTTTAGGGATTGTGATCGACAATATATTGACACAATAAATCTATCGGTCAAAATATTTTAAACAGCGTTTATAATGTATCAAAATTTAGCCAACCGCTCGAATTTTGAAATTCCTCTCTGGTTTATCTCATTATCATATTTCATTTCAAAGTTGACACGTTCCAACTCTACTGATTACGGGTTTCATTTTGCTACACATCGAACATCACATCACATAGAACTATAGTGATGTTTGTTTTATTGAAAAAATCAAATAAACATTTTAATTTGAATAAAATATATAAATATAGATATACTTTCTTTGCAGATGGTTTACCCCGAAGCGAAATAAACATCGGCTATATAGAAGTTTTCGTTTATTATGGCAAGTCATACAGATATCATGTGTGAGGTAGAGATATCTGATGGAATGGTCGAAATAGATGGGGATGATCAGGTTGGAATAAAAGTTAGTGCTATTTTACACTCAAACGGTGACCGAGTGATTAAACGATTTTTATTTTTATTGTTTTGTCTCTTTCAGTATGAAGAAATTGAAACTTCACAATATGAAGAATATATTGCTGAAGATCAATACGAAGAAGTCGAAGAGCAAGTTATTGGTATGCAACCGTTGGATGAGAGCAATTATGGTGAATATTTTCCCAAACTATGTATTCGACGACGTATACATATTTACCTAGTTTTCTATTTACCTTTATTAAATAAACGTATTAATTTAATGTTTTAAAAAAACTGGCATTCTAGGTTCAGATGAAGTAATTTTAGGTACATCCGCTCACGAGGAAGTGTTGGACGTCACCGGTGATCCTCTGTGCACTGTTTACACTCCTTCTCTTACCAACAATTGTGGAATTGTTCGTTTACCATCTGCACAAAGGTTTGTTATAAAATTCACTTCAATTGATTTGTAAACGTTTATTTTTTGGTATTTTTGTAAATGTTGAGATAAACTTTTTATTTTTCTTTTTATCTTTCAGAAATAAAAATAATGTACGTAGACTTCAGAGACCAACCGGAATGCAGCAAATAGTACCTTTAGGTAATTTTTTTGTAATTATTATTCAATTAAAAACATTCATCTGTGCACTTAGTTTATATAAACAAGAAATATATTAAATAACAAACCTTATATACATTATTTTAGATGATATGCATGTTGGAATAGGAGCGAATCCTGCATTAGTGATGGGTAATAATAGAGGGGTTTCTCGAAGATGGGAACAAAAACAAGTTCAAATAAAAACTATGGAAGGGGAATTTAGTGTGACTATGTGGGCGACTGGCGAAGATGACGGTTTGTGTTTTATTTGAAAATTTAAGTTTTGATTGCGTTTATTTCAACTTCATTTATCCATACATTATTTTTAACAGATGATGGGTCAAATCCAGAGCCAGATCCTGATTATACGGAGTATATGTCAGGAAAAAAAATACCTGCTGAAGGAATACCAGGTTATATTACGGCTGATAATAAAACGAAGTAGTTTATTTTTTTCTTTTTAGTTGTTAAAGCTATTGTATTTTATTTATTTTTTAGGTCTGGATTTATCAGATCCAAAACAGTTGGCTGAATTTGCAAAACCTGGTTATAAATTAAAAGTTAAAAAACAAACCCAAGAAAGTCTTGATAGAACGATAGGTATATTATACATATGTACATATTTATATTTGTAATCTATATGAGATTATAGTATTATATTTTTTATATTTATTTTTATAGGTTGTCCTCACAAAGGATGCAATAAAATGTTTAGAGATAATAGTGCCATGAGGAAACACTTACATACACACGGACCTCGTGTCCACGTGTGTGCCGAGTGTGGTAAATTATTTTAAAGGATTCGAATGCCTTATTTTTATTTGAACTATTGAAGTAACCGAGTGTACCTTTTTTTATTTTAGGAAAAGCCTTTGTAGAATCATCGAAATTAAAACGACATCAATTAGTTCACACGGGAGAAAAACCTTTTCAATGTACGTTTGAAGGATGTGGAAAACGATTTTCATTAGATTTTAATCTTAGGTAAATTGCACTATTTTACAAAGTGTTTGTTCGTTTGAATTCCATCTTAATTTTATTTTTTTATTTTTAGGACGCATGTTCGTATTCATACGGGAGATCGTCCATATGTCTGTCCTTTTGATGGATGTAATAAAAAATTTGCCCAAAGCACTAATTTAAAGTCTCATATCCTCACTCACGCCAAGGCCAAGTCAGTACAATCTTATCACTAAATGTATGTTTTATGTTTTTTTTAGTTATAAATTTAATTAAGATCTAGTTTTAAGTATTGTATATTTATATAAATTCTCTTATGTTATCTGGATGATGATTGAATAAAAAAAGTGTATTTATATAGGTAAGTATTAATTTATAGATCTATAATTGTAAAAAAACTAATTTGAATTCCGCATTTGGATTTCATTATTTTTCTAAATCTACTTCATGTGGTGTTTATAGTTCATTAATCTGGAAGCAAATAAAAAGGCTTCCCATGATTAATCCACATTTTAAGAATTTCATAATGCATAAAGTATATTCTTTGAAAGAAGTAGAAGATAACCTGTTGTGAAATCAATAATTATGGAAATATGCTGAATTACAGCTTTCAAATACCACTATCCTGTCAATGATTTATATATTTATAGTGAATAAATATAATTTTTTTTTAAGAAAGTGCATTTGGTTAGTTATTTAATCGCCTTCATAACTTTAAAATGCCAATGTCTTGCATGATTTACGGTTTTCAATTGGGAAGCCAAATAATATGAATTTATATATTTAAAATAAAGAAAAGGTGCTTAAATTCGTTTAAACGTTTCAACACTTTTTTGTTTGAAATAAACTATAATATATGTATATTGATGTTTTATTTCATCATTCTGCATATTATAAGTTAATGTGGTAATATGTTACAGTGAAAGCATATTTCAAGTGAAAGCATATTTCAAGTGAAAATATATTTTCACCAATTCAAGCAGTGAAAATGTGTCAAACAATGAATTTACAACGTTTAACTCTATAAATTTAACCCCAACAACCCAATCTTAAATGAATAGGGCCAATCCTTACAATCTATCCTAACCCTTAAATAATACCAACCCTAACAATCTAATCTTAAATTAATAAAACCAACCTTGAAAATGTAACTGGTTATGATTTCACTGAAACTGTGAAAATATATTTTCACTTGAAATATAATTGTTCATTTGAAATAAATACTGATTCAGAATTGTCACATGGTTATTTTGAATTTAGTATTATCATTGGCATCAGAGCGTTGTTTAATGTAATCGTATTAATGAAAACAAATCTTATATTTTAATTTATATTACAGAATAAGAAGTACCTTAGGGAGAAGTTCAATGAATTACGAAACTAGATCTACACCGCAATATGTGCAGATGAAATCACCTGTTGATGGGCAACAATTCATTGTTTATGCAGAATGAGGAAATTGGCCCTCGTGGCCGTTTCAGCAATATCTTCCGAACACTTCTGCAGCTTCATGATATTTTGTCTGTATAATATTTGTTGAGAACACATTTGTGTCTTCATCGTTCTGATAAAAACACTCAATATCAATTTTCATTTTGAAAATGCTTCAGTTGCTATCATTTTACTTAAAATATTGTTGATGCTGTTTAGTTATTTTGTTTCATACCTGTTAAATAATTCTTAATGAAATTTACCTGATTGTTGATTTTTCAATAAGCAAGATTTCTTTAATATCAGATAACTGAAATAACATATATTAAATTGGCATTTTATGATGTATTAATATCAAGATGAAATTGCAAATATTAATTTATTGGTGTAGATCTTTAAACTGTATAAAAAAAAACTCGCAACTTGGAAATGTAAAGTTTGGAATATCATTGTTCGTTCATCTTGGTTATTTATATATATATATATATATATTATAGTTACAAAATGTTCAAATTTAAATTTATAACATTATTTTGATAAATATTGGTGTTTTGATCATGAAGTTGAAGATGAAGATACATTTTTAAATTTATTGATCGGTGTTTGGTATTGAAAATATACATTTTCTTGTGATGCCATGAATGTTTCTAGTGAATAAAAATATTATAAACAAGGGGGAAAAAACAGTTATCGGCGTGAGACTTTTTTTTAAGACATAGTGAATAGTTATTAGTGATGTGTAATTGTGATGATACCAAGTGACAAAAGTGGACACCATGATATATGATGATATGTCAACAATATTGCAGTGAAAAATCTCACTTCCTTATTGCTATTTTTATAAAAACCAACTTTGTAATACATTTTTTTCTGATATAAACAGACCGCAATACTGATTTATAGATTTTGAGTTCTATAAAATGCCTATAAATAATAATTATTTAAAAGTTTGTTTTTTCTATTACTTGTATATTAAAGTGAAAGTTTCAAACTAATTTGATAATTAATTTTTTTTTCTACATTAGTTCAATTTTGTTTTTTCTATTTTGTATACCTGGAGCATGGTACCGTAAACTTCAATTTAATCAAATGTTCATTATTATTTCAAACCTAAGTATAGAAGTACTTCATTAGTTTTATTTTTATATTTCATTTGTGATAAAAATGCATCATTTAGTTGTTAGTGCAATTGAAGCTCATAATATAGTTTACCATTTTAAAAACATGTATTCTTTTTCAATAAAAATAATTGAATTGGTTACTTTCATTTTGGAAATGTCGAATATACAACAGATTATATAATAAAAGTGTGCAATATATGTATATGTATTGTTTAGAATTGCTCAATCGAAATTTGTAATGCACATAAGATAGAACTGGGTATTACTGTATGTAGTTTTCAATTGAAAATGTAACCCACTTAAAAGAAATTTCAAGAAAATTAGTTTTCTAAGAAATCTTCCTATAATAAGTTGCATTTCAATTGAAGACTTCAACTGTGTGAAAATTATTCAGATACATTCACTATAGCAACAGTCAGTCAATGTTTGCATCAATCCCAATGTGTTATGATGATTTTTCGTACATGTAATAACTTCCTCGATTCATTTGTATGAATTTACTACAATGCGAGTGAATTAATTAACTCGACACACTCAGCGTCACATAACAAAGGTCAAAATGTAAATGTTGCAATGCTTATTTAATATTTATTCAAAAATATTCATATATAATTTATTCTTAAACATTCATGTCGCTCTGCTTAGAGAAATACAAAAAATAATAATACTATGTCAGGGTTACCAGTTGTTACATCTTTAATGTTTACGTCGCAAAAATACTTCTGAACGTAACAGTGAATCCATTTTTGTTCTCATCAGTTGAATTATGGCGTTCGTTTAAAATTTATAATGAATTAAGTCACATTCGCTGATTGTAAAAAGAATTACTCGTTTATTTATTTTAAATTTGATATATTAGAAATATAAAGTATTAGAATTACATTTTCATACTGACGAGGATACATAGTTAGTTGTGTATGTTGTGCCTTTATGCAGAAAATTCAAAATGTTGAGGAACAGTTTTATTGCGGTTAAAATGGACGTTGAATTTATTATACTAAACCTGACCATGGAACGTTTCAATCGATTTCAATTTTTTTTACTATTATTTTATTTCTTAATTTTTGTACAGAAGAAATAGTGTAAAAAACTCAATTAAATTGTCCAAAATTGAGCGTTTTATATATGTATGTATAGCACATATTAAATGTTTTCATAGCAGATAAATTCATCTCGTGTATATACTACTATAGGTGACCGGAAAAGTGCACTCACTTGAGATAGTTGCACTCTCGAGACATCCAAACTTTCAAAGATGCTCAAGGAGAACTAATGCAATAGAATTCCACAAAAAAGCATCAAGGAGTATTTGGATGTTATCCGAGGGTGTTAACCTTTTTTTTGTGGAACGCCTTTCGAAATTATGACCTCGAAACTGCGCTACTATTTAGTGCATCTTTCCGGGAGCCATTACTATATACATATATGTATATATATATAAATGTTTTGTGTCTAATCTTTCTGGCATCATATTCATATTATCAATGAATTGAATATGATATTGGAACTCATTTTCTATAAATTTTGTAATAAACAGATAGTTTTACTTATATTTTCATCTATCAAAAACTGTCAGCACTCATTGGATGCATGCGTTTACCTGTAAATTTTGATTGTACAAACATATACACATTATTGTTTACGATACTTGCAGATTTTTATAATGTACTAACAGTGTGTATACAAAACATTAAAATAAGACATTGACATTGTGACAAATAAAGAAACATTATTTTATATTAAAATATAGGTCTATAAGAAATGATTATAAAACATCTGTATGGTAACACTTGAGTGATGAATGTACGTCATCAGATTGAAACCTTATGAATCACTTTCCCTTTTAATCAAAGAATGTGGAAATAAGATACACGCACACCTATTATGTTATATATATATGTATGTTTAAGTGCTGTTCTGACATCTTTGTTCCTCTTGTTTGGTGAAATATCGAACAATGTCAATTGTCACATCGCCACATGTAATCGTTGGATTGTTACGACTTCGTATGTATTTTTGAATTTTGATTGTGTTACAACGATATTTGCAATTGAATACGTCGCTACTTAAAAAATAAGTGGTAGTTTGGTAACGAGTCTTGGAAAAGTGCTGTGATAGATAGACATACGATGATCCGATACAATCTATGCGTAAAACGTTACATGCCAATAGATGAGCGCTGACTTTGTGGTAATTAATGTTTTCATTTACGTATGTAGATCATTCGTATATTGGTGACGAAAGTTTATGGACAAATAATGATTATTTTTCTTTACATTTTGTGAATATGTTCAGATGTGTGACCTTTTTGTTAATGGAAAATTTTCAACAAAATAATCAAATGTTTCTTTCGGTAGCGATATTGCTTTTGATATTTTTTTATATAAAAAATTAAAACGGCATCCATAAGTTAAGTTTTAGTAGGTTCATATTAAATAAACATGTAAAGTTTATTTATAAAAAAAAAAAACAACAAACATTATGTATAAGGGAGTGTATTTTCAAATATAATTAATTTTTCGCAATAAAACTGCAAAATTATAAGTGCATTTTATTTCCTTCTTATGGATTCAGATAGGAATAAAAAAAAATGACTAGAATTGTATTAACCAGACTAGAATGCTGTGAGTATAAGTAATCTTAAATAAAACAGATTGTGCGTTAACGCCGTTGACAGGCTGGTCGATTGTTCAATTTCTTTGGGTCAGTTGGTTATTCATCCAATCGATATCTTCGTAAAAGCGTGGGTCGCTGACTCTCAATGCAGCTTTTTTGTACAGATGATAGTAGCATGGAGCGACTGCAAAAAAGTATTCGATGAGATAAGCTGGAAGCGGTTTCAAATTCTATCGCTATAAATACTTACTTATGCGTTGTAAGACAAAAGCCAGGGCCAATGGAGGTGTCACCGGTTGCATGGGATTGTTCCATTTGATGAGGAGCCAATATGTATGGCAGCCTACGCAGCTGCACCAGTAGACGAGTATCAAGACGATCAAAAATTTGAACTTTTCAAATAGACACTGGATAAGTCCAGCCTGGAATGTATTTTTTTAATATTATAATGGTGCACATGTTTAAGTATACAGTAAACTCTCGATTATCTGGGCTAATGCTGGCGAGAGGGCACGGATAATCCGAATCATCAAATTTTGACTTGGTTTCGAGTATAATGTCATATTAATAATACAAACTTGTAAAAACCGGAAATCGCCTCATCCTACTTGCAAGAAAACCTCATCCGAATCCAAAAGTGGTTGCAGATATGGAGAGTGCGGGCAAATGAACAAAAATCTGTCCATGTAACCTTCACAATGAGGAGGAAGACTTGTCCTCCAATTAAGTTGAACAACGCAGTGATCCCACAGGCAGAGGAGGCAAGATACCTGGGCGTGTACCTGGACCGCAGGTTGACATGGAAGAAGCACATCTGGACAAAAAGGAAGCAACTAAACTTCAAGTTAATTGGAAGGAATTCAAAACTGACCACGGAGAACAAACTCTTGGTTTATAAGGCCATCCTCAAACCAATATGGATGTACGGGATACACCTATGGGGGTCAGCGAGCAAAACGAACGTTGAAATAATCTAAAGGTTCCAGAACAAAATCCTGAGAATTATACTGGACGCTCCCTGGTTTGTCCCGAACGACATAATCCACCAAGATACGAGGATGACAACGGTCATTGAAGAGTCAAGTTCTGCGGTGTCAAAATATAAAGAAAGGCTTAGGAACCACCTCAATAACAAGCCAATAAAAAGACTCGGGAGAGGTGATCCCTTGGACCAGTAACAGAGAGTGAATTGCCAATGGGCATTTCACCCACAAGCTAGGGAATAAGAAAGGAAAGAAGAAATGCGCCGAATGTCCCGAGGAGGACAGATAGCTGCATGTAAATTGGAAGAAAAAAAAAAGATTTCTTAAGAAAAACGCTTATAGTTAGGCAGATGTGTGGCCGTTAGTACCTATAGTTAGTACTACTGTTGGCAAAATAGAAAAAAAATCTAGTCAACCAGCCAGACGAAGCATTGAAGTTGTCTACTAATCCTAATTTTTCATGGAAAAACTTGGCTGTTTCCAAACACATTCGACCGCTAATTGGTATTCCTTCTGCTCATTTTTTTTGATACTTTTTCGTTTTGAAGGACCTGCAGAACCATCACAATCTCTCGCGAATGCCTCTAACTTATTTTTTTGTTTAACTATATTTCGAGCAGGTTAATAGCAAAGAAAATAATTTCACACACAAAGTAATTGATAATAATTAAACATACGTATGATCGGAAAAATCTGCTCTGAATACACGCACTTGTTACTTTTACGATGATCAAAAGCGACTGAAAGAATTGGCGCAATAGTAAAATACATTTAAAAAGGGGAACGAAAAACATTTCTGTGTGACATAATTTGTTTCAAATAAGACGCATGTTTACGGTCGCAATCAATCGGTGCGTCTTATTATCATAAAAGAACAAAATTTAATCAATTTAAAAAAAATAATTAATATTTTTCAAACACGGATAATCCGCACCCGGATAATCGAGAGTATAGTGTATTTGTGAAATGTTATTCAACGTACCTGAAATAAGTATGTCGAGAAAAAGTTGACGAGCATTGCTGTCATAGCTAATATGAGTAGGAAGTCCTGTAATCTGCAAAATGTAATGTGAGAGAATTTCGGTACAAAAACATCGTATAAAATATAACTCGTATAAAATAACTTACAAAAACATAATCAATATTGCGGAATGACTCCTAGGAAACAGGGCGATACAGTTCAGTACCAAATCAGCAATTAATAATCCATATTGGATAAATAAAATAGCAGAGTATTTTGACACGGAGAGTTTCATTTTATTAGAAGCTTTTTATTAGTTTCATTTATATTTATGTATTTTTAGTTTGTATGACATGTTGAGGCTTTGACATTTGTTTGTATCTGAAAATGTTGGCCATAGCAGCGGGAACGTTAGCATTTTATTGATTATATTTGGCTTGTATTTTACGGTTTGGTGATTATTATCACGGAACATCTGGCACCCGAAAAGTCCATCTACGAGAGTATTCATCGTTTAGTATACAAGTGGTCAGTATAAATAATAAAAGGTTAGTGAAATGGTCAGAACTAATGCTAAATGGTAAGTTTTATTTAGACAAATGACCAGTATTACTTTTTGATTGGTATCAACCATTGATATATTATACATCAATGGTATCAACCATAGAAGTAGAATGCATAGAATGGTCATTGTTAACAAAAATACCGTCTAAAAACGAGTCATCGAAGAGAGAGTCGGAAAGTCAGAAAAGAGACAAGAGAGAGAGAGAGAGGCGAAGTTTAGCAAACAATGAACAAACTCTGCCGCGCAGAGTTTTTGTATCAACATTTTTGGAGGCTGAGAGCGATTCTATGGTATCAACACAAAGTTGATACGATCTTTAGACAATTCCACCCAGGGGCGTCATTTGGGGGGGGGGGCTGGGGTGGTTAGCCCCCCCCCCCTCTAGATTTGAACGGGACTATCCACGGTTTATTGTATTATTATAAATTTGAATTCAAATCTAAACCAACAAAAATAGAATATTAAAAGTATTTAGAACATCTTCAGGTATAAACACGTCGATTTTTCGGAGAAAAATTTTAACTCCCAAAGATATTTTATTTTGTTGTTTGTCTTGCTTTGGAAGATATTTTTAAAACTCGTTTATTCTGTAAAACAAATTGTTGAATAGGATTGCCTTTTTATTACTGAAAAAAATCATATACAATAATTTTTTTAATATAATATACCTCCCCCCTAGAAAGTCATCTCTTTCAGGTAAAAAATGTTGCCCTCTTCCTGGGAAAAGCTGAAATGACGCCCCTGATTCTCTCCAACTGGCATTGCTATTTGTTTTGACGATCGTACGTCATATTTTTATAATATCCATTTGTTATTTATATGTACTGATATTAAATAATATAATACTGACCATTTTGTTAATAAAATACTGGCCAAAAACTGATTTATTCAGTATTTTTAGCTTTAAGCTTTTTTTATTCAAGTTAAAAATTTAAAATGATGTGTAAAGTTTAAAAGCCGAGTGTCGTTTATGTTAAAATGTGAGTTTGATTGCAACTATAAGGGAAAAATAATGCATTTTTGACTACAACTAAACAAATTACTTATCATATTAATTAAGTTTTTAACGGAATGGACAAACAAATGACTTATGCAACTATGCCTCTATGTATTGTTCGAAATGAAAACATTTCTAAATTATGTAGATTAATGAATGAATTAATGAATATTGAACATTTGTGGCAAATATAAAATGGATTGTATTTAATTAAAGGCACGTTCGAAATTATTCATTAAAAAAGAAGTAAAAGGTACGAAATTAGCATAATAAAATTATGATTCCTGTGTGCTGCCGAACAAACAATGTATTCGCTATTCAAAATGTATTTATAATTTCCATGTTTTGATACATTTGACGAAAATTAAATAGCATTTGGTTGATAAATAAATCTGCATAGTATTTATCACGTCGATATTGTGCAATTGAGAAACACAATTGTACTCGATATACGAGAAGTACTCGATGAGCTAGAAAAATCTCAAATCTTATAGTAAAAATAAGCAAGATATATTCTTATAATCAATAATCAAACTGAAAATAATAAAATAAAATAATTATCTATCATATTGCAGAAAAGATTTTTCAACAAATTAGCTTTTTTAATAAAGAAAATACTTTTTTAAATAAAAACTGCAAATTGATTTCGTTTATTATTATTATTAATAGATATATTACGAATGTGAATTTCGTTTATCATACATATACACTAGTGGTTTTACCCGGTATATGTATATATTTGTAATGTAAATTGCTTAAGCATGGTTAATTTAACAGTAAAAATTAATTTGTTTTTTATTAAATTTATTTGAATTGAAAAAAATCATATTAAACGACAGCCAATCAGAAACGAATGGTTTTTTAATATGTAAGGGAATCGGAACTGAAATCGAAAGCGGTAATCGGAACTGAAACAGAAATTCGGACCCAGAATTGAAAAAGGAATTGGAATCCGGAAATGAAACAGGAATCCGGATCTGGAACTAAAACAGGAATCGGGAACCGGAACTGAAAAGAGAATCCGGATCCGGAACTGAAAAAGGAATCGATATCAATATCGTCGTCATAGAAAATTAGATTTTTTCGATAATATTATTGATTCTACGAACCAAAACTTACATACATACAAAGTCTCTTTCGAAATTATATATTAGACACTAGTATTTTTCCCCGGCTTTGCTCGGTATTTGTAATTTTATTAACTTTATTTGAATATTCATTTGTTTTCTTATTAAATTTAACGTCACGGTTTCTACTACCCAAACCTTACATACTTAAATACAAAGTCTCTTTCGAAATTATATATTAGACCAGTGATTTTACCCGGCTGCGCTCGGTATTTGTAATATAAACAGCTTAAATATGGCAAAACAATCTAATAGTAAACACTCATTTGTTTTTTTATTAAATCTATTTGAATCATAGAAACGTTGATTTTTCGTCATAGAAACTTTGATTTGTTTTCGATGTTCCCAACAAACCTTACATACATACATACATACATAGTTATAAAGTCTCTTTCGAAATTATACATATATTAGATTTATATGTATAATCATGTTTTATTATTTTCCGAAGAATAAATACAAGACGAAGTATTTAACCCTGATATCTAAATTAAATCTATCAGTAATATCGATTAAACAATTGAATTAACATTAACCATCTCGAAAAAAAAGAAAATGCGATGTTTTCCAGCTGGTCAGAAAATTAAAAACCTTTGTTATTAATATCGATCGAAACGTTGATTGTGCTTCATAGTTTGATTAAATTGAAGTTTTCATGCATACTTCAAATTAAGCGGTTTCCGTTTACACGGATTTTAATGGAATCTATCTACCTACCGCAAAAATCGAGCTTTGGGTATAAATAAGTAATACCTACGTACATACACACGGTAGTTACCATTTATTACTTTCAAGATTTTTTGAATATGTTTAAATGAAATCCCACAATCGAGATTCTAAAAGTTTGTCAATTTATAAGCGACTTCAATTGAATTCAAACTCATTACTGTTTCAGCAGTCGAGTTGAACAGGTCAAATTAAAGTCACACTCTTACGTGTATTTTAAAAAGTATTGACTAATTCATAGACTCGAATATTCGATTATATTTATTTCAAAATCTATAGAATTTTATTTTAGGTTGACTATGAGAATATCAAGTTATATTGGCGACGAATTGCAAGATCGTGGTGTGTAAATTACTCGTGTCTTAAAATGGTAAAATAGAATGCAATTTATTTATATAATTAATTTTAAATTATTCCACACTCTTACAGAAACAGAGGTACAAAAATTTTACTCTGGGAAATGTATTTTTATTACTGGAGCGACTGGATTTTTCGGAAAAGGTAAAGTTTTACTATAAAATTTTAAAAATATAATGTAATGAGTCCTTGCATTTAATGTAAGAATATGTATGTGCGTAATCATTGTTACAGTATTGATTGAAAAACTTCTAAAATCATGTCCCACGATCAATATGATTTATATTCTACTGAGGGAGAAAAAGGGAATGTGCGTTGAAGATCGGATTAAAGAATTACTCGATTGCCCTGTTAGTATTGTGATGAATTTTTAATTTACTTTTAGTTTATATAGGTTAATGGATTCTTAGTATTTTTTTTTCTTATTTAGATGTTTGCAAATATATCCAACGATTGTAAAGAGAAAATTAAATATATACAAGGGGAAATAGGATTACCGCGTTTGGGAATATCTGAAGAAAACCGCCGTTTATTAATCGATCAAGTTAATATAATTTTTCATTGTGCTGCTACTGTGAGGTAATATCAAATTTACAAAATCTTGTTAATCTGTTGGAAATTAATACTCGACTATATTTGTATTCAGATTTAACGAAAAATTAAAATCAGCATTAAAAATCAATGTGATTGGGACGTCTGATGTTGTTTCGTTATCAAAAGAAATTCTGAACTTAAACGTGAGGCTTTGTATTTGAAAAATAAATGTACAAAACATTTTCACATTTTATAATTTTTTACTATATATTTTATAGGCTTTTATTCACGTGTCTACTGCTTATTCTAACTGTCATGAAGATGCATATATAAAGGAAGAGTTTTATGAGCCTGGGATTTCGTTTGATGATGTCAAAAATCTTGTACAAATTAGTGATAGTTCAATCTTGGATGCGGTAACTCCAAGGTTTATTTTTTTATTATCAAAGAAAGTGATAAAATATAATATACTGACATAAATCTCTTCCTAGTTTAAAATAACTGACTTTTTTTTAAATTATTTAATTTCAGGTTAATAAAAAAATGGCCAAACACATACACTTTTACTAAGTGCTTAAGTGAAGACATTATCAAAAGAGAAGCAGCAAATCTCCCTGTTGCTATATTTAGACCTAGTGTTGGTAAATATTTTCGCAATCCGTTTAATTTTGAAAGAATATTTAACAGCATAAAGAAAATTTTAGAAATCTAATAAAAATGTATCAATATGATAAAATTTTTAGTGGTGAGTACATCAGGACGCAGCTCAGTACCTGGATTTATAGACAATGTATATGGTCCTACTGGATTAATTATCGGTGTTGGCATAGGTGTTCTACGGTATATACTTACATATTATTTAAAGTTGTAAAAAAAATATGGTGTAAATTCTATATACACGAGGAAACTGCATATAAATATTTTATAGGGTATGGCATTTAGACGGAGAGCTGCCATCAAATTTAATTCCTGCTGACTACTGTATCAATGGAATGATTGCAGCAGCATGGGATTTGTCCAAGAATAAGTAAGATATAATGTTCGATGATAAATATATCGTTAAATGATTACGACACTGTTGTGGGAAAGCTAATTTTTATTTTTTGGTCTCGTTTATCGTTTTTTTGGAGTACAAATATTAATTGTAAATTTTGTACACAGCTTGGAGTACTTCATTACTATTTACTATTTACCGATACTATAGAATCACTTCATTACTATTTACCGATACTATAGAATCACATGGAGATCCACAAGCGATTGAACCAACCTCATTGTTTGCTGTGATCAATTTTAAAAGCGATCCCGAACATTTTTTATCTTCTTCTAATGTAGCTTTTTTATTAATTTATATTGTGCGCCCGATAAACATTTAGTCTTTCGTTGAGACGTCGTTGATTTTAATGTTAAAAAATAAGAATTCGTTAATATTATAAAAACACCGTGTTCTAATTTTATAAAATTCTTTAAACGATCTTTCAACAACTCTCGAGGAAAGACCGAAGAGAACCGACGTAATAAAATTTCGTAGCTTTTGCGTCATAAGAGTGATACTTTTCGGAGAAATTTGTGAGTATTAAACATCGTTGATATTATATTTCGGTGGCCGTCATCGCATCGAAAGTCGAAAAATTTAAATCTTTATTTTTGTTTGTTTATCATGCATACATATATTTGTATGGGGTTTGGTGCAAATGATCGAAAAGGGCCAGACAGATTAACTGGATGGCTGCTTTAAACGCAATTCTCGACTTCACGAATGAAAAATTGCACATCAGATGACGAGTAACCTTTCGATGTGCACAGATGCAATTATTAAAATGGTAATTATTAAAATTGAGTTGTATCTTTCTGGCGAGTTTTTAATAATTTAATAAGGAAAAATTTGGAACTTAGAAGCACAGAACGTATCAGAAGTATCAGAAGCACAGAACGTATACAGGGTAGGTATGTCGGGACTTCGGGTAGATTACGCTTAGTGTAAGTGCGAGCAGTGCGCACGCATAAGGTACACGTGTCGTTAATCTGAGATTCAGTCTGTCTGGTGCTTTTCGATCGTTTGCACCGTATTGATTTGTATGGCAGGGGTGCTCACGTGCAGGTGCAGCACGTGCGTTTTCGCCAACAAAACGACATCCGAGTGGTGTTCAAATATTGTAAGCTTCGAACTAATTATAAGAATTGTACGTCGTAAACAAAATTTATTGCACCGAACACGGTCACTTTTCTTGTTGTATGGGTTGCATCCGAAAATCGTTTCTCAGTACATAATACAAAACAATACAAAAGGAGGCCGTGATAACATCCGGCAAAACATGTAGAAAAAGTGTTAATTTTACCATTGTTCGCCTTTTAAATTTTTGTTTCACATCTAGTAATAATGAAAGGGGACCCGAGGATTATTTTGGTTCGTGGACGGCCGCCTCAAGAAATTCGGCCACCGTGTGATTTGCACAATTCGCACATATGGACAGGCTTTGACATCATTAGCACGTTCGGTATTTAAAAATTGTAACAGTCTGCTATTCTATAAATGTTACAGTTTTGCATTTCGCGTTTAAGCATTAAAATTCTACAGAATCTATTATTTTAAATATGAAATTCGTAGAAAAAGGTTGTATTTGCAGCGCTACCGTAATCCTTACATACATATGTACATACATACATATATGACAAACTTTTAATGGATGCAAAGTTGATATTGTTTCAGATATAAATTGAAATTCATCTTTTGTATCTCATATTTATCAGACCACCCCATTTTTTAGCCATGTTCCACTAAACTGATAAACCGATATATATTTTTCAGGTACACTTCTCCTCCAATTTATAATCATGTACCCGAACCGAAAGATAACGTTACATGGGAAGTTATCATCTCCTTGTGGACCAGAAGTGGCCTACATTTTCCAACTGATAATTGTTTTTGGTGATTAATTTAACTACTCTTAATACTTAATCTAACTATTATTAATCTCACTGGTTTCTGCTGGCCAAACCTTGGATTTGTGACTCCAGGTCGATCGTTTCCTATCAGAGTTTGCCAATGTGTCTGATTTTAATTGAAACGGTTCCAACAAATTGGCAACCTTACCCTTACCTTTGCGGGAAAATCTTGAGTTTTCAGCAAATCTCGAATTTCGCTGAATTGTATAAATTTACAAATTTAACCATAAATGTCTCTGTGGATATTGATATGTATTTATGTACTTTGTGTAATATTAATAATATTTGTATCAAATGTACAATGTTTCTGGCCGAGAAGGCGCATTGGGGTTACCTGTTAGGCCTTCCTTGTACAAATTTAAAGATAAAATTAATTTTAAAAAATTAACTAACACGCTATAAAGCCTAACCTAAGTGTACAAATACTTAAATTAGATACTTTAATATTTATTAATGGTTCGATATATTTTAGGTGGCCAGGGATATCATTGATAAAAAATAAATTATTGTTTTTCTTTTGGATGATAATGTTGCATTTTGTGCCTGGTTTGATTGTTGATGCAAGTTTAAAAATAATTGGAAAGAAACCAATGTATGTACATACATATATTTGTATAAGGGTATGTATCAATTATATGTACGGAGCATTGTAAAGTAATTTAAATTGGGGTGGATACTTTTCAGATTGCTTGCAGGTTACCAGAAGGCAAATAAATTTATGGATCTCCTGAAATTTTTCGTTTCCAAGAAATGGATGTTCGAGCAGAAACAAATGAAAAATCTTCGATCTCGAATGTCTCTCGAAGATTTGCAATTATTTTATACAAGTATGGAAAATTTTGATTGGGCATCCTATGCTCTTTGTCAGATTCATGGTGTACGAGTGTATTTGCTCAAAGAAAAACCTTCAGATTTGATCCGCAGCCGCAAACGTGTACAAAGGTAAAACTATATTTTTATCGAAACACGTAAGCTAACATTGCCTACCTGTTTATTTGTAAGTGAAAAATGTGATCAAAAATTTCAATGCTAATCTTATATTTACATTTTGTTTCAGATTGAAATATGTGCACTATTTTACGAAAATAATCATTTTAATCTTTAGTTTGTATCTCGGAATTTTTGTTTGCGAAAAATTCTTTCAAAACAAAAATGTTATGTAATATTTTAATGAGTTGACAATTTTACAAAGCAAATATTGATTTATTTTTCCTGTTAAATATGCTCAATTTTCCTGTTGACTGTTTAACTTGGTGCTTTATTTCTATTTATGTATATGATACATTTTGTGTACCTCCATTAGGAGAAATTTTAATATTCTATTCGCTATTTTAATTCATTGTTGTTAATGGGTCGAATAATTATACTCGTATATACATATAACGTTAATTTGTTATGACATTTGATAACATCACAATGAGACGGTTCATAAAGACATTATGAAATTACATTTTGTTTTAATTACATCCCAGAAACCGAATAGTGCTGACGCACATACATATTTCAAACTGTGATTCCAGCCTACACAATTGATCAGTGAGCTTTTTATTTAATTATCATTTATAAATTAAATGCTGGAGCTCATCTATATATTTTGAGAAATTTCACCAATTTATATTTAAAATATGTATCTCGTCATATTGAATTTTAAGAATTTTACATAATAAATCCATTACGCTGAATAATGTGGTATTTAATTTATTTTTCATGTAGACATGATATAGTCTGTGTGGGCTTAGGTCTTTTAAATATTTAAGCTTTTCTATTAATGTTGAGATAAGTGATTAAATTTATGATTAATTTAATATTTTTATTTTCATGTACATAAATCAGACACAATTTTAATAATTTTGATCTACCAGGTGTTATAGACAGTAGATAGGAAAGATAATTTTGAAAATTACAGATTAGTTCGGATTTTGAGAAATTATCGATGGGAAATTTAAGGTTGCTTTAAAGCTGGATCTTAGTAACATGATATTGATACAGCATCGGGATTGTCCTACATACATTTCCTTTTCTACTCTCTGAATTTTTCAGACGCCTTTTCCTTTACCGTGGCGCGGACAGAAGCAAAATACTCCTTTGGATAAATGATTTTATTGAAATTTTAATAAAATAATTAATGAAAAAGCTTTATTATTCATTTTATTTAACTTTGAAATTTTTCCATTCACACTTTTAAGCCGATTTATCAAGGCAGATTTTTTCATATTGTTAAATAAGATGCATTTCGTCATAAAAACTACTTACAATCATTAATAAAAAGTTTTCTTTTATTTCGAGAAGACAAATTAACAAATCGTTTATTAAGATTTCATAACTCAATTGATTAATTAATTTATGATTCCAATATTTGATAGAAAAATCATCAAGAACTAAATAACCTACATACATAGTTTTATGATACGAATTATATATATATATATATATATATATATATATATATATATATATATATATATATATATATATATATATATATATATTCATATATATACATATATATATATATATATTTTTTTTTTTTAAATTAAAGTACAATACACAACATTTACATCTTGCAAAATTGATGAAATAAGTAAGTAACCTACATACATTGTTTTATGATACGAATTGAGTTAATTGTGTTTATATTTTCGAATATGAATATTTTTATCGCTTTGATTGATGTGTAAATGTATAAATAAATAGCTTATATGTAATTTTACATAACTTCAATGATAAGAAAAATAAATTAAATTCACATTATAGCAATAATTGGTCGTTAAAACTTTATAAATATTATTGATAACACGTTACATGATATATGTACATTGTTGATAGTTCAGGTCAGTTCCTTTCTCTAAACTAAATTTCGTTTCATATTTTTTCCACAGATAAAAACCGTATAATAGATAGATAATATTTTTATATTTTTCATTTGAAGAATGCGATCAAGAATTTTATTTTCTATTTTAGATATGGCGCTTTATTTCGACACCTGGTTACTCGACGTGTCAGTGTTTTTAATAACGCTTTTTACGCTATTCTACGTCTATTTTACGTGGACTTATGATCATTGGAAGAAACGAGGCGTTCCATTCATTAAGCCCACCTTGGTTGTGGGTAATTTTGGCGACTGGGCCTTTTTAAAATCAGATGTGGGTCAAATGTTCAAAAGCATATATGATAAATCCAAACAGAACCCCTTTGTCGGCATATGGGTGTTTAGAAACCCCGCGATTGTCATCAACTCCCCAGATTTAGTGAAAACGGTGCTGGTGAAGGACTTTGCTCATTTCGCCGACAGAAGTACTCACGCTGATAGGTCTCACGATCCTCTCGGTGCTGATAATTTGTTCTTTGGAAAAAATCCGCACTGGAAGTATATGAGGGTGAAGCTCACTCATCTATTCTCCTCGGCCAAAATGAAGACTATGTTCCATTTGATGAATGACATTGGACAGGATCTGGAGGATTGCATTGGTAGATCGGCTGGAGAGCCAATAGAAATGAAAGAAACTTCAGCGAAGTTTACTACGGATGTTATTGCAACTACTGCTTATGGATTGAAGGCCAACACGTTGCGTGACCCTAAAGCGCCGTTTAACATTTTCAGAAAGAGGCTTTTAGATTTCAGATGGATCAGGGCTGCGCAATTTATGTCGATATTTTTCTTACAAGGGTTCGCCAAATTTTGGAAGTAAATTATTAATTTTTCTTAACGTTCATGCTATTTGTTTATAAAAATGTATTGTTAAAATGTTGTTTTAATTTACAGATGTAAAGTGTTTGAAAAAGATTGTGAGGAGTGGATTCGTGACGTCTTCTGGGATACTGTAAATGAAAGAGAAAGAACAAAAGAAAACAGAAGTGATTTGATAGGAACATTAATTTCTTTAAAGGGTCAAACTGAAGATAAAAATATAAGTGAGCAATTTTTTTTTATTTCTTATTTAACTTACTTTATTTTTTTTTTAACTGATTTACTTACTTTATTTTTGTCTAAGCAGCATTTACAGGTGATAGCTTGGTTGCACAGGTAGCTGTGTTTTTCACAGCCGGTAATGAATCTTCGAGTACTACTATGTCATTTTTATTATACGAACTAGCATTCCATCCAGAAATTCAGGTAAATTTCATGATATAATGTTCTATTTCAACGAATCTTAAGTTTTCTTGCCATCAAAGTTCTATTTGTTCTTTAAAAATATATATTATATATACATATATATTTCACATATATATGTTTGATTCCTATAAAATAAACGGGTCTACCTCACGGGCCCGAATGTGAAACGCCCGAAAAAGTATCTACCATATATACATATTATATCGGTCTCCGTGACGAGACAGAATGTTAAATTACAGAAAACGCAAATATCGGAAGGCAAAGATCGAAAATCGAAAGATCTTAAGTCGAAAGATCAAAAAAAGGGTGCATGGTAAACGGTACATACTCACTTAATTTGCGCGAGCAGGATACAACAGGAACAAGAGGAAAAGGCTTTTCCTCCCGTATTCTGCGCGCGCACATTAATACGGGAGGAAAAGAATAGTTCCTCTTGTTCCTGTTATATCCTGCTCGCGCAAATGAAGTGAGTATGTACCGCTTACCATGCACCCTTTTTTTTTGATCTTTCGACTTAAGATCTTTCGATTTTCGATCTTTGCCTTCCGATATTTGCGTTTTCGGGCGTTTCACATTCGGGCTCGTGATGGAGACCGAAAATAAACATATAATTCATAATTTTCATGTATTTTGTAGGAAAAACTTGCTTTGGAAATAAAAACAGTTCTTGCTAAATACGACAATACTATAACTTACGAAAGTTTACAAGAAATGAAATATTTGGATATGTGCTTTAAGGGTAAATATATAAAAAAAATGGTTCTAGAACATTTCATCGCGGGGACAACTCGCCTATAGATTTCATGCAACTATTTTTTTTTACCGCTTATTTTTTTTTTAACCGCTTAAATATAACTAATCTAATAGTAAAAATTTTATTAAATTTATTGAAATAGTTTTTTAATTAAATTTATTTGAATATACATTTGCTTTTTTATTAAATTTAACGTCACGGATTCTACGCACCAAAACTTACATACATACATACATGCAAAGCCTCTTTTGAAATTATAGATTAGATTGTTTTGTTGATAAAAGAAAGTTTTCAATTAATTTTATTAAAAAAGAACAACTATGTAGATATCGATGGCTTGATGCACAGATCTTGTATGTCCATTTTTGAATTTATATCGAATTTTAAGTTTGTAGATGCTGGAATAATTCAGGTTTTTGTTTCAAGGTAATTTATGTAAACCACATAAATTACCTTGAAAGGTAAAACCTGAATTATTCTAGTATCTACAAACTTAAAATTCGATAAAAACTTTTTGCTCTATACAAATTCAAAAATGGACATACTATATCCGTGCACCAAGTCATCGATATGTATGATTCAAAAAAATAATTTTTCCAAATATTTGAATAACGGTTTCAACATATATTTCAAAAAGTAAAGTCAACATTAAAATGAAGTATTAATATTGTGTATAAAAAATATTTGCATTAAATCTATCAGTGAGTTATTCTCGCAATAAAAAGCAACCGTGATGAAATGACACGAAAATCATTGTATATAATTTGTTATTATGATTTCATGTTTTGTAAAAATATTTAATCTATTATAGAAACTTTGCGGAAGTATCCTCCTTTACCCTTTTTGGATAGGGAATGTACAATACCATATCGTATTCCTGGTTCATCTTATACTATTCCGAAAGGCACAATTGTATATATACCAATGATGGGACTTCAGCATGATCCTAATTATTTTGAAAATCCATCAAGTTTTTATCCCGAAAGATTCGACAAGGATAATGGAAAACCTATTGTCCCATTCACATTTATTCCATTTGGAGAAGGTCCTAGAATTTGTATTGGTGAGTAATATCGCATATCTTAAGAAAAATAAAATAATAAAGTACTTATTATTTATTTTTATTTATAATATGTGTTATATTGCTACTGGAGTATTTATTTATGATTATTGTGTTTCTTGAACATAGGAGAAAGATATGGCAGTATGCAGTCAAGAATTGGAATGGCGCATATTTTAAGGAGATTTGAAATTAAAAAATGTTCTAAAACTGAATCACCTTTAACTTGGCAAACTCTTGCTTTGTCGCCAACAACAAAAGGAGGAATTTATCTCAATTTTGTTCCAAGAAAGAAATGAAAAGTTGCAAGATAAAATGTTGATAATAAAATTTTTTAGTAGCTTATTTGTAACCTAATATTTTATTCATTTAATAAATATGTACATTGAAAATTATTAAAGGAAAATAAATGACTAATCTACTGTAACAATTTATTTTATTTCCAGTTTATTGGTAGATGATATTTGTTTTAAAATAAACATATGTACATATATTTTTATCATACGTATTCGGAAAATATGTATTTACGTTCCGGAAATACGTTCTAAATAAAGAAAAATTAAACCAGGGTATTATTATGGGATCATCTAATGAGGGGTATGATAAAATGTCATAATTAAGGGACGTGGGAGCCGAATGAAAAAAATAGATATTTCGCGAACCGAGCTCGGAAACTCATTTATATTTTTCATAGAAATTTAATTTAATTTAATTATAATTTATGAGAGAATGGAACGACAAGTTGATTATAATTATTAGAACCAAATCAATTGATATCTCATATTAGCGTTGAATATTTTCTATGAGCCGCGAAGGCCAAAAATTTTCTCTCTGACTAATTATAAAATATGGCGAAGTAAGAAGAGGTATGTAAAAAAAATAGAGTTTGTGCGAAGACATGTTTAGGTTGATAGAAGAAAAAAAAGAACATTTTTTTTATATTTCTGTTACAGGGACATTATCATCTTTTCCTGGGGAGGGGCAAAAGTTTATTTTTGTATTTTACGGTAAACGGATTATTGCGCAAATTGTGATCGCGCGCACAACAATCATTGCCACAAAAATTTAGAATACGGAATATCTGGCACTCGAATTCTCGTTAGTACAATATTTCGCGTGGTTGATGGATTTTGCTTTCGATTGATGGAGTTTTTGGGTGCCAGATGTTCCGTAATCGAGATTTTAGTGACGTGCGCGTTATCGCTTTTTGTGCAATAATCACCGAAGCGTATTGGACATATAATGGTGCTTACGGACTAAACCAACGACGATTTTGGGCCAACTTTTTAACCAGCAGTAGCGTACAAAATATCGAAATAAAAATTAAATTTTAAAATTGAAATTAAATATCAAAATCAAGCTAAAGAGCGAGATTGAGCTAAAATTAGATCATCGTTGATGTTTTGAATTACAACAATGTTTTGAATTACGACGATACCGCATTTAAAACCAGAGAAATATTATAATTTCTCTGCGTACGAGCGAAAAAAAATATTGTTAAAGTCGTCACGAGACGTTACTGTATTTCCACTTGGATGATCGATAAAAAAAAAACAATTCATAAAAAAACGCGGTGTCGGATGTCGGTGATTTGTCAAAGGGTTTTTTTTCTTTCGTCGAAATAAAATTAATAATCACACATTATCCGATAAATTTTACCTCTGAAATGATTTAATTACTTGATTTATTTCGACGAGAGAAACAATTGAAGAATAAAAAAATCCGTTTGATGTGACCGACAACACCCCGGGTTAGCAAAAATCGTTGGATCACCCATACTAATATATGATATTGTTACGTACGCCGTGGATTGAGCGAGTTGTACTTAGACCAACGGATATCTGTTATCGGTTAACTAAATGCATACACTTACTTCCAAAGATTATATCTGGACTCTAAGTGCATTTAGGCTAAACAATGACCGTTATTAGTTATTTCTCAGAATCGGTATGGGAAGACCCAATCTCTTGGAAATACATATCCGAATACGTGACTATACAACAGGTAAACAGATTAGGCGTCCTGAGAGATCTACCCTTTATAAGGCGGTACGTAGGCGATATCATGTCATTCTGGACTGAGCGGTGACAGTGCGTGTAACTCCTGAATCATCAATAAATGCTGTGAAACGACTGTTGGCTTTTACTTGGATCCTCCACCCACCCCGTACGCAACAATATATTCTCAGTAACTGCGCATTACGGGGAAGTAAAAATAATAATTCTTTGATTTTTTTTCGATCTTAGTGCGTATCTTCGTAAGTCAAAACATCTTCGACAAACAAAAGTCGAGGATTACCTGTATGTGATTGTTGATGATCTAATTTTAGGTCAATCTCGAAAATTTATTTAAATTGTGCATGTTCTGTTTTAACTTTCAATATTTAATTTTAATTTTAATATAATGATAATAGTTTTAATTTTGATATTTAATTTCAATTTTTAAATTTAATTTTTATTTCGATATTTTGTGCGCTACTGGTTTTTAAAGTTGGCCTGTGGGCTGTTCGTTGGCTTGGTGCGTACGATAAGACCATTTTTTGGAAGAAAGTTATGATCGACATGTTTAAACTTGTTACAGTTTCTTCCGGCCTAAGCTTTTAGTAACGAATAATCGATTTGATTAAGATTCAACAAAGTTCCTGGTCTGGACAAATCTGGGAGGGGAGGGGGCAAATGCTCCTCCCTTCCCCCCTCAAATGACGTCCCTGTTCCGCTAGCATTAAAATATTATTTAATTTATATCATGTGCTACCAATTGCATTGGAATCTTGTCTCGCCGCAAAAGAATATTGCTCTGGTCAAAATCCGACCTTAGCGATGATTTGAAACGAAGTAGAAAAAAAAATAGTAAAATATCACAATATATAAGAATAATAAAATATAAAAAATCATACAATATAAAAGTAGAGATTTCAAAAATACAGTCGGGTAAAAAATTTTGAAACTAAATTAAAAAAGGGTGATATATTTTATGGGGTTACGCTCAAAGGACAATTTTTGCCATGAAAATCACGAATACGGAATATTTGGCATTCGAGTTCTTGTTAGTATGATGGACTTTTTGGCTGCCAGACTTTCCGTCATAGCGATTTTAGTAATTTTATTTGGGCAAGCGATTTGTGGGCAATAATCACCGAACCATTTTATGGACAACCGCTATATTTATGTTATAACTCTAGGTTTTATTATTTATTCATTTTGTTACTTACATGAGTATTTATTTCGTTATGTTTCAACTTTGTACTTGAATTGGAAAATATATTTAATACAGTTTATTCAGTAGTTGAAAATGTAATTCTTAGTTAAAAGTATTTTAAATACGTTTTTTATGGTTCTGTGATTATTCGAAACATTGTACTAACCAGAACTCGAGTGGCAAATGTGATCGAAATCGAGATCGAGATTTTAATGATTTGCGCGAGGTCGCTTTTTGCGGAATAATCCGTTTATCGTTTTTTATAAATATTTCAACTATGGTGAATATTTGAGCTATTATGGTCTAATACAGTCGGTGAAGGGGTGGAGTGGGGTCGGCTTGTATATTTTGGCGGTCGAGTTAGATTCAACATATCCGTATATTTATGTAAGATAGAAGTTCTGAGATTAATTTTACGCTGGCTAAATTGATTATCATGCCATTTTTGCTCAATTTAGACAATTGATACATTTCGGCAAAATTATAACCTAAAATATAAAAGCGTATTGACGTTTTAAAAATATCGCATATTTTTGTTGCACTTATAAAATAATTTTGTTATTATTATTTCATTACATTACAATTGTTATTTCGATTTTAGATCTATGAAAAATGGATGACGCAGAGTTAAATGATAGTAATATAAAAGAAAAACAGTCGCCACCAGCTATCGAAGAGGATCTGAAGACTTCGCATACAGACGAAACTACGCAAAATTCCGATGAATCAAAAATAGAAAAACAAGGTTTTATTCTATTTTTATTGAAATTCGTATATTATCTGCCGTAAATAATTAAAGTTACTTTAACAAATAGCAAAATTTATATTTAAGATCGTGTATTTTTTTATGATTAAGGAATTTACACTGTGATGTATTTTTGTGTAGATGAAAATTTGGAAGATAGCAGTATCGATCCTGAGGTTGAATCATCTGTCGATGCTTTAGGGCTATTATCTGAAGCTGTGAGTCGTGATCGAAATTACAGCGATGATGATTTGGATGCCGATGATGAAGAAGCGCGTACACCGGATAGTATGCCCGATCAACAAGAAGAAAGGTTTTGATATGTTTTAATAATAATGTATTTGTTCATAAGAAAACTAAATGTATTGTGCATTTTTTGTGACATTTACATATTTTTCTTGAAATTATTCTATTCATGAAATCTGTATTTTAAAATTTTGATTTTCTATAGTGGTGATGCTGCTGAAGAAGGCGATGCGATTGGACAGGCTGAATACGATGAAGAGGGAGATCCAGAACAAGATGACGATATTGACATTAATGATGATTTTGAATTGAATTATGAAAGTGGAGATGAAAGGTTAAATGTTGATCAAACTATAATCGAAAAAAGTAGTGAATCCCCAACGAATAAATCGGAAAAGTCATTAGAAGCTTTCACTTTGAATGATGAAACTGCTATAGTTACAGATGTAGTGAGTTTGGCTGCTAGTGAAATATCGGAGAGTGAAATTAATAAAACCACTGAATCTAATATTCAATCATGTATCGAAAAATCGGACGCTTGTGCCGAGATGCAATTGGAGATTGACAGTTTAGCAAAAGAAAATGTTTCCCAAGAGCCACATTCAGATGAAACTCATATTAAAGAATCTAACGTTGAAAAAAGTGATGAGACTGAATCTGATGTACAATCTTCTACAGATATAGCAGATGCAGAGAGTAAATCTGAATCGAAGAAATCTAAATTGTCTGATGGTATATTGAAAGGCTTGAGAGAGGAAGCTCATCGAATTTCCGTGGGAAAAGTATCTCAAGAAGACTTGGACGATTTGAAGAAAGAATTGCAAGATGCTATGAAAACAATTTTCGGCGAAACTATATGTGAAGCAAAATCTAAAACTGAAAAAAAAAAATTAAACACAAGTAGCCAAAGTACAACTGTACCAACGGTCTCAGAAGCGACCAGTATCGATGTAATTGACTTGTCTGATGATGATAAAGATGCACCATCGTCTAATTTTGATAATACATCTTCAAATAAGACTACTTCTGGTATTACCCGAGCTGAAAAAGACAAAAATATAGATGGAAAAAGATCTAAAAAGTCATTTGAAGATATGGCAACAATGACTAAAACCAAGCCAACCGATATCACATATGTCGATTTAGATGAGAGTTCCTCAGATTCGGAAGGTTTGTTTTTAATTTTTTTTAGCACATTTCTTGCATTTTGTGTTGATTTTTCATATTTATTTTTTATATTTACATATATTGCAGATAAGGCCAAATCTGGAGATAAAGCCACCACTGTTCGTATTCCATCATCTATTGAAGTTATATCTTCGAGTACTACAAACAACTCCAAAATCTCGTGCACTGGTGATTCTGGCGTCAGTGTTATAAGTGGATTGCCGATGTCATCTGCGAAGGTAAATTAAATGCGTATTATAAATTAATATTTAAGAAAATAATAATCAATACCCAATCTCCAATGAAGGCTATTTGAATAATGTATCCTCTTGATTATCCATTTATGTATTTGGATTTAAGCAGGCTGGTATGCGAATCAATACAGCTGAAATCACAATATCAACAGTTAATAAAAATGCTGAAAATGATTCATTACTAGTAAGATTTTTTCCATACATATATCTATTGAAAAGTGCAATGTTATTACTTTTTATGTCTGTCTCGTTATAGAAACCGGTGGAGGTTTTCAATCTTGATAGTGATGAGGAGGAAACTGTCAAACAAAGTAATACGGGTAATTAATTTAATTATAGGTATATCGATCACAATTATTTTAAGATTAATTCTTCCATATGTGTTGTTGTACAAAATAGGTGCTGCAAAAGAGCCATTAGAAATAATGGATGTGGATAGTGTAGAAACTGTTAAAAAATCTTCAGTTTGTATAAATCCATCTTGTAAAGGCGTGTCAGATGATCCACTGATATCGTGTCCCATTTTTATCCTCGGAATGTACAATATCAAACGTACTAAAAAAGAAAATCACCCGCAAGTCTGCAAGGATTGCTTCGATGAAGTGATTAATGAAACAGAGGTGAATTATGCACTTATTGAATTGGTTGCTTTTATTTTTGATATTTGCATTTAATAGGTGATATTTAAATTTGTTTGTTTTTTCAGCATCTAGTGTGGAAATTTAAATCTAACAAACCTCTGATTACTACTACGTCACCGACACACGAGGAACTTGTTGAAATATTGGACTCTGATTCTGAGGATGACGATAAAAATGAAGAATTCATTCCGTTGCCTGGTTATGATCCGCTTCCTGATGAAGAACTTGAATTTGTTACTGAAAATTTACCGGATGTAATGGAAGAAGTATGCCAAAAATATAAATTCGACGAACAAATTAACTTATGCAACAAATTGTTTAATGACAATGTGCAACAATTGCAAGGTAAGACAAATGTAAATAGAAAAAAAACATAAAATCGCTATTCTGTGTATGTATATGTGTGTCTATGTTTATCTATCTGTTTATGATAACACTCGTAATTGGTAAAAGCTGAACTCATATTTGATGTTTTACCATCTATCTCTATAGATTTTTAATTTAATTATTTGTATCAAACTTTGTCAATTTAAGCACGTTCATATGTATGGACACTACTACACAATTTTTTGTTTTAATAATATGTTATTTTATTAAAAAGAAATTGAATTTATTTACCTAATTTGATTTTTTTTAAATAATCTTGGATTTTATAGGTATGTACATAAAGCCATTTGACGATGTTTATTTTTTTTTTATAGACTATACAACAGAACTTGAAAGAGAAATTAAGGAATTAGAGGAAAATACGAATCGGATTCGAAACACTTTGTATGAAAATATAAAAATTCCAAGGACTTTTTTGACAGAGCTTATTATTCCATCAGAATTCGATGTTGATCCAAAGGTGAATTTAATTTATTTTTTATCCAATCCACATAAAAGTTTTATTTAAAATTCATTGTGTTTTTGAATATTTATAATATTTTTTTTAATATACAGTATTGTCTCTGAATATAAGATGATGAGACTGAGCTTGGTGAGTGTTTACGAAGTATTCACCCTTGGAATCGTATATTGTGGAAAGAGACGTGGCATATCACTTCATTCACTTGAGTGGCTGACAAAAATTGAATTTTAAATTATTTGATCCGAATCATTCGATTCGTTGATCCGAATTGCGATATTTTACCGAGTGCACAATTATATGCACACAGGCCACTAGCATATGTATAAAGCTGTTAACTAGCATTAAGATTTGTCACAAAGTCATGTTTTGATCTTCTATCAATATTTTTTTATATGATTTGATTATTGAGTAAAACGAAAAACGAAATGCTCATTTTATTTTTACTATTTTAATGTTGAAAGTTACCGATATTTAACAAAAAGTTTTTAAAATAACCGTAAATAACGATAAATTTGGACTTCCTAGGGTGAAACCGATGTTTTTGTTTTGTTTTGTTGGAAAAATATCACCTTATATTTGGAACAATCTGGTGATACAATATTGTTGTATTATTAATAGATAAATATAAATTTTAACTCTTATATATTTGTCCAATTTTTACAGATTGTAGAAATAAATGACGATGATAAAAGATTGAGATTAGCCAGGAACTTGGATTCATTATATAACACCCCCAATGATGTAAATTTCGAAGCTTACACTTAAATACAATAGTTTATTATTGGTCTAATTTTTAATCTTTTTTTAGGTCCTATCGAAACTACCACCCCCTGGACCATACACTTTGCCACCACTTGAAGTCGGAAGTAAAATATACACAGTTAAACATTCTATTTTTGCAGCATGGGTTGAAGCTACTGTCGTTGATATTAGTCCTTTAGGAACTCCTGTAAGTGAGCTATCTAACACAAATGTTTTAAAAAGAAAACAAGGGAATGTCAAATTGTGTTCTAATAATGCTCCTTATATTAAATTTAAATGTTATTTTCAATAGATGGCAAACGGCTTACCTCTAGTTTTCTCACTCCTTACTGTGAGATTTTCTTCAAACTTGAATCAAAATCTGAAACAAGCAAGCGGCCGTCAAATTGCGTATTCCGAACCGGCTAAAGTTCGATATCCGATTGGTATGTGGACTATTACGTTACACAAAATCTTAACAGTTTACTTTATATTCATATTATAATTTTAAAATCAGGTACTAGGGTTATTGCACTCTTCAAAGATAATACTGCTACGATGAAAAAAGATGCCTATTATTCTGGTGTTATTGCAGAATCTCCAACTCAACTCAATAAATTCAGGTATGTACAAGCATTTTTACTATTTATATTGGTTGTGGCTATTTGCAGGTACCATATCTGCGAATTATTGGCTATTTGCAGGTACTATATCTGCGACAGACGCAAAGCCTTCTGCGCATGGCAATAGCCAATAATTTGCAGATATAGTGCCTGCAAATAGCCAATAATTCGCAGATATAGTACCTGCAAATAGCCACAACCATTTATATTTTGTATTTACATTTAAATTGATTTTTTTTTGCATTATTTTTAAAGATACTTGGTATTCTTTGATGATGGGTATTCTCAATATATATACCACAAACATATTCTACCCATCAGTGAAAGATCGTCAAAAGTCTGGGACGATGTTCACCCAGATTCTAGAGATTTCGTTAAGAAATATCTTATTAATTATCCAGAACGACCAATGGTGCGCATGGAGGTGGGACAGACATTAAAAACGGAGAAAAGTGGTTTGTGAATTGGAGTAAATTATAAGATATGTTATTTGATAATGAATAACTATATTCACCGTTGGTTTAAAATTGAAGGATCCTGGTGGGAAGCGAAGGTGTTGGATTTAGATGCGTCTTTGGCGTTGCTGCAATTCGTGGGAACTAATAAACAGGAGTGGATTTATCGAGGCAGTACAAGAATTTATTTGTTGTATCACCAATTGCAAGCTGCTGACCGTCGCGCACTTGCTCCAGGACGGCACCGACCTTCCGGAACTATTGCCAGCCGTCCAACCTCTAAACTGGTAATTTCAATTTATTTTAATTTGATTTTTACTTACGAAGTATAATCATCAATGCTCACTGTCAATTTATATTACAGCTGAATACACCATATGTTGAATATACTAGACCACAGGACCAAGAGGTGATATCAGTAGCTAGAGAAGAAGCAGCACCAGAAAATGAGGTTCATTTTTTTTTTTAACTTTATTATATGTTTTTCGTTTGCCTACATATTGACTATATATACAATACTTTTTGATTCTTACAGAAACTTTCAAGACCCCAACGGGCTGTTGCAAAGAAAAGTACTTCCTCTCTTGCATCTTCTACGGTATTGTCTAATGTGCCTAAGATAAAAGAAGAAGATCAAACACCAGAAGTTATGGAACCTGCTGGAAATATGGTTAAAAGTAGAGTTGTTGTACGTATATAATAATTTTATTATACATGGTTATTTTAATATTTGTTTTGAAATTCTTTTATAAGTAATGATATTATTTTTCAGTATTATTCGCCAAAAGTTTGGGTACATCCTGAAAAAATTACTTCACACGAATGTGGCCCGCAATGCTTAAATTCCAAAATAATTCCTTTGTCGAATCTACGCAGTTACAATCCATTAACTCGACCGTTACTTTCTGCATGGGAGAGGTTGTTTTGAAATGTGAACTTATTATAGTATAGTATTATTTGGAGTTTTATATACTTACTTATCTTTTCCTCAGGCTAATAATTAAATCTAAGTACAAACGAATAATTATGTATCGCGCTCCATGTGGTAGAAGGCTCCGAAACATTCAAGAAGTTCACAAATATCTACTTATAACTGGATCTGATATGAGCGTTGATCTATTTGACTTTGACTTTAGAGTCCATTGCTTAGCTGAATTTGTTTTGATGAAGTGCTTCGTCAGTAAAGGGGTTTGTATTTGACTTTTTGTATTTATCTTTAGTATTTAATTTGGTCGTGTTATTATTGGGATTTATGTTAATTTCAGGACATATCACATGGTGTTGAAGCTGTGCCGGTACCATGCGTCAATTACTACGATAATTCTTTACCAGAATTTTGGTGTTATAGTACCAAACGGCAACCGACTAAAGGAGTAGATCTTAATATAGATGAAGAATTTCTTTGTGCTTGTGATTGCACCGATGATTGCCGGGTAAAATTATAATATATTGCAAGATTTTCCTTCAGATTATAAAATGACCTGTTCTAACATAGAAAAAATAAATAGATATTTAGCTAATAAAATATATTGCATAAATAAAATCAAATGGTTAATTTTCATAGAACAAAGAAACCTGTCAGTGTTGGCAATTGACCTATGAAGGAACACGTTTTATCGGAATGAGGGATGAAGATGTTGGTTATCAATATAAAAGATTACACGACCAAGTACCTACAGGGATATATGAATGCAATAGCAGGTGAATACTTTGCTAATTGATAAGACTCATTTTGTAAATGATTTGTAACTTCAATATAAATTTCAGATGTAAATGTGCTGCAACATGTCTCAATAGAGTTGTGCAACATCCATTGCAACTAAAACTACAGGTAATGACTGTTGCATATTAAAGAAAACTTAAATAATCATGAATAAATATTAATTTGGATTTGATTTATATAGGTTTTTAAAACTTATAACAAAGGATGGGGAATACGTGCTCTAAATGACATTCCGAAGGGTTCTTTTATTTGTATATATGCTGGTAGTTTACTCACCGATGCAGTGGCAAATGTGGTAGGTATCATAATTGATTAATACGGTTCGATACAATGCAATACTTTTTACCTATGTTTTTTCAATTTTATAGGACGGCGGAATAAATGAGGGTGATAAATATTTGGCTGATTTAGATTATATAGAAGTTGTAGAAAGATTGAAGGAGAACTATGAGGCCGATGTACCTGATGCTGATAAGGCTTTAGATAGAGTAAATTGAATTATTATTTGATTACATATCAGAATGTCAATGTAAGATAGAAATAAAACAAATGCTATTATTTTAGTCTGAGGATCAGCAAAGTGAAGATGAAACTGACAATGACGATGATGAGGATGAAGATGTAAATCCGGAACATTTATCAAAATATGCTTCTGACGAAGAAGTCAATTTTTCGTTTATTGCTAATACTGATCCTACTAAAGCAATTAAGTGAGTAATTATTACATAAAATTTTTAAATAAATGGACGTGCCAGTTTATAAGGTGTTATTTAATATCTAGAACACGCTTGAGGACGAGATTAATGCAAGATGAAAAAATCAAATCCAAAAATAAGGAATTGGATTCATCGAGTACAGAAAATAGTTCCACTTGTAAAGATTCACCAAATGACAGTGAAAATAAAGTACCTGCCACAAAAGACGACGGAGATAAGACTAAAGATGTTGTGAATGAAGACTTGATCACTATAAGCGATGATGAAGAAGGTCAATATTAAATAATTTTATTGAAATTTAGGCGTTATATTATCTCCTAATATTAATTTCATATTATAATTACAGCTCCTGCAAGAGAACCTTCAAGATTCGCCGCTCCAGAAGGAGTTGATAATGACGAATATGTATCCCGTTATAAGTAAGTCTATATAATTAACATTTGAATTCAACTCGGTGCACTCGATCAATGACCACTAATCGAACAATGCATGCTTTACATTATTTACTACATACATATGATAATGATTATTTACAGGTCGGTTCGATCATTCTATGGTAGTGACGAAGCTTGTTTTATAATGGATGCTAGAGTGAGAGGCAATATAGGACGATACTTAAATGTAACTAATGTTTTTATGTATTCGAGATTGGAAGTACGAGTTTCTATGTTCAGTATTACATGTATGTATATTTTTTTTTAGCATTCTTGTTCACCCAACGTCTACGTACAGAACGTTTTTGTGGATACACATGATCCTCGTTTTCCATGGGTGGCATTTTTTGCGTTGGTGCATGTACGTGCTGGCACCGAACTAACTTGGAATTATAACTACGATATAGGAAGTGTTCCTGGTAAAGTGATATATTGTCGGTGTGGAGCTCCAAATTGCCGTGGACGTCTTCTATAAGTTCCTTTTTGTATGGACATTATTTAATAATGTATGAATAATAATAATATTAGTAATTATGTATGTATGTAATGAAAGAGTGTGTAATAATAAATCATTATTTAATCAACTCATTTTGTTTTATTCGATTTTTGTATGTCTTTTGTTACATCCTATTGAATCATTCGAAAGATAGTTAGTGGAATTTGATATTTGGTCTCTATCTATCCAGCTTACGTGTGAGCTTGTTTAGTTGTATGCTGACATTCAATATCCTACAATTTTCTTCAGGGCTGTGGAGTTATAAAAAATCAACCGACTCCGACACCTCTTGATAATTTTCTTGTATGTGTCAGTTAGTCTCCAATTTTATTGAAGAACATCCAGAGTTTAAAGATATCTTTATAAAAATCATAAATTTAAAATACTGTAACGTGGGAAAAAAGAGCCGCCGGTTAAGGGCATTCATGGATTATATTATAAAGTGCATTCAGAAGTGGACAATGGAGACCCTCGGATTAAGCAGAGCGGCATCTCCCGCTAGTTCCCAGAATCCGGACGAAAGCGTGAGTATGTACGTGTCTGATACTGTGAGACTGTTCGTGCCTAAAAAATGGAGAAATCAACGGATCAGGGAAGCTGTATTGAGCGGCTTGCCCTACATAAGGGGGAACTTATCAGTTCATTCTGGAACGAGCGCTGGCTGTGCGTGGACCTCCCGAATCAGTCAATAAATGCTGTGCAGCGACTTAAGCCTTTCATTTGGATCCTTCACCCGCCCCTATGCAACAATACATTATATATAAAACCGTTGAGTTATTATTTTGATGTGTTGTGGCCAAAACCGATAGTTTCCTCCGTCTCGTATTTTTTTTTTCATTAGATTGATTTGTATTTGATCATAAACGTACAATGTGAATGTATTTATTTTTTATTTATACCTATTTAATTACCGATAATTCAATAAATTGGGTTACATGTCAATTTTCAGTAATTTTTTAATTCCTTTATTTTTTTATATTTTGAAAATCGCTATTTTTACTAGCCTCTTCTTACTTTCACTTATTTTATTACTAATAATTTTAAACGTTGGAAAGAAAAGTCGATTTTACTAAAATCGTTTAAGTAGGAGTCGAATCATAAGATAGTCAGAGTCGGAGTCGGTAAATTTTGAAGCGACTCCACAGCCCCGGTTTTCTGTAGAAGTGTATAAATATTTAATCAGTAGCTAAATCCTCAAGTTTAATATTTTCCAAAAGAAAAAGATCTAGTCGTACCACGTGAAAAAAAATGGAGCCTTTGGTTGTTGTTTCAGTTTTTGAGTTCTTGGAACTCGCTGGTTTCTCCTATTAAATAGGATCCTATTCTACTTAACCAGTTCATCCGTTCAGATGTTGTACGCTTTCTGACGGGTCACAGATACGCTTCTGGAAAAACATCGAAATTTTCTTATGATTTACTCCCCTAGCCGTACAAGCCAGGAAAATCAGCCAAACTTTCGTAGGTTTTTGGTCGAACCCTTTCTGAAACCACATCGGACTCCGATGTGAAACAGTCTGATATTTGTATATATGCTAGACATGCCGAAACACATCTATTAGAATGCTACGGCAACTGTTTTTGTGGTGTATAATTTTGGTGTAGTCTATTTATGCATGGTGAAATTTTATTTTGAAAAAGTAACATGTTTTAAATCGAATATCGACATAAAAAGTACATAAAAATTGACAGATTAGATTGAAATTTATTTTTATAATAACGATTTATATTTTCGTCACTAGCTTACATCTATTGTCCATTTTAATAATATTTATATATTGCATTTGCAAATATTCGCGCCTTTGTGTGTGCTCTATAATTTAAAATATTTTCCTAGTTTCCCATCACTTGCACAAATAATATTCCAATGAAAGAAATAACAAATATTTTATGGTAATTTGGTCAATGAATTTGAAGACTAAAAAAAAATAAAAAAATAATTGTATCTACATTGGAATTTTTTTTTTGAAAATAATAAACCTGAGAGATGTTCAAACATATACATACATATGTATGTATATATTTTTATGTGGGACTAATTTTTAAGCGTAATATTTATTTAGGTACTTTTTTGCAGTCTGCACATTTATATAAATTAATTTATGAGCTTTACGGGTTGAATGTCTGAAATGAAAAATGATTAAAATCATAATTGCCAAGAAATGTATGTATATGTATACATAATAAACTATTCTAATGTGCAAAAATGTATGTGTACATACCTACATACATTGTAGGTGTGAATATTTGATAATGCACAATAATATGATTTAATTTGTTATTTAAATGAGCAATAGATGCTAGGCGATGACAAAAAATTATTCTAATATTACAAATAATTTGATATCATTTTCATTTTATTTTTTTTATTTAGGTTTTGCTTTATAATTTTTTTTAGAAAAATTAATGACTTTATATTTTATATTAATTGATATTCGCATGAACTATTTATAAAATAGTTGGATAGAATGTCTTATTGATTGAGTTTCGATACATTAATTATATACATATGTAAATATATGAATTCCAAACACAATAAAAGTCGGGAGTCTGATTTTGCTTCAAATCAGGTTCGGCTAAAAACCCCATGAGTTTAGCTACCTTCTAGAATTGTACTACTAGAATAATACGACGACGGGAAAAAACATCGATATGTTCTGAAAAAACGTTATAGCCGACAGATATATGTATGTAGCAGTGGCGTATATTGGGTGTGTGCTAGGTGTGCGGCGCACACCCGTGAAAACCAAAGACCACATAAAGTAGTATTTTAATACAAAATAATGTGTTGTTGTATAAACAGGCATTGATGTGTATGGTGTATTTACCGCGTGCGCTAAATGTATGGTGTATGGTGTGGTGTGCAGTCTGCAGCGTGTTGTGTGATGTTAGATGTAGTTTGTGCGCCGCGACGAGAGAATACCTATGCCGTGCAGCAAATTGGTGGGTTTGGTTGGAGTGTGCAGGCGGATATTCGCTTGTATAGGTTTGTTCGCGATATTAAGACGTACGGTGTGCTACGACTTCAGAGCACCGCGCAACAGTCGGCAATTGACCAATGCGATGCGACACGTGGTCTCGTACTTTTTCGCACATTCGTATTTTTATGGTCATATTATTACCTCTAATAACTAATAATGGCTAACAGTGTTCAAGACATTTTAACTATTCCGTTTTCAAATAGAAGTTTTGAGATAAAATTAAAAATAATTAAAGATGGGAAACCGTGTCCGTCTCTTCCAAATTTATCCAGTTTGCATAAAGAAAAAACAAAAGTTTACACTAGACATTTTTGCGTTTCAAATTATAAAAAATTCGAATGGATTACAGGCTGTGAAATTCGATCCAAACTTTTCTGCTGGCCATGTTTATTGTTCTCCAAAGATATTAATGTGTGGAACAAAGAAGGATTTGCTGATCTCAACCATTTGACAGCAGCACTGAAGAAACACGAAGGATCGCAGGCACACGTTCAATCATTTCTTTCCATACAAATGTTTGGCAAACAACGAATCGACGTATTAATTGACAGTCAACGTAAAGCCGAAATAAGTCGACATAATGAACAAGTAAATAAAAATAGAGATGTTTTAAAACGAATTATTAACGCAATAATCTATCTAGGAAAACAAGAACTGTCCCTGCGAGGTCACGACGAGTCATGTAATTCCGTAAACAAAGGCAATTACATTGAATATCTAAATGCTCTTCGAGAATATGATTCTGTTTTAGATACTCATTTAAATACTGCTACTACCTTTCGTGGTACTTCTCCAAGTATACAAAATGACATAATCGAAGCAATCGCTCATGTTATTAAAGTTCATATAAAAAATGAAGTAGAGTCAGCAAGTTTTGTTGCTATTATTCTCGATGAAACTTCAGATATAATGACAAAATCACAGCTCTCAACAGTTTTACGTTTTGTATGTAAAGGCAATGTACATGAACGGTTTATTAGTTTTACAGACGTTAGTGCTGATAAAACATCTAATGGTCTATTCCGTCACGTGGTGAACATAGTTGAAGAATTTAAAATTCAAGACAAATTGGTTGGACAGACTTATGATGGAGCAAGTGTAATGAGTGGACACGTAAATGGTTTGCAATCCAAAGTCCTCAATGCTTATCCTTTTGCTCTTTTTACACACTGTTATGCTCATGTATTGAATTTAGTATTGCAGCAAGGTCTTTCTGATATTAAAGAAAGTAAATCATTTTTTCAAACTTTAAATGGATTGTCTACATACTTTTCAAAATCTTCCAAAAGAGTATTCACCCACAAGGTGGAATTTTACATCTCGTTTAAGTAGCACAGTACAACAATACAGAAGTCAATTTACAGATTTTTTTCGACATGTTATAGAAAATTGTGAATTATGGGACACAGATACTGTTATAAAAGCACGAGGGTTTTTAGGCTTTTTAGAGGATTTTCAAACAATTAAACTTCTTCAATTTTTTTCAAAACTGTTTGGAATAACTGATGTTTTGTATAACATTCTTCAATCTAAATCTTCGGACGTTTTATATTGTTGTAAAAAAATTAATGATGTTTTGCAGCAACTGAAATACGAAAGGGATAATAATTTTGAAATGTTATGGAATAATTATTTAAATGAAAAAAATGATGATCATGATCGTAGGCCACAAAGATTAAAAAATTATTCAGAAGTAGAAGATAAAACTTCATTTCGTCAATTATATTTCAAAATAGTTGATAGCATAATCGCACAAGTCGAATGTAGATATTCTTCACTTTCCAAATTAGAATATTTTCACCTTCTTTGTAATGATAAATATGACGAATATAAAGAAAATTTTCCAAATGTTTTAATTAATAAATTAAAAGATTTTTATGGATCACTGTTTGATTATATTCGATTGAAAAACGAACTCATTGTGCTATATTCCAGCTCTGAATTTTCAGAGAAACCTGTTCATGAATTAATACAATTCATGACAAAAAATAACCTCGAATCTGGTTTTAAAGAGGTGTTTATGCTGGGAGAATTAATATTAACGATACCAAGCAGTACAGCTTCAGCAGAACGTTCTTTTTCGGCGCTGAAAAGAATAAAAACTTGCTATAGAGGTACGCAAGGTCAAGATAGATTATGTGGCCTTAGCTTAATTTCAATAGAAAAAAAGTTATTGGTGGAATTAAAACAGAAAGACACATTCTATGCAGACGTGATTGAAAAGTTTATGTCTCAGAAACGTCGCATTGAACTTATGTATAAATAACTAATAAATTAAACATTTTTGTAATGCAAAACGAGTATTTTTTTTTAATTGCTAATTTTATACCCTATGCCCTACGGCATACACAGCACACCCGGTATTAACACCCACCGTCCGCCACTGGTATGTAGTACAATATCTGAACGGAAAACCTCATGTTCCTACACCTGAAAGACCTTAATATAAGGTCGCCATTTGGCACTTTAGCGCTGAAGTAATCACCAAGGCTCCCACTTTTTACAAGCCTCTTATTACTTTTCTTTCGCAAAAAATTGAGCTGAAATTCTTAGTCTTCAAATCGTTTTGAAACTTTGCTATTTTGCGCGGTTTGGTCGATGGTGAAAAATAATCGTAATAATCACGCCCTAGTTATTATTGTTTTATTTTGTTGAATATGTAAGGCAGGAAAGGTATGTTGACCGTATCCCGGCCTAACGAAACACATGTTGTGTAGTTTGTAAGAGGATCGTTTATTTTTGTTCAATTGTTACAATGGTTATTGTATGTACGAAGAGGTTGAGCTTCGGAGAAGTGATCTGGTTGAACTCCAGAGGTTCACTCTGGTGTTGGGAGCTGGTGCGTCGCTTTATATACGTTCTGGTTTGAAGCGTGCCGTGTGCAGATGCTTTGTCTTCGTTTCCAGGACACGTGTTTTGGGGAAACGTGTTGACCTGTTTTCGAGGCACGTGTCTTCGGTACACGTGTGGTTTATAGCTATGGGGTCAGCGCCAGGACGTCGTTCGTCTAAGAATGCGATCGTGTGCTACGCGTTACAGTTTCCTGATGACATCACTGTTGGGTTTCGTTCGTTTTACGATCGAGCGATGAACTCTTTATTCTGGAATAGTCAAAGGGGACGTTGCCCTCGAGTAGCGAAGATAATTCCAGGCGAGATTAGTTCTGCTGGGTTGTTGCCCTCGAGTAGCGAAGATAATTCCAGGCGGGACTAGTTCTGCATGTTTATACTGGAGCGATGATGATGCCATCGTAAGACTTGTGTATTGTTGTGAAATATAATGAGATCACTGACTTTGATTCGGAATAGCACAAGTTGTGCTATATTCCCACAAAACAAATTTTGAAATTAAAAATAAGTAATACAATTAAAATGTTCGTTGAAAAAACGTCGAAGTGATTCGCTATCGGGTTGAGGCAGTGCGTAGCTCGAGCAATGAGTGAATCAGCTATGATCCTAGTTAATTAAGTTGATACAGTTTTACAAAAAAGGTCTAACCTACTAATATTTTGATGACGTTCATATGGGTTGAATAATTGAATTAGCTTTGCAGGATTATGTACATACATGTATGTCTTCGTACATAAAAAACGGAAAAAAATGGGAGCCTTGGTTGTAGCTTCTTCGTCGTACCCTGGAAGATTTTATAAATGCAGGTTACATATCATGTCACGATAGGGTGTTGTACGTTCGCCAACCATGACATGCACGCTTACATTAAGGAAATATCGAAATTTTCTTATACTAACATCCCTAGCCGTACAAGCCCAGGACGTCAGCCAAACTTTTGCAGGTTTTTGGCCGAACCTTAACCAAAGCAACATTGGACTCCCGATGCGGAACAATTCAAAATTGATATATATACTGACTATGTCCAAATCATCCGATGGAAGGTTTCGCTAGTGGTATTGGTCTTTTTGGCATTAAAGTTTATTCAAACACTATGATATGATTATATTAACGTATTTGTAAAAAATGGTTCAAAGCCATTATCGATGTAAAAAGAACATAAATTAACTTAATGTTCAAATAAAAAATGTTTATATAAAATAAATAAATGTTGTTACGTGATAGCATCTATTGTCCGTTTCGCCGAGTTATATATTATTATTGTAATAATATAATGTAATAAATGAATTTTACCATCAAAAAACTGTCATCGTAATCAAGCTTTGCGAAACAAATAATTTCAATATTTTTTTTTTGAAGATATTAAAAATTATTAAAAAATATATTATAATTTTTTTTATATGAGGTCAAGTTGGGAAATATTCACATATAAATTTTTCATGATTTAATTACGAGGAGGGGGAGGGGGGGGCGGGGGGTGAGAATTTAATGTTTTTTCAAATTCAACAAAATTCATTAGTTGTAAAAATATATTTAAATAGAATAAAATCCAACCTTCTTTCCATATTGTATTATTGTAAACTGCTATAGTAATTTTTCGAAATTTTTTTCATTGATTTTGGGTGCATTACTGATCTCAACAGCAGCTAAAATTCTGTTTATATTTTATTGCCAGTAAAAAAAATATCCAAATGATGTCTCAAAATATCTGATCGGAGAGCTCCATGCTTGATAACTAGCAGTTTGAGGAGTGACCCTATTAAATCTCAATAGTAATGTAACGTAGAGATTAGGTGAGTGGTGCTCGTGGACCGATGGTTTACTAGCGCAGATCACCTGATCTCTCGTTCCCGCCAAAATGGTCTCTACGAATGAATGAGCCGTATGCAACGGCCAATGGCATCGCCTGACTCATCGACCAATAGTTGTGGAGCGCAAACGGGTATAAATATGGGGCGCTCTCGGCTTGGAAACCATTCCGTCCTGGAGCGCCGACGAGAGTACACGATTAACACCTTCTACAAGACTCCTGCGTCTTTATCTCCGATTCTGGAAGCCCCCTCTTCACGTCCACGCAACAGTAATAAAGCAATATCAAAGACTCCCACCTTTTATTTTTTTTTATATTTATTATTAATGAATTATTTTCTTGCAGATTGTAGTATGTATAATAAAAAAAAAAGTGTTTTCTCCCACTTAATAGAAGAATCTTGATAATGAAGTTGAGCTTTCAGCTTCATTAGAAGAAATGCTATTGATCTTATAGTATACAATATAAAACTAATGGATTGTATTGTTATATATTTTGGTAATGGCAACTTAATATAGATTGAACCTTCTTTGTAGAATAATATCTAAATTTTTGATAAGAAATAAGAAAAATAAAGTAAAAAGGGAACCAAGGTTGCAGCTTTTCTATTGACACTTAAAGCTTATCAGACTTATTCATTAAGGGTTTATACCATGTCACGACGGGGTGTTGTACGTTCGCCAACCATGACATACACGCTATCTGTAAGGAAAAATCGAAATTTTCTTATAGGAACTTCCCTAGCCGTACAAGCCCAGGAAGTCAGCCAAACTTTTTCAGGTTTTTGGCCGAACCCCAAACCAAAGCCACATCGGATTCCCGACATTGAACAATTTAAAATTAATATATATGCATATTATGTACAAACCTTCTGATAGAATGTTTCACTCGTTACGTGTATTAATTAACTCAAATGCTGCGATATATTGTTTTGATTATACATATTTATAAAAAACGACTCATTTTGTCACTTTTCATTTTTGATGTATTAATAAAGTAAATCAATTTGTAGTTTGAATTAAAAATGTTTTTGTAACAGAAATAAATATTATCACCTCCTAGCATCTGTTGTTCGTTTCGTTGAGTTAAATATTATTATTATAATATTTAATAGTGCTATAATTTAATGTAATAATGTAAATTTATTCACTATCAAACAGATAATTTGATATTTGCTTTTTTTTATTATCTCCATGGTTACTAACATCCTGTTTATATTTTATGTATAAAAATATGATGATATTTTTGTATATATCTGTTTATAAAATTGATTTAAGCAAAATTTTTTCTTAAATAGTAAATGTTTTAATTATCTAATAAATTATCAATTTGAAAAAATAAATTGAATATTGCATTAGTTTTAATAGAACAGTGATAATTGTTAGGAACATAAGGATGAAATAATGTTGCAATGATGAAAATAAAAACTTATATACGCACATATGTATGTACATACATATATTACATATTTTGTAATAAGAATATTTGAATAATTAATTATTTATTTATCAATCAGTATTTATACAATGCAAAATTACAATTTCCGAGCAAATATACTTAATAATTACATAATAAAATATTTGATATATCTTTACATTGTATGCATTGAAGATTGTGTGATATTTATGTTATAACACAAGCTGATGTATTAAAAAAAACCAAACGTTCAAATCATGGCCTCACCATGGCTTTAAGATGAGTATTTTTCAAGTAACGCTAGTTTCACATATATGTATAAGCAATATTCGTTCATACTACATCCTTACTTACATATACCATATAACTTTTCAAATTCCACATACGTACAGACATTCGGGCGATCATTGTTCGTTCTCAAAACACTTTTTTATTACTATTGTTAATGAATCAAGTTTTATACTATGCGATGAAAAGTATAAATCAATTGGTTTGTTGTGCGTTTCAAGTAATTTCAATATGTACGTGAAGTACAGTTTACATAGCAATGTGAAGGGAAATGACAGTCCAAATATTAAACGTGTTCCAAAGCTATTTTTTTTATAGTTATTCTCTAATTGAAATTGTTTTGCTTTTTGTTATTATTTTATTTTCTTCGGTACAAATTTTCTACACTTATTTAATGTTCGAATGAATTTTTTTGTGGCCGAGTGTGATATTTTTTTTAATAGTGAGATAATGCAGTTTATATACACACAATTTACAAAACATAACAAAGTAATACATTTTCAACATTACAAATAACAAGCTTATTTTACTTCGTAAAAATGAAACTACGATGGTACAAATATATTAAACAAATAAAATACAAACATAATAAATACTTTTTCACAAACATAACACATGAAACAATATATAATAATGATTGCAGTAACTGAAATAATTTCGAACGAAACGTTAATATTTACTAAAATAATATCAATTTTTCTATACATTCAAATTTTTATCCTTTCATGTATACTTTTTAACCAAAACTATGTATTTATGTATTATAATTTTAATTTGGTACAGTGCTAATTATATTTTAGATATAGAATATTTGAGATTCACATGCACAACTCAAAATCTTTATAAATGTAATGGATGTAGAGCCGTTGATGAAAATGTTATGTGTTAATTTTGAACATTAAAAATTGACTAGTACATTTACATGTAATAGCTTAACAGCATACAGTTGATAAAAATATCAATAAAACAACAAGAAAGTAAAATATTTAAGTTGATTTAAAAAATTTAAGCCTTATGCTATTAATTGTTACTCAATTTTTGAGAAATATAAATATGAAATAAAATGAACGTATTGCACAAATTACAACGCAAATTATATTAAAACACAAAGTCATACTTACATACGTAAACTCACCTCAAAATTAAATTTGATCAATAAATCAGTTTCAACTTAACACTAATAAGTACATACATATTTATATATGTATAGTATAAACAGATTGTTTTTCGAAAAGAGAGTAAATTTTATGAAATGAAATATTTTGCTTTAATAATTTCATTTTTTTTACGTATATATTGCACAATTGCCTTCTTTAAGGTTTACATAACTGCATTGTTTTCTCCTATCATTCACTTTCTAAACTTTCTTAACCAATCTTATATTAAACGGAAATTAAGCAAGATATATTCAATATTTCATACAAATTTAACATTATGCAACGCAATAACATACAAATTTGTTCAATCGCTAACTCAATTTCTTTTATCTAAAGCACATGAGAAAATCAAATTATAAATTAGCCTAAAGTTCAAAAGCAGTTAATTTTGCCTAGTTTTAAGTTATAGTACACGACTTTCTCTTTAAATATACAATTTATATAGGAATTCATATATATATTTATCTTTTGCTTTAGAACACTACTATATTCAACATACACAATATGGCAGGCATTTTTTTTATCAAACATTTTTTTCTCAATATAATCAGTTATTTAGAAATGTATACACACTTGAACAAGGCCCGCTTGTGTTGTAGATGACTAATACAAGTTACCTCGATACGATTTTTTCACAGCGAGTTCTCTCAGTTATAACTTCTTCCAAACAAATTACATTGAAAACACTGAAAGAATTTTCCCAGACAAAAATAAATATTAAAGAGCTCTGTCGAATTACAATTTTCCGAATGAATAGCACGTGTAAATATGTATGTATATTATAACATAACATTCCATCCATTCAAATGGCTTATTTCGATCAGAATATGTGTGCAAGCAAGAGAATTGGATATATTGAATTAGTTACCCATAGCGTTTCAATTTTTTTTATTTAATTACAATTAAAAAATTATATTAACGTTAATCATGAAATGTGAATATGGAAAAGATTAATTTTTTAACATCAAGAGATATATTGATTTATTATACTTTTAAATTGACTTTCAAGGCTCTATCAAAATGATATTTTAAAAATAATCATTGAGTTTTTTTTTTTAAATTTTTCAGTAATCTATAGGTACAGTATAATACATATATACGCACTATAACACAAAGTATATTTGTCCATAGAAGAAATGTGTTCCTGACGTACTTTCTGTAAACATTGTTTTTGATTTTAACATTTTACAAGATTTCAATCGCCATTCATACAAGTATATTAAAGTATCTGTTATTTGAATACTAATCCAATGATCGTTATATGTACGGTAAGTATAATATTATCAAAGCAAATCATAAAATTAATAAAGTTTAATTAAATGTTGTGTAATACATACTGTATTTCACAAAAATGAAAACTAAAATTTTCATAAGGTGATTTATGGATTCAAAAAATGTAATAGTCGATGTAACCCTATGGTCTATTTTATACACAATTAAACGATAAATCAAAGCATCGAATTAAACGGCAGTCATGTACAAATGGTAGCTCGGTATTGTCAGTGTCCATCATTTAATTCTATGTTTTGACTAAGGTGCCATTATTATTCACGCATTAGACAATACTTTCAAAATTAACGCTATTGAAAATTTATGTAAACATCGATGTGTTAAAATATAGTACAGAATTGTTCAAATTTTCATCATGTAGGTATATATATAATATTATTACATAAATATATTTATGTATGTATACGTATTTTTTATACATTTAATAGTATTTTGATACAATTTATTTTCAATAGCAATAAATAGTACACACATATACATAGAAAGAAACCATGGTGATTGGACTTTCAATTGTTGAAAGTGTGCTTAAATGCTCTATAAAGTTTTGTATAATTTACACAATTTTATTTATTTATTAATTTACGGCTATTACATCAAATCAACAGAACAACTTTTTGATTTGTAAAAAAAATATGCATTTATGAAAAAAATATTGGCATTATAACATTTAATTTATTAAGATAATTTTATCTCAAATGCATAAAAAAATATGTCAGACTACTAATATGCATTTTAATTATTTTACAAAATGGCATGAATCACAATATATTCGTAGTAAAAACACACGTTGATATGTGTGTATGTGTTCACGTGAGTTGCACTTAAATCTTTTCGCTTACAACTTCACAAAGCCTTCACATTTTAATTGATTTATAATCGTGCCAGAGCATATGAAGTATGGTTTTAGACAGTTATATCTAAATAAATATTTATATATGTATGTATATAGCGAAGTGTGTGCTGAAATGTGTTAATAATCATAAAATTGCAAGAATACAGATACTCACGTGTCCACACACACATGCATACATATTGTGTTGTTTAATTTTCATTCTAAACCAAAACTTCCTATGCAGTATGGTTATTGTAAAAATAAAGATAATGTATATTGGTGTTTTGTTTTATGGATCAGAGCCTTTAGATAAGGTTATATGTTGATGATGATCGGGAGTGTGATGTTGATGTTGATGTTCACGAGAACACGGGCTATCTTCCCGGTTGCTCATTCCTCGCCATGCTTCCTTGCACTCCGAAGAAGATCTTTTTGTATGACCTGTATATTGATATTTATAATATTCATTTGCAAAGCAATACTTTATTATAATATGGAAACGATTTTATAAATTTCTATGTATAACAGAACCTCTATCAGAATCTCTGCATGCACGGCGTAGAGCTCCCTGATCTAGTGAACTTGAAGCGGTTGAAGCTCGAGTAGAAGCATTTCCACCTCCACCAGATCCTGACGAAGCTCTTCTAGAATTTGCTCCTCCAGATTTTACCCCACACTATTGAAACATTAATATAAAAATTATTAGTTCATCTATGTACTACAAGAATCTAATATACGTACATATTTAGATATGTATATAAAAATTTATTTAAATGTTTTATGCTATTCATTTTTATATAGAAAAATATATGCTTCAATTTGTAATATAATTATTATGTAACTCAGCTTAATATTATAGTATGTTGATAAGTGTAATTCTAGTTTGAAGATCATGCTTTAAAAGTCAATAAATTCTCTTTATCCTTTTAAATTTTATATAATTTTGCAATTGATATTATGTATTAGATGTATTATGAGCATTTATAAGGATTGTAAATAGGTTTTTGAACTCTTTTTCCTATTATGTTGTAGAATAACATTAGAATAATATAATACTATGATTACTAACCAAATTAAATTACATTGTAAAATAGAAAATGATCAGTAGATCAGTAGCTATTAAAATAGATATAAGTTGTATTGTGAACATAATTTCGTAATAATAAAAAGCATTTAAAAATCAAATATAATTTTGTAATTAATTGTTATAAAAAGAGAACAAATATAAATTACTACTGGATTAGAACAAGATGCTACAGATGACGATGATCCGTTTTGGTTTTGATTTGTGTATCTTGTTGTATTTCCGTTGCCGGAATCGGCTGTATCACCGTTCTGAAATTGTTATATGCACGACTTATTATTTATTTCACAATCATTATTAAATAATTAACGAGAAATATTTTAAACCTGATGCACTCCATCCATAGAGGAGTGGGATGTGGGACTTTTAACTTGATCGAATACTGAAGAATCACAACTACCAAGATCGGTCGGCTGCAAAAATTTATAGAATCGTCACGATTTGAAAATTATTTGAAATTTGTTAGCGTATCTATGTATCTCACTTGTCTTGGTGCTTGCAATCTATCACAGCTGTCTGTAGAACCTCCACTTAAACTCTCACTGGTTGACTCTGTACCGCCTGTAAAAGCAATTTGTTTTTTGTATGTAGTTTATTATTTATTTACTTATTTAATTTTGGATATTTGGCTAATTTAATACATACTTTACACGTTTATATTTATCTTAATTACATATGTAACTCTAAAACTATACATATGCTAAACTTATGCATGTAGTGTCTAGGGATCCCAAATATTCGTCGACTCCGACTATTCGAATATCGAATAGTAAATCAAGAAAAATTCAAATATTCGAAAATTAAAAAAAATGTAATTACACATGTACTAAGCATAAATTACATTATATTTATATATGCAATATATTACAATTAATAAAACATAATTTTAAGAAAATTAAAAAAAAAACATATAAAACTAAAATATACATATACACACATAAAATATAATTATTATTTAATTATTAATTTTAACTCCTTCTACTGTTATTAAAGATGCACTAATTTTGCTTAATTCTTTGATTGCGGTTTCATCGGGAGTAAGAACAACAATTAAAATTTTCAAAATATCAATTTCATTCTTAGAAACAGTATTGAAATTATATGTTTACACTTTCGTAAACTTGAATAAATCGCCTTATCATAGTGGCTATTGAATTCCAACTCATTTTTACATCCAATAATAATTTCAATGTTTTATTTTCTTTTTTCGTTATGATTTCTTCTAAAAATGTATTTTTCTGATGTTTTCTAAAATTTCGTAGATATTATTATCGATCGAAAAATGATTTTCTTCAAACCTTTCCGTATTTAATGAATAAAAATCCGTTTCTTCACATGTAGACATTTCATCTTTCTCGTTATCTTTATTTTCATCACAATTATCCCCATTACATATTTAATTTTCTTCATAATCGTCGACTTCGTCGTCATCACTCTTTTCATTTTGATTTTGTGTATTTATTTTATAAAAAAATATATACACGAATAATATTCGAATAGTTGATGAAATATTCGAATAACGAATGGCTGAAAAATCAGACGAATAATTCGAATATTCGATTGGGTTCCCTAGTAGTGTCCCTCACAGAGGTGTCTCACAAGAATGCATCCACGGTCTTAGAAGACCTGACACACTCGGGGAAGGTATTGTACATGAGCACACCCCTGTGAAAGACACCGCCAGCTGTCTTCCTTTTCCTTGATTTACCTACAACTAAATTGTTCTTATATCTAGTATAAAAAGTATGGATATCACTATAAAAATTATTAATGAAAATATTTAGGGTTTTTTTTTGTGATTTTGCGGTGATAAATACCTAGCGAATGGCCAGGTGGATGTTTACGTGGAGCACGTGGAGATCTTGGAGGTGCTGGTCTAGATCCTGAGCCTCCCATTGGCCGACATACACATCCTTGTATATGCTCGCAAACTCTTCGGAAGCGTCTAATATTACCTAAAAAATAGTAGGTGACAAGTGAGATATGTATTTTGTTGGAAAATAACTTTTTATATAGATTATGTATTACCTGAAAGCAGCGTAAATGTTATAGCGTATAAGTATTCCTTTCCGTTTTCTCCGGCTTGTTTTGTTATCGTTGAAATGTCAACCTAAAAATAGTAAATACATTTAATATATTGATTCATTGTTTTGTATAATTTAATAATTGTTTATTTATACTGATATTTACTTGAAATCTAACGTGTCTTTGAAACATAGCGGGTGCCGTAGAACCTCTTTTGTATTCTACTCTAAAGGACATGGGGCTTAATACACTGTGAGATAATTCTGCTATCTACAAAAAACAATTTTTGTTCAGTACACACTAGCATTAAAAATTTTAAGCTCATTATTATAAAAAAACTTAGAACACTAACACTTAAGAATGCGTGTATAAGATCGGCTTTCACCGTAGCTAAAGGTTTTCCTTTCACAAGTACTGTAAAGGTTTCATCTTTTTCTGTAGCCATTAGAGAACCAAACCATGATTTTTTCGTCAACTCTGGCGATGATTCTGGCGTTAAGTGAACTTCTTCCGAGGATGCTGCAAATATTTAATAAAATACTCAATTTGTCATATCGTTTAATATATGGAAATATATCGTTTAATATATGTAAATCAAAAGCATGTATACCTTGCATTTTTCTCCGGTGGAATCGAGGTGAACCTAAGAATGAATTTTTGATTGTGGTTAAACGGGCACGCCAATGAGGTGGTGTCGGTGAAGCTGGTGGTGTTAACACCATTCCTAAAAAAATCAATCAGGTTAACGCTAGAAACATAAAGGTAAATCAAATTCACCACAAAATAATATGAAACCTGTTAAAGTTCCAAGATTTCCAAACATTCCACTGGTTCCACTTGTTTGCGTTGTATTTCCCGGTAGCGAACACCTTTCTCTACCATCTGTATAAATAATAATATTCGTTAAACACCGATCGATATGTAGATAATATGAGTATACCGTTATTATAACCTCGTGATGTAATATCACTTCCACCGAGTGATGTTGGAGATGCACCTCCTGATCGGACATTGCTTCCGCTGGCTGATGAGTTTCTCACGTCACCTGAGTTTCCTTTACTCGGTGGAAGTAGATGTGAATCATTTATAATAATAACACCTTCACTGGGATCTCCAGCTAAAGCGTTAGATAAAAAAAAAATATAAATTGAAATGTAGAAACTTTAATAGTTACTTCGGATTGATGTCGACAATTAATCACAAGATACATGATTATCACATTTGATTTGATAATTTTATGATTCGATGACATCTTCACTTTCATTATGGAAATATCGAAATTTTCTTATAACTAAATCATGAGAAGACTTTATTGTAATCAAACTTGGACAGGTTTTTGGCAGAACCTAATCCGAAGCAACAACGGACTCCAATGTTTGAACATTCGAAATTCGTATATAAGTTGAATATGTTTTAAAATATTAACTGGAAGGTTTTATTAAGAAGGAAAATTTATTTTCAATATTGATATTAAAATAATAATTTAAAAACAATTTTATGGAATATATTAAAAATATTTTTGTGACTTCACCTATCATCTATTGTTCATTTATACAATAATCATAATTAATTTAATAATATATTAGAAAATACATACTTATTAAATAATTGCTTATTAAATGTGAATATATTTTTTTTTAAATTATATACATCTTATAAATAAAGATATGTATGTCATTATAATTGCACCATAAATTGAAATAAAATTTATAGATACTTATGTATATGCATGTATTATACATATGTATTACTAAAACTTACTGATATTCAAACTAATAGTGGGACCCGTAGAGTTTGCTCTTTGATGGTGATGTGAGTGAGCTGCTGGATGTTCACGTGGTGTTCCACTTGGACTCTGGCCAGCCGATAAAGAAGTTCCACCTACAATTTAAATTAATTATAAATCTGCTAATGATTTGCTATATATAAAATAAATTAAATATACTACACCAACCATGGGTTTGAGGTGACATTGGAGATGGTGGAGTGCCTCCAAGAGAGGATACTCTATGAGAGTGGCCATGTCCTGTAAATTTAACTGCGTTTAGCATAAATACTGATACATTCATTAGAAAATTCTCAATATAATTGAAATAACCTTGGTGTGAGAAGTGAAGTGGACTAGAGGCACTTGATCTGGCAGGACTAGCGGATGTAGAATGAGTCGCTGTGGATGGTGATCTTCGACCTTCACCACCTGCTGATCTCCTTCCACTTCCTGGTTGTCTACACGACAACATACTAAAACAATAATCGTCAAATGTATACAGTTCATAATATATAATACATACGTTGATATGCTAATACATTTTGCAATCAAGCTTACTTGTATTGCTGTCTTCTCGGTGTGAGGGGAGAGCCTTCGCTTATCTGACCAAATTGAATATTTGATTGCCCATTCAACTGTGCGACAAAATCAACATATTAGGACATATCCATACATCTACGTATATTGTATTTATTGTACAAAAAAAGTTTGAAATATTACCACTTTGCACGTATCTATTCTTTTTCTTGGAGGATCACCGCTGTCTACCGCACGACTTCTAAGTAATGAATCAGTATCATCTTCAAAAGCAGGTCTCCGTCTTTTCCTCTCCAACAGCAAAAAATATATTACCTTTTCAGTATTATGGCTGAAAAAAATGAAAGACATTTTTGCACCTATAATTAATAATTATTCAAATATAAATGTTTAAAAATATTATAAAACCAACCTAGTACTTAAAAGTTCTTGTATTAATTTTTCTCTATGCTTGAAACAGCCTAAACTTGATATTGCCTGGAAATGGTTGACGATATGTTTGAATTTAATTTTATAAAAATACTTAATTTACATTTGCCAATGAATATTGTTTCATAATTTTCATATATAATATATTACTTGTAAAACATCAGGATCCATGGCTTCTACTGAGGGTATAATGTGCGTTTGTACCACTTCCATCATAGGTAATTCTAATTCAAGTTCACCCTTGCCACCTGCAGTTACCCATGGATGTCTATTTATGTCAGCTAGCTGTTGAAGAAAAACGAAATAAATTTAGATCTGAATAAAAATTATTAACAATGTACTTATTTATATTACATATTGTATATTTTATTCGAACATTATGAAAAAATGGAAAATAATCGATTGTAATAAGTTTTAGAACACTTATTAAATTCCTCGTAATAATGAGCAATAACTATCTTAATAAGATATACATATGCACATCAAAAGTGAGCTAGTTCATTATTTATGATAAGATGAACTCAATATTTAGCTAAATATTTTTAGTTCCAAATTCTTGCCAAATGTGGTAGGACTTTTTTTATGTAATTTTGAAGCATCGTGATGAAAATCTAAAGAAAAATAGATAAAATGAAGTTTGTAGGTGTTTTATTGACGAAAATTTTTAAATTACTCATTTTTACTTATTTATTTTATTTACCACTGTTCAGAGGTACATACATATAATATAATATAAAGATTTATATTGCGGTTAGAAAAAATATACAATAACAATTAAAATATGAAAATCACTACGGTGCGGTGCAAGCGCTCGACAATCACCAGATAGACTGAACGACAGATTAACTAGATGGCAGCTTTAAACGCAATTCTCGTCTTCTCGAATGATAGATTACACATCAGATGACGAGTAACCTTTTGATGTACACAGATGCAATTATTAAAATTGAGTTGGATCTTTCTGGCGAGTTTAATAAGGCAAGATTCGGAACTTCGAATCTTGCCTTATTAAACTCGACAGAAAGATCCAACTCAATTTTAATAATTGCATCTGTGCACATCGAAAGGTTACTCGTCATCTGATGTGCAATCTATCATTCGAGAAGACGAGAATTGCGTTTAAAGCTGCCATCCAGTTTATCTGTCGTTCAGTCCGTCTGGTGATTGTCGAGCGCTTCCACCAAACCCAAATCACTATTATTTTTTTTGGATTCAGTGCACCGATTAGGACACTCCGAAAAATGTGTATGTACATCAGTGGCGGACGGTGGGTGTTAATACCGGGTGTGCTGTGTATGCCGTAGGGCATAGGGTATAAAATTAGCAATTAAAAAAAAATACTCGTTTTGCATTACAAAAATGTTTAATTTATTAGTTATTTATACATAAGTTCAATGCGACGTTTCTGAGACATAAACTTTTCAATCACGTCTGCATAGAATGTGTCTTTCTGTTTTAATTCCACCAATAACTTTTTTTCTATTGAAATTAAGCTAAGGCCACATAATCTATCTTGACCTTGCGTACCTCTATAGCAAGTTTTTATTCTTTTCAGCGCCGAAAAAGAACGTTCTGCTGAAGCTGTACTGCTTGGTATCGTTAATATTAATTCTCCCAGCATAAACACCTCTTTAAAACCAGATTCGAGGTTATTTTTTGTCATGAATTGTATTAATTCATGAACAGGTTTCTCTGAAAATTCAGAGCTGGAATATAGCACAATGAGTTCGTTTTTCAATCGAATATAATCAAACAGTGATCCATAAAAATCTTTTAATTTATTAATTAAAACATTTGGAAAATTTTCTTTATATTCGTCATATTTATCATTACAAAGAAGGTGAAAATATTCTAATTTGGAAAGTGAAGAATATCTACATTCGACTTGTGCGATTATGCTATCAACTATTTTGAAATATAATTGACGAAATGAAGTTTTATCTTCTACTTCTGAATAATTTTTTAATCTTTGTGGCCTACGATCATGATCATCATTTTTTTCATTTAAATAATTATTCCATAACATTTCAAAATTATTATCCCTTTCGTATTTCAGTTGCTGCAAAACATCATTAATTTTTTTACAACAATATAAAACGTCCGAAGATTTAGATTGAAGAATGTTATACAAAACATCAGTTATTCCAAACAGTTTTGAAAAAAATTGAAGAAGTTTAATTGTTTGAAAATCCTCTAAAAAGCCTAAAAACCCTCGTGCTTTTATAACAGTATCTGTGTCCCATAATTCACAATTTTCTATAACATGTCGAAAAAAATCTGTAAATTGACTTCTGTATTGTTGTACTGTGCTACTTAAACGAGATGTAAAATTCCACCTTGTGGGTGAATACTCTTTTGGAAGATTTTGAAAAGTATGTAGACAATCCATTTAAAGTTTGAAAAAATGATTTACTTTCTTTAATATCAGAAAGACCTTGCTGCAATACTAAATTCAATACATGAGCATAACAGTGTGTAAAAAGAGCAAAAGGATAAGCATTGAGGACTTTGGATTGCAAACCATTTACGTGTCCACTCATTACACTTGCTCCATCATAAGTCTGTCCAACCAATTTGTCTTGAATTTTAAATTCTTCAACTATGTTCACCACGTGACGGAATAGACCATTAGATGTTTTATCAGCACTAACGTCTGTAAAACTAATAAACCGTTCATGTACATTGCCTTTACATACAAAACGTAAAACTGTTGAGAGCTGTGATTTTGTCATTATATCTGAAGTTTCATCGAGAATAATAGCAACAAAACTTGCTGACTCTACTTCATTTTTTATATGAACTTTAATAACATGAGCGATTGCTTCGATTATGTCATTTTGTATACTTGGAGAAGTACCACGAAAGGTAGTAGCAGTATTTAAATGAGTATCTAAAACAGAATCATATTCTCGAAGAGCATTTAGATATTCAATGTAATTGCCTTTGTTTACGGAATTACATGACTCGTCGTGACCTCGCAGGGACAGTTCTTGTTTTCCTAGATAGATTATTGCGTTAATAATTCGTTTTAAAACATCTCTATTTTTATTTACTTGTTCATTATGTCGACTTATTTCGGCTTTACGTTGACTGTCAATTAATACGTCGATTCGTTGTTTGCCAAACATTTGTATGGAAAGAAATGATTGAACGTGTGCCTGCGATCCTTCGTGTTTCTTCAGTGCTGCTGTCAAATGGTTGAGATCAGCAAATCCTTCTTTGTTCCACACATTAATATCTTTGGAGAACAATAAACATGGCCAGCAGAAAAGTTTGGATCGAATTTCACAGCCTGTAATCCATTCGAATTTTTTATAATTTGAAACGCAAAAATGTCTAGTGTAAACTTTTGTTTTTTCTTTATGCAAACTGGATAAATTTGGAAGAGACGGACACGGTTTCCCATCTTTAATTATTTTTAATTTTATCTCAAAACTTCTATTTGAAAACGGAATAGTTAAAATGTCTTGAACACTGTTAGCCATTATTAGTTATTAGAGGTAATAATATGACCATAAAAATACGAATGTGCGAAAAAGTACGAGACCACGTGTCGCATCGCATTGGTCAATTGCCGACTGTTGCGCGGTGCTCTGAAGTCGTAGCACACCGTACGTCTTAATATCGCGAACAAACCTATACAAGCGAATATCCGCCTGCACACTCCAACCAAACCCACCAATTTGCTGCACGGCATAGGTATTCTCTCGTCGCGGCGCACAAACTACATCTAACATCACACAACACGCTGCAGACTGCACACCACACCATACACCATACATTTAGCGCACGCGGTAAATACACCATACACATCAATGCCTGTTTATACAACAACACATTATTTTGTATTAAAATACTACTTTATGTGGTCTTTGGTTTTCACGGGTGTGCGCCGCACACCTAGCACACACCCAATATACGCCACTGATGTACATATACATATTAAATAGATAACGCCATCCTGTTTTTCATATATTCGTTTGAAAAAATGTGTGAATATGCGATATTGGAACGAGTTGCTTTGAATAAGTATTGATCATAGTATGTACTAAAAAATAAAATTAAAATACTAACTGTTAGTCTTTTATCTGGGTTGACTTCGATCATACCACGTAATAACGCTTGGCAATCTGGCGGTACAAAATGCGGTATGTGAAACACTCCTCGTTTAACTTTTTCTAACAATTGCCTTAAGTTATCATCGTCGAAAGGCAGGGCTCCAACCAATAATGCGTAAAGTATAACACCACAAGACCACACGTCAGCTCGTCTACCATCGTATTTTTCTCCCTAAAAGAGATACAACAAATACATTAAACCGTCCCATTTCTAAAACATCCCATTGTGTGGGTTAAAAATGCTACAAATAATATAATATTAACTCGGATGACTTCAGGACATGCATAGTGAGGTGATCCGCAAGAAGTTTCCAACAGGCAACCGGCTGGTTGTAACGAAGCCATACCAAAATCTGCAACTTTGATATTATTACGTTCGTCCAGTAGCAAGTTCTCCGGCTTCAAATCTCTATGGCTGAAACGATATTCAATACGCGCTGATTAGCTCAGTTATTGTAATCACGTTAAGACGTGGTTGAAATGTGTACAAACCATATCGAATGACTGTGGCAAAAGTCGAGGGCTGAAATGATTTGTCGGAAAAAGCGTCGTGCTTCTTTTGGCGTCAATCTTCCCTTTTTTACTAAATAATCGAAAAGTTCACCTCCTGAGACATGTTCTAGAACTAAATACCTGAAAGTTGAATAAAAAATTAAACAGCGTGCATTGAATAGTACAATAAAATATTTTTAATTAATTAAATTTACTAACAAATATTTATTGTTTTCATAAACATCTGAAAGACCAAGGACATGGGGATGGTCAATTAATTTCATGATTGCTATTTCCCGTTCTACTTTCATTAAAACGGATTCGCTCAGTTTTTCTCTATTTATAATTTTAATAGCAACCTTTTTTCCTAACACGCAATGGACACCTAGTTTGACAAGACCTGTAAAATAAGCAACGACTTTAAAAATATGTTTTTATCATGCAAGCATGAATGCTTTTAATAGCACTTTGGGAAAACATTAGTAATATTTTTTCCCATTGGTATTTGTATCATAAACATTTATATTACAAATCAAAATATCAACATAAATATATAACTTTCAACATAATATATGTACACATGTACCTATTATTTGTTTCTAAAGTTTGACGTTAAAGTATTAAAGGGGTTTTTTTTTTAACTTTAATGAATTTCAAAACCAAAATGGTATACAGAATATAAAATTTTGTAATTTAAATGTAGCCTTAATTATTTTCAGATTCGGAAAATTCAGTTTTTTCTTGACGCTTGCGAAAATGGGGATATGAAATAAATTTAAAATGTGCAATATTTTAATATTATAAACGTTTAATAAATTTAATCAAAATTAATGCTACATATAAGCAGAGATATATTCTTTAAATCGATTATCAAAAATGTAGTTTATCTTTTATATTGAGTAATTTGATAATAGCACCGTAATCAAAGGGAAATTTCAATAGTGTGTCATATTTTTCCATATAAATAAATTTTTGGTACTATTTGTTATAATAAGACCAAAATTATAAAATAGAAACTTAAAATAGTTTTGCATAATATTTACATTATTTGATTCAACTACATATTAATCAATTGTTATCGCTTCTCCAATTAAATATAATAAACGATAATAAAGTACTAATATAAATAATATAATAAATTAATGAACGTAATAAAAAAAATAAAAAAAATGTAATAAACATAAAAATAAATATAAATGTAATACATAAATAAATGTAATATAATAAATGTAATAAACGATAATAAAGTACCTACTTCGGATTTCTGAAATTCATACATCAGTCAGACAATAGATACATATTTGCAATAATTACCTGTTTGTCCCTTCCCCAGGGTTTTCTCGAGCCTGTAAGGCCCAACGTACTGTTGGCCCTCGCTGCTGCCACAATTCTCCTTCTGCATCTTTCCCAGGTGTCGGAATCAAACGATAATTAAACGAACAACCACCCCTTTCCGATCTCCCACACACTCACTCACTCACACGCACACACTAACAGATATAATATGTAACAAACACTGGAAAATTGATAAAATCGGTAACAGTTATACGAGTGGCGGCTTTAAACGGACATCGTATTTCACCTGCAGATGGTCATCTTCACCGACCATCTGTCGAGTTCGCAAAGGATCCTGTCGCCGCTGTCTTTCGTCACGTCCATGCCGGCCGAAATTCTTCGCAACCGTCTCTTGATCATCTTTCAGCGAGTTTCAGCCGGCTGGTCACTGCTCACTTGAGTCCACGGCCCTCTATGTTCGCACCACCATTTCAGCTGGACGTGACTACTTTTGAAAATGCACATACATATGTGCATCCGCGACCGGAAATCGATCGAGGGAACCGATCGAATCGATCGATCGTGGGGCGCGCCGGTCACCCCGAATAGGGGTGCATTTGGTATTCGATGAAGATGTCGTCGACCGGGGACACACACACACACTCGGCAATATAATATTTGCACGGGAAGTGGTAGCCGCAGTGGCACTAGTAAAGCGTTACGTGTATAAACACATGTTTGTGGTAAAAATCAATACGGCGGGGTTGGGGCGCGCCGGTAGGCGGGGGTGGAACCCCACAAACCCCCCATCCAGTTCACCCCTTTTACCCTTATGTTTTCCAGCCTGAGTTTGCGCAATCCCTTATCCAATTCTATATCCTACTTCACCCAACTAAACCCTTTCATGATCCTCATGTACTTACATAAATTACTTTATTTTTCCCTTTTAAGGTCTCATCTTTATTTTGCCTCAATTATCTGGTCACCTTTTTATATTTTTCTAGCTGAACCCTTTTCACCTTTTTTTTTTTGTAATTTTACTTTTTTATATCACCATGTGGTGCTCACTGTAAATGGAATATTATATTTTTATTTATGTTTATTATTATTTTTTCTCTCATTATACAACTTTCTTTTTATATTTTATTCTGTATGTGTGCCTATTTAAATAAAATAAAATAAAATGCCATAATAACGCATGCAATTCCCGTTCCCGTTCCCGTTCCCGTTCTCGTTCCCGTTCCCGTTCTTATTCCCGTTTCCATTTGTCGGAAAAACGCAGGTAGCGAACACATTTGAAATTATTGCGTTGCACTGACACTCATTCCCGTTTTTCTTTCACAGTAATCTTCCCGGACATGCACACAACAAATCCTGAAAGTTTCATCGTAATCGGTTCAGTGGTTTAGCAGCCTATTCAAGACACACACACACACATAGACAGATATCCCATATTAATTGTACTGAAAATATCCAACTAAAATTGATCAAATCTTCGCCCATACTATTGTTCCCGATATTTTAAAACTCCTATCCTTTAACAATCTTTATGTCAAGCGACGACTCATTGATGCTTAGAGACGCGTATTTTGGGCATTTTGCTATTAATGCTTAATTGATGCTAAAATTCAGTTTAGATGCTAAATTCGTAAAATATGCGAATAGATGCTAAAATAACAAACAAAAGTGAAATTTGCATAAAATTTATAAAGTAATAGACAATTTAGAAGGGTCTTCCTATCCCATTGCCCATGTATTATGTGAAGAAATTGAGGGGATAAAACAGAGCTTGCAGTTTACCATAGACGGTATTTTTCCTGTCGAAACCAAGCAACTGCTTTTGTCTACTACTGAAAATAGTAGACAAAAGTGTGCATGCTAAAAGGTATTTTATTAAATACAATATAATTATTACCTATCGTCGCACAAATCTCAAAAAAGAATCTGTAGAAATATGCTCCATGTTGATTTTTAATAAATTTTAATTGGTATTATATTTTTATATTCATATTTTTTGTCTTTGTATTTTTATATTCATAGTTTTTTCATTGAAATTTAAATTCCAAAACATTTTTTAATTTTTCTATTATTTTTTAATTGTTGTGTTGTCTTTAAATTGTATACATATATGAATATACATTTTATTAAAATTCATCGAAATTTTTTATTATTTAAAATTAAACTCTTCATAAAAATAGATGCTAAAATTGACCATTTTTAATGCCCTAAAACGCTAAAATGCAAAATGAAAATGCTAAAATTGACAAAAATAGATGGCCAAAATACGTGTATCTACTGATGCTACATTCCTTTTTAAGCTTCTAAATGGTTTCCTTGATTGTCCCGATTTACTGAGTTTCAGGTTCCCAGTTAGATATACTAGACACGTTGCACTCTTTTCAATTAATCCTTTCAAAACCAATTCCCTAAAATATTCCTATCTACAGCGTGTTTATCGTATGTTTAACGGGAAGCTGAACAATGACATTGATCTATTCGGTGTTTCCTTGCATCAATTCAGGACTGCCATTGGGAGAGTTTTGATTGATTGATCCATTTCTATTTCTATTATATAATCATTATCCAATATTATATCAATTTATGTCTAGTTATGCCCTGTTCTATTTAGTCATGTTTTAGTTTTCATTCTTTTCTTTTTCATTTTTTTGTCTCTATGTACCATTGTATGTACATAATTTGTAAAAATCTATAATTGGGCTCGGATGTTATTTTGTTACATTTATTGTTTATTTTTATGGATTTCTAGATCTGTTGATTTTTCAATATCGATACACATCATTCGCTTATTGCATAAAAGGGAACTCGGTGGAAAAGCAGACATATCTACATATTAAATGTTGTATTTTTTTCCTATCATCCTATCATAAAACCATTTCGCAATTGAACTCCATCTCTGAAGTCTGTTTATTTCGTCAATATTTTAAAACGATTGGTCAGAAATTAAGAAATGTCTATGTAGTTGGTATAAATACATACATAGAACATTTATAAAATTCGAAAACATTTTTTTTTTAGATAAATATCATATTTTTATAAAACTTATCGAAGATTTCGTGTGATACTATTTACTATCTATTAGTAAAATCAATATGAGTATTATCTAATAAATATAATCGTTATCATTTTCGGTATAAGTAAATATTTAATTTTACTTTGTCATGAAAGGGTGACATTTTCCTGCTAAATATAATTTATCAAATATAAATAGTTAGTGTTTAATAACCAAGTATAATGATAAATAATTTCCACACAATAAAATGTATCTAATATATAATTTCGAAAGAGACTTTGTATGTAAGTATCTTTGGTTGGGAACTTCGTAAACAAAACAAAGTTTCCATCACGACAATTCAATTAGTTGAATATAATATTTTTTTCGATTAAAATAAATTGAATAAAAAAACAAATCTATATTTACTATTAGATTCGCCATGTTTAAGCTGTTTGTATTATAAATACTAAGCGAAGCCGGGTAAAACAACTAGTATTTAAATACATTTGAAAATTGTTTCGGATAATATGACAAAACTTTTTTTTTTTTTGACTCGGTGATTATTCCGCACAAAGCGATCTCGGACACGTCACTAAAATATCGACCACGGAACATCTGGCACCCGAAAATTACATTCATCATCCCACGCGAACTATCATACAAACGAGAGCTCGAGTACCAAATATTCTGAATTCACGGTTTTTTGTGGGAACGATTATCATGTGCGCGATCGCAATGTGCGAAATAATCCGTTTATCATTTTTTGTCCTTAAGTGGTATTATTAGACCGGTTCCCGGAAAGATGCACTAAATTGCACTGAATAGTAGAGCAGTTTAGAGAAGTCATATTTTTCAAAGGCGTTCAAAAAGAACCTACGCAATATAAAGGTTAGCACCCTCGAATAACATACAAATACCCCTTGACGCTTTTTTGAGGAATTGTATTGCGTTCGTTCTCCTTGAGCATCTTTGAAAGTTTGGATGTCTCGAGAGTGCAACTATCTCGAGTGCATTTTTCCGGTCACCTATTGACCTACCCATTTTTGATCTTACATAAAATTAGAATCTTTTGTGTATCTTTAAACATGTAAAGGTCTGTTCATACCTATCCAGCACGACCCGTATCCTGCAGGTGTCATGCAAGTGCGGATAGTATTCTTTGGTACATTATATGGACGTATTCATATTCCATTCGCGCATGCGCATTTACGCATTCATCCGCGTCCATATAGAATGTACCAAAGAATCAGTGCCAGCCTTAAACCCGATGGCGCTCTCGGGCAATTTTTTCTAAACACCCTTAGAAAGAACTTTGAATGGCTTTTGGCACTCTAATTTTAAATTTTAAAGCGCCTTTGACGCATCGTTCGGCGCCCTAAGTTATTTGGTGCCCTCGGGCGCTGCACGACCTAGCCCCCCCCCTAAAACCGGCACTGCAAAGAATACTATCTGCACTTGCATGACACCTGCAGGATACGGGTCGTGCTGAATAGGTATGAACAGACCTTAAATAGGTTACATCCCAAATGAGAACCGTTACCAGGATAACCGCCGCTACGAAAATCTTCCTGTCGCACAGGAAAATTTCTGTACAGAAAACTGCTCAAATATTACTCAGCATATGCTATTTTTGACGAGATTTTTATTATTTTCGTGCGGCAGGAGATCCGTGCTCGCGATTTTCGTAGCGATTTACATTGGGTATGTAATCTCCGAACACTTAAAGTTTAAACTATGATGGGATTTATTTTAATTCCTGCTGAACTAAGAATAATAAACAGATTTGCCTAGACCAAAATTATAATTTTTCAATATCAATTTAAATGAAAATGGAAAATTCAATTAAAAAATACTAAAAATGTAAAATAATAATGTATTTAATAAATGTCGGTATGTAGGAATTTTAACGTGGAAAAAAAGGTTTTCCATCGCAGTAAATAGATATTAGTCATTCGTTATCTCAATACGAAGTACGTTTAGGATATTTGGCGGTGTGGCCACACTGATATTGTTATGACAGTCGGTAGTAGATGTGATTCTTGTTCTGATGGGAGTCGCAATTCTTCAGTTGCAGCTGATTCTGCTGGTGCTGGTGCTGCTGCTGAACATACAAGGATCTGACGCTGTCCAACAATTCATCGTCCAGAAGTTTGTTTAATTTTATCAATTCACATTATACTATATTTCAGTTATTAATGCGATCTTTTCCTGTTTCTAACATTTTACCAGAGTATTCTGATTGAATTAAAAAGGACCCATTTTTTTCGCAATTCAATTTACTATTGTGAATCTTTTCGATAAATATTCTTCAAATCACCAGCATGCTAATAAAAGATCCTGTTCATACTGGTTTAGCTTGCAAGTTCCTCAATTCCTAATCCTCCTCAGTTTCTCATTCGTTAAGCTATTATAGCTTGAACAAGTCTATGAAAGAAACATTCGATCGTATAAAACCAATATATATATATAGAAACATGTCTTTATGACCTTTACTATTACCAAAAACAATGTTAATAAAATACTGAAAAACTAATAACATTGAAATTGAAAACCGGATGCTCAGTTTATGCTATTAAATATGGCATTAATTGAGCAATTCTCGATTACATGAGTTAAAATTATTATAAAATATTTCCAGAGGGCGACCTTTGAATCCTCCTTTCTCCATAAATATCATTTTATTCACAAAGGATTCCTATCAACCAGAAAATGATTACTCAATGAAATACATCCCAAGCAGCATTAACGATTATATGATAATTTGGGTTTGGTGATTATTCCGCATAAAACGATGGCCCATGTCACTAAAATCATGATCTTAAATATGGCACCCGAAAATTCCATCCATCGAGATCTACGCACGTGAAATATCATACTAACGAGAACTTGTCGTTTGCGCGGTTGCAATGTGTGAAATAATCCATTTACCGATAGTTTGCAATCCACCATCAACTAGAGACCGTGGTAATGTTGTTTTCGATGAATTATTGCTTCAAGGAATCGCTGCTTTTTTCCTCCTTTACAGTATTTGGTCACATGTGTTTATATGTGTGATATCTCTCCAATATATTGTGTAGATAAAAGCTAATGTGATAACTCGATGCTTTTTCCTCATACATATTATATAAATTGTGACTGGGAAAAATGACTTTTTTAAATCTAATTTGAATTTCAGGTATAAGTATGGCGTTAGTATTAAAGTAAGCGTAAATAGCAGTGTTGAATATATTTTTGAACATGACGACACACAGGTAAATACATATATTTGTAACTTGATACATATTTGTACAAAAAATACACATTTAAATGTTATATAAATGAATGATTCCAATTCAGAAATTATGGAATGATGATCCCACAAGACCTGACAGTGGCAGTCCCGCAAGAGTGCATGTCGTCAGCTCGGAAGCGACCAGAAATAACCCCATTTTCATTACAGCCCGGCAACAAAAAGGTTTCAAGTACATTTATTAAATGAATGAATTTATTAATAAAATCAATATTATTATAATACATACATATGCTTTAGGTATTTTGTCGTGGCAGCTGCCAGTCGTGATCGACGATAAAGAAATGGACCATTTATCGAGAACTCTATGTCCTAATAAAAATTATTTCATCACTGGTGAGTTTATTAATTTATAAACGAATGTACAATCTATAAATGAATGTATATTAATCATATTTAAATTACAGATAGTTCTGAAAGCATTCAAAACCATACAATTATAAATGTCTATACGTCAAGTGATATAGATATTGTTTTTTCTCTCGAAATTAATTTGGTAGAAAACTTTTATTTGTTTACGGGAGAAAATCATGCGACGGTTGTTAGTCCGTCGACACCTCAAGTGTTCTTTTATGCATTTGGTGATAATGTTACTAGAAATGACGACAATTTACAAAGTGTTACTACGAAAACGAACGCCAGAGAGAAGAAAACTGTTGTATTGAGATTCGATTCAGATGATGATCTTTGCATGTTGATTTCTATACAAAATGCATCGGTAACTATCGGACCGTGTTTTAAATTCCCTATGTATGATTGATTGTTGAATATTTATGAATATTCTCTGTATTTTCTAGTGTCCAATTTTCGATACGGAGAATGACATTATGTTTGAAGGATTTTATGAAACAGTCACTAGACGTGGAGGAATAACAATATCGGTAGATTAAATTTGATTAGTATATGGATTAATAATCATAATAATAAACGCATTTTGTAAGTTGTTTCAATTTTGCAGAGTAGCAGATTTCCTTTGGGTTTTTATCTTGTGCTCGTCGTTAAGACATCGGATGAGGTGTGCACCGGTTTCAGTCAAAATTCGTCGGTTGCGCAATTTACGAATTTTTTTGATTTTGAATCGCAACCGTACGATGTGCCGATTGTTGATACTAGAAAAGACAGTAACGCCCTTCGGATGAAAAACGTGCAAATTTTAATACAACCCAGTATATCTTATGGAGAATATTGGTTGGCGACAATGTCTGCTTTAATAGCCATCATTATCGTATACATTATCTTTTTATCAGGCTTATGTTTTTACAAATTTAAGCCTTTTAAGTTGGAAGAGGTTGATCATCAAGGTATAAATTATAATCGAATGAAATCTTATTAAATAATGTTGTGATGTTAATGTAACATTAAATATCTAAAGATTCTGCTACTGCATCTTCCTCAGATCCAATAAATAATGAAAATATTGTCGAAAATAATTTGCTCATAAGTAAGTATCGTTCGGGTATCTACTGAAATATTGTTTTTTTTTTTGCTTGCTAGATTTTTGACTAATTTATCTATTTACTTGTGTTGCTTTTTATTTAATAATATTTTAATAACTATATTTTTCTTTAGTTGGTTTGTTGTTTAGATACGTAGATTTCATTGTCATCGTCATCGTCATGTTCATACATAATCTTAAAATCCCATAAATCTATTGCAATACTCTCTATGTACTGGGGTAAATATTGCCTAAATATTGTCAAAAAATGCCTAGTACATAGTTCTAGCCGTTTGCTTTTTTCACAAAGCTATCAAAAATGTGTCGTTTTCCGAATGACTTGAATAGTCTAGTTTTAAATCGAAAGTTGTCTGAGTTTATTTATAATGTTCTTAACTTTGTCATTGTATTTCAAGTATTAGATTTTTTTTGTTAACATTTTTTTTTAGGAACCAACTAGAAGATTACTTCAATTTCACCTTCCATATCATTGCATTAATTCATTCATTCATTAAAAGGTTAATATAATTCATTCAAATTTCATCACATGAAACAATTCATTCAAATTTCTACTTGTTTTTAGTTCTTGGCTTTACCTTATTTTTTAGCTTCTTCTGTAGTTCAATCTAACCCGCAATCAGTTACTAATCCAAATTGTGAGTTTTATTTTAATATATCATTCAAAAAATTAAACTTTCGCTGTAAAACATACACAGAATTAAATTCTTATTTCAACAGGCAATAGCAGTATAATATCATTGGGAAGTCCCGAATCTTGCGGCAAAATATACCTAAATCAACTGTGCACGCGAAACTGCAAGGATATAAAGAGGCAATCTGGCCTTTATTTGTGGCATTTAATCACAATTGCCATATTTTATGGATTGCCTGTGATACAACTAGTCATTACATATCAACGAGTAAGTAAAATATCTATTTACATAGTACCAATGTAGGGCTTCCAAGCTGGCTTAAACTGAAACCGAAAAACTGGCTTTTTGACCATTTTTCAAAAAAACAGGAAACCGGATTTTTTGGCTCGATCAACCGGCTTTTTAAGGTTTTCTTTAATTAATGATTTTTTTCCTCAAAACTAACAATTATGAATGAAAGATCAATAAAAAATATATCCAAACTTTTTTAGGGAATAGGCGTATATTTCTTTGATTAACAAAAAAAAGGTATAGCATTTAGCGGTGGCTTTGTTATTTAGTAACGGACGAAGACCTGGTCATAAACCAATAAAATATCATTGAAAGTAGTTTCAATAACATATACAAGGCCTTTCAGAATTTCGGCAAATTTCGCTTTCCATAATTTGTAGATTTTGCGCGTTCAGGTATAAAATTATAGAAAACGATATCGTAAGTTGTTAATCCACGCGGGAGCTTTCGACTTCCTACTTTTTATTATGGTTTTAAGATTTTTGTGATATGTTGTTTCTAATGAATGCGTTTTCCGAAAATTGCAATGGTTCGAAAAGCTTATTTTTTTATTTTTATTTTTATTTTTACATATATACCAGGAAGGCCTTACAGGTAAATCCCAATGCGCCTTCCTGGCCAATTACAAATACAAATACAGCATTTTTATTATAAGTCGTTGAATTGCGAGACACTGAAAAAACTCGCAAATTAACGAGACATCTATGAATTGTACATAAATTTTTATTGTACATCAATCAAATTTTTCAAATAGTGGTGACATAGTAGGTAGGAAGGATTTTTAGCCAATTTTTTTTCCGGGAACCGTTTCAACAATGAAATCAGAGAAAATTGGCAAACTCTGATAGGAAACGATCAACCCGGAGTCAAAAATCCAGGTCTGACCAACAGCATACTCTGAAAAATTCATTTTCATTCAGGGATAGAACCCGGCACCTTCTTGACGGTAAGCAGAAGCTTAACGTCCGAGCTATGCTGCTGGCTATGGTTTTTAAAGCTTAAATAGATATGTTAAAATAACTTTAAAAAATGGAAATATTTCATAGTTTATCATTACGTTTTCAGCTCACCAAATTCATCTCAGCAGTGTTCTTATTCACGACTTTATTAAGACATTATTTTTTTAATATATGCTTGATAGTAGCTTATTTAAATCATTTCATTATCTGTGCGTATTCAGGATCGATTTGACATACATATGTACGTTACAGCTAAACCATTGCCAAAACGTATATACTAAGATATAATAACAAAAGCAAAAAAACTTACATATATACTGATCGCTACTAATGTTTCCACTAGGCTGAGAATTTGCCATCTATTGAAAATTTGTTTAATTAATTAATTAATTTTTCTATCTGTGTTTTATATAGTTTATATGTAGGTAGGTAGGTAGGTTACCATTTTTTTTTCATATTAACACGATGTGTGGCCGCTGACTCATATTTGTATCATGTTGGGTGCACAACACTTAGTAGCTGTTGGTACATATATGATTTACGACTGCGCGAACTGTATCAGTCCGCTGATATATTTTTGTGTCCCGTTTGCGTCAATCGTTTGTGGCCGATGATACAATTTTGTATCACGTTTTTGTTTATGACGAAAACGTGATACAAATATATATCAGCGGACTGAAAAATATATTCTCCACGAAAAATATATTCGCGCAGTCATGAATCATATATGTATCAGCGGCCAGTAAGCATTGTGCACCCAACATGATACCAATATGAGTCAGCGGCCACATAGTGTTAAAAAATTAAATATAAATATTAAATTAAATATATTTAAAAGGTATTCAAAAAAAATTCGACTGCTTGGGATTCGAACACATAACCGACGACACATTTCTTTTAATTTTTTTTATTTAATAACTTAATATGCCACTACCCCTGTGATGATATGTCATCGGGTACTACACTAGTAATATATATATAATAAGGATCTTATGAAAGTTCATAATGTTTATAACTCAATTCAATTTATAAGCAATTATTTTTTTGCATATTATAATATACTACAATTTTTTTTTCGATATAAAAATTTAGAACTTGTGAAAGTCGGTCAACCGGCATTTTATTTGTAAAAAAACCGAAAACTGGCTTTTTCTTTCGGGCCCATAGTATCTATGAATAGTTTGTAAATTGACAATAACGTTTTATTTTCTAGGTATTGAATAATTCCGGAAATCAAGATTTGTGCTATTATAACTTCTTATGTGCACACCCAGTGGGCTTGTTATCCGATTTCAACCATGTATTTTCCAACTTTGGCTATGTACTGCTCGGTGCTCTTTTTATATTCTTCACGTGGAGGAAGCACAAGCAATTCCAAGACGCTGTTTTTGAACAAGTGTGTTGCGTATTTTTGTACGTATGTATTATTTACTTTTGGTTGTTTAAAATTTATCTATATATTTTGTGTATTTTAGAGTTACGGCATACCACCGCATCACGGATTATTTTATGCTATGGGCGTTGCTTTGATAATGGAGGGAGTTCTCTCGGCATCGTACCACGTCTGTCCAAATCATTCGAATTTCCAATTCGGTAATTCAATACGTTTATAAATTCTGTATTATACTAATTTTTATTATATTACTTTATTTTAAAATTTATTTTTTTAGACACTTCATTCATGTACATAATGGCCGTTTTATGTATGGTCAAAATATATCAAACGAGACATCCGGATATCAACGCTAGAGCTCATTCTACTTTCAGCATGTTAGCTGGAGCAATTTTGATTTGTGAGTTGATTTTTTTTATTATTTTGAGTTGTATTATTTAGAATGTTACTGTAATATGTGTCAATTTTCAGGTTTATTCGGTGTGCTATATCCAAATTTTTATTTTTGGTTATTTTTCACCATACTTCATGTGGGAATGTGCTTGTTGATGACATTCCAGATATATTACATGGGGCAGTGGAAATTTAGTAAGCATTCACTATAAATTTTATTATTAATAGTGATAATGTAGTCATTGATCAATTGAGACTTTAACCGTTTGCCCGCGGTCGTCTTCTATGGAAGCTTTGCGCGACAAGTCTGTAGCGCGGCTGTCTTCCATAGAATTTCTGAACTTTGCACGGGATTTTGAGCCTTATATGCGCCTATTTCAACTGTTTTAAGGTTGAAAATTGGTTGAATATATTACTGAGAGTTGAATGCCATCTATTCAATTTGCTTAAAATGAATATATACCAGTCAAAATTAGTTTTTTGTGGGACCATACTGAAACCTCGTTTATGTGACGTCACGTCTGTTGAACAATGGCGACGATACATCTCAATTGTATGAAGAATGACTATTTGACAATTAAGCCAAAACTACGAGATATATTATGTATTTTATTTTTTAAAATAATACTTTATGTGTTAATTAACATATCTGGTTACTTGAGTAAATATTAAAATCTGTATTTAAGGTCGAAAACTCGATTGCCGAATTCGCGAAAAAGGTGCCACGTACAGGGCTTGTTTGCTATATTTATTTCCGCGGGCAAAGGGTTAAAGTTGAACTCATAAGTACATGCTATTAATTAATAGTGGACAAGTGCATCATTTTGGGCACTCAAGGCCTACTACTACCTATTAACCAAAGTATCATTCTTGAAACTTTCTTTTACTATGTTTTTTTTAGATTTCTGCTGTTGTTCAGGCTATAAATGTGGTGATATATGTCATCCAATTTACCGAAGTAGATGCATTTTGGTCGTAATAGCTAATTTGTGCAACTGGGGATTAGCGTTCTGGGGGTAAGATTAAACAATATTTAACATTTTGAAATGAAAAATTAAAGCCCAACTGTTATCCACTTGTAATATAATATCAAATTGATTGTTTTCTATGTGTAAATAGATTGTATCATCACAGCAAAGACTTTGCAACCCATTTGTTGTATGTATTTTTGATGAACTTGGCTTTGCATCTCGCCTTCTACATCACAATGAAAGTGGCCAACGGAGAACGGCCACCAATTTACACGTGGCTTCTGCTCGTAACGGCGATGATAACTTGGGGTGGGGCTCTATTTTTCTTCTTCAGTCCCAGTACTTCTTGGGCCGTAAGTCGATTTTTAAAGACGTAATTTTATAACATACATTGTATGTATGTATGTATTAATTAATTAAATCACTTGATTTCAGTTGACACCGGCAGAGTCGCGTACTTTTAACACGCCCTGCAAATTGTTGAATTTTTATGACTATCACGACATATGGCATATGTTGTCGGCGGCCGCCATGTTTTTTAGTTTTATGCTGTTGCTTACGTTGGATGATGACATTATGCATAAACCGCATTCTAAGATACCAGTATTTTAAATACTTACATGACAGTCATTTGCGCACAATAATATATAAGCATTATATGAAATGATTCCAATAATTGTTACGTGAGATTTTTTGTATCAATGTTGAAGATTTTTACGATTGATCTCGATATAATTGTTTTAGTAGTGCCGGTTTTTAGTGTGTGAGATGTTTTTGTGTGCTATGTGTGCCATTTTAGTTTTGTGATAATGTGTGAAATACGTTGTATATAAAATGTATTATTATATTTAATGATTATAGATTTGGATATAAAATGAAAATATATTTATTTTATAAAATGTATTGATTGATTTTTTTTAAACATACATATATATACATTTACATCTTTTATATAAAATTTAACACATATATAAATAAAACATTCAAAATACATTACATATAATAATCGTCATCGAGATTTTGGCAAAATTCTGATACAAATTCAAGCATCATTAATAGCTTTTCATTTGAATGTAATTGACATTTTTCTACAAGGTTTTTGATGCATTTGGCAACATAGTCTAAAAAGTCCTGAAACAAAAAAAAAAAAGAAAACATGAAAAAAATCGCAATTCTATGTATGTATACATATGTATTATATTTTTTCAATATGTTTATATACAATATATAATTAATTTTTTTATTATACCTGTGGCCAATCTTGTCTATATATTGCAACACATTGTTCAGTCAACGATTCTTCAGTTAAAAAATTGTTTTTTAGCAAGAAAACAAGAAGAGTTTCTAACGCTTTCCATTTGCTTTCATCACTGGCAGAACTCCAACATCCTCTCAACAGCATTAAATTTCTCGAACACAATATAGTATTGAAATAGTTCAATGAACCATCACTAGCCGTATCAAATACTTCATCTTTTAACGCCGACTCTATTACACTTGTATTTTCTTCTCGACTATCACAATTTGAATTTGATTCAATATTATCACTAGCGGATACTTTTCTGCTAGCCGTAGTAGCCTTTTGTTGTATTGTGATAGGTTTACACGAATCAACAGATGTATTCGTGTCTACCATGAATTTTCCAAAAGCTGCGACTTCACTTTCGGATATATCTGATTTTTTATTGGTACTATTTTCATTTGAAACGCAACAACTTTTCCAAGCAATTCCTGCACTCGATAAATATTTTTCATTCAGCACTGACGGATTAAAACAAACTGAAACAAAATATTACCATTACGAACATGTTGTTTAATTTATACGCGCAATCAATTGGTAAATGACTTACTCAAGCATATGATCAAATCGATAGACAACTGAAGCAAAATACCCTTGGAAAACTTATCTACGTGAGGATAAGTGCTGCAATCGTTTATTTTTTTTAACAATGATAGTATCTTTGCACCTATTTCATTGATGTTTTCAGTGCCATTTAAGATATTAAGTATTGTCTCCTATAAATGCAAGATAAAATAAGCAAAAATTTATTTTCTTATTATTAAAATTGCGATTTTAGATTTTTTTTTATACCTTTAGCCCAATTATGAGAAGTGTCGGTGAATGATAAGCATCTTCAAATGTTTTATCATTTTTTGAGCCGACAAGTTGTATCGACGAGTCATTTTGTGAAACCTTACTGTTGTCTTTGTTGTGTTGATGCATCATTATTATACGCTGCTCGGTGAAATAGTCATGATCAACAGTCAAAGACATTTTCTTTAATTGGTTGTTATTATTGAATAAAATCTCTAAAAATCATATCAAAATTACAATTTATTTTGATGTGTCTCATATAATAAATTAGCTACATCGATATTTAACTTACGTATATTGTTGTACTGTGATTCAAGACAATGGACAAGTTTTCTAACAGCATTTCTAGTACAAATTTGAATGCACATTTCCATCACTGAAGGAGACGTTCCTGGAGGTAACAGTCCTTGCAGAGCTCCATGTACCCGCTTCGATCCAACGTGTTGTCCAGCTTTCTTGCATCCCAGGTGAAATTCTAAGAGCTGCCGATTGTATATATCTGTGATTTTAGAAGCCGACTCTTCCTGTCATAAAAATTTGAAATGTTAAATGCTAGTTCAGTTTATTTTAACTCGATGCTTTAACAGTGCATACGTTGATTGAGTCTGAGACGAGAGACTGAGCTGCGGCATATGCTCGATCACAATACGCCGATATTTGAGTTTTAGCTAGTCTTACGAGGGCTGATCCTGTTCTTTCGCTGACTATTTCTAAAGTCCGACGCGTCGTTCCAGCTTGAGATCTCAAAAACCACTCTTCTAAGCGCATCTGCAAGTAATGTAAATTAATATTTATGATGTGTACATACATTTGACATGATTAAAATTTTTTGTTTTAAACAACCTGTAGTTCCATGTCTTTTCTTTTAGGTTTTTCAACGTTGAAACTACTTGTGACAGGAGTTATATGTCTGATGTTTCTAGCTTTGTCTCTATCATTAGTGCACGCTTGATTTTTCAGAAATAGCAATCGAAAATCTTTCAAAAATGGACATATTTCTTTAACAGCACCATCGTCAATAATTTCCAGGGAGTCTAATTTTAATTCAAGTTCTTCTTCTTTAGCTTCAAGACTCAAATTATAAAATCTTTTTATGTCATCGTCATTTAAATTTTCACTGTTGAGTCTTTCTGTATTTTCGTCATCATTGTGTTGATGCTCGTCTATTTTGATGGTGTTGTTTCCCACAACCGGTTGATTTGTGACATTAGCTAAGAGCCTCGTTAAATTCTGATTTGGGATTAATCCGCGTTGTTTGTCATCTACTTTCAAACTAGTATATTTTAACCAATTGAAAAACGAGTCCCGTGGAAAATGCTCCAAATCAAACAACCAACTCAAACATATTCTAATCAGAGATTTATTACTGTATGGTATAGTATCAATATTGCGTGAGTATTTATCGTCAACATTCGAATTTGTGAGCTGTATTAATCCAATAGTAGGTTTACAGATATCACTGCCATATATTTCAAATAACATTTCGTGTAATTGTCGGAAGTACAATAGTCGCAAATAGCAATAATCTAGCATCGCAAGCAATTGAACGATCCACGGTATCGTCAAAATGAGTCTGTGCCGTCGACATGAGCTGTCCACGATCATTATCAGATTAATAGGAGGCAAAGTCTATAAGCAATGTAATTTTTATAATTCAAATGTATGTATTCATTTGACAATATGGAAGTAAATAACATACCTGATTTCTAACTGCAATTTCAGAGAAGATAACTTTAGAATTTTCGACGTTATCATTTTTTGGGATAGTTTCGCCCAATCTATTCACACCTGGAATAGACGTGTGATGTGATTTTTCTGATAAGCGATAAGGAAGAGACATTAAAAATCCCAAAAATTTGGCAAGAACTCTCAAAGATTTGATACATATCACATATTGAGCTTTTGCTTCTTTGTCGACTGACGCTGCTGAAAATAACAACAAACAAAAAAAAGTAATAAACAAACTATATTATACACAATTCAATTATTATTTATGAAAATTGCCTGAGTCTTCGTTTTCTGATGGCAAAAATCCGGATTCGTCGAGTTTATATATTTCTTCAACAATAGAATCGATTAAATGTTCTCGGAAATTGGAGTTACTTGAATGTATAATGAAATCTCTAAAATTTTAATAGACAATTAGTAAATTTATTATGAATACGTTATGAAATTTTAAATGATAATATACCTGAAAAATTCTTCACACCCTGAAAATTCAGGTGGGGTATTTAATATATTTTCATTTTTTTTCTGGAGTTGTCCAGGTAAAGCAGATGTCAATCTCTCTGTCAATTTACTCAACTTGTTTTGACTGACTCCACTGCCTCCAATGACTGACTGCAACTGGGCTAACGATTCAGATTTTTCCTAAAAAAAAAAAAAAAATACTTCTTATGCGCTCTAGCCTATGAAATGTGCTAAAATAAAGTAAAAATTGCCAATACTTGAACGTTACAAGCGACAAGCAGTTGAGATTTAAAAAGACGAGCTAGATGAGCAAGATTCGAAGGACTTGCACCCATAGAAACCAAAGACCTTACTTTAGGACCCAATTTTACGTCAAACATCCAACCTGGTGATAGATGATTTGCTTCCCACATTCTAAAAAATATGAAATTGTAATCAAACATATTTTATACTGAATAATATTTTAAAAATGATTTCAGTTACCTTAAAATTTCGTAGAATCCATCACGTTGGCTTTTGAACGTAATAAAATTTTGATGCGATGGAAAATTATCCGCACTGTCCGTGTCTGTTATGAAGCAGACATTTCTATTCAAAAGACCTTCCGGTGATGAATTTTCTAGTACTTTTTCTTCAACTGTCGTTTTCTGCGTGTGCATAAGTGATAGAAAATCAGCAAAATCGGTTGAAAATATTTTGATTCTATCGCTTTGAAGAATTAGTCTCAAACAATGTCTGTCCAGAACCATATTCAACAACTGCCTTTGTTTTTCCAAGCACCCTAATGCAAAATAAATACAATTTTGAACATTATCTAGTAATTGTTCGATGTTTCCTAATTTTTTTACTTCGTTAGAATGTAATCTATCTTTTATTTCTACCGCATCCCCGTCAACGCTTTTATGAATTTGTGAATGTTGAATCATCGCAATAGATATCAAATAATATAATTCTGATATGACGTTTGGTATTAAATTTGAATCAATTATTGTAGTGAATATTTTGATAAATAAGTCCAGTATTTCTCTACTATCCACTTTTTTAAGTTCAAAAATAAGCAATACAGAACTTTTATGGATTTTGCGCTTTAATGCTATTAGATTGACGGGAGAAGAGGGGGTGAGAATCTTTTTTGGAGTGATGTTGCTGATTTGATTAAATTTCTCAATCAAATTGACCTTCTCTTTTCTCAGCATATCTCTTTCATTTGTGAAACCAGTGGAGTGTTCTCTGATTTGACAATTTTGCATTTTGAACGCCTCGTTTTGTTCCACTTTGTCATACTTAATGCCAAATTTCATGTTCAACGGCACGTTTAAGTTAGTGTTTGGCTGTTCTTCACTTGGAAACGTCATGTTTAATCTGGTAGGTTTAATGCGACGCATTTGACTATGGCTGTCAGCTTTAGCATCGTGATTTTGACCCTTGTGCGAGCCTATGTCTGGAAACATATATTTATCGTCTATATTTAAATTTGACGCATTTTTTAAATCATTTTGAAGTCTAGTATTTTCCTTGTTGGCATTGATTAAAGGATCATCCAGTGATAGATTAAGAAATCGGTTTTTTTTCTTCCTCGACGATGCATTTTCATTTACATTGCCTTTATTAGTCATCATAAAGTCCCCAATACAAATATTCCGTTGATTCGTAGATTTTCTATGGCCTTGTTGGACATTAGTGCGTTCTCGAGATTGATTTTTATTCAATGTATTAAATTTGTGATTAGGTGTAGTTTCACACGAGGATCTGTTTGTGTTCGGGGTGCTGAACCTGGTAAAGGTATTGTCAAAGCTTCGAGGGTCACTGTTGTTGACAGGTGTCACCGGACTAAATAAAAAACCCCTACCAAAAGACGCATTTCTTTTTGGCGTTGCAAAATATTCACTGGGGTTGTTGGTTTCGAGCGACGTGTCTGATCCTTCAGATTTCGCTTGAAATCCAGCGTTTGATGATGCGTCGAAAGATTCGTTGAAACTCGAATGCTCAATTTTAGAATGTGCGTTGAATGCATTGGTACCATCTATCGATGTATTAGATAAAATAGTTTTTTCATCATAAATGGCATTTTGAATGCCGAATTCTGTTTTATTTATTTTTTCCTTATCTAGTTTATTACAATTAATCAATGCATTATTTGTTGGTGAATTATTTACGTTATCTTTAGTAGATAAATTATGTGTATTAGAGATTATTTCAATTTGTGGGGCTGACTTCGATGAATCATTGTCCTCATCCAATTTAAAAAAACTGAAACAACAATTTGTTTTTTCATGATTTAAATGCAAATTGTATTTGTGAATAAACAGAGCATTATTTGAATTATAATTTTCAACTATACCGTTCAGTTTTATTCCTTATGTAGTTAACAAAATATAATGAAAATTCACTTCTCGAACACGGAAATTCTGAATCATCCTGCAATGTAAAAGAAAACGTTGCATAATTTTATAGCTTTTATGTGTATTTTAAGTAATTTATTTAATCGGAGAGTTTTATATGACTAAAACGGTTGAAGTTATTTAAAATTTTTTTGATGCATTGTAATTTTTATTTTTTATTTTCGGCACAGACAAAAAAACATTTCTTAAGAAATAATCAAAAAACGTTATATGAATCAGAAATAAGTAGTAATAATACAAAAGTTCAAATGAATTATTTGGTGATGAGAATAAATACCAGTGTCTGTGAACAGCCTTGTAGCCAATGTAGAAGTGCGGGGGTCGAAGCCTCGGCCGAAGCCGCCACGGCTTGGTGAAGCAAACGTTCGCATGTTTCCATTATACGACTTCACGACCAGATCCAGACCACATCACCAACTGTCAGTGTAATGTCACCAATGAACAACTTTGACGTTTGGATGCACAGCTCAGAGCCACGCAAATACCGATGTTAACGACCATGAATATCATGACATTTTTTTAAGTGGGAGAAAATATAAAAAAAGGTACATGGATTATTGCGCAAATTGCAATCGCGCGCACGACAATTGTTGTCACAAAAATCACGAATACGGAATATCTGATACTCGAGTTTGCGTTAGTACATTATTTCGCCTGCCAGATGTACCGAGATCAAAATTTTAGCAACGTGCGCAAGATCGCTTTTTGCAGAATTATCACCGAACCAAAAAAAATATTAAACGATTTATATGTGTTATAATTTTATCATATATAATAAACCGAAAGCAAAATTTTAAATTTCTTAGTTAATATGCAGGGCCGCCGAGAGAGGGGACTACTTGAGGGGTTCGGTGATTACTAGTCAAATGTGAACCGGTCACAGGACAACCGGTCGCTCTAGATCGGTCACACGTGATCACCCGTCACACTAAAACTGGTCACACCCTAAAATTGGTCACGAGAAAACTGGTCACACCCTAAAATCGGTCAACCAGTTTTCTCGTGACCAGTGACCACTTTTAGTGTGACGGGTGATCATGTGTGACCAATCTGGAGCGACCGGTTGTCCTGTGACTAGTTCACATATGACTAGTAGTCCGTTTACCACTTGAGGGGCCTAGAGTTTCCAATTATTCGACTTCATCAACTATTCGAATATCGAATAGTAAAATTTGAAATATTTGAATAGTTTTAAAACAGTGTGAAATATTAATTCAAAATAAGTAAAATGAGTGGGGTCCACATACATTAAAAAGAAAAGGTAAATTTATTGTCATAAATAAACTTTATTTTAACTTTAAAAATAATTATGTGTTAAATGTTTCAAAATTTAATCTCGCCCTTAATTTTGTTTTTATTATTCCTGTTATCGAGAACACTATCATTACAGTTGACGTTGGCTTAATTGTTAATAAAGTTTTTAGAAGGACATCTAAAGCTTCGGTTCGTTTTTTATAGTTATCCAAGTACTTGAAATCTTTTTTTACCCTTTTAGAATTATGTTAGAATTTGAAAAGCGTACTTTTATAACGTGCATACGCGTTCAATCAATTTATTTAATTTGAGAAAAAATACCCGGTTCGATAACGTGTCACTACGAATTTTGAAACACAACTGAAGTTCAAAATAACATAAATGAAACGAAATATTTCTGTTTATCCATAAAAATTGCGTTCCCGCTTCGGACTGTATTTTCGTTTCCGTTTCAAATAAACGCTGTGATAAGATCTCTTTCGTAAAATACATAAGTTCAATTTCTAAAGCGAGGAATTCCAATGTCAAGTTCCACGAATCCATTGCACTGAGGCGATAAAATGACTCGATGTCGACGACTAATACGTCTTTCACACAATACACCGTTGCGTTACACATTTCGAGCTAAAAATACAATTTTATTAGTTTAATATGCACTAATATAATTAATACTGTTTCGAAAGCAATAACCTTAAAATATAATTTTAAAAGAATCAAAACTGGAATCATTTATTCTTTTTTGAAATTCAGTTTTTTAAGAATAATTTTAATAATCACTGAAAGCTAGAAGTATTTAATATTGTTATTTTGATATTTTTGCGACGTTCCGTACAATGGTGATGCAAACATTTATTTGGGCCAAACTCCCGCCCGAAGCGAACTGCTGTTAGTTATCAATCATTGTTGATTGGCTGTGATTCGAGGAATGTGTTATTTACATTGGTATCGTTATTAAAAATCTCACTATATCAAGCACTCTCATAAACTAATACTAATATAATAATACTAATATATATATATATATATATATATACAGTGGCGGACTGGCCATACAAGCGAACATGCCCGATGGCGTGTGGGCCCCACTATCTGTTAGAAAATATGGGCCCTCAGTAAAATTAAATAACTTTTTAACTATTTCACGTGTGTAAAAATGTATAGGATATTGCAACTTTAGGACCTAAAGTTTGGGTATTTCAACAAAACAAATTTCTTACGATATACACAAATAACTAATACCTGCTTTAACAGCCCAAGGATCGGTTAACTTTTTTTATTAGGCTTGAAATGTAAGTTTCAACATTTGTGTGGGCCCTTTTGCCGGGCCTATTCCAACGTCAAGATTATGTATATACCAATACCTATGTAACAACTAACTACTGAAATAAAAATGGGAATAAACAAATTTTCGTGAATAATATAAACTGAATTGCTTAAAACAATTTTGATAGGACGATTCATCATCAACCAGCGATTTAAATTTACTTCATACTTTCAAAATAACATTTGATTATACTTCGATGATATAGTAAGATTTAAATACACAATTTTAAACAGTTTCCGAATATAAAATCTATTCCTAATCTAGACACACCCATGTAAATAGAAATATAGGATAGGGGCCCCCTCCCCAAAATCCCGATTTTCGATTAACATTAATTGAAAATATTATGCATTTTTTTCAGGGACGTAATTTGGGGGGGCCATAGGGGGGCACTCGCCTAAATGAAGGAATAGTGTGAATTTAGAAAATATTATGAATTTAATGATTAATGAGATACTATGGATCTATGAATGCTACGTGTATTTCTTATGTATGTTACTTTTGGGTAACTAATAAAATAATCGCTGCTATGTGCTTTGAAAAAAAACAAAACAAAACTTTATCTAATGTTATAACGTACATATGTACATAGATAAAGTGACAAGACAGTCGGTAGAAATTAAGTTAATTGATAGTTTTTTGGAGAATCAGTTTGATGGTCGATTAATGTTGACTATGTAAAGATTTGTGGAAAAAAATTTTCGCCTACGGCGCTTTTTTCTCTTTTTACATAATATTTTTTTATAATTACTTTTTCAAAAATAAGCTTATTTTTTTCATATTTTATAACTCAATAAGGTAAAGAATATTTTCCATTTTTATTCCGATATAAAAAAGATTTTTTGAAAAAAAATTCAATTTGACCAATCTTTGCCTGCCCTGCCCCCCAAAGAAAAAGCTGAAATGACGTCCCTGATTGTTTTCTACCGAAAGTAATAGCCGCCTTTATGCCGCATTCTTTTATGATGCATTATATTTACCAAGGACAAGGGTTAAAACGAAATATACAATATAATTTATGGATCTATTTTGCTTTTGCCATTTTTCTTGTACCTAAATTTGTTTATTCCCAATTTTGAAAAAAAAAAACTTCCCTTGATTTTTAGCGTTAAGGAAAGAAGAAAATTTTGTTATATGGGGGGGGGGGGACAAATTATTTTAACCCTGGGTGGGGCCCCCTTTGACTCCTGGCATGCACTGATTTCAGTCCCAGTCCGCCACTGTATATATATATATATATATATATATATATATATATATATATATATATATATACAGTGGCGGACTGGGACTGAAATCAGTGCATGCCAGGAGTCAAAGGGGGCCCCCCAGGGTTAAAAAAATTTGTCCCCCCCCCCCCCCCATATAACTAAATTTTCTTCTTTCCATCACGCTAAAAATCAAGGGAAAAAATTTTTTTTTTTCAAAAATGGGAATAAACAAATTTAGGTAAAAGAAAAATGGCAAAAGCAAAATAGATCCATAAATTACATTGTATATTTCGTTTTAACCCTTGTCCTAGGTAAATAGAATGCATCATAAAAGAATCAGGGACGTCATTTCAGCTTTTTCTTGGGCTGGCAAAGATTGGTCAAATTTAATTTTTTTTCAAAAAATCTTTTTATATCGGAATAAAAATGGAAAATATTCTTTGAATACACCTTATTGAGTTATAAAATATGGAAAAAATAAGCTTATATTTGAAAAAATATTATGTAAAAAGCGAAAAAAGCGCCGCAGGCGAAAATTTTTTTCCAAAAATCTTCACATGGTCAACAAAAATCGACCATCAAACTGAGTCATTAAAAAACTATCAATTAACTTAATTTCTACCGACTGTCTTTTCACTTTATCTATGTTCATATGTACGTAATAACTAGAGGTAGGATAGTCACAGTGCTATCCATTGTTCGTCAAACCTTTAACAATGCATTTACAACCTTTGAACAATACACGGCCCCCTCAGGCTCCGGTGACTAGTAATAACAATAGATAAAGTTTTGTGATCATGCGAAAATTCGAACTCAGAATCGATCACTGATCACGTTTACATAATATAGAAAAATGTGTGTGGCTCTGTCTGAGTGTGTGTAAAATTTCGTGAACACCCGTTAACCGAAAGTGACAGTTTACTCCTGTTAGCAGTTTACCGGATTTTTCTTCCACTATTTTAATCGACCCTTTAAATATGTCTGTTCTTCACGATTTTATGTATAATTCCTTGTATCAAGTGATGAAAATATAATAAAAAAAATCATTAAATTTAATTAACCAAAAGTGGGATTTTTTACTCTTAAAAAAGTAAAAAAAATTTTTACCACACCCCTGAACGTATCAAGCTGAAAATTTATATTTTTATTCTTTATGTACTAAATTTGATGAGGTTTTGGTCAGAAAGCAATTTTATTAAATAACTAAAACTTGTTTTGGACCGAATTCGTTACACAAGAAGTTTAAATCCATCTCATTCGTTGTTTTGTGAGATAATGGACGTCTGCAAATAAAATAAAAATAAAAGAAATAAAATCATTTGTGATCGAACCGATTCAGTAAAATATTAATTTAAAACATTTCTTGAAAACAAAAAATATACGAACTTTCGGAAAAATAAACGTTACACATCTGTTTTTGAGACAAAATAAAGTAAAGGGGACCTTTCTAACGATTCGCTTCATAGGATGGACAAATTTTACCCAAGGCATACCACTTAAAAACCAAAATATGCTTTGAAATAATATTTTTTTTTTCAAAGCACATTGCAGCGATTATTTTATTAGTTACCCAAAAGTAACATACACAAGAAATAAACGTAGTATTCATAGATCCATAGTATCCCATTAATCATTAAATTCATAATATTTTCTAAATTCACAATATTCCTTAATTTAGGGGGGCGAGTACCCCCTATGCCCCCCCCCCCAAATTACGTCCCTGAAAACGATGCATAATATTTTCAATTAAATGTTAATCGAAAATCGGGATTTTGGGGAAGGGGCCCCTATCCTATATTTCTATATACATGGATGTGTCTAGATTAGGAATAGATTTTATATTCGGAAACTGTTTACAATTGTGTATTTAAATCTTACTATATCGTCGAAGTATAATCAAATGTTATTTCGAAAGTATGAAGTAAATTTAAATAGCTGGTTGATGATGAATCGTCCTAACAAAATTGGTTTAAGCAATTCAGTTTATATTATTCACGGAAATTTGTTTATTACCATTTTTATTTCAGTAGGTAGTTGTTACATAGGTATTGGTATATACATAATATTGACGTTGGAAATGGGCCCGGCAAAAGGGCCCACGCCAATGTTGAAACTTACATTTCGAGCCTAATAAAAAAAGTTAACCAATCCTTGGGCTGTTAAAGCAGGTATTAGTTGTTTTTGTATATCGTAAGAAATTTGTTTTGTTGAAATACACAAACTTTAGGTCCCAAAGTGCAATATCCTATAAATTTTTACACACGTGAAATAGATAAAAAGTTATTTAATTTTACTGAGGGCCCATATTTTCTAACAGAACGTGGGGCCCACATGCCATCGGGCATGTTCGCTTGTATGGCCAGTCCGCCACTGTATATATATATATATTTTAAATATTGCTGCAAGATTCGACTACAATTGGAATTCTTTGTTCTCTAAGCTGTGATTTTTGATTCGTCTTAACTTCTGGCATAGTCAAAAAAATGTTATATATACAAGAAAATTATTAACGCACTATTTGTATACTTATTTATCCACGTGAATGCTCTGCTTGAATAATAATCACGTTAAACGTTATGTATTATACAGATATACGCTGACCACACGTCCTTTTTTTAAGAGGACAGTCCTTCATTTCACTGCACTGTCCTTTAGATTTATTTATTTTCTAAAATTATCATTTTGTCCTTCATTTTATAATACGGCTATCGCTAAAAATATTAACACCGAAATATTTAAATATGCAATTCATAAATTTTATTAAACCTGTACTAATCAATATTTACTTAGTTTGATCCACTAAATTCGAATATGACAAGGATTTTTGTTTGTTTCTTTTTGTTTATGATATATGAGCGTTTAAAAATATGCGCAATTTTTACAGTTTTTTGGCTCAAGCTATAGTATTGTGATGCCCAAAATGAGTTCTGGAATCGATAGTCAGGTGTTTTTCCTATTGATTGTGGTTTTTCAATGGTTTAAAATACTTTTAATTGATTTTCTAACGAACTTTAAAAGGCAAAAATATAATTTTTTTTTAAACATTTATTTTCCAAGATGTAATGAGCTTATTTTGCAAATTTTTTACTTTACCACGTTTAAAAGGATTGTTTTTTTTTTTATCTCAACGTACTAATTCGATCGGTAGATGTCTTTTTAAATTTTAATAATGTGTCCATATGATGTTTTTAAATTCTAAATATTGTATGCTTATATTTTGTAACAAATCCTATAAACTTATAAAGCATTTTTTTTAATTATAAGAAGATTCTGATATTGCGATATGTCCTTTATTTTCTTCAAAAAAATATGGTCACTGTAACTATACATATAACAGTTATAACATTGCAGAGAAATGTTATAACATTTCTCTGTTTATAGCAGTTTAATATACTGTCTTGAGTTTTGTAGAAATGTAGCAGTTAATATATTAATCACATAGACTAGTTTAATTTAGTATAACTATAAACAAACATGTAATATTATATTATAAATTTTTAACACAATAAATGAATTATATCAACCAATTATTCGTTTTTGTTTTTAATCAGTAGAATGCACTTATATATATAAATACACACGTTACGTCATTTATAATTATCTTTGAAATACTAAATATGCACACAAATTTTGTATGTAGATAACTCAATATATATAGTTTCACATGTTGACTTTCGTCATTCTAGAAAATCATGGAAGAAAGTAATGGAAAATTTATCACAATCGCCAATAAACGGATGCCCTTAGTTAAAGAGATTAATTTGATTCCATTAAATTGTAATATCAGTTCAAGAGCAAATGTAAACAAGAAAAGTATTGAGGAAATAGTGAAAAATTTTCGATTCACACTCAATAGTGTTTCACATGGAAAATTGAAACGGGAGTCTTTGGAAGCCTTCGGATCTTTAAATTCATTATGTAACGAAATTTTGTATAATAATTGTGAGTTATTAAATCAATTAAATACAGCGAACGATTGTAAAAGTAAAGAAATTGCTAAAGAAACTTCATCCAATTTAGTGAATACAAATGGTGACGTCAAAGTCTTAAGCATAGACAAAAGCATTTCGTAAGTAATAGCTGGAATTTTTATAAACGCTAATACATTTAAGACATCTTCAGCTTTTATAATTATATTTAATAGGTTTTTGTATGCCGCGTGTCATGAAAATAATTTTCAAAAATTGAAAATTTGTATCGATTACATGGAAAAAAATTTCATTACAATCAATCAAGAAAGTATAAACAATTATGTAAGTATCAACGGTGGGCCGTCCATACAAAACTCGAAACGAATCTACATAACATAGGCTTTTGCAAATGCTTGATATTTGCAAAGCGTCTACGTTAGCTTCGGTCCAAGCTTTGCATGGACAGACCACACTCGGTCGGTATACATATTCATAAGGTGGTTAATAAAAAGAGCCCATTTAATAAGTACATTGTTATTTTATTTTTATTTTAGACCCCTTTACACATCGCAATACAAGCCAAAGCAGACACAAATATCATAAAGTATCTTTTAGATAAAGGAGCGTGTCCTTTGAAAGTGGACTACGACAATAACAATTCCATGCATCACTGTGTTAATCAAGAAAGCACCGACTGTCTCATTTCGGTAATTGACTACATGCGGACCAATCCAATTGAAGTTTTGAGGACATTCAATTACAGGGAAGGCAGAGATGACCCTTTTAATAGTAATCGCATGCTCCCCTACGAAGCATTCAAAACTATATATAAAATAATTTCTACGGCCACCGATAGCGAAGGTATTGGCAAGATTTGATGCATTCAACGGCAAAGTTGATTCATTTAATTTAATTTTTAAATTCCAACAGGTAATACGCCGATAATGTTGTGCATTCAGAAGGAAAAGTTGAACTTTTTAATGATTATATTGAAGCATTTGCGACATTCGAAATTCAACATTGAAAAAGAGGTTGTCAACTATAAAAACCCTGGAAATGGCAATAATGCTATATTAATTTTATCTAATTGTATCAAAGGTAGCATTTACATATAGTAATTAATTTACGGTTAATTTTACAGTTTTATAATTTGCATCGTAATCTAATTTTAGGTCCCCATCTTTCGCATATTGAAAAATCGATGATTATTCTCTTGATTAAGTCTCAAGCGGATCCCTACATGAATAACTATGCAGGCCATAATGCGATACAAGTTTTGAAAATCAAACCTTACGAGATTTTTGAATTTTTTTATAAACATTTTTATGGTTGCAAATAAATAATTACATCCATTTTATTTTTAATTTCTACCTCAATCATCATCATCTACAGCCATTCACCATACACTGCTGGATGAAGGCCTCTCCAACACGCTTCCACTCGTCTCTGTTTTGCGCGACTGTCATCCATCCACACATTTTCCTAACTTCATCTACCCATCTTACCTGTGGTCTTCATTTTACCATTTTGCATTCTCTCAGGTACCATTCAAGCACTTCTTTTCGTCCATTCTTTTAGCTACGTGGCCCGCCCATTGCCACTTCAGTCTCTTTACTCTATCCACTACCTTCGTCATACTTCTCACCTTTGTGTTCCGCTTCCTGTCTTTCCTCTTTATGCCGATCATACAGCGTACCATACTTCTTTGAGTGCATTCTTCTTCTTCTAATGCCGAATCCGTATTCGGACGTAGGCGACTACCATGGGCAGAGATCGTTTATGGCCCGTGCGAATTCTTCCCTATCATGGGCAAGTCGAAATAACTTTTCGAGACCGAGTCCCATCCATGACCTAATGTTCCGGAGCCAAGAGAGCTTCTTTCTCCCAAGCCACCGTTTGCCTTCTATGATTGTTTGTAGAAGGCGATATTTGGGGCCGCGAATAATGTGGCCAAAGTATTCCATCTTACGGCGCTTCACCGTGTCAAGAAGCTCTGTCTTTTTATAAAGAAGCTGGAGGACTGTTTCGTTACTTACATGCTCCTTCCACGAGATCTTTAGCATCCTCCGGTAACACCACATTTCAAAGGACTCTATCCTGTTCATGGATGCCACCAACAGCGTCCACGTTTCGCATCCGTACAGCAAAACTGACCAAACATATTAGTGCAGGACTCTTAAGCGCAATTTCATAGACAACCTTCGACAACACAAAACATTTTTCATGCTGCCGAAGGCATTTCTTGCTACTTCGATCCTTCTTCTTATCTTCATTTCGGAACTGACGTCCGTATTGAGTGCATTGGACTTTACAATATGTGAAATAGTCCGTTTACCATGCATACATATGAAGAGCGGGCAGTATAACCATACATACATTCTTTTCGATCTTTCGACTTTCGATGCAGTAACCCAGACCCATTGAACATTAGTTTGGTCTTATCTACGTTAATTTTTAATCCTACTTTCCCTGTCCAGCTGTGTTAGTCTGTTAAGTAGGTCAGCTGGATCGTCTGCGAACCGAAGATGATTCAAGAAGCGACTGTTGATTTTTACTCCTGCCGTGTCCCATTCCAAGTTCCTGAAAGTTCCCTTAAGTACCGCATTGAATAACTTGGCCGAAATGGTATCTCCTTGTCTTACTTATTTTCCTATGCTGAATTTATCAGTATCAGAAAAAAGTTTAACTGAAGCTGTGGTGTTCTTGTATATTGCAGCTAACAGCCCCACATAGGGTTCCGGCACTCCCTGTGTTTGTAGGGCGTTAACTACTGCATTATAACTAACTGTGTCGAAGGCTTTTCTACCTCAATACATATTATATATAAAAAAAATCGAAAGCAATTTGATAAGAGGCTAGTAAAAAATAAATTTATTTTCTTCTTTTGAGACAATTTTTTAATTCTAGTAACAGAGGTTTATTAAACATACTTATATTATTAATTACAGCTTATATATAATCATTTTTGCGAACCGATTCATACATTTTACCTTTAAATAGACCATTTGTACGGTTCACATAATCGTCTATCATCATACTTGAGATAATCGCACCTCAAAAACATCACATGACAATACAGCGAAACTCAATTGGCAAATTATTTGTATTGTAATTTTAAATATCACACAATACGTATAAAAGCAGCACGAGGTTTCGATACTAGCTACACTGCGTAAAAAGATATCAACATGTTTTCACATCACACGTTTGTTGTATTTTCAATAGTGATTTTTGCCTTTCAATGCAATTGTGCTGTGCGTTTTGTGTTTTATAGTATTACTATGTACAGAATAACTTAAAAAAAATGTTATTTTAAATTATTTATTATTAGATTATAAACAAACGAGCAGAATATGGAGTAGAAATAAACAACCACTCCGCGAGATTAACTGAACCAAAGATAAGTATTCCAGGACCAGTACCAGTTGATATTAATCTTGAAGAAATACGACAATTATTAATTATTTTGGATACAATAAGAAATCAGGCATGAAACAACTATCATATGATATACAAGTATATTTTAATGATATTAATATTTGTACATATTTTTTTAGATTGTCCCTGCAATTCTGTATCCAGGCAATTCTGCTACAGCGGGATAAAATGTTAACATTAAAATTACACAAATGAATATTTAGCACCCTATATGCTTAGTATTGTTATGAACTGTAACATGTTTCCATATTATAAATCGCGACCGAGTAAATCGATTTCGTTCAATATATAATCTACGTCGACTTTCTTCAAACCGGAATTTTGTGTGACGAAACGAAAAAAGTTTGGTTTATCTCCAAGAGGCTGGTAGCTCAACATTATGCTGCCTTTTCGTATCATTCTCTCTTTGATTTTGGGTGCAATCTAAAATCAACAAAACATTAAACAATACAAATACAACAACTAAACCTACACTTTCGCAATCGACATATGTATATACCTTGTGCAACTTTTCTTTGAATTCGATATTATTTACACCTTGAATGTTGTCGCACTTTAAAGATGTTGGTAAGTACCAAAAGCACACGTTCACAAATTGTGGTTCACACACAAGCTTCATATTTGGTGTATTTTTTACACAATTCAGAAAATACTGCGAGGTTTCCATTATAGTGTCTACGTGAGATTCAAAACCGCACGTGCCCTAAAAATGTACAACACACTTGACTTCAAATTTAAATTGATTTTAAAAATGCTAGCTATACTACTCATTTAACCCCTTTAAGACATACTTGAAAATTAATGGTATACGTTAAAAATGCATAAGAAATTTTAATAACCGAGCAAATTTTCCACAGCATTGCACTTAAGTTTCCTTAATGTAAAATTTGAATGACGTCTCGTGTACACAAAAAAATGTGAAATTATTAATATTTTCTACACGCACGTCCCACTTGAAAGAAGGGTGAATATTAATCAATGCAAATATCCACTCAAGATGTTAAAAGAATGCTCAAGATGGAAATAGGGCATATCATACTTAATGCACACCATTCAAATCGAGTTAATCGACGACACTTTGAATTCCATTACATACATATTATGTAATTCTTTACGCAATCTGTATGCTTTATTTTGTCTCAGGTATGCTTTATTCTGTTTCGATTAGAGTGGGTTATATTATACATTGACAATATTACTTTAACATTCCATTTCTATATAAGATGTGACTCACTTTAGCCTTCCACATCAGCCAGAATTTAAAAACATCAGGCCTCCTTCCGCACTGTATGTGAGCGTCTCCGCAATCCAAATCAGTTCCGTAAAATTTATCTGTTTGAAAGAGATACGAAGCGTGAGCAGCGTGGCAGTCTGTGAGAATGTTACGGTGTTGAGTTAACAGCATGGAGCACTGCTGCGGCACAGCTAACAGCTTGTGAGGGTTGATGGTGACGGAATCAGCTCTGGAGAAGTGCATGCATATGTTTATTACATTAAGTACATATGTGTTTATTAATTATGTTAGTACCTGGACAGCCCGTTCAATTTTTGGCGATGTTTTTTCGAGAATAATAAGCAGCCGCCCCATGCAGCGTCCACGTGGAGCCAAATTTTGTAACGTTTGCAAATGTCGGCAATTTCCTGCAAGGGATCGAATGCTCCCAGAACGGTTGTACCTGAAGTAGCGACAACGGCGATTGGAACGGAGCCTAAAAACAGCATATTTGTTGGATGAATTATATTACTTTTTACATGCTTGTTTTCCTTCAAAAAATAAAAATTGCACCCTTTTGAGGATGAGATTTCATTATTGAGTTTTATATACTATGTACTTAACAATGAAACATTCATTAACTCATTATGGATCGCCAGAATTATCCGAAAACTATGACTATCTTTTGCAAACGGTAAAAGTAATATGTTTTGTAAATTAAACATCACTTCTAAACCTTTTCATCGATTACATTAAAAATTGGATTTAAGTTTCTTAACAGTTGTCTTCGACTGTATGAATGATCAAATAAGTATTTCTCAAACTGTGGCGATTGCTGTATTCAATTTTATATAAAATTTATATACATTTCAATATATTTTCACCTACTAACTAGTTTTTATATGATTCAGTCGAAATTCCTACATTCTTCCGAACGGTTTGAAACTGTTTGCCATTTTTTATTATTATTTGAAAATTTTCACAATTGATACAGATACAGTCAGACATATGTACATATTGAATTGATGAAGTTTCAATATGTACTTTTTTTAGATTATATGTATGATTATTTAATGTTATATATGTACTATGTAGTAATATGAGTAGTTTTCTTGTTCTTATTTGAATGTACTTCTAATAAAGTTGTTACGAAAATTCACGAGGAAAAACGATTTTGCATTATCATTTTTAAATAATTTTATAGTATCGTATAAAAAATAAGTATAGTGAATGGTTTATTCAACAGATTGAATAAAATCTTAAGTGTTCGCAATTGTTAATGCGTATCAATTATCTCAATACTTTTGCAAGAAGGGCTGTAGAGTGCAGTTTGACTATTATCGATGGAATATTTGCAAGTCTGACGATGTAATGTCGGGATAGTCGACCATCCTGGCTGAATTGTGTGAAGCGGCAGCCATATTGAGGCGCACTGCAATCAACTCTTTAGTTTTGCTCGATGAATTAGGAAGAGGAACATTTACATATAGAAGCTATAGCGGCTTCCGAAGTGGAAGAGTTGAATGGTAGGGGTTGTCGCAGTGTTTTCGATTGATATTTTGTGTATAATCATGTACCTACATATGTGTAATGATGGTGTTTGATACATATGTACAAAAGTTTGACCATAGGTGTCTCTTTGGGCAATCTATAGTTCGATGGGCCACGTATCGGGACGTCTGACTGGCCGATATTGATATTTTATATTATTCTACTATTCTGAGTACATAGACCGGGCCCTGGAACTTTACCCCGGCTCCCCTCCCTCTCATCGACCCTGCGTATAGGTATTTTTTTAATAGTTAATTTGAAATAAATTGTTGATAGATATTTCGCGTAATGAAAATACATATATGTATGCAGTGGTGTCACCCTAATGGTTTCCAGAAACCTGTTGTTAAAAATCAAAAGTTTCCGGGAATCCGTTATTTAATCTAAAAATTCATATTATTTTTATCAAAATTTATACAAATCCTGAAAAATTGAATGAACTTTCATGTAATAGTACCTTGGACGAAAAAAAAAATTGGAAACCCATTGTTCCAAAATTGGGGTGACACCATTGTATGTATGTATCTATAAGATTTTTTTTTTTAGTGTCTCATAGAGCCTAGAATTATATTTTTCCTGGGGCCTGGGATTCCTCTTGGCGTCCCTGCCTATGGTAAACGTTAATATATAATGGATAAATAAAGAAATAAATATAAAGAAATTTTTTGGTATCAATGTTATGAAAAAATATTAAAATACTGTTTGTTTTTTAAAAAAAAAAAAAGATCCAATCCATTTAAGATATAACATTGCATAAAAAAAATGTTGAACGAGTAGCAGTGATTAAAATACAACTTAACCGTTTGACCGCGGCCGCCTTCTATGGAAGCTGTGGGCGACAAGTCTGTAGCGCGGCTGTCTTCCATAGAATTTCTGAACTTTGCACGGGATTTTGAGGCTTATATGCGCCTATTTCAACTGTTTTAAGGTTCAAAATTGGTTGAATATATTACTGAGTTGAATGCCATCTATTCAATTTGATTAAAATGAATATATATCAAAAATTAGTTTTTTGTGGAACCATACTGAAACCTCGTTTATGTGACGTCACGTTTTCATACAATTATGAAGAATGATTATTTGACAATTAATCCAAAACTACGAGATATATTATGTATTTTATTGCTTAAAATAAAACTTTATGTGTTAATTAACATATCTGATTACTTGAGTAAATATTAAAATCTGTATTTAAGGTCGAAAACTCGATTGCCAAATTCGCGAAAAAGATGCCGCGTACAGGGCTTGTTCGCTATATTTATTGCCGCGGGCAAAGGGTTAAGTGAGTTTTTTGTAGAACTATGTATGTAAATTCTTTATATAAATATTATATTGGAATATAAATAAATTGAAAGAAAAACCTTCGTTTATAACTTTTTCGATTGAATTTTTCAAACGATGAGTATTCATGCTGCCAGTTTCATCAGTTGGAACGAGTACAACGTTGTTTTCTCCTAGCCCGAGAAGAGCTGCCATTTTTCGCAACGAATAATGGGCATCGTTGGATGCAAATATAACAAAACGTGGCATGCCGTTCGATCCAGAAAACTATAAAAGTATAGTAAAAATTTAAAAAGAGATATTAGAATTAGTAACATATAAAATTTCCATACAAGACTATACCTTAATATTATTGTCATAGTTAAATCTGGCAATGTTAATTCCAATACCGTTGGCGATGGAGCCGCCAGGACAGAATATACCATCTCCTGATTCCCAACCAACAAGCGATCTCATTGTTTTGAGAACAGTCTTTTCCATAAGCGTAAAAACAGGAGCAACTTCGTAAGTATAAACGGAACTGTTCAAAGAATCTGTTATTAGTTGACCGATAAAACCATATACATCCAAACTGAAAAAAGATTTTGAAATTAAAAAAACATCAAAGACATTACAAATTTAAGCACACCTTTCAATACCTTGAAAACAGTTGGTTGACGAAACGTGGATGTCCTGTTTTGACGCTGAATTGGATTGTTTTTTTAATGATTTCCAATAATTCATCATCGTCACAGGGTTTCAAGCTTGGTTCCAAGTTGAACAATTTAACGAGATCATCGGGACATTGCCATCTGGTCACAGGTTCAGATCTATCAGTACCTTTAAATACAGCCTCATCCAAGATGAGTTTGAAAGCTGCATTTAAAAAGTCTCTGTGTTTATTTGAATCCGGTAAGCTAACATATCGATCGTCACTTGAGTTATTCATTTGGATGTGAAAAGGCACAATTACAAGATAATATTTACTCGCAAGAGAGAGAACGCGAATGAGTTCGAATCTATGTTTGATGGGCTTTATAAGTGAAACTTTGCACAATTGCAGACCAATTTACTTATTGATGGAATATCCTCATTAAGCACGATTATGGCCGAAGAGTCGCTTATGCCGCAGATACAAGGTTAAATGTTTAAATGAGTAATTGTTCAAAAATTAAGCGATTGCCGTTGTCACAAATCAGATTTGTTGATATTCTGCAGCTCCCCTATGTGGAATAGCATTAGTTTGATGTGGGCTTTGGTCTCCGCACTCTTCGTGCGTAAAGTCGTGGACGCTCTCTCCAAAGCTTCTATTCTCGCGTCGACATATTTGATGGCCTCGGCGTGTGTGAATTCCAAGTAATGATTTAGACCGATGTTGAATAGCATAGTTGAATCGTCCTCTACTTTAGCTTCGATGAAGAAGTTGCAGCCGACGTTGACTTGGCTTTTAATGCCATTTTTGAAATTTGATTTATCCTGTAGAAACTCTAGCGTTTTTTTGATTTGTGTAAATTCAGCTATTTCTCCGTTGATGTCTTGAAGGCGTGCGTCGATGGCTTTCAGATCTTCTTTGAGTGTATCGTTTATAAATGACTCGTAATGGGCGGTTATCTTTTGACTGTCAATTTGCGTAGACATGTTCCGAATTAAAACCTGTAATTAATGTAAATAAAACCAATGATAACCTCAAAAGACGTGCAAACATACTGAATCAGATTATCATCAATAAATATAATCTGAACGATATAATATATGAAATAGGATATTTTTATGAAAAATTAATTTAAAATTGAAACAACATACTAAAATAGCTAATTTCAGATAAAATTACTTGTATTTGGCGGGACTGGAGAATATAACCTCTTTTGACAGTGCGAATGACATTAGTCATAACACTAACATTTTCTGGCAGTACTTAAGTTTATTTTTGAACAATCTGTTTCATTTTTATTTTATTATAAAAGCAAATTTACTTAAGATAATTAGTTCAATTCATATTTTAAATAAATAATTTTATTTGAAGTATCATATTAAGTCAATTGACGGATCAATTTCTCACTTATGTTTTGTGAGAAAAATGGCGTTATTTATTTCATATTTTCTTAATAAAAATATAATACGTTTATCCAAAAGAAATTAATTTTAAAGCAAGGGAAAATATTTTAGAGTGACTATAACCGATAAGCGACATCTATTTGGATTAATGTTAATGCCAATTGATACAATAAGAATATCACTGGGACACAAAATATATTCAGAAGTATCGCAGGGTTTTAATTTTAAGCTTTAAGCTTCAGGTTGTCATTTTTAATATAACCAACTACTGTTATATTGCGTTTAGTTTATTTTATACACTTCCACTAAGGATTAGAAAAATTCTTCAAATATGGAAAATATAATTTATGATCCTCTTGAATAATGAATACTCTTAACTACCTATACATATTTAAAATACGTAAACACTTTAAATATTATGGGGGTAGGGCGAGTGAGACGACTGTGTTGGTAATGCACAACTGTTTATTTCGGCAGCCGGGGAGGAAGTAAATGCTTACCGGCGAAGCACTGGCCAACCGATGATTTTACCGCCAGACCTCGGGGCTGCCACAATATTTTTTAAATACTCTTGATCTTTATATGGTCGATGGTTGCAGCTGGTTGTTTTTTTTTTTCAATTTTTAGTTTGCATTAAAATAAAAAAGAAAATTAAATATGTAGGTTGTTACGGGGACGAGTAGGAGATAGTGTAAAAATATTATAGTCACAGATTTTGTCAGATGATTATATTCTTTTAATAGCAATAAGTATACACGAGATTAATGTACAAGTTTGTATTACAAGTTACTAGTCAGGCTGTTTAATCGCAAGTTACTAGTTAGGCTGTTTAATCGCAAGTGGTCTTCAATATGTTTAACATGAGCATGTATTCAATAAGGGTAACAATTTCAACCAATCACAGTTTTGTAAAACAACTGATGATTAACAGTGGCATTCATGCGTAAGATAGTTTTAGTATTTGATATATGTATCCCTTAGTGTATCGACAAATGGTTGGGTAGGATTAAGAGGGATAATAATATTTGAGGGTAGCACAATTCGTGAGAAAAATATAGTTAAGCAATAAAGTTAATTAAAAACAATATTTTAAGATTTAGTATTTGACATACATATGTATCCCTTGAGTGTATCGAGAAATGGTTTCGTAGATACACACAATTAGTCATGCAGATTTAAGAGGGATAATAATATTTGAGGGAAACACAATTCGTGAGAAAAATGTAGCAAAGCAATAAAATTAATTAAAAACAATATTTTAAGATTTAGTGTTTGCATATGTATCCGCTTAGTGTATCGAGAAATGGTTGGGTAGATACACACAATTTGTTGTGCAGATTAAGAGGGCTGTACACCTGAAACCTTAATTTTGTTACCGTTCCTTTCTTCGATATATATATTGAGTGTACGTATATATTGAGTGAATGCGACAATATATATCAATATATATATATATATATGGAGTGAATGCGACAGTTGCGCTTCGACCAGATAAAACGTATTTTAAATTGACAAAATCGAGGTTTCGTATTTTACTATTTTCTCCTCCAAAACTGGACCAATTTTTAAAAAAATTTCATCGTCGGTATAAGAAAAATACTTTCTGTGCATCTATCGGCGTATTTTTTTTTAAATCGAGCGTTAAATAAGCACGCTGGACTCGTTTCGTGGGTGTAAAAAAGAGGCGATTTTATAGATGTTTGGCGGCTCCTAGCTCAAATAAAAAATAATTAATCAAAAAAATAAAACGATAGATGCACCTCAATGGTGGATATCCATAGCATATTAAAAAATAATTTCTCTAGTGCCATAATTGAGGAAGGGAGAAGTATAGTACGTTTGTATGGACAAGGCGCTGCTGTCCAGCCCTCTTAAGAGGGTAACACGAGTCGTGAGACAAAAATGCAGCTAAAAAAAATAAAGATTTTGAAAGTCTCATAAATAACCTTAAAGGAAAATATCAATTAAACGTGCGCTCAAAGAATCAAGATAAACAACAAGCGAGAATAAAAAGTAATATAAGTACATACATAAGTTATAAGATATTCACTACATAACAAGGTATGTAAATAAAAAGATAGTGTAATGCATTTTTTTTATTGTTCTTTAATATTCAATAATACAATTATGTTCAAGACATCAAAACATTATTTTTAATTTTATACAACAGACGCCCGCATAGAAGGTGTAATAATATGATACTTAAAATAAATAAAACACCTTAGATGAGTTGTTAAATTTGATAGATGATTAGCTAATAATAAATGATATTCAGAATAATTTGAAAAAAATAATTAAAGATGTGTCAGATTTAGAATTAATGTTTTTATACGAAAGAAAATGTATAGAAATATAGAAATTATAATACATTACATAATTAAAATTTTATAAAGAAATGCATTTTCGTAATAGGGTGAATATTATTTAAATTAATATCACAATTGCAAGGCTTTTAAAACAGAAAAAACAGAAAACTGTACACACATGTAAAATTTTTACATACATACATATTAAACAAAATAAAAATGAAGAACTATAAAGGTTTACAAAATGAATACGCAAAATTGACATGCATATTAATTGTTAAGCATTTTCAATTATCATATAAGTGAAAACTTTTGTACATACATATGTAGTTAAAATTGAAAATAATAAGCGAGTCTTCACTCTATTAAATGACAAAACAAAGAAATTAGGTAAATATTTACAATTATTCTGATAAAGTTTCATATATTATCTAGGTACTATGTATGTAATACAGGTATGAAAATTTAAATGGACATTATTAAGACGTAGTTCTGAAAAAAAATCATTATAATAATTATTATAAACTAAATTTCTTAATTTAATGTGAGGAAATTTTTTTATATCATTTAATTGGATGTCTTTTAAAATGAATTGTTAATATAATATAAATATAATTTGTCAAAATGGAACATACGACATCCATTCTATAGGGTCATATTCATATATGGACGAATTGAAGTTTGAATTCGAAGTAAATTTCTATATCGACATTTAATCAATAATTTTCATGAGTATATTTAATGATTATACATATATACAAATATTGTTTTCATTTTAATTAACAACAAGAAGGAATATTTTGGTGAATTAAAGAAATTAAAGTCAAATCAAACTTGTGTTTTATCGTAATAGTGAAATTCACTACAATATTAAATATTTTTTAAATAAAAAAATATAGCGATTCTATAAAAATCTATAATATTCTCGAAAAACTGTATTTACAAAGATTTATGTAGTTTGTGAATGTTTAATCACGAATTCGATATATATTTATATATACATACATATATATGTAATATTAAGAATGGACTACAATAATATAAATTCGGATTATAATCACAACTTATATTAGATACATAAAATAAAATTTACACTTATCTTTAAAATTCACTTCGACATATAAATATTAAATTGAATTTAATATTTGAAAAAATGTTTCATTTAAAATATAATAAAAGCAATTATTGAAAGAGTCGAATCACAGAGATTGAATGGACATATTATTTTTTTAAATATTGAAAATTCATTGTAAATACATTATAAAATATTAAATGTGATCTTAAATGAATTTAAAGATTTTTATAAACACCCATAATTAAGAATTCGATAATTAATTAATTGAATTCTTCACTTTTAAACTATTTCACATTTTCACAAAATAGTGTGTATTGTTTTCAAAATGCAACTTTTGAATTTGATTATTATCAGAATCGCATAAATATGATATTACATTTAGTAAAGACAATACTTACTGCTAATTTTAGACAATAGAGAAAATTGATTTTACTTTTCACACATTATTAATACATATGTATTAATGATTAACATTTACTTATTAATAATAAGCGAAGTTAAAGTATTAACATTTTTTGTAAAACAATTAATTGCCTTATCATAATAATTCGTTTCGTTTTGGAAAAAAGGTACATCAATCAAGTGACAATCAATATAATATTTAAGAGCTATGAAGCTTTTGGTTACAAATAATAAAAAGTTATAATCATAATAAATTTCTATTACAATAATATTTGCATATTTAGTAATAAGAAATATAAGATCTATATGGAGCTAAAAATAATCAAAATATATATATGTATATATATATATTTATATATATATATATATATATATATATATATATATATATATATATTTATATATATATATATATTCACAATTAAAACAATATTCACATCATATAACAGAAATCACAGATGAGTACATACACATACATATATGTAAATCGCATGTTTTATCAATTTTACCAATTTAAAAATACACAACACTCTTACAAATAAATTTTCAATAGGAAAATTTTAAAATTAAAAAACTGAATTAACAGGTGTATGAATGAATGAATGTCTTTCAAAATTCATTCCACACGTTATGTAGATTGTTTAATTTACAGAAATATCGTTTTGTGCTTATGTAAAGTTTACATTGGATCCGTTCCATATTAAATGCTTCAAATTTTTGGAGAGATGTTCAAAATTGGTGAATCTTGGACATTCATCGTGGAGCTGAAATAGATAAAATAAACAAATAAATAATAAAATTTATATAAAAAAATACAAGAAGACATTATATACATATGATTATATAATATTCTATCATATAATCATATGTATTCTATATAATATCACTATTCTGTCTGTCTGTCTGTCTGAGATAACGCTCACCGTATCATAATAGTCGTTTCGATTCGACATACATATGTACGTCACAGCTAAACCACTGCCAACAAAACGTACAAATATAATAACAAAACTAAAAATTTATATATATACATACATATATATATATATATATATATATATATATATATATATATATATATATATATACATATATATATATATATATATATATATATATATATATATATATACATATATATATATATATATATATATATATATATATATATATATATATATATATATATATACATATATATATATATATATATATATATATATATATATATATATATATATATATATACTGTTTGCTACCAATGTTTCCTCTAGGCAAATAGAGATTTGTCGAGTGGGTGATTTATCTGTGAGTGTAACGTCCATGAGCGAGTTGTCGCGTGAGTGAAATGTCGTATGCGTAACGTCGTGGAGTGACATGTCGCGGAACCGTTATAAATATATAATAGTCACATATGTATTTTACTGAGCGAGAAATGCAACTATGAAACCTTTCACCAGGTCACATTTTTCACACTATACAAGTTGATTCAGTTAATTCAATGCATATGCATTTTAATCAATATACAATCGGATTAAAATACAATCGCAATATAATTTTTTCATAAGAATAAAACAATGGAAACGTTTTGAATACACATAATTTGTTTAAGAAGGAAATTATAACGACTGAGCGACAAGAGGTTACAAGCTAGAATTGTTTATCATACGTATATAGCAAAGTTCTTTGGGTTAATAGTAGAACTCTTTTTATCATTCCCCGTTTTAATGTTTATAGACCGCATGTAATTATGCACAAGATAAATCAATACGATGTTTGTACTCGTCGTGTGTAACATTTAAACTCGTGTATTTTATCGAAATTGGTCTCTAAACAAACTATATTAAATATCATTATAAAAACCTGTAATAAACATTTATATTGCAAAGTATTATTAATCAATATTAATTATTCGTTAATTAATATGCTTACGTATTTAGGAATTAATATTTTATCTAGGTATGTATGTACGTACGTAGTAACAATAGAAGTTTTGTGATCATGTAAAAGTCGACCTCGAGATTTTGACTGATTTGAACTCAGAATCGATCACTGATCACATTTTCATGGTTTAGAAACAATGTGTGTATTTTGGAGGTAATTCAAACTGAAACTTTGTATTAGTCATTGAAATGTTTATAGTTACGTTTGAATTTTTTTTCAAAATTTTAGATCGACCGAAAGTGGTACTCTTAAAGTGGTAAGTTTTTGGATTAAATTATCTCCCAAATCACTCAATAGGGTTAGGTCGAAAATTTTTATGTGTGATATTTTTTATAAAATACAGTATCATTTTTAAAATATTTTTACGTCAACCGGAAGTGGAACTTTTACTTTAGAGAATCGAGTTTTTTTATGATTTTCTCCGAAACTTTTCAGCGTATTAAGAGGGCTGTACACCCGAAACCTTAATTTTGCTGCCGTTCCTTTCTTCGATATATACATACATATATTGAGTGAATGCGACAATATACATATATCAATATATATATTGAGTGAATGCGACAGTTGCGCTCCGACCAGATAATACGTATTTTAAATTGACAAAATCGAGGTTTCGTATTCTCCAATTTCCTCCTCCGAAACTGGACCAATTTAAAAAAAATATCATCATCGGTATGAAAAAGATATTTTCTATGCAACTGTGCAACTATTTTTTTAAAATCGACCGTTAAATAAGCACGCTGGACTCTTTTCGTGGGTGTAAAAAAGAGGCGATTTTATAGATGTTTGGCGGCTCCTAGCTCCTATAAAAAATAACTAATCAATAAAATAAAAGCACAGATGCATGCCAATGGTGGATATCCATAGCATATTAAAAAATAATGTCTCTAGTGCCATAATTGAGGAAGGGAGATGTGTAATACGTTTGTATGGACAAGGCGCTGGTGCTCGGCCCTCTTAAACTGAAATTTTATATCTATAAGTTTCAGCCTAATATCATGTAACATAGTAAATTTAGTGAGGTGGTACGTGAAAACACACTGAGTGGTACGTGGTACGTGTTTACTTTTTATATACTTTTAAACATGTGAAAAAAACGCAGCACCTCTAGTTCATATATGTACATGGTAAACAGTCCCAAAAACCACCCCCTGGAGTGTTTTCGGTGATATTTTATCCTTGTATTTATCCTTGCTTGACAGTGATCGATAATGGTGAATCTCATATTTGAAGAAATGTAGGAGAAACTTGTTGGTTTCATATGAATATGAATACACACACGTGCGACCTTCCAAACACATGCATTCTGCACGTGCATGTTGACCCGAATTCAGTTTGGGAAACTTCCACTGTTTACGGTCACAGCGGGAAGCCAAGGACACGTGACGACCCTTACCACTTAGTGTATTTTCGCCCTTACTCTTGTTCGCCCTTTAAATATGTATTCTCTTCACGAGAAAATTCTGTAATAAAATGAATCTCTGTATGTAAATTTCTCTGTATGCAAATTTAATGAATCTCTGTATGTAAATTTATGGCAAATTTATGCAATTCTCAATTTTTACGAAAGGTCTCGGTCCACATCTACAGAAACTTTGTTGAAATTTGTTATACATATTATATATACATATATTATATACTAGTGTTTTAACTCGGCTTCGCTCGGTATTTGTAATATAAACTGCTTATACATGGCCAATCTAATAGTAAACATTTTATTAAATTTATTTGAATAGTTTTATTTTATTTCAATTTATTTGAATATTCATTTGTTTTTTATTAAACTGAATGTCACGGAATCGACGACCCAAACAAATAAACAAACATGCATACAAAGTCTCTTTCGAAATTATATATTAGATTAATCTGGTCTCGACTCACGTAGTATTTCAGTTTATTATTAAATATTGAAAAGCCGACGACATACGATTTAAAATCGCAGATCCTCTAGAATCGTATCTAGACTATTTTACGATCCATAGCGAAAGATTTGCACATTTAAAAACCAGTCGGCATTCCCAGTCGTTGAGTCAGGGCCGCCACTCGGATTATGCACAGAAATACGACACTAAAATCTGTCAAATCAATCATAACAATTTATACGTTTTCCGAACAGGGACACTTCTAAACGAATACTTCTTGGAACGATCGTTAATGTTTGCAGAATTGCATGTTGCGCGATGCATCGTAGATGCATGTATGTACATATGTATAACGGACCTCAAAAGATTTCACGCATAAAAAGTGGGCAATTATTATATACATGTATGCAGTGGCGGACTGGCCATACAAGCGTACATGCCCGATGGCATGTGGGCCCCACTATCCGTTAGAAAATATGGGCCCTCAGTAAAATTAAATAACTTTTTAATTTAACTATTTCACGTGTGTAAAAATTTATAGGATATTGCACTTTGGGACCTAGAGTTTGGGTATTTCAACAAAACAAATTTCTTACGATATACACAAACAACTAATGCCTGCTTTAACAGCCCAAGGATCGGTTAACTTTTTTTATTAGGCTTGAAATGTAAGTTTCAACATTTGCGTGGGCCCTTTTACCGGGCCCATTTCCAACCTCAATATTATGCATATACCAATACCTATGTAACAACTACCTACTGAAATAAAAATGGGAATAAACAAATTTCCCTGAATAATATAAACTGAATTGCTTAAAACAATTTTGATAGGACGATTCATCATCAACCAGCGATTTAAATTTACTTCATACATACTTTCAAAATAACATTTGATTATACTTCGACGATATAGTAAGATTTAAATACACAATTTTAAACAGTTTCCGAATATTAAATCTATTCCTAATCTAGACAAATCCATGTATATAGAAACATAGGATAGGGGCCCCCTCCCCAAAATCCTGATTTTCGATTAACATTAATTGAAAATATTATGCATTTTTTGTTTTCAGGGATAATTTGGGGGGGCACTCGCCCCCCTAAATTAAGGAATAGTGTGAATTTAGAAAATATTATGGATTTAATGATTAATGGGATACTATGGATCTATGAATGCTGCGTTTATTTCTTATGTACATATGTTACTTTTGGGTAACTAATAAAATAATCGCTGCTATGTGCTTTGAAAAAAAAAAGATTTTATTATTTTGAAGCAAGTATATTTTGGTTTTTAAGTGGTATGCCATTAGTAACATTCTTAGAAATTGTTCATCCCATGGAGCGAATCGTTAGAAAGGTCCCCTTTACTTTATTTTGTCTCAAAAACAGATGTGTATCGTTTATTTTTCCGAATGTTCGTATATTTTTTGATATAGTGATACATTTTGATGGTCGATGTTTGTTAACCATGTGAAGATTTTTGGAAAAAAATTTTCGCCTGCGGCGCTTTTTTGCCTTTTTACATAATATTTTTTTCTAATTATTTTTTCAAAAATAAGCTTAATTTTTTCATATTTTATATTTTCCATTTTTATTCCGATATAAAAAAGATTTTTTGAAAAAAAACTCAATTTGACCAATCTTTGCCTGCCCCCCCAAGAAAAAGCTGAAATGACGTCCCTGATTGTTTTCTACCGAAAGTAAAAGCCGCTTTTATGCCGCATTCTTTTATGCCGCATTCTTTTATGATGAATTATATGATAAGGATTAAAACGAAATATACAATGTAATTTATGGATCTATTTTGCTTTTGCCATTTTTCTTGTACCTAAATTTGTTTATTCCCATTTTTGAAAATTTTATTTGATTGCCCTTGATTTTTAGCGTGATCGAAAGAAGAAAATTTTGTCATATGGGGGGGGGGGGACAAATTTTTTTAACCCTGGGTGGGGGCCCCCTTTGACTCCTGGCATGCACTGATTTCAGTCCCAGTCCGCCACTGCATGTATGTATAATGATTTTGGTGAAACCTAGTTTTGCAATAAACAGTAGCATATATTATAACATTGAGAACTTGGCTGTGCGTGTGTTAATTCTAAATATTGTTGGCGGACGTGTAAATGCATGGCAAATATGGCCACCCGTTGTGCTTTCGCCGTTTAATTCGATTAAATGGCCACCTCCTGTTAGTTTTATGTGGTAATAACTTAAATGCCGGGGGAGTTGGGCTGGAGATCCATCAAATCGAGTAATATCTTCTCGAAACTTTGCATCAAAACGGATTCAAAGGAACAGATAGATAGTTTTAATAGTAATATGCATTTGCATATTGTACGCCAGTGCTCGCCACGCGAGCCAAATTTGGGTGTAGCTCATTTTTATAGTCTTATCCTATTGGTCTTTTTTTCTACAGATGCAGTTGGGTTTTCAATGTAAAATATAATATGTATTTTAATAAAATAAATAAACAAGTACTGTGTATTGTAATAAAATAAATCTATAACAATGTAAATATTTTGGATAAGATCCATCGTTTCTTTTTTCTCTTTGTCGCGGGAGGTTTATACCTACTTTTGTATTTAGGCTTGCACTTTTTAATATGCAAAAAATCTATCAGAACTATTAGAAAAAAACCTTTGTATATGTTAAATGCTATTTTTTGAATTAATAGAATAAGAAAGTATGATATAATAGGTAAAATTTCACATGGACAAAAAGAATGCGCGGATCAAAAAATAATAAACATTTTGCATTAAAGAAATATATGTATTTTTATGTAGAATAATATAAAATATCAATATCGATCAGTCGAACGGCCCAACACGGGGCCCCTTAAGTAGTCCGGGCCCTGGAACTTTAACGCCAGCTTCCCCCCCCTTCTCGGTGACCCTGATTATTAGAGGTAGGACCGGAAGCGCGCCGTCTATTGTTCCATTATTGTAAATGCTTTGTAAAAAAGGTTCGGCAAACCTTTAACAATGCATTTACAACATGTGAACAATGAACATCGCACTCTGGGTCCGCTCTTTACTGATTATATATATATATATATATATATATATATATATATATATATATATATATATATATATATATATATATATATATATATATATATATATATATATATATATATATATATATATATATATATATATATATATATATATATATCATCATCATCATTTACAGCCATTCGCCATCCACTGCTGGATGAAGGCCTCTCCAACACGCTTCCACTCGTCTCTGTTTTGCGCAACACTCATCCATCTCATTCCGCACATTTTCCTAATTTCGTTCACCCATCTTCCTTGCGGTCTTCCTTTTACTCTTTTGCCTTCTCTCGGGTACCATTCAAGCACTTCTTTTGTCCACCTTTCGTCCATCCTCCTAGCTACGTGACCCGCCCATTGCCATTTCAATCTCTTCACTCTATCCACTATGTCCACTACCCTTGTCATATTTCTCACCCACGTGTTCCGCTTCCTGTCTTTCCTCGTTATGCCAAGCATACAGCGTTCCATACTTCTTTGAGTGCATTGGATTTTATTTTGCATCTTGGCGTTCAGTGTCCAAGTTTCACATCCATACGTCATCACTGGCAAAACGCATTGATCAAAGATCCTTTTCTTCAGGCAGAGTGGCATTTTTGATTTAAAAACAGCATTCATCCGTCCAAATGCACTCCACCCTAATTTCATACGTCTCTTTATCTCTTCATTTTTACTACCAGACATGTCAATTATTTGACCTAAATATAAATAATTATTTACTACTTCTACTGGTTTATCATCTAAGGGGATGCTATCAGGCATGCAATAGCTATTGAACATTAGTTTAGTCTTATCTACGTTAATTTTTAATCCTACTTTTCTACTTTCCCTGTCCAGCTGTGTTAGTCTGATAAGTAGGTCAGCTGAATCACGAGCTACTAAAACTATATCGTCTGCGAACCGAAGGTGACTCAAAAAGCGACCATTGATGCTTACTCCGGCTGTATCCCAATCCAATTTCCTGAAAACTCCCTCAAGCACCGCATTGAATAACTTGGGCGAGATTGTATCTCCTTGTCTTACTCCTTTTCCTATGCTAAATCTATCTGTACCTGAAAAAATTTTAACCGAAGCTGTGGCATTCTTATATATTGCAGCTAACAGTCCCACATAGGGTTCCGGCACTCCCTGTGTTTTTAGAGCGTTAAGTACTGCATTATGACTAACTGTATCGAAGGCTTTCTCATAATCGACGAAACCTAGGCACAATGGCCGTTGATATTCGTTGGCGCGCTCGATTAGTTCGCCAACTACTTGGAGGTGGTCCATTGTGCTGAAATTTGCCCTAAACCCTGCCTGCTCTATAGGTTGGTTCTCGTCGAGGATATTCTTCAGCCTTTCTGTAATAACCTTCGTGAAGAGCTTGTAGACCGCTGAAAGTAGACTAATGGGTCGGTAGTTCTTGATATCGCTTTTGTCGCCTTTTTTGTGTATTAAAATGATAGTTGCGTTATTCCATCCTTCTGGTATAGCTTGGTTCTGGATGCATTTGCTGAAAAGCCTAGCTAAGATATTAATTAGGGGGGGGCCGCCACATTTTAGTCAAAGTCAATGGGAATATTATCTTCCCCTGGGGTTTTACCGTTCTTATATATATATATATATATATATATATATATATATATATATATATATATATATATATATATATATATATATATATATATATATATATATATATATATATATATATATATATATATATATATATATATATATATATATATATATATATATATATATATATATATATATATATATATATATATATATATATATATATATATATATATATATATATATATATATATATATATATATATATATATATATATATATATATATATATATATATATATATATATATATATATATATATATATATATATATATATATATATATATATATATATATATATATATATATATATATATATATATATATATATATATATATATATATATATATATATATATATATATATATATATATATATATATATATATATATATATATATATATATATATATATATATATATATATATATATATATATATATATATATATATATATATATATATATATATATATATATATATATATATATATATATATATATATATATATATATATATATATATATATATATATATAACGACATCGGTCCGTTAAATATTATTTCCTGTTTGTAAGTATTCGGTTCCTTTGAGAGTATTATTTTTAAATAAAATGAACATACCTGCTGGCAGCTAAATAATGTCTTGCTTAGAGAAAAAAGTATCTAGTTAATAGTAATTCCATACAAAAATAGTCTTAATGAATGGGCATAGCAGGTATTCATTGCAGTTATTAACAGTATCAGTTTCTTGACTGGCAGTCCTGGTGTCGAATTAAAATTACAACCCTAAAAATGTCCAAGAAATGTGTTGTTTAGTTAAAAGTATGTTAAGTTAAAAGTTTTTGTTGCTGTGTGCTGACCGGTAGTGAAGCAAAATAATATTATGTATGTATGTTACAGTGAAACTGTTGCCAGTGAAATTATAATATTTGTATATATGTAGACATTATAATATTTGTACCTACATATACATATATGGATTCAGGAAACAGATTAAATTAAGCAAAATTTCAGCGGAAACAAAAAACCTAATTAAGCATAAAAGGAATTTAGATAGGGATAATAATAAGCAAGAATACAATCTAGTAAATAAGGAAATTAAAAAGAGAATAGTCAGGGATGTCAGGGATTTTAACAGCAAGCTAATAGAAAATACCATTAAGAATAACCGTAGCCTGAAAAAGTGCAAACAGGATCTTTTCTTAGGCAAAAACCAAATGATCGCAATCAGATCAGAGAGCGGAGTAATAATTAGGAATAGAGAAGAAATCATAGACAGAGTTTACACGTTCTATGCAAAACTATACGAGAACGACAACGGCCAATTCCCCGCTCTGGAATCGACACACGGCCAAAGGGTTCCTGCAGTATTGCCTAGCGAAGTAGAGGCCGCGCTAAAAACTGCAAAGAACGGTAAATCCCCAGGGGAAGATAATATTCCCATTGACTTACTAAAATGTGGCGGCCCCCCCCTAATTAATATCTTAGCTAGGCTTTTCAGCAAATGCATCCAGAACCAAGCTATACCAGAAGGATGGAATAACGCAACTATCATTTTAATACACAAAAAAGGCGACAAAAGCGATATCAAGAACTACCGACCCATTAGTCTACTTTCAGCGGTCTACAAGCTCTTCACGAAGGTTATTACAGAAAGGCTGAAGAATATCCTCGACGAGAACCAACCTGTAGAGCAGGCAGGGTTTAGGGCAAATTTCAGCACAATGGACCACCTCCAAGTAGTTGGCGAACTAATCGAGCGCGCCAACGAATATCAACGGCCATTGTGCCTAGGTTTCGTCGATTATGAGAAAGCCTTCGATACAGTTAGTCATAATGCAGTACTTAACGCTCTAAAAACACAGGGAGTGCCGGAACCCTATGTGGGACTGTTAGCTGCAATATATAAGAATGCCACAGCTTCGGTTAAAATTTTTTCAGGTACAGATAGATTTAGCATAGGAAAAGGAGTAAGACAAGGAGATACAATCTCGCCCAAGTTATTCAATGCGGTGCTTGAGGGAGTTTTCAGGAAATTGGATTGGGATACAGCCGGAGTAAGCATCAATGGTCGCTTTTTGAGTCACCTTCGGTTCGCAGACGATATAGTTTTAGTAGCTCGTGATTCAGCTGACCTACTTATCAGACTAACACAGCTGGACAGGGAAAGTAGAAAAGTAGGATTAAAAATTAACGTAGATAAGACTAAACTAATGTTCAATAGTTATTGCATGCCTGATAGCATCCCCTTAGATGATAAACCAGTAGAAGTAGTAAATAATTATTTATATTTAGGTCAAATAATTGACATGTCTGGTAGTAAAAATGAAGAGATAAAGAGACGTATGAAATTAGGGTGGAGTGCATTTGGACGGATGAATGCTGTTTTTAAATCAAAAATACCACTCTGCCTGAAGAAAAGGATCTTTGATCAATGCGTTTTGCCAGTGATGACGTATGGATGTGAAACTTGGACACTGAACGCCAAGATGCAAAATAAAATCCAATGCACTCAAAGAAGTATGGAACGCTGTATGCTTGGCATAACGAGGAAAGACAGGAAGCGGAACACGTGGGTGAGAAATATGACAAGGGTAGTGGACATAGTGGATAGAGTGAAGAGATTGAAATGGCAATGGGCGGGTCACGTAGCTAGGAGGATGGACGAAAGGTGGACAAAAGAAGTGCTTGAATGGTACCCGAGAGAAGGCAAAAGAGTAAAAGGAAGACCGCAAGGAAGATGGGTGAACGAAATTAGGAAAATGTGCGGAATGAGATGGATGAGTGTTGCGCAAAACAGAGACGAGTGGAAGCGTGTTGGAGAGGCCTTCATCCAGCAGTGGATGGCGAATGGCTGTAAATGATGATGATGATGATGATATACATATATATGTACAAAGAAAAGACTATTGAAATAAAAACATTTGTTAATAAATTTGATATGTAACAACTGGACAGATGCAGGCATCAGGTAAACTGAGTTAAAACATTGCTGGCATTTTTTCAATTAAAAATTCAGGTGCGGGCTATTATTATTCAAGTCGAAATGCGGTAATAATAATCGTCAGGTGTGAAAATTGCGAAAAAAGTTCTATATTTTTTTCGTAAGAACGTATTGGATTATATCTTTAAAATTGCCGCTCGTGTAACGATCGCTAAAAGGAGAGGTGTGCGTTTTAATTATAACAATTATTTTTTTTTATTAAATGCCATTAATTAATATCTACTTAATAATGAAAGTTTCCTTCAGGTCAAAAATAAAGTTCAATTTATATAATCGTATGAAATTATAAAAAAAACTCAAAAAAAAACTGATTTTACTTTATTGTATTAAGTTTAAGAAAATTTATATTTCTATTCTTTATGTGTTAAATTTGAGTTATTCATAAACCAGAAGTAGTAAATTTTTTAAAACCAATATTTAATTATTTTATTTTGAATTATTTTTTAAATTATTATTTGATTTTTAAAAATTATTTTTTAATTAACCTTTAATTATTTTTTAAATTAACTACTGATTATTTGTATCTTGATATTTTGTTTTGTAGTGATTTTAAGTAATAAAATTTTTTTTAACAAAATCCGACAACTGTAAGTAGTTTTTTGTCTTGTGTAAGTTTCCCCACATTTGCGCTCAATTTGTATCGAAAATGCTCTCATACCCGGTATGTGTGAACGTGTACCTACATATGTATGTATGTTTCATTATCAAATTTTGTTTTTTATACTACTTATATTCCTCAAATACATAGATAAGCCATGGGTTGGTCACATCCGAATTTTTACTTTATCTATGTACGTAGTAACAATAGATGAAGTTTTGTGATCATGCGAAAATTCTAACTCGAGATTTTGACTGATTCGAACTCAGAATCGATCACTGATCACGTTCTCATGATCTAGAAAAAATGTGTGTGTGTCTGTGTATTTTGGGGATTTTTTGAACACCGTTAGTCCTATCGAACTGAAACTTAGTATCGGTTACTGAAATTTTTATCGACGCGATGTTAATTTTTTTAAGATGATTTCGTCATCTATATAAATATACATTTTATACGTATTCGATATTAATATATGTATTACAATTAACATTTCAGACTTTTTATTACCGATACGGAAGCTGCGTTTGATATTCATGTTTTTATGTGATATATGTACATATAGTGGTAAATGAATGGTTACGCTGCAGAAATATGGATCCTGATGTACATATAACATATGTACATATTGATTTTTGATTGGTTTCCTTCAGTATAACCTATACTGTATATGTAGTCGCGAAGATTTTATTGATGTATTGAAAAGTTGTATAATGGTGGTTTATTTGTTCTCTGGCGGCTTTCTCCTAAGTTGGCACACTATAGGAAATATTTTATAGCTAATATCTAAGGAGTTTTACGAGGGGTTTCCGATTCAGCCGTCGATGCTTATATGCATATGTACATACATATGCATATAAGCACGGTGAAGTATCGTCTAATTATTTAAAATTGAAAAGTGTTTCCTATAGAGTTTATGAGAGACAGTGTTCATATTTCGAATCGTCTTAAAAGAGTTCAGATGTCAAGATGGGCCAGTGGTCAAAGTTTGAATCGCATAAATCGTGAGTTGAAGGTGTTTGTTATACAGCAGATGAATAAAGCAGACCGTGTCCGAGACGCATCGCACATAGGTAGAACATAAAAGAAATCACATCAAACATTATAATTTATGGTTTGCTTTGTACGCCCTGAAGTTAACTGCGCAACTTTTTTATGGTTTCAGCGCACATTTTATGATCGCACCCCACGCCCCCCCTCTCTCTCTCTCTTTCCTCATTTTCATCGTCACCTACCCTCCCGTAGACGTTTCGCTGGAGATAATTCGGTAGTTATTCATCTAAGTCCAAAATAGTCTAAAGCGAAGTGGAACTTTGACTGGCTATGACGTGATGGGTAATAACAATTGAGAAACTTTGGGAAGATCCTAGCTCTAATTTAGAGCTGGATTAATATGATGAAATTTCATTTAAGTGTGTTTGAGATGCATGTTTGAATTAGCATCCCTTTGTCTTGAGCTATCCCAGAAACGTCTACTCAGTTTAACTTCAAACTTATTGTGTAACCATCGCATCTGCCTGTATCACGATTTTCTTCGTTTCAGCATTTCTTTATTTAAAATGGGAAGAATAGAGTAATACATTTGAGGAAACGATGCTCAAGAGATTTAAAATAACAATGATTGAGTTGGTGTTACAGAAAAAGGCAAAAATCATTGACTTTTTTTGAGGATTAGGGAAATGAAGTTATATGACAATGGATAGGACCAGTTGAACTTATGAAGACAAGGTTCTACCCTGGAATTTAACACCCAAAAGAATACAAGTAAAAATAATCTAGCTATTTATAATTCACGTATACCCAATAAACAATTCAAGGATTCTAAATCGTATCATTTCAGTTCTATAAGTGAGTTCATATATTTACATATAATACATCGGTCTCCGTGACGGGCCGGAATGTGAAATTACCGAAAACGCAAATATCGGAAGGCAAAGATCGAAAATCGAAAGATCTTAAGTCGAAAGATCAAAAAAAAAAGGGTGCATGGTAAACGGTACATACTCACTTAATTTGCGCGAGCAGGATACAACAGGAACAAGAGGAACAGGCTTTTCCTCCCGTATTAATGTGCGCGCGCAGAAATTTTTATCAAAAATAGGCACGTTTTATGTTCGATATAATATTAATAAAAGAAAAAAAGTAAAATTTGGAAAAGGAACATATTTTTAAATTAAATTTAGATTTTAATTATTTTTAGAAAAAGATTTCAAATAAAAGTTTTTCTGCCTTTAGCTGATGCAAAATTTGTAATCAATTCTAACAAAACGAGATGATTTAAAATGTCTCGTTCAACGGATCACATAGCCAAACCGTCTAATCGCTCCTGATTCATAGATGATCTTAAACTGATTTATATTAATTGCAGTTTAGAAAATCTCCTTTTTGCGCTCGCCACAGAAAAAGTTTTAAATATATGGATAGCTATGAACAAATTCGGCAATGAAGACATTAATTCATATTCAACAATGAATTGAAGAAATTTTTCGAATGATGTTTCTTCAATCGGATATGATTGGTTACGATATTGAATTTCGTGAAGCAAACACATCCCTGATATATATTTCGTTTAACGTCAAGTATCAGCATTATTTTATTAAAATACAATTCCAAGTAACTATTTGTACCAAAAATTTATTTTTGACAAGTTTTATTCTCGATTCGTTGATATTTCACAATCGACATCCTGCGTTCTTCATCTATATTATAATATTTTTAAGTCAGTATTGTTACTATGAGTAGAAAAATTAAGTTAAATATAAAAGTTAATAACAGAAAGCCAGATTTTTGTTTATTTTCTTACAATTTTATAACCAAAAAAAATAAAAAAATGAGGGCACCTCTTGGCGCCCCTTCGTGTCCTGAAATTTCATCGCATGACCATTTCATTGTGGTGGCTTTTTATTGCGCGGACAACTCAGTGACAGATTTCATGCAAATATGTTTTATCAACAATATTAATCTTTAATTTTTATGTTGACTATACTTTTTGAAATGTAGATTGAAACCGTCATTTAAATATTTGGAGGACTGATTTTTTTGAGTCACACATACATTTTCACACATACATCACACATTTTTTTGAATCACACACCTTTTGTCAAAAAATTATAAATTATATATTTTTTTCGAAAGTTTTTATCACCGTATGGTATAATTAAAAAATAGTTGCATGAAATCTGTCAGCGAATTGTCCCCGCAATGAAATGGTCGTGCGATGAAATGTCCTAGAATCCGCCCATTGCCTATGGCTGCTGCACATTTGAACCGACCCTGTACACATATATACTTGAATTAGGTTGTGGATAGAAGCATAAATTTTATTTGTTCTATCTAACTGTGAAAAGTTGTGGAAATGGGGCGAAATACCTTTTTAAATATAGGTACAAAATTTGAAAGGGACGGTTCCGATACTTTCAAAACAGCTAAATCTTACTGTGGTACAAATTAAGCAACGAAGTACATATGTTAAAATCCATCACATTTGAAATTTAATTTGCGCACTGAATTGTGTCAATATTGCACAGTATACAAGAGAGTGTATAATTCTAAAAATATAAACTTAAAAGCAATAACAACGCGACAGTAATAAATGCCAATCATCGTGACATTTTCAAGTTGCGAGTCTACATATAATATTATGTTAAAATTAATTTTCTTACGAGATCGGCTGAAGAGAGTACATCACAGAGAGCCGACCTACACCACGATAGATATCATACTTTCTCAGTTGCTTTGCCTTATAGGTAGCGAATGGGTGGATACAATCGAACCGTATAACTAGTTGAGTATCGAAAGCGGCGAAGGGGTTAATCCGAGCCCGTTTTTATGTCCCACCCTCAATATCCGCCAGGTAGCAGTGTTCCGGTGTTCCGGCTTTAATACGTCAAGTTTTAACGGCGGCTCGAGTTGCGGCGCCGCTAACTAACGGCCGAGTCGTTTTAACGACACGAATACCTACAGGACTATTTATATAGGTCCCGACGGCAAGGCGAATATCCGTCGTTACAGTCGTAATCGCGGTCGTTATGGTGAAAGCGCGCTAGCCGTGAGTTGGAGATACATACATACATATCTGGCGTGCGAAAAATCTACGAAGGAAAATTGCGGAGATGCGACGCAGATGTTTAGTTAGATGTATGTATGTGGTGGTCATTAAAAACACATAATAAATAGGTTTTTAAAGCCCTCATGACTGGAAATCGTGAATGAAAAAAAAAATGTAAATCAGATATAATACATATGAAGACTTTCATTTATTTTTATTACATACCTCCTTAACGTTTCACTTACGATTACAATTCAGGAAAAAATTTGCCTCTCATTCGATCGTTTTCATATTTTGCCATATTGCTCATTTTGGTCATCAATATGAGTAAATATTTGGATCCTCCGCCATTACGATGGTGCAAAAATATCGTGTAAGACGCGGTTGAAATGAAAAGTGCCTGACGTTTATCCAGTTTTTAGTTTTAAACATAGATGGCGGTAGTAAAATAATTACATATATACCAGGAGGGCCTTACATGTAAACCCCAAAGCACCTTCCTGGCCAATTACAATGCAGCATTTTTATTACAAGTTGTTGAATTATGAGACACTGAAAAACTCGCAAATTAACGAGACATCTATGAATTGTACATATATTTTATTGTACATTTATCATACTCAAATAGTGGTGACATGGTAGATAGGAACGATTTTTAGCCAATTTTTAACCGGGAGCCGTTTCAACAGTGAAATCAGAGAAAATTGGCAAACTCTGATAGGAAACGATCATCCTGGAGTCACAAATATCCAAGTCTGACCAGCAGCACTACAGATGTACTCAGAAAAATTCTTTTCAATCGAGGTCAGCTCATGGGATCGAACCCGGCGCCTCTCGGTGTTACGCAGAAGCTTAACGACCAAGCTATGCTGCTGGCTCATAGTAACTAATTCATAGTTGATTTACACAATTATTTCTTGGTTCTTTACTATTATAACCATAGTAGTCAAAATATTTTTAGATAAATCTAAACCGATGTATTTAAAAATATTAAATAATCATTACTATTGTCCTATGTCCAACCTCTTTATGTTCAATGACAACATTAATCTTAATGGTCACTCTCTCAGACTCCTAAAATAAAAATCGAATTAGATTCCTTCTTTTCAAACAGAGTGGTTAATGTTTGGAAATTGGAATAGTCTTCCCAACATTGTAGTAATTTATGAAAACCTTAGTATTATTAAAACAAGTTACATAGTTGTCTTTCTAAGATCTTAAAAGGGCTTTTATAATTCTTCTTTGTATATATTTGTGTATATATGGATAGAGTATATGATTATGTAATTGTCTTTGGCCAGGAAGGCGCATTGGATTTACCTGTTAGGCCTTCCTGGTATAAATAAAATAAAATAAAAATAAAAATTGAAGTACATAAATCCACCACTAAATAAAAATTTAATAATTTCTTTTAAAAGATCATGCATTTAAATTAAATTATAAATAAAATCGTTGAACGTATTTTTATGTGTTGTGACCAAAACAGATTTTTCCAACGTCTCATACTTTTTTATTAAATATACATTTTTTTTTGTGTATGAAATTCATAAACATACACTAAGAATGTAGTAACTTTTTATTTATATCTATTTCATTACCAATAATTTAATAAATTTGGTTACACGCCAATTTTTGTGATCATTTAAATTTCTTTAATTTGTTATATTTTGAAAATCGGTATTATTTTTACTATTAACTATTTTAAATGTTATCGATCTTTAAATGTTATCGGAATCGGTAAATTTTGAAGCGACGAAATTTTGAATTTTGAATGAATTTTAAAAAACTTTTGGAAACTATGGAAATTGGATGGTAGCATTGAGTATACATAGATATATGTACATATCTACATATATGTTCACATTAAATCTAGGTGGGAGTTGAAATGAAAGGTATGATTCTAGCAATACCTTTCTAGTAGAGTGAAGATATTGAAAAGGGAATGAAAGACATGAGAATGCACGAAAGGAAGACAATACATAGATGTACTCGGATGGTACACAATATTATTAACAAGATGCAAATTAAGTCAACAAAGAGATGGGTGAACTAACTAGAGAAAATATGTATGTAAAAGAAGGACGATTAGAAGCGTTTTGAAGAGGCCTTCTTCTAGCAGTTGACGGTGAAGGGTTTAAAAAGGAATGAGGTTGAAGAGATCACATCAACATCCAAATCCTCCAAAGTTCCATCCATCTATACAATTTATCATTTTTAAAAGGATTTCATATACACTTTATGATTGAAAGAGTGAACTAAAATTGTGTAATTAATATATTCATAAAATGTGCGCTTATTGCGTCGTTTCGTTGAACTGGAATATAACTTCAAAGTTATCTTCTCAGATCGTTGTTTCATTCGATCATAAATATTTTTATGACATCGGATACCTATTAAAATTTATATGTCGGCATTTATGGTCTCATCGATATTTGAATGCACAATGTGAAACAACTTCTTCATGCGATAACAGTTTCTCAATTATAAAATTCACGATTTTCGGTACCATTAGACGATCCTCTTGGCTACATCTTGCAATTTGTCCGTTTACGTATCCTTTTCCAACAATTCCTCGGTAGGACAAAAAATAAAATAAAACGAATCGATCAGATAAAATGTTAGTGCGGATGTTGTTTTCAATTCGTCTCCGTTGTAAATCGAATCGTAAAACAACTGCGATCGTGAGCAGCGAAAGGGTTATCGGATAAGGAGGCGAGATTATTATTGCGACTCATTTTTTCAGTCGGATCTGATTGAGTTTTACGCTCATTTGATGTTCCTTATTTTAGTGGGAATTTGATGCGGTATTAAATTTTATGAGTCACTTCAAAAATTGAAAAAGACGACCGTGTGAAAAGCCCTTTAAACATTTTACATTGCGTTTTGTACGTACTCGTACACACATTCATGAACAAAAATTTCACGAAACAATTAGCGATAGAATTAAAACGAAGGTCTTTTATTGCCCAGAGAGATTGTAAAATATCAGTAAGACCGAATTGTAAAATTTACAACATAAATTGCTATTTATGATTTGTTTGCACAAAATTTAATTATGTGTACAGCGTTTCCCAACCTGTGGTACGCGTACCACTTGGTGGTACGCGAAAAAAAATCAGCAATAGCGGACATGCAGGAATGAATGATTTACAATCATAAAAATATAAATATTTTTTATATCTAATATATAATTTGGAAAGAGACTTCCATAAAATTCCAAAATTTCCATGACGACAATTCAATTGGTTGAATATTATATTTTTTTCGATTAAAATAAATTTAATAAAAAAACAAATGAATATTTACTATTAGATTCGCCATGTTTAAGCTGTTTATATTATAAAACTGAGCGAAGCCGCATAAAACAACTAGTAATTAATAAACATTAGCTTAATTAGTCATCGTTGAAGTCAATATGTACAGTCGATGATCGAAAATCTGGCAATCGATACGTTTTCCTCAGATCCATGTCGGATCTGATATAAACGTATCGATTGCCAGATTTTCAATCATCGACTGTACATATTGACGTCAACGATGACTAATTAAGATAATGTTTATTAATTACTAGTTGCTTTACCTGGCTTCACTCAGTATTTGTAATATAAACAGCTGAAACATGGTGAATCTAATAGTAAATATTCATTTGTTTTTTTATTAAATTTATTTTAATCGAAAAAAATATAATATTCAACCAATTGAATTGTCGTCATGGAAATTTTATTTTGTTTTTGAAGTTCCCAAACAAAGATACAAACTTACAAAGTCTCTTTCCAAATTATATATTAGATATAAAAAATATTTCTATTTTTATGATTGTAAATCATTCATTTCTGCATGTCCGCCATTATTGATTTTTTTTCGCGTACCACCAAGTGGTATGCGTACCACAGGTTGGGAAACGCTGCTATATATAATAATTACACTTGCAAAAACTAATTTCATGAAATAAAATCATTTTTATATGGTGGTACAATTTGGCGTTATGTACTAGCAAGTGGTACGCGAGTCAAAAATGGTTGGGAAGCGCTGATGTAGTAGATGGAAATTCGCATGACTGCGTATGAAAATATTGCATTTATTGTGCAAAATTGTTCAAAGAATGGTAGGTTTAAAAATAAGATTCTCAAAGATATGGTAAATTTGGCCTTATTGTTTTTGCGCTCGTCGGCTTTTGGTGCATTCACAAAGAAAGAAGATTTTATTGAGCTAAACGACATGTTACCCCAATGCTATGTATGCCAGTCGCATATTAATGATCAAATGAAAATATTAAGTTTCCTCAAGATTTATTTATTTAGTTTAATAAAAATAGATAAATTAAAAATGGGGAAAATTTAAATGCGCATTTTATCTTAAGCGTGTCATAAAATTTGTGTGAATTAAAAATATGTTATATCATTTAAAAATATAAATGTACCATATATTCTAATATTTCAATATTTCAAAAATTTTTTTCATATATTACAGAAAAACCAGCAAAAGAAAACATAAAAAAATTATGTTTCTTTAATATATGTAACATTTGTACACAACATGTAAAAAATTAAATAAGAAATAAGACCAGCTAATACATAGATGTATAATACACTAGATGGGCCCAGACGTGTTATTTTGGTCGGAGATCATGTCTTCACTAACTGAGGGGTGCGGGGGGGTTAACTACTAGGGGAAGTTGGGTTTTTTTCCCTACGACGCAGCGGTACCTACCTATCTACTAAGAGAAACTGTGCATGCGCCATGTATTTTGCATGCGCCAAAAGGGAGACAAGTATAACACGTGAGGGCGGATCTAGTATATTCTAGATCTATGGATTCAATACAATATTATATGTCCATATGTATGTATATATACATATGTACCTATATACAGATTTGAAGGATACATTTTTTAATTTGTCAGATTTGAAATAAGACATTTCTTTACATTAAGATAATTTTGTAACATCAGAATGTTCGATAATCTCATCGCTTTTTATAATAAAAGGGTCAATCTTCAAATAATTTTATCATATTTGTATACGTATGATATTATATGTATTTTAGAGGTTTTGAGAAAAAATCGTTTATTTTTAAGGGTGGGAGTCGTAATCTTAGTCGCCGTTGGGTTGAAGTCAAATTTGTGATCAAAGCTCGAAGACTTTTTTTTTAATGAATCGACAACCATGCTCTTCACGGAAATGGATCATTTTTATATTTAAAAAGATAAAAATAATCATAAATAAATTAATGATTTTTTATTGCTATTAAAAGAGTAAAATAAATTAAAAACGATTTATTGAAAAAGATGTTCGGCGCAACCTATTCCCTATTTAAACCTTTCAATGACCAAGGTAAAGATATAATGCGTCATTTTTTCTCATTTTATTTTTCGCCTTGTAAAAGCTCTTACTAGTGATGAATGATATTTCTTCCACGCCACTTCCTTTCCAAGAAGTTTTACGATCCTATAAAACGTGAAAAGTGCAGTAATAATTTGTTTCTCATTATTCACCGTGTCCGAGTCGCGTCCCGAGGATCATTATATATAGGAGTATTATAACACGCACACATACAATATAAATAAGTATCATCATTAAATATTCATTGTTCTTCATGTAACAAGTCGCGGGGTCTTTGTGGACCGCCTAGCTGCCCGTTTTGTATTTTTACTTGTAAAAATCCGCCATTGAAAAACGTTTTTACGAGGCCGTTAACCGTTTAAATGGCGAAAATAAAAACCGGGTTAAGGGGGTCACATATAAAAAGAGCGCCATTGATCATCGGCTTAGAAAAATCATAAACTTCCCCTCCTTTTCATGGTAAATGATTATTCATAACGCTTTGACGAGATGTCTCCCTTTGACTCAAATTTAGCGTGAATACCAAAAAACCCCCTTTTCAATTTAAGATCGTTTCCTGTTTACATTCTTAAATATCAAAAGTTGTTACAAACATTTTTAAATTATATAACAAATTTTACAATATTTATTCTACGAGTAAAATTTTATCGAGTATGTTTTACACGATTGCTATTATATTTTGAAAGATCCAGTTTTCGAGTGAAACTTATTTTACGACTCGTAATAAAAAATCACCCCTTGTGCAATATGGAAAATAGTCGCATAATATACGACCAATCGTCTGAGCACGCTGAACAAGTTTAGGGAATCATCTCGCGTAATGGTTTGGAAATATACATATAAAAAATGCTTTTAATACCTTTACATACATATGTACATACATTGCTATGTATATGAAAAAACATAAAATCATCCCTTAAAAAAATTAGGACGCATTTGCAATGGTCAAATAATATAAAAATATAGTTTACCCAAATCTTCAAAGTTAACAGTTTTCGTTATCACAACATCATACATAATGTGTTTGTATGATTTTCTGGGATAAAATCTATTACATATACATATATACATATGTACCTAGTATTTAAATGATCCCTAAAAGGTTTTAAGCATACCAATATTCTAATTCTAAATGTAGAATATGTGTAATTGCATATATAAATATGTTTTAACATTTACAATGTGTTATGAAATACATGCATATGTTTTGAGGATGCCAGGTAGGTACATCTATTCATATTATATTATTAAAACGTTATATTAATTTTATGTCTTCATTAAATATGACAATAATAAATACAATAATTTATCACAAAAGTCAGGTTTTTCCTTCCGATTGATAAAACAGACGTATTTCTATTTTGTCTTTCATTCTTTCTTTGTTGTTTTATAGTTTAAGAAGTGATTTAACAGGTTTTAATTACACTTATTATGCCATCTAGGTCATAACTTAAACATCCATCTATCATCATGGTGTAATAATATCAGTATTGCCATTAAAATAATGGGAAATTAGTTTAGAAAAGTAAAGAAATAAATATGCTACATATAAACATACAAATGTGTGTACATAGTTCAACGAGTTTTATTTCGAAGTGCATAAAATGCACCATGGGAGGTTTACGATCATGTCATCCCCATGATTTTAGACATGGTATCTACGAATGAATAACGGCGCATCACATTCGATGGACAGCAATCGTAAATCATATATCAGCAACTCGTAAAAGTGGTCTAATATACACTATATGTAATATAGTGTGAATATTATTTCAAAGCACGTGTCAAACTCGACTCTTTGGATTCAAAAATAGTGTCTTTCCGTTCGAGGATGGAAATAATGATTTAACAGTCCGCGTGACATATTTAATGTCTTGCATTTTGAAATTGAACGCTCCGTGTCGAATTATTTGGTGTCGGGTTTTTAAGAAACCTTATTCAAGTCTTTTTTTTTGTCGCTTTTGAAATTCGTGGAATTTTATGATTTGGACTCGATCGGAATGACAGGGTCTTCATTGATGGGTGTCGGTAATTGTTTTTATTGGTTATAAATATTGAATTTATGCGAGCAAATTTATATTGAGTAAATATTTCTTTTGTATGTATGTATGTATACAAAACATTTGTTGCGATCATGTTTGGGAATTCTATTCTTTCAACTAATCCAATATTATAAGTACTATTTTCTAATATTCAAGCAACAATGAAGTTGATCAATAAAACCCTCAACATGAGGCCAATCTTCTTGGAAATATTTTTCACCAGCGTATCACTGCTCTATTATTATTAGGTAAGTTAGTTTTTAAATGATAATAAAATAAATTGAATCTTCTACATTAGTAAAGATGAGCGTTTATTTGCTTGATTGGAAAATCTAGTTTTCAATTTAGAAACAATGAATTTGGTAAACTATCTCACGTCACCCCAAGTCTAATGTTAGATCATAGACTAAATAAAAGTTCCTGAAAAAAATCATTTTTTACTTATTTTTTTCAATTTTAACCCAGTTTAGTTGACTCACTGTTTTTTTGCAGTTTCTTATAATTGAATAGTTCAACTTTAATAATTAAATAAAAATGTAGCGGAGTCGAGCGAAAATCTACTTTAAAAACCTTCGTCAAATTTTTAATATAAAAAAAATATCAAAATCGGGGGTGGATATGCCAATAAAAAAAATGTTTACGTTTTTGGGTAAGATTTTAATGAAATATATCAGAGCATACTTTTCTGAGTAATTTTCAACTAAACTTTGATCGATAAAGCTTTCCATTAGGCCACAAATGATCTCTAAACTGGAAGTCACAAACGCACTCGGTACAATTATCTTTCTTTGCATATCACGAGTCACAAGTTTGATCAAAAGTGAAGGACTTATAGACACAACTAAATAAAAATTTTATTAACAGTACGTAAACATACATATATATCTAATAATATTTTAAAAGCTTTTCGGAAAATATTGAAATCGTGATTGTCTAGGCAGATCTGTAAACGGTCATGATGTGCAACTTTTGGAAAACCATTAATAAAAATCTGAATGTCCCATGTGTTATCACTTCAGAGACAGTTAAAGACAGGTTTTTCTGAATGAAAGGGTAAGTGAAATGAAGAGAATCGTAGCTTTAATCTTCAAAAGTTTACGCAAATATGTACATAGGTTTAGATGCGAGTTTATAGAAGCTTGCAACAAAACGCGTTTTGGTCTGACATACATAGGTTTGATCTGACATGCATTCAAATTTTTGATTAAATTTGATGCTTCGCATGAATCCAAATAAAATTTTTGTACATTGAAATCTTGGAAATGAGATGAATTGTATATATTATAGTAATTAGATGTTTATAGGTGAAAACGATATTGCTGTAGGTAGTAGAGGTTTTAAAGACATATTTGCAAGAATGAGAGGGAAAGGTACTCAACAGTAGCGGAAAGGTAGCTTCGAGTGCACCCGTCATTCTCAAAGTGTGGCTCGCGGCCCACCGGCTCGCATTTTAAGCACCGCGAGCGGTCGCGATCGTAAAAACTGCAAGAGCGAGTTGCATTTTATGGATGCATTTTTGCGCTGCGCACACGGCCATTTCAAAGTTATAAAAACTCTTTACACACACATACACACAAATACACGTGTATTTTTTGCACCGTATTATTTCCGTATGTAGTGAGGTGTTTTATTGGGTTTTACGTTATAGGTATTCCCTGGTTGGAAATTTTCACGAAATTTGTGCATTGAGGTAAAACCTACAAACCCCTATATTATGACCACGCTTTTTTATATAATACATTGTGCATATATTAGATCTAGTTTAAATACTTTTTTATATTCAAAGACTATTTAGAAGCAGGTTGAATCTCCCATGTTGTCAAAAATGTACACAATTCGTAGAACTGCAACCAAAAAATATTACATAATTAATTTTGAAACCAATGAAGTAAATACTATAAATAAATTTACGAAACGCCAGAACTTCTTAAAATCCCCGGATCTATACAATGGAATCGACGATCTTTAAAAAACATTTTTCTTTTGTTGTAACTTAAAAAAAAAACTCGATACATAAACGTATCACACAATACACAAATGCTTTGACTTTTGAAATAAAACGCAACAATAACATCCTCCGTTTCGAACAATAGCACACGACAATACATACGTTAGCAATCAAGACTTTGTTTAAAATGCAAAGAATAAGAAGAGGAAAAAATAAACATGAATAATAAAATGAAAAGACATTCCACCGTGATAATACAAATGCGACGCAACGAATCATTCAAAATTGACCCACATGTTTGCAAATACGATTGTTCTCACAAAAAGTGGTTCGGCGGCCGTGACATTGTAGATGTAGAATTTTAAATATTTGCCTTGCAAATAAGGACGTACTCGTAAGTGGTTCGCTTTACGACGAGATGCGGTTTAGTTGGAAAAGTTAAATTTGAACGCAATAACGAGGTCTCTGCCTATAAAATGAAGTACACTCGTTCGAAACGTCGTTATACGAGTGTGCAATTGAGTTTTGTTTGACGTAAGCATGATTTCCGTATCTCGAACGCTCATATGACGGTTTATCAAAGCAATCAAAACATACGATCGAACTTCGCTATTCGATGTTAAAAAAACAAATCTGATTCGAAACGTATCGATTTACTTTTGTCACACTACGTTTACGTATCACCAGTGGCGTGGCGTAAGTTTTTGCATAATATTGCGCTGCAGATAATTTTGATTTTTAAATGCTTTTTACTATTACTAAATTATGTTCACAATACATCTTAGATCTATTTTAATAGCTACTGATCTACTGATCATTTTCTATTTTGCAATTTTAATTTAATTTTGTTAGTAATCATAGTATTATATTATTCTAATGTTAATGTACAGCATAATAGGAAAAATAGATCAAACACCTATTAGATAATTTAAAAAATGTAAAAAAAGTATGCAAATATATAAATATACGCGATTTCTTGAAAAATACCCTATTTACAAAATTATGTCATACCGTAATACCGTATACATATCATTTCTGTTGTACATATCATTTTTTATATGTTTATAAGGACATATAACCTCAAAATTTTCAAAGATGCCGCCCCTTCTTGCTAAGCTAACGCGTACCACTTGAAAGCTTTTGTTAACCATATTGAAAAATACCCTATCACATGTTTGAGATAGGCACGTCTTAAATGTCAAGATTCATTATTTCCTTTGTAATTTATTTGGTTTATAAACAAATTATTCACAGTTCGAACTAGGCATATCATTTACAGTTGGTTCGGCTTTTTCAAAGAGTTAGAAGAATGTCATTATTCAAAAAAAGTTTGTTTACATATATAAGATCTGAAGTGACGAAAGTATGTTATATAAAACTATACATACGTATATGACACCTTCTTCAAACGTTTGTAAACAAACATACACCGCCTGCAGTTGGAATCTATAATTCACTATTCTGTCAATTGATCTTTATCTTAATCTTCCATTTATTCGTAGAACATACACTAGCCAGTTATCGAGACCACTCAATTAATATATGTAAAGCATACGCAGATGGTTCAAATCATATGCTATATATAACGACAAAATGCAGTATCTTATGAAGTTTTCACATAATAATAATGAGTACGATTTAATTACTTATAACAGTAACATACATTAAATCAAAGTTTTGACAGCCAAGTTTGTCCCATGGGACACAAATAATATGTATGCGAAACAAACAGACGAAATGTTGTTGCTTTTCTCCGAAGTGGACGACATAGAGTAATTAAGCAGACGCTTTGATGACCATCTCTTCTAGAATATGCGTAGACATCGATTTATTTTCCCGAGTCTAAAAGGCAACCCATCGACATCAAGGAAACCAAAGAACAATAGGGCTTTCTTGACGATTATAAATTTTAGGTGTTGTTTCGGTCACGCTAAGCAGTACCACCTGCTGCTGCGTCGACGGCAAATTTAGTCTGAAACTTTTGACAAATAGCGGGTTGTTGCATTGCGGCCAAATTGTGTTAGCTTGTCGGCACGGGCTTGGTGTTTTGCCAGATTTCGCCGAGGCCAATTTGCCATCGAATTTCAAGGTTGGATCAATGCAACTGCTGCACTTTTGATCGCAGATACGTATTGCGTCGCTGTCGAGACATATTTCCGGGGTCGACCGCCGATACAAAACGAAACTCTTTTCCATTGAATCTAATGAAATGCGAAAGGTTTAATTGAGTTGAATTACACTGCACAGAGGCTTTCTTATTTCACTTCGTAAAAAGAAAGTGCCATAAGGTCTTGATTGTTTGCGAATATCATACGTGAGATTTTTTTTATGAAAAACGCTTATATATGTATATAAGTATGTAAGTATAATTAGGTTAAATCTCGAACCCTCCAATTTACAGGAACATTATTGAAAAGCAATTTTTAAACTGTTATTTATTGTGGTGTTTAATTTACCTACATATGTATGTACATACATACATGCATATATGAGGAAAGCATGGAATTCAAATTGTCGACAAAAGATTTTTGCGGTTTTGCTCCACGAACTTCCCAGACATATGGTTATAATGACCCATAAAAAATATTAATAAACATTATAAGTAGTGTGCATTGTTGTAATCATATATATATATCTATATTTACATTTCATTGATATGAGAAAAAGTTTTAAACGTTCTGTACATATTTACAAATATATTGTAACGTGGGAACATGGGGGAGAGTATCCACTGTCTAAGTGCATTCGTGGGCGAACAATAGAGACCCGGATTAGGCTAACGGGACTCAGTAAGTGCCTGAATAAAGGATACGCTGGGGTTCTCACAGGACGGGGCGAGTGACTGACGAATAACTGACATCTATGGTCAGATATTACAAACATCATATATGTACAATACGATCAATAATATTATTCATGTAACAATACGAATTTTTACATTCAATAAACAACCACGGAGACATTTATGGAGGGAAATCTAGAGAAACCTGAGATATAACAATATCTCAAGGTTTGCAATAGAAAATTGGAGAATTTTACAAGAACCGTTTCATTTAAAATCAGAAAAATTGGCAAATTCTGATAAGAAACGATCGAACTCGACAAACCAAGCTCTGGCCAACAACGAGACCCTGCACGAAAGAATACAACACTCACCACTAGACCACGCTGCTGGTTTGGTATGATTATTGAATCTTTAAAGTTGCCTAATTAGTAATTACACATTATTAGTATTATTGTAGCAATCTTGCTGATCCTACACCCTAGCAATTGCCATCCAATTTTCTCGATATATTCGAAGGCGAGTCTGATGGCGGCGTGGATGTGATCCAATTAAGGGCGTTTTATTGGCGCAATGCAAATAAATTTGCAGTGTGCATTTTAAAATGCAGCCCTGCGAGGTCGTAAAAGACGGGGTAGAGAGATATGCGACCGCCCTGCACATATAGACCAGTGGCTCTCAAATAAATGGCACTCATACATACACATGTATATCGGCCGACGAGGCAGTAGCCCTGGGCTGCACAGTTTTGGAAGCCTCGCCGCGTGCAATTCAAATGTGCTCCAGACTGATCGTAAAAACCTCCCGTCTACCGGTCGACGGGTGAAAAAAAAAGCAAAAATAAAATCAAATTAGTCCCGAGTTTGATTATTACATATTGAAATATATATATATATATATATATATATATATATATATATATATATATATATATATACATATATATATATGTATGTATATAATTTTTTTTTTTAGTAATTTACGTCGGCCGTCTAATGTGTATATGCAAATGGTGCATTTGCATTAGTTATGAATATATGTAGTGTTGTCGATTCGCTCAACGTTGGGCATAATTGAATGTGTTATCAAATTTAGATAAAAGCTCAAAAGCTGTATCTGACGTGTACAAGTGGCCTCTCAATATGCTACGTACATCAGACGCCGAATGTATGATCATATTTACAGCCAGAAGTTTAGCTTTGGTATATTAGATGATTGCATAAGTTCATTCTCGATTTTCATAAATAGCTTTTCAACGGTGAACGGGCACGAACTTATGCAATAATCTCATATTATTACTATTTTATTTTGATTTTTAATGAAGATTTTTAGTTTCTTTGTATCTACATATAGTATATGTATGTCCAAAGAAATTTTTATTTGATAACACTAAATAATAAAAAAATCGCGTTTTTTACTTACTAACTAATCTTTGAAAACTAACTAATCTAATGTTTCCAAGTTTAACACATTTCATTCGAATATGAATATGATTTTTGTTGGCTTCTTCTCGTTTATAAGAATTTATTTTTATCTGAGCGTACTAATTACTGCTCGAATTAGTATGTTCAGATAAAAAAAATATACATATTGAGATTGAAAACCAATCCTTGTTAACATAAAATATAAAACTGGCCCAATGGACACTAGCTCGTGAAAAAAAAGTATATTTTTGACATTTATAATTCGCTAGATAATTAATTATAAGTATTTTAAAGCAATAAAAATTACAATCAACAGAAAAAACATCTGACTAATGATCCTAATACTCAGTTTTGGCACAGTAGCATTATATTTTAAATTAAAGACTGCAAAATTCAAAAATATATAAAAATTGCGCACTTTTTTAAGAGCTCATATCTCGTAAACAAGAGGAAACGAACAAAAACCATTGTAATATTCGACTTCAGAGGGTCAAATTTGGAAAAGATTGATTATAGTCTCGGTAATTTTTTTTTGTTGTTGCTCATTGTAATCTGTGAAAATATTTTTATTGAGCCATTGAGTATTTAGTCCAATCGAAGGGTAAAGTTTGTATACATACGTGTATATGTATGTATGTACAAATATGTATTTATAATCGGTACTATTGACTCTATGTGGTGCGATTAAGAATTAAGATAAGTCGAACACATACATATATTATATATGAAAGCTTTCAAACGTAATGGATTAATTAATTAATACACGTGTTCTTGCCGATCACAATAATATTTAGAGAATTGCATAATACTAGCGCACAAAGAAACGATTTTGAAATTTTGGCAGTGGATGCAAGATTCCAGTGCAGTGCGACTTTACATCGATCCACTGGCACACTAATCGCTCGCCGTGAATGTATGTACATATGTACATGTAAATGAGGTGTGATCCATTTGTCTTGAATGGTTGCCGACGCATGACTTTGAAAAATGATTTAATAAAAAGCTCGCTTTAACGAATACGATGCGGATATCCACATTTAAAATGTAAAGGTCACTCTTTATCAATGTGATATAATGGTATTTGGTTTGTTATAATTATATGCACACACAATGCATATCATTAGAGTTATTCTCATTGTCGAAAAACTGATAATTTTTTAGTTTTCCAATAAATACATCTCTTTTAGTGAATATCTCATAGTGAAATTTTTTTTTATAGATGTACATTTAGAATATTTTTTACTTTATTTATTTACGTAGTAACAAAATATGAAGTTTCGTGACCGTGCAAAAGTTTGGCTTTCAGTTTTTGACTAATTTAAACTCAGAATCGATCACTGATCACATTTTCATGCTTTAGAAAAATACTGTGTGATAGTATGTGTGTCTGTGTATTTTGGAGATAATTCGAACACCGTTAATCTTATCCCACTGTAACTAAGTATCGTTTATTGAAATGGTAATCGTTATGATGTAAAGTTTTTTCAAAATTTTAGGTTGACCAGAAGTGGTACTTCCACTTTAATAAATTACATAAGTTAATATTTTTCAAATATTTTTACTTCAAATGAAAGAAGTACTTTTACTCTAGAGAATCGAGGTTTTTGGAGATTTTCTCCAAAATCTTTGAACAGAAATTTTATATCTAGAAGTTCTAGCTTAATACTAGGGATCCCAAATATTCGAATATCGAATAGTAGCTTTAAATTATTTATTTGTAGTTTTAAGAAGTTCAATATATTATTAAAATTTTAAGAGAATCATTATCTGTAACATCAAATAGAACTAAATGTGCTGTAGATTGAAAATAAATAATTCCGTATAAAAAAGTATTCGAATGTTCGGATTTGGGATTCCTACTTAATACTAAGTAATATATAAAATTTAGCAAAGTTCCGTACACCGGAAGTGACAGCTTACTCCTGTTCGATTTTTCTTCTACTATTTTTTTCGTATTTAGAAGAAGAAAAAAATCCAGTATAAGCCTTATATCAATGTTACGTAAATAAAAAAGTCATTAAATTTAATTTAATTTTAAATTTAATAAGCCGGAAGTGAGATTTCTTCATCTTAGAAAAGTCAAAAATGTTAAAAAACAAGAAAAGTACGATTTTTTCCACCCTCAAGCTATAATAGGCTAGATATATTTCGTCCATTAATATCTTTTTTAAATATTATACACCGATCGGAAGTAGTACTTTTCCTCTAGAGAAATGTTTTTCTCCGAAACCTTTCAGCGTATTGAACTGAAAATTTCAGTTGAATATTTAGAAAATAATACATTTGGTGAAGATCGACAAACCAGAAGTGGCAGTTTATTTTTGATTGCATACATAGTATATTCTATATATGTATTACATATGTACATACATACATACATATATCCCCATTCAACACAGTACAAATTAAATTAATAATCCAATTGCCCTTTTGAATCAATAGGGTTGAGTGATGTTCTTAATTTTTTATTGACGATTTTAAATACTTTAATGAAAAAATATATTTAATTAAGATATTTGTTTGGAATTATTAAAAAGTTAAAAAAAAACGAGTAAAAAGGATCACTGTAATTTCATAAAATTAATAATTTAATAAAACTACCAAATACTCAAAATTCATGATTAATGAATATTTTTATGATTAATAAGAACAAAGAAGATTGAACTAGGAAAAAATTTTAGCAGAATAATTCTCGAAACTTAAGAAGGTCTTAAATTTTTCGTACTTCAAACGTCACTGAGTGGAAGGAAAAAAAATTACAGCTATATAATAGTATGATTGATGTAAAACACTTCCAGCACATACGCTTTTGTTTTTCTTCGTTTTTGTAAAAAAAAACAAAATAAAATTGCGATACTTTTATAATACGTGTCCGTCTGGGTCGAATGTGAGGGATTATCTTTACGATAGTAATTTGGTAGAATTGTGTTCTCCACGAGCCAAAAACAAGGCGAAGGACGGACGAATACCGACATAGAAGTTGTGTGACATTTTGTAATCGTTCTGGGAGGTTTCGCATAAAACGTTTGAAATATTGGATCGTTTCGCTCCAACAATTAACTGCCAGTACCGCGTTTAGAGGACTCGGATGCTCCAGACTTGTTATTGCTCAGACGGCCATAATTAAATTGAGCCACTCAAAGCAATGCTAATTGATTTATAATTTATGCAAGCGACTGAAATAAAGTCGGTGTGCTAGCCGAGCTTATAACGCGTTGACGTACAAAACGATCGAGTGTGTATATATCAACGCAGAGTGCCTCTCAGAAATATTCGAACTTTATGATTGTTTTTTTCTTAACAAATGTCGATTGATGAGTTTAAACAATGCCAAAAAAGGTAAGAAAAAGACGCCTTATGCCAAATGATAATATTTAAAATACGTGCTCGAAGATATGTATACTCAAATCTGTCTGTGCCTCGAGTGTAGTATACTCAAGTGTCGATTGACATGTCCCGACATTAAAAGTTAAAATGCCAAGAAGGTACACTTTCGTGGCTTGACTAAACATTTAGACGTAAATATGGATATGATATATAGGCTAAACTCTAATTAAGTAATGCACTTTATGCATTTATAGTAGCTGTTTCAGATTTAAAGTGAAGAAAACGTAAACGAAAAGAAGAAAACGTTTAGTATACATATGTATTACACTCTGGTCATTTAAAATGTACCAGTAGATTATATGACAGAATCACTAATAACCATACTAATACACTTGTGAAGAGTCTCGGTGATTACAACAAAATGTCTATATCCTTCAGGTATAAACACAGATTACCTAAACACAATCTGCTAAAGGTCATCGACTTTAGAGAGTCTTTAATTAATATTGTGTATTAGATGTATTATGAATATTTATAAGGATTGTAAATAGGTTTTTGAGCTATTTTTCCTATTATGCTTTAGATTAACATTAGAATAATATAATACTGTGATTACTAACCAAATTAAATTAAATTGTAAAATAGAAAATGATCAGTAGATCAGTAGCTATTAAAATAGATATAAGATGTATTGTGAACATAATTTCGTAATAATAAAAAGCATTTAAAAATCAAAAATCAATTTAAAATGTGTTTTCCAATACTGTAAAGGAAGCGAACCAGAAGGGTTATATGATACATGCATATCTATAATTCTAACACGTTGAAAGAAATATATGTATGTGCTCTATCTGTGAATGTTTGTACTATAAAGGAAATAGGTTCTGGTAGCAGCCGACGATAGGTTATCTCGGATGATCCTGATTAAGACACTTTGGTAAAGAAGACTTTTTGTTTTGGCTAGTTGTGCTAAGTTATTGTGGTATAAATGCTTTCAGCCGCTTATAGTCCATTCTGTATAAACAGTCCTTTGTCTATGTAATTTCTCACAATTTAAGTATCTTTGTGGTATGTCACGAGACGGTAGCACGTGCAAGCTATAAAATTGCCACAAATAAACGAAACTACAGGAGGATTTATCATGCAAAGAACACCTTGAAAGGATCTACATCGAATTTTTCACAAAAATATGGCATAAAAAGAACAAACATAAAAAGATTTACCGCTTATTAAATATGTATATATATATATATATATATATATATATATATATATATATATATATATATATACATATTTATATGTGTACGTAGTATTAATTTAAAAGAGAACATTTTTGTAACTGCCAATCTTCATAAAAGTCAGAAAGTTGTTTAGAATTCGATCCCCATATCTGTGTTGTTCCGACAAAATGAAGCTATTCGACACGGTCAGAGTTGAATAAGTTATCAGAGGTATGAAACCGTGTTCTCGTTCGGGGGAAAACAGCGTTTCGTGGAAATAGAAAACCTGCAAGAAGTGAAAATCAGAATAGTGCAATACGTACATATGTACATGTAGTTGTTACTTGGAAAACTCGACTTCGTTTTGAAAACGATTGAATTTCACATGAAATTGAAATTTTTTTTTTCAATATATTATTGACACAATAGCTGAACGCAGTATCATATTTTATACTACATCAATATTTAATCGAGATATTACAATTAAAATTGTACGAATTGTATGGAAGTTAGCAATAAAAACGCATTTAAATTTAAAATGTATAAATAATTGGAAGCGTTTCATGGAAACCGCACAGGCGGAAGCGAATCGTTAATTTTAATTCATGCAAAGTGGGTTTCATTCATTAAACAAAAATTCTAATTAGGTTGAATTTAAATAAATTTCAATGTCAAAGCATAAGTTCAACTATTGAATTGAAAGCTGTCGTCGATATTACGTACATATGTATATGTATACATTTCTATTAATAAATATGTGTATTACTTATATAATGTAGTATTTACATTTCAATACTCAATTGATCACTGTTCACATTATTATTGTCATAATTATTAATGCTAATTTGTTTTCCTCGGGATTGGAAGGTTATCTAGTGCATTTTATTATGTTAATTAAATTTATACTACAGATATCGCTATATTGTAAAGTAGATACGTATTATAGGGATACGCTTTGGGATAAATAAATTGGAATTTGAGAGGAAATTTGGCTTCGGGGGGTGGTGGGTTGGGTGTATTGTCATTATTCGGTTTGCTCAGCAATGCACCTGTAATAAAGTTGAACCGGTGCAGAACGAAGCAAACGAAATGGTATGACCACCCTCCCTGGCTGGCTTTACGGCTGATGGAGATTCCAGGATGCAGGACCGGGATATGCCGAACGAACCAGACGCACTTAAACCGTGTTGCGCTATAAGCGGAAACGAGGAAAACTCCAGGAAAAACTCAGTCGATTGAGCTATCTCGCCGAAGGATCGAGAAAACCGCTTTCACGTGTGAAGTATCGTGAGATTTATACACACAGCTATATAGCTTGATGATATTAAATGAACAAGTGTATTTTCAGAATGCCGAATGCAGTTAGGTTAAATTGCATCACATTGAGTGCATGTTAATATAAGGCCAAGCGTGGTGATTGTGTGTTATCTCGTCGCAACGAGGTTACACTAATGTAAACATCAAATATTGTTCAATTCGCATACAAATAAAACACGAGTGTTTCTAAGTCATATTTAATATAATAATGTTATAAGTTAATTTATTATCAACACTGAGATTATACCAAATGTAAACATTATAATAGTATGATGTTATAGAGAACGCTTTATCGAGCGAATAAAAATGTTCAGAACCAGTTTGAACCGATTCACACTGAATAATTAATCTAATCTCTACTCATTGACGATCGTAATTTAATTATTAAAACGCACACTGTGTACGTATCGTAGACAAAGTATAAAAATTGACCTTATCAAAGCAGTTCCTTGAACAGACTTTTTTTTTACTTTACATATATTGATGCAGGTTCATAAGAAATTGAAATGTAAAATTTTTGATGTCGATATATTAATTTTAAGGATATACGCTAAAACAAAAAAAATAGTTGTTATTAATATTAATAAAAGGGATAAAAACAGAACAGAAGAAAAGGCGAACAAGAGTAAGCTGCCATTTTGGGTTGAAGGGTTTGCACCAAATTTATTACGTTACTTAGTTACAAAGCAATTTGGAGCTTAAAACTGAACTTCAGTTAGATAGCTTTGGAAAAGAAATGAAAAAGCCCTAAATTCAATAGTTGAAATAGTTCTGATATACCTTATAATATGTTTATGGAAAAATCTTGAGGGTAAGAATCTAAGAAATTAAAAAAAAATGATTAAACTGCATAAGGTCAAGTGCATGTAAGTTGCATGCTTGGCATAATAAGAATAAATTGTAAAAGTATGATAAGGGTGGTTGATATAATGGTGAGAGTAAAGATATCGAAATGAAAATGGAGATTGAACGGTGAGACACTTAGATAGAATAACGGACTATAGATGCACGAAGGAAATGCTTAAATGGTGTTCGAGAGAATGCCATTTAAGCCCTTATTTGTACGAGGAAGGCCACAAGGGAGATAGATGGGTAGATGAAATCAGAAAAGCGTTGGATGAGAAAGATAAGAGTTTCCCAAAACAGAAACGAATGGAAGCGTAATGGAGAGGTCTTTATTAAGCAGTGGATTACGAATGGCTGTAAGTGATGATGATAAATAATAAGTACTGCTTTCATATTTCCAGCTGATTAAGAAATATTTACAAAAAAATACAACATGGCATTTCATTAACTAAATCGAATATCAGTGCATAGTTTTTACATATTTTTTAAGAATCTAACTAAGATTCATAGAATTATGTAGATAAATGACAAAGTATCGTTAAAAAATATTCCAGATATAGCCAAAGCTTCCGCCAACAAGTTTTAACACTTCATATATAATATTAAATAATAATAAGCTGATATGAGGCTTGTAAAAAAGGAATGGATGTAAAATAAAAAGCAACCATTCGGCGAGCGGGTGATTCGCGTATCGGAAAAGGTAAGAGTAGGTATAACATTAAGACCGGTTCGAATGACGACCGGTTAATTAATATCTCAACTTTTCCCGTAATCATTTTATCGACATGCATTTTTTATTCACTCATATAGTACAATTTCATACCGTTTTCGAGCAAACTACTCGCAAAATAAAAACGAACAAGCGCGGCGAATTGTAAAAGGCGATTCGCGACACGCGCTGCATGTACGTGCATACATATTACGTACATGTGTATGTACATATATATGTATGTAATACATATTATGTACATATGTACATATATATATGTATGTAATACATTTATATAGCCATTGAAATCTACATGTAGGCGACAGGAATGTATCGGGCTAGATGAGTACAAGATGTACTTAGACATAAGCATATTCCTCTTTTGTACACTCGAAATCACGAGAATGTTTCGTGCTCAAGGAATACACTGGTGCTATTTCATGTTAAATTTATTTGAAACTGTCTTATGTTTTGTCGATTAATTTTTCAGTTTATTGCGATAAATATATTACTATGTGGAATCGGTTTTATATCAGTTTGTAAAAGCTCGAGAGATATTTTACATTGTTATTATTATTATATACCAGATTTGGTTGTTTTTATTCACACATACATATGCACCTACAAAATTTTAATACATACATATATGTATTGTATTAAAATTTTAACAGCTCTAATTTTAACACGCAACAAAGATATCCCCTTTATTTACCAATTGAGCTTTGAGTATACTATTTTTACTTTTTTTTATTTTATTTACACAGGTACATACTACATACACACCCATTTTTATTTTATTAACACGACATCCACGGTCAAAATTATACGTCAGTATTATTCAACGCCAATTACAAGCATCGATCATCAAACATTAAAATTTTCCTAGAGACATCTATGGACAAATTTTTGCAGCATTTTTAACAAATTATGAGATTAGAAGTAAAAATGATAACTGTCATTGATTTAATTTACACGAAGCTGAATTGTTATCCAAATCGAAAAAGAGAGCGCAGATCGATCCTCTCAGGCAGGTGATTCATCGACAGGTGTGTGCAATTCACGTTTCGCACACAATTGTCGTCGAGACACATCAATGAGCCCGAACGGTAAAAAGCAACCAAATAATAAAAATACAGTATCGACAGACATTGACCGCAAAATTTAAACGTGCAAACGGGTCAGGGTCGAGCAGGGTTGGTTCCTCGTTTTAGAAAATGCTCAATATCTGACCAGATTTATTGAAACTAACGGTGACCACCTATCCACAATAAAAATGCAAATGAGTCGTATTGAATGTAAATTTTCACCCTCTGGGCGATCACGTGGAGATCCATATCCGAGAGCCCAAGTTTGGAGAGCTTGCATTATTAACATGTGTAATACATACATACATATATGTGTATGTATGAACATACAAGTTAACGATCATGAGAAAAACAGAAAAAAAATTAATAAACATTTTTAAGAAGCAAGTATTCAAAATAATAAGTTTTGCTCTAGTTTTTTCCCATTTAATTAATTTTCGAATATCTCTGCAGAACTATGTATTACAAAGTGGCGCATATATGTATGTATGTACGTGTATGTATATACATATGTAAATCCTTAACTTTCAATCGAAATTTTTTCTTACAATATTTTAACTTTATCTACATAAAGAAATAGATAAAGTAAAAATATCATAACCAGCAGCGTGGTCTAGTGGTGAGTATTGAATTCTTTCGTGCTTGATGTCACGGGTTCGATTCCCACTAAGAGTCTCGTTGTTGACCAGATCTTAGTTTGTCGAGGTCGATCGTTTCTTATCAGAATTTGCCAATTTTTCTGATTTTCATTGAAATGGTTCCTGTAAAATTGGCTTTTCTTTCCCAATTTTCTGTTGCAAACCTTGAGTTATTGTTATATATCAGGTTTCGCCAGATTTCTCACCATATATGTCTCTGTAGTTGTTTATGGAATGTAAAAATTCTTATTGTTACATGAAAAATGTTATTAATCGTTTTTATACTACATATGTTTGTAATATATGACAATATATGGCAGGTATTGTTTCAATTTACATGTGAATGTATGTGATAGTTATGTATTTAGATGTCTCGTTAATTATGAGTTTTCAATGTCTTGTAATAAATTAGCCATAGTGACGACCTGCAGCTAATCTGTAATGTCACTATGGCGAAATTGTAAAAAATAAATAAATATGTACATATGTACGTAGTAACAATAGATGAAGTTTTTTGATCATGTTAAAATTCGAAATCGAGATTTTTTTATTTATAAATACATACACGACGCTAAACATGTAGGCATTTGGTATAACGAAATATGATTTAAACATGAGAAAAAGACAAAGATAGAAATCTCGAATCGATTATTGGGTAAAATAAACTGCTACTAGCGGTTGACGGATCTTCACTAAATTTTATATATTACTTGGTGCTGAGTTTAAGCTTCTAGATACGAAATTTCAGTTCAATGCACTGAAAGATTTCGGTGAAAAATATAAAAAAAAAAAAATCGATTCTCTAGAATACTACTTCCCGTTGAGGACAAAATATTTAAAAATACTATGTATAAAAATAAAATGTATGAAATTTATATAATTTGTTAATTGTTAAAAATTTCAATTCAATCTATTGAGTGGTTTAGAATATCATTTAATTCAAAAATTTATAAAAACGAGAATACCTACATAAAATGATAGGTACCACCTCCGGTCAACTTCCAGACAACCTCAGGTAGGGCTAGGCTTGGTTTTTTTTTGTATGTACAAAAGTATCTAAAACAAAACACTTGCCGCGTGCCTTTCAGTGTGCTTTCGCCTTTGCTCAGATCGTATGTTAGCTCGGATCACTCTTTCCCACGCTACGAGCAACGCCTGACTCGTCCGAGAGACTCGGTCATGGCTTACTCGTATCGTATCAACCCATTATAAATAAATACATAAATAAACATTTTTTTTCAGAATATAAACATTTAGTAATTTTCAGATTTGATATGAAATTTTATTTGTCAAATTTGAAGTCCATTATACTGAGCTTTTATTATTGTAAATGCTTAGATTTTTTGACATGTTTCTGCAATTTTTAAAAATATCAAATAATAATACAAAATATTCAAAATTGCATGCGGTTTTTCCAATGTGCGCAATTTGCAACTTGAGTGCACACCTTGAGGTTCAACTTCACCGCCAACTTTCAACATTACCTTATTGTACTTGCATCTATTCTTTCTTGGTGTATGTACATATATGAGCAATTCATTTGACAATGTCTGTAGAACAATAAATGTTTTCTTTAAAAATGTCTTGTTTAAAGAACTTAGCATACACAAGGGTAGCGCCATTATTGTCGAACACAAAAATAACATTAACTTAAGATGCCAATGTTTTGTATGCGAAGGCATGTTTTGAAAATGTATTGTTTGCATTTCCACGACTTCCCCCTTACACGAATGCAAGTGCATACGTACACACCGCAGTCTCATTTGACGGCTCATAAGTCATAACTAACTCCGAGATGCACTTTCGGAAGTTGAAGAAACGGAAAAAGTTAAAAGTTTTTATTACGCGTATTTAGTGCCACTCGAACCAGCCGTTCGAAATCGTTATGGAGTTTCAAAATTGAAACGCAATCTGCGCTGCTTCGGAACTTAGCCCGGTGTGTCAGCGTTTTAGTTGGCCGACAGCAGTAAAACAGCGGCCATAAACCGAGCGTCCCTTCATTACGCCCCTCTCGTTAATTACTTATGTGGTGGTTTTATTACATCACACACAAACCGGAAAAATTGGAAAATGCATCCGGAGGGAAAATAATCACCACCAAAATAGACACAATAATAAATCAAAAATATGTATAATACACATTAGTGTAGTGCTAAATGCCCCCCCCCCCGCTTTTTTCCTTACTAAAAAAAGTTGTATCCTAATATTGGTAGTCCAAATATTTATAAAAAAAATCAAATAATAATTAGTAAATATTCGTACTTGTTGAAATTATGATGTATTTTTTTATATTTTATAAAAAAAATCATTATGCATCCTCTTCAACATCTTTGATTTTGCGAAACCCGTGTTTGTGTGTCAACATTTGCTTTTAGCAGTTCTAAAACCATGTACATATGTACATATGTCAAAAAATCAAATTTTAACAGGTGAATTTAGATATGACTATTCATTTAAGCCGAGTTCCCTCATTTTATTTATCCTTTGTGCAGTGGTTCTCAAGTGCGGCCACGGTGGCCGCATGCTGCCACTAGTGGATTTTACTGCGGCCACCAGCGACTTAATAGTAAATAATACTAATATTTAAAAAAAATTAAATATATTTTAAAAACTACACAAAAGTAACTTAACAATAATATAATCCATGCTCATCAATGACAAACTAAAAAATATAGCGAAAAGCCTTGTGACAGAAATTGAAAATAACAATTTTTTAATTTTATCTTCTGTTAGTGATTTGATAGATAAGTTGACAGACACAACTTCAAAATTAAAATTAAAACTTATAATAATAGAGTGTCTTAAATCTCTGAATCTGGAACTTGATAAAAGGTTCGAAGAATTGAATTTTTTTAAAACTGTTTCTTTTGTATCTTCCCCTTTTATCATGATGACAAATGAAAATTTCATAGTACATACTACCAAATAGATTAAAATCATTTTCAGTATTGATATTAATTAACTGGGCTAACGTAAAATATGCATTATTAGAAATTAGTCATGATCAAGTACTTAATAACCATTTTAATAATATTTCGGTTCAAAAATTTTGGTTGGAAATATACGTTGACAATGAAACAAACCAATATAAAGATTTGGCAACAATTGCTTTATTAATATTGTCTATTTTTCCCACTATCGTATATTGCGAAAGATCATTCAGTTAATGCACTTTATTAAAAACAAATTTAGAAATCAGTTGACAGACGGAAACTTAGAAGCAGCAATGCGGCTTGCATTGGAAGAAAGGAGTATTGAGCAATTTCCATTTGCATTATTATTAAATAAATAGATACCAAAATGTTAAAATTTATTTTATTTTATGAATAAATTGATCCACTTTTTTTGTAACTTTAATTTATTTGATTAAATTTGGTGCGGCCACCAGACATTTCCATGGGACCACTATTATCACCTGTGCGGCCACGGTAAAATTTCTCCTGAGAACCACTGCAGTCTAGTGTGTATGGTCAATAGTTCAAATAATGTTTTCTTTCGAATTTTTGGATGGTTTTAAATAAAAAAAGTCGATAAATTTCATTAAATTTCCTTTAAGTTTTGAATGTGCTCAGATTACTATTCGATTGGGGTCATCGAGTGTTAGAACGGGAGTCTGCTCACAATATTTGGAATACAAAATTTTATGTGACATTTTAGTCAAAATATTTTTTAATTGTACTCTAAAAACAATGTTTTTATCAATCGAAGTGCCAGGTCGGCGATCTGGCTCAAAAAGAAGTACCAGGGCGGCGACTTGGTCCGACTACACCACTGATAATACATATGTACATATATCGTAAAAACAAAAAAGTTTCAATATGTTGTGGAGTTTGCTAATGTCGTACATTCCACTATGGACCAGATAACAATTACAACATTAACTGCTCAATGAAAGTCGACATTGTTAATGCCACCGCCAGTAAATTATGATATTTACAACGACACACACACACGCAAATGCGATAGTAATAAAGCCACATTTTATATCCAGATATAGCGAAAGTGCAGTGTGGTTTATGCATTTTCTGCATTGGCATTTGGCATGTGTTCAAAACGTCGAACGTAACCGTTCTAGGATGACAGGTCTGATAAAATATTTATGTACATATGTATTCTTTTTATGTACACAATACTATATTTGCTGTCGACATTCAACTAGAGGTGGAGTGAAATTTAAATATTTTTATTTTCCTCTCGAATTTAATAGATTTTTCCGTCCAAAATGTACATGCATACAAACCGAATACTCGGAAGTAAAATTTTAAATTTAAATACTACTACATTATATGGCGCAATATTACTTGTAACAATAATACTGAAAATATTCATATGCGCATGACAGAACTTTCATTAGTACGGGTGCACTTGCCACTATGGCGTCACGCCATGCGTGAATATTTCCACATTGGCCTAAGAAAATCGGTTCTGCTTGATGCCTTTCAATGACAGGTACTGCTGTATAATATGAATATCGTGTCGGTTACCGCTGTTTCGGTACGTGACATACACATTGCGAAATTTACTAAAGAATATTTTTCGTAGTGCTGTTTTCGTGCAGTTTCTTGAGCTGTAATGGTATAAATGAACCTTTGGCCGTAATATTTGTTATTCAATAAAATAAAAGTTCGATGAAATTTTGCTATTTTGTAGATTGTGTATCCAATATCTATAAAATAAGCAGAATTCTATAGCTTAAAGCTTGGAAAATTTATAGATTTTCATTATAATCACGTTTGCGATAGTGAAAATATTTGTTGCGTAAAATAAATACACTATGAAGCTACAGAAATTTATTTACAACTTCAGCAATAAATTTAAATGCTATTTCATAAGACCGGAATGATAATGGTTGGCCGTATTTATTTATAAATTTTACATTATGACTTTATTCATTTTATTTTATTGGAACATTTTGTTTGCATTCTTAAAGTATTAAATTGTTTAAATATGTATACTTTCACTTACACACATAATGTACATGTTATAGAATTATAGAGCGTTTGGTACATTTTGAGGAAAATGCGGCTTCTAATACCTACTCGTGTCATTGAGTTGTATTAACAATGAAACAAATTATTAAAGTAAATACGAAATCACAATAAAATAAGTATTCGTATATTAACGTATGTGAACTAGTATCAAATGAATATAAAACACTCCAAATGTATACATATATGTAAGTATTATACATATCATGGGATAATAAAATTTGATCGCTTTTGCGGTAGGTACGGAACTTTTCGACACGGCACAATCGACATTTTCTTGCATTATAAAATAAATAATCTGTTTATGCGATAATTACTTCACATGTATTACATTCAGCTCAACCGAGGATATAGATAAGGATTTATTCAAAAACCATAAACACTATTTTAATGCATCATCAAACAGACGGGTTTTTTCGTATTTTTGTTTTAGTTATGTATGTATGTGTAGGGAATATATTTGAATTTGTTAAGATTAATTTGTTTTCATTTCAATGATGCGTAGACATAGAAACCGAGGACCAGACGGCACAAGTTTAGAAATACGGTTCTTTGATATTCGTAGGTAGACTCACTGCAGTGGCGTAGCTACTAGGGATCCCAAATATTCGAATATCGAATATTTCTTAGGTATTCCAACAAAAGCCAAGTAAGTATGGATCATATTTGATGTTATATGTATATGTATAAGCTTAGCTGTGTATGACACATTTAGTTGGCTCGAGTACGAAAATATTGCTAAAATGAGATCTTACTTTAGACGAAGCCACTTTGGTGTTAAATCGAATATATGAGAAGCGAAAAAAATGGCCAGGAAGTGGGGCTTAAATGATGATTTTGAAAACAAACGTCAAAATATCATTAAACGTCATTCTGATGAGTTAGCATCCGATTACAGATTCAACAGTGAACAACTATTCAGAGTAAATGTATTTTATAACATTATTGACAAGGTAACCGTTCAACTTAAAAGTCGCTTCCAAGGAATACAGTTAGTGAAAAACTATTTCAGTTTTATTGAACCTCGCAATATTATGAATTCATCAGAATAAAATATTTTAGAAAATTGTTTAAAATCAAGGAAAAAATATCCATAAGTTTTCTCAGATCAATTTGATAACCAGTTTATTAAAGTAATTTAATTATTGAAAAACGATAAATTGGCAAACTCTGATAGGAAACGATCGACCTTGAGTCACAAATCCAAGGTCTGGCCAGCAGAAACCAGTGGGATTTGTACGCGTGACAATTTGTTCAAAGGGTTATATGCTAACTACTAGTCTATTCTGCTGGTTATATACATATGTATGTTATATATTGGTACGGTTATATATGTATATAGCTTATATATGTATGTACTTAATTTGCGATAAAATATTATAGTTTCTGGTAATTAAAGGTAAATTTAAAAATTTATTGATGGCGACATTAACATTTAAAATGTACCGGTGGGTATTCACTGATGGCGACATTTTGCCGATTTACCGGTAAACCGGTATTGCAATCCCTAACAAAAGACAGCGTTCTAGCTGAGTTGGAAAGGATGTCAAAATTTAATTTGATAAAATGCTGAAATACTAAACGGCACAAATTAAAAAAAAAAGTTAGCAACTCGGTCAACGTCAGCTATGTATGTATGTACATATGTATGTATACAGCCAATAAAACCCTCGTATGTTCAATCAAACATATGTCGATGTTGAGCAAGATTATTTATGACGAATACGAGAAAAGAAAACGTGAAAGAATCGTCGGATTGTGATTGTTGTGTGTCAGAAGCGGTAAAATTTTGCGAAACGATTCGCACCGGTTCGAATCCCGACGAGCCGTAAAAAGTGCACGTAGCACTATAACGTCCGCCCATCAAATTACCGCGCACGGTTGTCGCAATAAAAATATATCATTTTGAATTAGCATCGATATCGTATTTTCGCATTAATCCGAAAACGGCGAGATGATAAATTTTATTGGCCCGATGCTGCGCCGCGCTCACTTCAGGTAATGCGAACCCCGCTTTTATTGCGGCGAGATGCATTTTATGACTTCATGCATGCGCTGCATCGCATCAGTCGCCTCTTCTCAATTGTACCACCCCACGATTGATTTTCGACTGATATGCCTTTTGTCTACCCTTTAATATTGCAAGTTTCAATTTAGCGACGTACTCTGAATCCGGTTTGAAATAAACTAATCGCGATTAGGTATTTGTTTGCACCTACATACATATGTATATACATAGTAGATGTCCAGAGCCGGCTCGTGGCGTGTGTGAAGTGTATGGCTAGTGTTGTAAGTCGAGAATATTCTCGGAGAACGAGAATATTCTCCAAAAGATTATTCGCCGAGAATTTTCTTTTTTCTTGATTATAAAACATGTCTAGATAGTTTATTAGCTTTTTAAATGATTCTAGGATATTTTCAGAACCTAATAGGAGTAATAGGATTTTCTAGAATGTCTGAGAGCATTTTGAATGACATCTTTTCATTCTGACGGCACTGAATGTGTCATTTCGTCATTTTAACATACGCGCACTACCACCATGAACGTTTTCCGCGAAATTCTCACAGGAATGCAATGCTTATTAACTCTGGAAGCAATAAATTATACATATGTATATTTTTAACACAAATTTTGTATGAGTTCTTTGTATGAAACTTTGTTTGATCGTATTTCCCAGGACTCAAAACGGGACGCTCCGCTATAAAACTGCCCCCCCCCCCTAGATAAAAATACTAAATAAATAATAGTGTTGCATGTCCAAAAACTTTCCTTAAAATAACAATAAGTATTGTCAATGATTTTTTTTTTTTTGAATGTACAATTTTAGTATAAAGAATATAGAAACAAGAGAAAAAAATATAAAATACTTGATGTACTACATGCGCCACAGGCCGATTTTTTCTGAAACGTGTAAAATTAACAAATAAAATAACTACAAATTTTCCAAAAAGACATTATCGGCTTTTTTTAATACCAAAATTTATGTTCAGCTGAAAATTTAGATTCTTTGATTTTCATTTCTTCAACAAAATGATACAAGATATAAAATTAAAAATAATATAATATTGTATTTTACAATTATTCAAAAATAATTATAATGAAAATAACAACACAAAGCGAGTTTATTTTCAAAAACATGTTAAATGAATAATGTAACAAAATATTTAAATGTTACTTTAAAATGAATACATACATATATTGTATGTAAATGTATATTTACATTATAATATTGTTTTTGGGAAGCCAACCGATTCGGAAAAACAAGGTAAAATATGGAAATAAAAACAATTCCGAAAAAATAAAAAAAATCTTCGTTTGGTAGTAATTTCAATAGAAAATGAAATTGCCTATTTATAAATATTGATGTTTTGCAGATGAATTTCGCTGAAATAAAAGCCAGACGAAACCAATTTAACAAACTTCTTTTTAATTTTTACAATTTAACAAATTTACCAATGTAGTGTTTTTATTTTGTGTTGAATTTCTTTTTGTATTTTATTGTGTATTATTATTTTTTTTTAGTTCTCAATTTTTTTAGGCGTCTTGCATACAGGCGCGAAAATCCACGTGCCGACTCTGGTGATGTTATCCAATTTCTCTGGCAACAGGATTATTTTACAGATCAATGAGTTTATCGTCGGATCTCATTTATCATACGTTTATATATGTATGTTTATCAGAGCTGTATGGAAATATCTGTACGACAAGTTGTTTCAGAAGTAGTAAATGTATAAGTGAACATTTTAGGTCCCAATAAATAATGTCAATATTCCATTACAAATAACCAAAACACAATGTTGGCTAAGTGAAGGCAATTCATTTAATAACAGGTTTCTGCAAAATTTTAAATATGAAAGTAGGATATCTAGAAACCAATTACGAGTCCATTTTATAACTGCACTGGTCGTACTTACAAATGTTATGTGGTTATTGTTCATTATTACTCATGTCGAAGTGGCCATTATTTTAGAATAAGTTATATTTAATATGTATTTGAAGCATTTTCCAATCAATGATTTAATTTGGGGAGAGGGGTTGAATTATCCCCAACTCCCCTGCGTGTGGATTATGGGCTAATCAAATGTAAGAGTAAGAATAAAAATAAGATTAGTCAAGCCTTCGTTAGTACATATGCTTATTTTTATATTAAATCGATTTTCTTGATTATTATTAGTATATTAATTTGCTGGCACAATATGGACGATTATAAAAACTACATAGATTCATCGTTTTCTGTCACGTTTTTCCGATTGTAACTATGTATGTATGTACATATGTAAGGTAGTTGTCGAGAGTCGAGACGATAGCATGCCTTCTGTCAGTTTGACAGTTCTTTTGTAGCATTTTATAGTTCATTCGTAAGAGTGGCAACCTCAACCATGCTCATCCAAGTCGTTATACAATACGATCAGACGGTTATCTCAATTATGGTTATTAATTATTACAAATGGACTTTATGTATTTATATGACATTATTCACCTGAGACTTATTTTTAATTATTTACGGTTCAATCTAGGTCAGTGGTCAGCACTAATGTCAAAAAAAATGACAATTTGAGAATTCTCATTTCTCGAGAAATTTTATAATTTCTCGAGAAATTCTATAAAACATTTTTTATTATACAAAAATATTTTTTTTTAATATTTTCAAAAAGTTAACAACCACTGCCCTTCATAAAGCTAGATTAGAAAGGGAGGGTTTATACCTAATGTGGATACTTCTTAGAAGGGGTCTGGTAATGATTTCTTACTTTATAACGTGCCTAATCTTATTTTGACCTGGACATTGCAAACGCGTCAATCTTTAGAAATACTCAATTATCCTCTGAATGCATTGAATACACTGTAATTTTTTACATGATTTTTTTCTATTAATATTTATTTTTATTACTCTACCCGACCGGCGGTGGTTTCTTTGCTTTGGTGATTATAAAAACCTCTCCGATAAGAAGAAATAAGACGTGGGAATTGGCAGAATGCAAAAAAAATTAAGAATATTTTTCATTTTTGGTAAAACAAAAAGGTTTACTTTTCATGTTGTTTTTGTAAAATAGCAACGATTAAACGAGAGAAATTTTTCCACGGCCGAAAACTTCTGAACAAAATAAAGAACCGGGATGCCTGTCTGTCTCTACTTTAGAAGGCATGTGTTTTTTAAAGGGATATTTTAAAAATAATGTGTAATAATTAGAGCCCGGAATCTGAAGGGGCTGTTTATTGTTCAAAGATTGTAAATGCATTGTTAAAGGTTTGCCGAACCTTTTTTACAAAGGATTTACAACAATGGAACAATAGGCGGCACGTTTCCGGCCCCTTCAGATTCCGACCTCTAGTAATAATGTATCTAATATTAATTCATACATATGTAATAATAAAATTAAATCAACGTTGTAAGAGATAAAGTTATGTAAATTTACGTTATAATTAATAAAATAAAATTTAAATGTTTTAGTATTTTTCTAGTTTTTTTATTGTAATTATGTATACACTAAGATAATACATACAAAAATAATGCCAAAACATATATTTGTATTCTTGAATCCAATTATGTCGAATAAACGACACTTTACTGTGTTATATACATTTTTTCATTTATCAAAGTTTCTCGAGAATTCTCGAGAAATTTAAGAAGTTAAATTGAGAATTCTTATTTCTCGAGAAATGAAAATCATCGAGAAATCAGAATCACTAGTCAGCACCAGTCACTAGTCGCACCAAATACTGCTGCTAGTGCAGAATCACTAGTCAGCACTAGCAGCAGTGTTTGTGTGTCTCAATATTTTGGGGATTTTTTCATACAAAAACGGGTTGGTTAGTCCTGCAGTACCGCGATGCCTATGCGCCTGATTGAGTGATATTTTTAAATAAAATTAATTGCGTTTCTTTGTTGGAAAAAAATCCGCCATTGATTATGTGTATAAATTATGTACATTTGAATTTGCCAAGCACCATCGCGTGTGTCGTGTACTTTGTATACTTCATATTCACATGAAAACGTACGTTTAATTGCGTCAATTATTACTTATGGATAAAAATGCACGTGCACATAATAAAGGAAACGATCGACATCCATCTTCAATTTAAATTTAATTTAATAGCCTTTAACAATTTATTTCAAATTTGAAAATTTATATTTTATATTTTGTTTTGAAAAAACGACAGTCGCTAAAATAGCAACGGCGGGCCATGACATTTTATCGAAATTCAACGATAAATAAATGCAATAAGCAATCGGTACATTATTCGCGTGCAAATATAACGTATTACTATGTATAGGTATAGTGAAAGTGAATATATATAATAATAATAATATTTAACGATTATCAATCTATCGGTTTGATTGATCGTAAAATCGTAAAATTCGCGAGTGCGTATATTATTTAATTTCTATAACATTAAAATATATTTATAATATTATACATATGTATTATATATGTACATAAATATATATACATACATACATTAGATGTTTCTTGCGAAAGTCTTTTATTTTTTTACATTGAATAAGACCAACAAAAATTCGTAGTACATATTCAGAGTTAACAAAAGAATATTTTATTTGAAAAATATATGAAATTCTTATTTTTATGCTTACCTTTTATAACTCACGATACATTTTAATAATCAATATCATTGTTTATATAAAAAAAGTGTTTTTTATGCCAAGAATAGGAAGAATTAGTGGTTTCAAGTTCATCGAAATGGGATAATTTACCATTGTGAGTATAATTGAATGCATGTCTATACAATATTAATGAATTTTATCGTTCTGATTAATCAATGATATATGTACATACATAGGTATATAGGTATATAATTTTTAATATCATATAATTTATCTTTTAACAATGTCCAGGTGATCGAAACGGAGCAGCGGAAACATTGTAAACGTGTGAGTAAAATATTTTATTTGTTCGTATTTGTGATTTCTTTGTGTGAATTTCCACAGCATGCATATAAATATTTCTCGGGAATTCGGATGCAAAGTAAAATAAATAAAGGAAAACCAGGAAAAACATACGATGTATATATATAACATGATTTTTTATTAAATCGTCTTAAATAAAATACAAAAAAATATAGTACACCATAAAATTATATCTATATACACAAGAATAAGCTAATATTAAAAGTAATACACAAAATCAAATTCAGTAAGTTTTGAACTTTATAGGATTATGATTAGGAATTTGTTTTGGAATATATAATACATAGGATGATCATATTTTTCACATTCAAATATCATAACAAACAACCACATTCATTTTTTCATTCTGTTTCCAATGAATTGTGCAATATGCAATGGATTCGACGACCCCTTACACCCCCTCCCCCCTCCCCCATTCGATAATTAAAATAATTCGGTATTTTTTCTCGACGATGACTATTGCCATTCCACAGAGTTTTGTTTTCATCTTTGTCTTGTGCGACGTCACTGGTTGATATCGTTTCGTATGGTTTTCAAATGTCACATTCGTTCACCCTTCCTGTAAGATTTAACATATTTAATATTTTGCGATCAGATTTAGTACGTGTTAGTAAATTTATTCGATATGAGGTTATTATACATTTCACTCGGAAAATGCACGGAAATGAATGTCGTTCGATAATAATATTTATGTCTGACACTGTTTGTAGTAAAGGTATGTAGTTGTTATGTTCGTGGACAATCCTAACATACGAGAAAACATCCGACACGTTATTGTAATGCGCGATCTCTTGTACGATTAATTTGGAACCTTTATAAAAATTGATATACGAATTCATACATATGTAAATTTATGGTAGTAATACATACATATTTCTATATAGCTTTTCAAAACGTTTAATTGTCGATTTAGGCATTCGCTTATCGCTTTTCGTTTGTCGGGTGAGGGTTTTTTTTGCACTGCAACTACCACCGGTCAGGGCTGACGAACCTTTCCCCGTCTGGTTTCGGATTACTCATCAGAGCTGGCAATAAAAGTCTGCAAACGATCAGTTTACGACCCATTCCGCGAATACCTGTGTGGCTTCGATTTCGATGTTAAAGTACGCGCATATATTATTCACTCATGTGTTTAAGTCGCATTTGTAATATTTTATGCAGATTATAAACCAGTCGACAGTATGTGTGTGTGAAAGTGAGGAAACGTTGTCGGGATGCTGGGTTGTGTGCATGATTGGTGATACAAATGTGGCAACACTGGTCCTGGAAAGGTAAATGGAATCATGGAAAACGCGTGAATTCGTATGGAAAACAGATACAATTACTCATTTTTTAAAAGTTCTTAACCCTCCCTCACCGAAGTGGGGTATGCAAGTGCCCCAATTTTTACGTTTTTCGTAATAACTATGTGGTTTTCAAAGCTATACACCCTATATTTCTTGTATTCCCAGAATGAACTACAAGAAATTTATTTTAATACATTTTGTATGATTTAGAAAAGCGGTACATCGTAAAAAAATACATTTATACATTTCTACGTTCCAAAGTATGATTTAAAGGCGGTAGCGATGTCAAGTTTTTGACTGTTCGCTTGCATATTCTTGTTGATCGATGAATCAATGCGAGAGAAAGAGACAGCTATATTTTCGTAAGCTATTGTTTGCGTCGCTTTTGGCGCGTGGCTTTTGAGTCATGCAGTCGCCTGTTGGACTTACCTATGTATGTGCGTTTTCATGTCGATATTTTTTAATACAAAAATAGTCAAAAACATGCTATAGGACTAAAACTTTTTATGTTGATGTATACAATGATTTGAACACATTTGTATTGAGAAAAGCTATACTTTGATTAAAAAATACTGGGGTCTTACTCGATCCCGGTTAGGGACACTCGTTCGATCTCGACGCTCCGTCCTTCAAAGGTTAATACGGCCAATACTATTGTTATCAGAAGAAGTAGGATAATATCTTGCATGTACATAGTTATTTATATACATACATATGTATGTACATAGCTGTGTGCATATTAGATTTATCTCATAGATGGTATACGTAGTCGAAAGAGTCTTCGTATGTATTTTTAAACAGTTGGGAATTTTAAAAACTTACTCAAATGGGTTAAATCCAGGAAGAAAGAACTATGTACACTCAATTAAAAATTAACGAAAGCTTTGGAATATTATTACGTTGGCTAAAATTATTTTTAAATTTACATTTTGATTCTATAATATCCCTTACGCAAAAAATAAGTCTAATATTGAAATATCAATAGAATTAAGTTTATAAGAAGAACGCGAATTTTGGATTTCCATCGATGAATCTGGTGGAAAATTTTCATCGTATCAAGGGAAAATAAATTAGTTGCTTCTCAACAATGTCCTGTAATTCCAACCAATCGATTTATCTCGACAAAAAATTCGAAAAATTGCGAGTCATTGACAGCTTCCTTAAGTATATATGTACCTTTAATCTGAAAAAAAAAACGAAATATAAGTAGTAGGCCAAAATTACTTATTTTGAAGCAATTATTTGTTATTTTTTACGTCAAAACAGGTCATTTTGGCCCCCTTACATTTCGTATTTTTTTTTGTTTTCAGACTTAATGTACATATGTACTTAAGGACGACCTCAACCATTTTTTTTATTTTCAAAATTATCACGGCAACATGAAAAAATGCAGTAATGAAAATCTGCGAAAAACTCTCTTTTACTTGGAAAGCCTTGGAAATCATATTAAATTATGAAGTGTTTTATGTCATCGCTATAGCAATAGATTTAATTCTCTTCATTGAATATTATCGAAGATTCATACAATTGAAAATAAATTTTATTACTAGTTTCACCATTTTATCTGTAGGTAATATTGTTACATATCTAATAAATAGAAAATAATATGCGATTAAATTATAAATGGCATCCTATTTTCCAAGATTTATATTGAGATATATCATGCCTGAAAATTTGATTATATTCCAATTACTGCACAATAAATTTGATCTTAATGAATCTCCGTTTTTAGAATGCTATTAGAAAGGATTTAGAAATTACGTGTTTCTCTTTTATGTGCGTACATATATGTATGTACATATGTATGTATGTATATACATATGTATTTGTAAATGAGAATTATGTCTTGTTACTTTCAAACAAATTTCCCTTTCTACGGTTTAGTCAGACGAACCTTCAGACTTAAAGGGAGGCATTGAGTTTAACCAGCGTGGGATGGGGTGAGATGGAGTGGGTTAGGGAGGGTCAGGGAGGACCAGAAGGACTTTTACGATCGGCTCCATGCACCCTTCGATCCGTTTAAATCGCTGCAGCTAAACTACTACCAGCCGGGTACTACTGCGAGGGGGGGGGGGCATGCATTAGTTTTATAGATTATTTTTATTGCCGGATCAAAAACTTCAGAGGGATTCTGCCAATGTGTGTGTGTTGCTTCCTTCTAAATTCAACTTTTTATTTTGGCTTCAATCATAAAATGCGTATCAATTCCAGTGACGTTATATGTACATATGTACATACATATAAAGTTAGTTTAAACAGCAAACTCGAACAAATTACGTCCTCTCTATTTCTAAAGAAAACACGCTAACGAAAACAAATAGAAAAATAGCAAAATGCTAAAATAATCGTTTGTTATTAGATCGTGAATTAATGTAGATTTCCCATTTAATACAATTCATTTTAAATGGCGTGACTGTTAAGTCTATTGCTAGTTGCGAATTTTTATCCGATATTGATTAATTCATTAAATATGTTTTTTTGTGTGAATTGAAATATCTATACAAGTTTTCACTAATCAATATGTAAATCTTTTATGCTACTCAAGAGATTTTCGGCGCCGTTTATATCACCAAGATATGTATATCTCGGATTGAAGGCCTTTGTAGAGACCACTCTATAGATATTTATGTATAGGCACGATGAATGACAAGCGTGATGATATCAAAATATGAATTCAAAATAAACGTTTAAGTAAATTTAAAAATTAAATGTTACACGGTAGTTTGGACAGGGGTAGCTGCCATGGCAGTTTATTTTTATGACACCCGGGCATGTGTAAACAATGTCTATAATGAACAATTATTATGTGAAATTCAGAATTTAACATAATTTATATATTTACATTGAAATTTTGCACACGTTGAGCGTTAAATTTTTAAGAAGATTTTGCCCGTATTTTAGTTGCTGCAGAAAGGAATAAAATTGATTTAATTTGACCATAATTATTATTATGGTCGCCGCTACCATAATTTTCACAACACCCCATCCGAAACTTTGACTCACAATTTATTTTTGAACAACAATGTATGTATGTACATACATAATTGATTTTAATTTTTGCACTGGCTAGTAAGGAAGTGCGTAAATGGCACATATGCATTTTTATGCGGGGTACACAAGTGCAACGCATCGTTCCGGGATATGGACGTGTATAAATTAATTTATTTTTAATGCTCTCTATCTTTCGACCCTTTCGATTATTCGTGGAAATACAGCAACGATATTAATGCAAAAGTTATCACAAAATAGTGTAGTTAAAGTTATGCGAATAGAATATTTAAATTAATTGACAAAAGCTAGGTCTGTTACAGTGGTAATGAACTTTGAAGTAGGTATGTAGGTATGTATGAGCCTTTATTTCGAGAAATATTTCGCAAAACATTAGTATAATATTTTGCATTTTACGATATTTAAAAATACTGGAACGATATTTATAAATAATTGATAACAATTTGTTAATTAAGTCAAACAGAAATAGTGTTTTAGGAACTAAAAATTGGACTTCCGCCGCTTTCAAATATAACGGCATATGTACATAGTATGTTGCTAGCTATAAAATAATAGATCAATGGTGTTATATGTATTATCCAGAAGTAGTTGAAGATATTTTTTTATTTCCATTATGTCTGTTATGAGAGACGCTTTCATATTACGAAGCTTTCCTTTGTCCGTCTTCGGTCTTATGGAGAAAATGCGAAAAGATCTCAAATTGAATATCACCGTAATGTGTCATATCGTAAAATCGTAGAATACATGCTTCATATCCTTTATATTATTATAGTGAGTGCGCGTGAATATTTTCGCGTTTCAGCCATTGTCTGATAAAAGCATCGAACTCGCCAAATGCGATTTTATGACTGTCCGTTCGTCCGTCTGCAATGCACCCTGACACGCATTATGCATTTACAATGGCACATACATACATGCAAACCTCTCTATCCCCCTCTCTCTCATACACATACATACACATACACAGTAACCCTGGACTGACTGACGTTTAGTATTGAAGTCGTAAAGATATCATCAGATGTACAATTCATAAAACCTTCTATAGACGCATATGTATGGATGCATGTACGTACGTTACAAATTGCAACGTGGCGGCGACGGTCAGCCCAGGATATATGTATCTACCGAAGGTTTTGAGTCGTTAAGTTTTGTTTATGCGATTCACCATTCCAGTCGTAAAAATATTGCAGACCAATCGAATCCGAGTCATGGATTGCAGTTTTTATGTGAATTATTGTAAAAGTAAGGATTACGCTCATAGGTAATTAAGCTTTAGTCGGTAGATACATTTGGAAAACTATGTAATTTTTGAGAGATTTCTGTGCGTCGTCGTTTAAAATAGTGGAATTAATATATATATTTCGGGAAACAAAGTGAAATCGATGAAAGAGTGCAAGTTGAATATTGGCGAGCTTTCGCGTAAACGTAAAGGAGAACCCAGTCGCTTATGAATATAAAATAATAAAGGCGGGGAACTTTACGACGAGACAGGTGAAAATGCGAAAAGAAGGAGGGAGGGTTAACCCTTTCGGTACGACCGACCTGGGGCAATAAGAGCAGTGGGGTAGAGCGGGCGAGTTCGAGCGGAAATAAAAACTCGACGCGCTCGTAAAGCGAAACCTTAATACCACTTATTTCAGGGAACGAGAGTCCCGAGTTTATATTGAGGCATGCCCCACTTGGTTTGTGTATGTGTGTTTACCGAAAGTGCACTGTAGGTTAAAATAATCCTGTCTTGCCCTGCCCCACTGTCCTCGTCTGTTGATGAAGGTTCGACCGAGAATATGCCCTCGCTTTGTCATGTTTATGTCCCTATAAAAGAAAATCGAATTGTTGGGGTTGAGGGGAAAAAAGGTCATCTCAATATTTATTAATTGCATTTACAAATTGAATTCGCACTTCATTCGTTGGGCTTTACAATCAAGCCAGCAGCATAGCTCGGTGGTTGCGTTTGTACCACCGAAAGGATGCCGGGTTCAATCCAGAGGGTTGTTTTATTACGAGTAAACTCTGTAGTGCTGTTGGTCAGATATGGATATTTGTAACCGCAAGTCGATCGTTTCCTGTCAGAGTTTGCCAATTTATCTGATTTTATTGTTTAAACGGTTCTTGGCTAAATCAAATTAGCTAAAACCATCCTACCCACAATGTCAGTACTATTTGAATATGATTTCAAAAAATTATAATCTATAATTTATATGAGTACAAGTTTAATATCGCCCAAGGGAAATCCGTAATGATATCATGGGGAAATATAAAATTTTCAAAAACAGAATGGATAAAATAGAAATTGAAAGCGTGTTAATGCAACGGCCGCAGAATGTTTTGTAAAATAATTATTTTGGATATAATCTTTCATTTGAAACTCCTTTGAACTCTGAAAGAAAGTACATATATTGGGTGCGATAAAATTTTTTTTATTCGAAATATTTAGAGATTATCAGCCGGTAATGCAAGGTTCCATTGAAAAAATTCAAATAGACTGAATGATTCTGGTCTAAGGTAATTTAGATAATATTAATAATTTTACATTTAATAAAATACCCTAAAACAACAAAAATACGTTTTAAAAAAGCATCCAGCCGTGACTTTGAATTGTAGAAAATGATAAATATTATACAGTTATTTCTAAAAATTGATTTAAAAATACTATAAATCTTTTCATATATGTATGTACATAAGGTAATCGATAATTTCCATGACTGCATGAATAAGCTAATGATTTTTATTATGATATATTATATAATAATTTCGAAAAAGGTCAGTTGAAACGAATATAAAATTACAGTAACAGTTTTATTATATTGTTTTATATGCTTAATAGCTTGCCTATAAAAGTAATAATATATTGTTCTTATAGTCAATAGAAGGATGCATGTTTATGTATCGCTATTAAAATGATAGTAGTGAAGCATATTTGAATATTTCAAATACGATGGTAATGTACATATGTATGTATGTATGTATGTATGTAGGGTTTGATAGTATTGTTCATCTTGAAGCAATCCAACAATATTTCACACTTTATTATAACTATGTACATAGCATATACATATGTACATATGTATGATTACTGAAACAATTTAGGGACACGATTTTAAACACCTTATTTTGAATCTGGAAAAAATTTAGTTAGCATTGCAAATATTCAAAGTAGAACGTTTAAAAGTCATTGATTAAACACTTTCGCGTGTGTTCAAGCGACTTTATTGATTTACGAAGCCCCGGTAGTATACATAACACTACATAGACACCTCGATGATTGCTTATGACGTTTTATATGTATTTCTATGCGAAATCTTGGTCTTAGGGCGACGACACTGAATATTATGTAGTGCATAGAGGAAATGTCTAAGAATGCTCGTGAGCTAATTCAATTTGTATAGCGATGATGACTAACGTGGCGGAAGGAAATAAAGTGGTATCGCACGTGTGCGAATCGTAAGTATCGATAACTGGGCAAATCGCGAGTCGTAAATTTGATCGACTTCCCCTTTTAGCAAACATCGAGTTGTTGTAAATAATGTCGTAAAACGCTATTGTTCTATCGAGAGCGTGAATATTTCGTTTCCACGTGTGTATATAAATGTATGTACTCTTACATACATATGAATGCAGTGAGTGTTGTACTTTCGTGATGATAAAACGGGCAATAATCGCAAACTGGTGCCTAAAGTGTAACTAAGGATGGGAAAACGAGGCGAGCCGAATTGATTAAATCGTTTCGATGCGGCTGGATTGCATTACGAGAGATAGGATCACGATTGAGTTGTAATTGTTGGTTTTGGTTGGTTTGATTGGGGGAACATATCAGTTGATCGGTTAATGTTAATGCCATAAAAGCTTTGAACGGAATTTCTCAGAAATTTCTAAGAATATCCTATATATATATACATACATATATACATAAATATTTATTACTATGTATGTATGTATGTATATTTAAGTAGAGTGAACGCGGATTTGTATGAAGGGAAACTGATTGATAGAAACACATTTCGTCACGGAGAGGAATGATTTGTTTCGGTAATATCTTTTATATAGGTATAGGTATAACACCAGATATAGAATACATTATTCTATATCTATATATAACACAGCTTAAATATAATATACTATTTGGCCAGTTAAATGATTTTAATACAATATTATAATTTGTGTTAAAAACTCGAGGTGTTACTTTATATGATATATGTATCTAGATATCTTTGATATTGCGAGATTTATACGAATCCATTGCAATTACATACATATATGTATATATGTATACATATATGTATATATGTATACATACAAGTGGCTAGAATTGTAAATAGGTTTTTGAGCTCTTTTTCCTACTATGCTGTACATTAATTAACATTAGAATAATATAATACTATGATTACTAACAAAATTAAATTAAAATCGTGAAATAGAAAATGATCAGTAGATCAGTAGCTATTAAAATAGATATAAGATGTATTGTGAACATAATTTAGTAATAATAAAAAGCATTTAAAAATCAAAATCAAAAACCAAGTGGTCATGGGTTCAATCCCTGCTCGATGCTGCTGACCAGACCTTGGATATGTGATCCCAGGTCGATCATTTCCGGTCAGAGTTTGCCGATTTATCTGATTTTCATTGAAACGGTTCCGATAAATCGACAAGCTTGATCTATTTCTCGAGTTTTTCAGCATCTCGAATTCGATGATTTATAAAATGCTGCAAATTTATCCATAGATGTCTCTATAATGCTCTATAATAAAGATGTCTCTAATAAAATTACTCTATTAATTGTTTATCGATGTATATAATTGGCCAGGCAGGCGCATTGGGGTTTGTTTGACATTCCTAGTAAAAATGTAAAAAAAATTTACATATACATAAGTATGTATGTATGTATGTATGTACATACTTGGGCTTAAAGTGAGGTATGGCTCCCGAATACACAATTTTAGATATGTGTAATAAAATAATAAATAAATAAAAAAAATATTTTTAAAGCATTTTACACATATATGTACATATTTATTATATAAAATTAAAAAAAAGCACAATAGCATTGAGGTTTGATTATAAAATATAAGGTATAAATTACATACATGTGTATGTGATATATTTATTTTTTCCATTAATTTATGGGTAACATCAATTGTATTTCAAGTAAAATACTATACTAATAATCGCATATGTATGTATAGGTACATACATATGTATGTACATATATCTGATATACAAATATACTGAGCTACTTTGCCAGGGTTAGTGATTTTCAAAATGAATGATGCAATAACAACTATAAAATTGTTTTTATTATTTTAATATTCTTAGAGACCACTTCAAGAAGCAATTTTTAATGTGAAAATAATTACAAAGGTGACTCATAGTTGATTTCAATTAAACTGTTTCGAATTGGTCAGACTTCATAAATAATTTACTCGGAATTATAGCAACAAAAAGGCATACATTTTAATAGATAATAGTTAAAAGTGTATGATATTCATGTAGATAATAAAGGTATGAATACACTGACGTATGTATGGTATCGTAATAATTTACTCACTGATTTCCACGCGTTCGGAAAAACAGTCAATAGAATTTTCAGCGCGTAGTGCTAAAATGCAAATCGTTTTCTGCCTTATTCGCAATCGAACCGCAATAAAAATGGATGAAACGAGAAAAAGTAAACACCCGATGTTGTAGGAAGGAGGTAATGTATGTATGTATGTATGTACAACAATTTCTTACAGTACATACATACATAGATTGTTCCAAGTCTCACGGCTAGAGATGTTTATTGCGTTGTTTATATGCACTTAGGTCGGTATGTAGTATGTAGTATGTATAATATAAACAGGAATAGGTTTTTAGTGTTGGCGGCCATTGTTCGCGGTAGTTGGCCGGTGCAATTGTTCAAAAAGGCCAGCAAGCAAACTGTGGAAGTTTGCTGGCCTTTTAGTGGCGACTAATTTAACGATTATATAAACCCCCTGGACTCGATACTGAGTGTACACATCCGCCGAGGCACACACTGTAGTAAAAACGGTAAAACGTGCTGACGCCGTATCTGATGTGTTCAGCAAGCCGCGTAGTGTAAGCCTCGCTTAACGTAAACGCCGATTGTACGATACGAACTGTTGCCGCTAGGAAATTGTGAAAATAAGACGTTTAAGTCGATAAACTTCTGCTGAAGTGGTTGTGGTTGCTTATTATAACGTTATAAAAATGCAGTGCACACTTGTAACTGGTTATGTATGCACATACATACATACATACATATGTATGTATAATGTCATAGACAAGTGGGTTGTGCGTATTGATGGATAGCTTTTTTTATATGTTTGTTTTGTCTCTAGCTACGTATCTGTCTGTATGTATGTATTGTATATATATTTTTATTTGTGAAATTATCGTAATCGTAGACATCATAATCAGTTACATTATCAGAGTTGGTTTTATTAATTTAAGATTAGATTGTTAGGGTTGATATTATTTAAGGGTTAGGATAGGTTTGGTTAAGTGAGTGTTGGCCCTATTCATTTAAGATTGGGTTTTTAGGGTTTAATTTATAGAGTTAAACGTTGTAAATTCATTGTTTGATACATTTTCACTGCTTGAATATGCTTTCACTGTAACATATGTATATACCAGGAAGACCCCAATGCGCCTTCCTGGACAATGAATTACAAAAAATGCAGCATTTTTATTACATAAATCATTGTATTTCGAGAAGCTGAAGAACACGAAATTAACAATTAATTAACTAATTAATCCATTGAGACATCTATGGATTTTTAGACTTGTAAGACAGAAGATATGTGACAGCAGGTAGGATGATTTTTTGCCAATTTCAAGGAACCGTTTCAACAATGATCAGATAAAATTGGCCAACTCTGGATAAACAACGATCGACATGGACTCACAAACATCCAAGTCTAACCAGCAGTATATTAAATAATCTCTTGGTGCTAAACATAATCGCAACCACTGAGCTATAGTGCTGGCTATATATGTATGTATGTAAAAATTGACAACGTAATTATCGACTTCATTTCATGAATTGATTTTTATTATTATATTTCGTTAATACACTGTATTATGTAAATATTTGCCCGATTTAAATGAATAAAATTTAATGAATCAAATTCTGTTAAAAATTTACGGAGATCTCCGTCAAGTCCCATTATTTAATTTATATAGATCAGTGGCGTGGCGTGGAAATCTCCCCGTTTTTCTCGTATAGCCTTACTTATGGTTATGTAGGATACAAGGGGATACAAGTAGGATACAAGGGGATACAAGTAGGATACAAGGGGACTAGGTGATGGGGACTAGATTTATGGGTAAAATATTTGATTGATAATTGTTTTATGAGTACAATTAAAAAATATTTTGGCCAATATTTCATATAAAATTTTGTATACAAATATTGTGAGCAGATTCCCGTTATAACTAGTCACCGGAGCCTGAGGGAGTCGTGTATTGTTCAAAGGTTGTAAATGCATTGTTAAAGGTTTGCCGAACAATGGATAGCACCGTGACTATCCTACCTCTAGTTATAACATTTGGTGACCACAACAAGTAATCTGAGCATGTTCAAAACTTGTGCTTATTTTATCAAAATCCACACAAAACATTCTTTAAACAATAGACCATACGCACTTGAAGATAGATAAAATAAGGGAAATAAAACACACAAAGACGGGTTTGCAAAATCAAAGATGTTGAAGAGGATGCAGTATGGAAGTTTTTATAAAATATAAAAAAAAAACATCATAATTTTAACAAGTAAGAATATTTGTTAATTAGCATTTGAATTTTTTATAAATATTTGAACTACCAATATTAGGATTCATATTTTGTAATAACGAACATAGTAATAAAATAAATACAAAAATAAACTCATATTTTATGTATGTATCTGTTAGATTTCAAAGAATACTCGGAATTTACGTAATATATAGGTATTCGAACAGTTGAATTATGTATGTATGTATCAAAAACAGGAATTGTGAATGAAATTAACGTTAGCTAATTTAAACCTTAATTGTGGTAATATTTTTTATCCGTTCGGCTAATTAAAACGAATGACATTCTTACTAGTCTCGGCTTTAATTGTAAACTTGTTCGATTTGTTCCATTATTCACCAATGATCAATAAATAATAAAAATGTCTCTTTAATTGAAACGTTTATAATGAATTGTCGATTCATTGTAAATACTTTTCAAACCGTTATATTATGTAAAATTGTTTAAAGTTTCTTGTGCATAAAATATTATATGTATGTACCACATCTACAGGTGGGTGCGTTCTAAAGATCAACTACAACAACAGGTGTTCATTTTGCCGAGGCAACATTTCCAGACTGAAAAAAGGTTGTAAATAAAAAAAAGCAAGCTATCCGCGTGCGGGTTAAAAAATAATCAATTGATTCCCAGAGAATTGCCGAAGAATTAAATTTAGCCGTCGTTTTCATTTAAACTGACCGTACGTTATTTATCTACAGTGTAGTGATATAAATAGGTGTGTGTGTATGTGTGTATGGCGATCGTTAAGAAAATATATAATGTAAGCGCGGTAAAGTGTAATCAAAATGTATCGAAGCGAGTGCACTTGAGATCGGCAGATATGTATTTAAATATGCACGAGGGCGATATATTCATACGAAGAGTGGCCGCGTTAATTACGTCACACTGGTCACTGTTATAAAAAAATATGTTTGCAAATAACCATTTAAATAAGGCAACTCTTAAAGATTGATGTGACTCGAACGGTAGACAAAAAGAAAATTTGGGTGCAGGAATGCGGGCCGCATGCTGCCCGTTAAGGACGTGGCTGCGGCCTGTGAATCATTCGGAATGGGAACGATTATGTACGACTAATTTAATGATATATCTTTATACAGAAGCGAGAATCATTATGTGTTAACTTAAATTTTTAAAAGTTCAGAACTTCAACTTTAAGAAAATTATCTCAACGAAATTCTAGTACGTGCACAAATTCTATACACATATGTATGTGTGGAGGGCCGCCGAGAGGAATCCCGGGCCCTAGGAAAAATAATTTCTAAAGATCTTTTCAATATATTTTTAATATGCAAAATATTTATTAAAACATATGCAGCCGTGGACACAAAAAAGCCGGATGACTGCATATTACATTCAATTTGGGTTTTTTCCCAGAATTATGTCTCGATTGTTTTCATTTTTTTTTTGGGGTATGGCACACTTCAGGTGCCTGATATTTGAGACAATGAAAGTTTTAAAAGTTCGGCAGTTTTTTGTTAGACGCCACCGCGCAACCATCTAAAACTATTACGTTATTCCAAGAAAATCTTTCTATGCGTGAAATATCTGGTCGAGTGGGATTTGGAGAGTGCTCTGCTCGTCGATTTTTGAAAAAATATCGAGAAACTGTTACTCTGGGGAGGAAACCTGGGAACGGAAGAGGACGTGTGACTAGTGTTCGTAAAGATCGTCATATCAAGCACATGATGCTAGAAAATCCATTCAAAACAGCGGAAGAAATTCCGGCAGAGCTTCAAGCATCAGATCATATGACATTTTCGGAAAAAAACATTGAGGAAGTGACTTTCGGAGCATGAATATCGGACACATCGCCTTGCCAAAAAGCCGTTTTTTACGCTTAAAATGTGAAAAAATCATCTAAATTGTGCTAAGAACCATAGAAACTGGCCTGTCGATGATTGGAAAAGAGTTGTATTCTCTGAAAAATCGAAGTTTAATTTCTTTAGGCAGGATGGGATGCGCATGGTTCGTCGTAAAGTTGGCGAAAGATACCGCGCGGAATGCATTTCTCCGGTCGTTGCGCAATCACCCTATTTAATCGTTTGAGGGTGTATGACCGCATATGGTGTAGGATCCCTGACCATTATTGAGGGAATAATGAATGCAGAATTATCAAGACGATTCTACACTATGCCATCGCGCTCGAGCCTCGAGTACAATTTCGATTTTCTGTGTCTAAATATTTTACTAAATGATTCATAATATCCCTTTTCACTTATATATCACAGAATTTAAGAATATACTAGGCATATAATCACCAGAATGGGCGGGAAACAATCCAGATCTGAATCCGATCGAAAACCTATGGGCGTTCAAAGAGAAAATTGGCAAAACGACGGACATCAAATATCATAGAATTGCGTAAAAATATAACCGAAATTTGGGAGAATGATATTACGATGGAATGTTTAAATTAATTGTAAGAAATCAGCGCATATTGGCGATTATTCAAAATCGAGGCGGCAGTACGAAATATTAACATATAATAAGTATAAAATAATCCAAAAGTTGTTTTATTCACTAAATATCTTTTCGATGCCTCACAAGGAATATTAACTTTAGAAATCTAACAACAAAAAAGGTGCAAGGATAGTCTGACTTTCATAAATTACATGGATTCAACTTTGGCGCAAGTACCGTTAATAACCACTTTTCATTTCTGCATCCATTCCAAGAATATCCCGTTAACCATTTCCATTTTTTTTTGCTTAAATTGAAGTTTACTGACAAATCTTCAAACCCCTATTCAAAAATTCTTTGAAAATTACAATACCGAACAGAATTAAAAAAAAATGTAAAAAAGATCGAGTGCGGCATTTTCTATTAGTTAGTTGCTATCTTTTAAAATGATTTAATAGTAATACGTATAATATAACAAGTACGATTTCCGACACGGGGCCCCTCGATTAGTCCGGGCCCTGGAACTTTACCCCGGGTCCCCTCCCACCTCTCGTCGTACACTGTACATATATGTATGGTTTGGTTTGATTAAGTGCTACATTTGAGTGAATCGACGAAGTCAATATGAAATAAACATTGCGTGACATAAATTAAACTGTTGAACTGAGCAAAAAAAAAATATATGTGTGGCGATAAAGGTGGGCATTCACGCAGAGCTTTATTTGTAGACGTAACAATTTGACTGTAGAAGTGATTTTCAAAGACCAACGCATTGTCTGCCAATATTTACATATATGACGTGTAATATATGTATATTGTATTGTAAGTTTGATTTTATGGTTAAACGGTACAAATGATTTTCAGAAACGAATTCTAGAGATTTTTCTCTGGATATGTTTGTACGTTGCGTCTCTATCTATGACAATGTCGTAGCCATAGATTCTACATATATGATACTTTCAGACAAATCTCTGCGTGAATGGACATTTTTAGATTGGGATTAAGCTTTATAGCAGTACCTGGAGCAGTGGTGCGTTCGCGCGCATGGCTAAGAGTGCGCGTTGAACGAATTGTGAAAATGTGTTGAGAAGGTGCGTAGCAGCGGCAGCGGTGTCCATTTCCAGTAGTCGTAATTCGAAGGTTGGAGCAATCTATATCGCCGGATCATATTGGTATAGTCGATGAGTATCAGCTCGGCTGTCAAAAGAAAACGCCAAATGTTAAAACTCATAAATTAATACACTTTTAGAGACGGGAAGAGCGCTCGAAACGGTCGTAAACTTATGGGAGGTCGTAAATATACTAAAATCCTATTCGAGATATTCTCGGGCAATCAATATGGGCGAGTGGGTGGAAATTTCAACGGGTTCAACCCTGTAATTTGTTATCGGTCAAACGGGACGATTAACACTGTAGAGACCGGTGCTATTATCGGCGAAGGTTGACTGTGACGCCTCTTCGGTTGTATCGGAACGGACAATTTTCGCACATTAATAAATAAATTTATTGTTTTTAAAACGACCCCTTTTTGTGACTGATATAGTAAGCTTAATCGAATAATTGAAATGCCGCTTTTGCAGGCGGAAATTGTACGATTCTCATGTTGGAAGATTATTTTCAAACATGAAAAGAATGAAAGGAAGTGTGTTTTTTAGATTCAATAGAAATGGACTGAATAATATGTATTTAGTTGTTTGAAAAAAGCATATGATTACACAAATGTGAATGTAGCGTTATGTGAATGAAATAAAGCATGCATTATTTTTATGATATGATTCATTCATTATATGCTGAAAATTTACACCTTATATAATACATACATATATAATAGTAAAATGTACGTATAATAGGTATAAAAAATATTTTATTGATAATGTATCACGATTTACTCGTGAGTTATTTATTGGAGCTTTTTATTTTAAACAAAATCATATTTACTCGAACAACTTACAAATTCGCTAGATATTACGAATAAAGGTAACGAGTATCGAATTAAGAAAACTCTAAGAGTGTGTTCAGAACAAAAATGTTACTTTCCAACTCAATTTACTAGTCGAGTGACGTTTTCACGAAAACCTAAACTCTCCATCTCACCTGGTACCAACTTAAAGTTAAACTGTATTTTCAGTTGATATGTATGTATATGAAGGTATATTTTGACCAGTTGGAATGTAATTCGCCATATGAATCAACTTGCGTGGGCTAGACAGAATATATTTCAACTATTCAAAACATATGACAACTGGAAGATACACTTCAACTGTAACAATCCTGTTTTATATATTTATTTTTTTTAACAATCATAATTTCAAATAATAACCCACAACAATATGTAACGCGTGTGAATTACCTTTAATAATAATATAATTTAAATGTATATATTTAAGAACTTTTTCCAGCTACACGCTGCTTTAACATGCAAGATGTTCGTTTTGAAAAGAGAAAACTTCAATCGCTAATTATTCCATTTTATACATTTACAGTGTGAGATTGTGGATGTATGAATTAGAGCCTGTGTGTGTATCCGTGATCACAATAGCTTTTCATAACAGTAGTGGTTATGTGCATTAAATGAGTTTTTTTTAACCACCATATAACAGGCCGTAACAAATTTAAAAGGTCACGTTTTCCTGCCGAACAACTGTTTGCATACACAACAAATCACGACTCGTACATATTATCTCGCTGCGGTGCAAACAGATTTCACTGAAACGATCGCCATCAACTTTAGATACGTACAATATATCCTCAAATGATAATAATTAAAGTGGCGGCGAAATTTTTCGCATGCACGTAAAAAATGGCGCTTTTATATCGCAAACAAGCAAATAATAATAATTGAATTGATTCACAACACTACAACAATGAATACAACACAACGCTGACGCTTTGCAAATCTTTCGCACGAATTTTCCATGTATACAATACAATATCATATTTATATACATATGTATAAATATATGTTTTTCGCTTTTGAATAGTGCATTATGAGATGTTCGAAACGCATATGGTTTTACTCGCACTTTTACCCGAAATTTTTACGAGCTTTTTTTATTCTTTAAAATATTATTTTAGTTTAGGAAAGTTAAGAGTTTCTTAGTGGACTATCGTCTCGAAGTCACACTTGAATATTTTCCCTTTATGCTAAGATCTTATAAAATTTGGTTAAGATTCTCATAGAGATAAAAACCAGGCAATCAATGAATGTATGTATATACATATGTACATACATATATATCAGTGTGCCGTGGAAATCTCAGTTTTTATCGCATTGCTTTAATTAAGTGTGCGCGAGCAGGATACAATAGGATTCCCAATTTATTGTATCCCATCGTATGATTCTATATGTATATATGTATGAAATAGCCAGCAGCATAGCTTGGTCGTTAAGATTCTGCTTAACACCGAGAGGCGCCGGGTTCGATCCCATGAGCTGACCTCGATTGAAAAGAATATTTCTGAGTACATCTGTAGTGCTATACTGGTCAGATTTGGATATTTGTGACTCCAGGTCGATCGTTTCCTATCAGAGTTTGCCAATTTTTCTGATTTCATAGTTGGCACGGTTCCCAACAGTGCTATCCATTGTTCCATTGTTGTAAATCTTTTGTAATGCAATGCATTTACAATGCATTTACAACCTTTGAACAACACGCGGCACCTTCTGGGTCCGGTGACTAGTTATAACATGTTATCGTAAATCGACAATATCGCTAACTGTGTACATACATATAGGTGTGTACGTATCGCAAACATATTTTACATATAACAATATAGGATATAACAATATATAAAATATTTTTTATAACAAACCGCAAGCATATAATACCGCAACAATGCTTTCAAATTTACGATAGGGGAGGGTATGTTGATTTTATAGGAACCGTCACAACAATTATGTAAGTTTGATAAAATCAAATTTGGAGACGACGGCCGACCTGAATTTAATAATCGTCAGATCTTGACATATAACCGATCTTGAAGAGGTACTCGTAATCATCGAGAAAATCTAATAAATGTTTCGATTCCGACCCACAGCCTCTTTAATGGCGAGCAATCGCTTAAACCAGTGAGCTACGCTGTGGCATTTGAGGTTCGATACGGGCTTGGTATGTTTATTTTGCAGTTAAAATTGATTTTATGCCGCACAGGTGTGGTCTGGATATAAAGCTTTCCTCGAAAGTTCGATATTTTTTATTATATATATTTTTATCGTGCACTAAGCAGTTGGCCACGAGACTTAATATGACCGGTTAATCGGTCGTTTGTCAAAGGCCAACGGAAAATTGGCGAGCGTTGTCCCTTTGCGAGAACTTCATAGTACGTATTAATCTTATCCAAAGGTCGCCGAAGTGTGCAACAAATCATTTCTATTTTTCGTTTCGCACAACTGCTTTACACAAAAGTCACTGCTTTCAACTTTCGATAGAATATTTGTAAGTAGATCCCGATAGTGAGTTTCGCATATTTTAAAATTATGACGTTTTTTAATATGAAAGAATATTTATATCATTAAGAAAGTATTATTTATGAAATTATTGTTTCAAACATGTTTCTTCCCTGCTAGGTACATAGGACTTGATAGATGTCTGGTAATTATTTTATTTTGAATACATCCACTTGTTTGGGCCGACTTCCCAAGAATTTTAATATCCGTATCGGCTTCACGCTAAAATTGCGGCAGGACCCTTCCGTTCTTAAAAAATATTTTTATATAAGCTTACTGTATGTTAAAATTAAATGAAAAGATTTCATTATATGTATGTGTACATACACACATACGCATTTTCATATATTATACATACATATGTATGCACATTTGTATTGTGTATTTTCCCTTTCTTTTATTAATAGTATATGTATAGGTAGAATGTAAATAATAATAAATTGGCCCATGTGTCAAAAAGTTTGCGCATTACCAGTATATGTAATTAATTAAATTAGTGCTATTTAAATTTTTATGGACAAAATAAATATTTTATATTTAATAGTCTAATTTGAAAAATATTTTTTAGAAAGATTGAAATTATGTATTGTTGCGTGGGCGTGAAGAGGGGGCTTCCAGAATCGGAGAGAAAGACGCAGGAGCGTTGTAGAAGTCATTTATTTGTCAGCTCTCGTCGGCGCTCCAGGTCGGAATGGTTTCCAGACCGAGAGCGCCCCATATTTATACCCGTTTGGGCTCAAAAACTATTGGTCGATGGGCCAGGCGATCCCATTGGCCGTTGCATACGGCTCATTCATTCGTAGAGGCCATTTTGGCGGGAACGACAGATCAGGTGATCTGCGCTAGTAAACCATCGGTCCACGAGCCCCACTCACCTAATCTTTACGTTACAGTATTATACATATGTAGTGTACGGAAAGTCAGTATATTTTATGACGACAAAATTAAGCACTGTTATTGAGTTATTATGTCAAATAAAACCTGCAATATTTGAAATAAAAATGTAAAGTTGATAGGAAGCTTGATAAATAAATAAGTGGGAATTGAAAAGTTCTGGTTCATAGTTACACGTCGACCGTGACATCACGGCTAAAAAGTCAACCTGTACAAGTGAATAGTTTGCATATCGACTAAGAACATTTATCATTTGTCGTAAACTCGCAATTAATGAAATTACATATTTTGACGATTTATATATATGTAGGTACAGTTGAAGGGTCGAAGTTCCGTCCGAAGGGTCGAATTGGTATATATCTCCAATGAATAGACGATCCCATGTACATATATACCGCACGATACTGCGTATAAGAAATTTTTTTTGTATGTTTAAAACTATCTAAAAAAAATATCCCACGTACAGCATACGGCATCCCTCGCTATGTGGTATTATATTATATTATAGTTGGTATTTTCAGTTGCGCCATATTTTGACTAGTTGGAATATATTCCGTCTAACCAACGTAAGTTGATTCATATGGAAAATTATATTCCAGCTGGTTAAAATACATATATATTACAAACTGAAAATACACCTCAACTATAAGTTGGTATGAGGTAAGATGGAAAGGTCACTCAACTAGTAAATTGAGTTGGAAAGTCACATTTTTGTTTTGAGCATATTCTTAGAGTTATCGTAATACGATACTCATTATACCTTACATAATTCATAATATCTAGCAAATATTAACGCATTATATAATTCTAAAGCACTCGTAAATACACCAGAGCTGTCAAAATCCATCTGTTAGATTACAACTGTACATATTAAAATAATAGCTACGCATAAAACAATGAATACATCATTAAAGAAATGGCTAGAATAGTTGGTGTCTTATGTAGGCTAAGAAATATTTTAAGTACAAAAAGTAAAATCTTAGTCTATAATACGATTGTCTTGCCCATGTGGTTTATTGTGCCACTGTGCTTAGCATGTTTAATGGCCAAGATTTAGGAAAGATACAACAATTACAAAATAAAGCTATGAGAGCTATTTTGAACGTGGGTAGATTAAGAAGTATTAAAAGTATGTTAGATGAATTGGGATGGATGAGTATTAGAATTCGTTTAAATCTTAGTACATTGTCTTTTGTTTATAAGTTAGATCATAAGTTATTACCTACATAAGTATTTTAAGGATTATACGATAAGAAATAGAGATATACATAGTTATTATCAGAGATAGGCGCGAAAATGCGCTGAAACGGGTTTCCGTTGTTAACTTTTTTTTGCTCTCTAGAGCAAAAAAAAAAGGTTAACAATAGAAATTGACAAAAGAAACCCATTTATTTCGAGCTGGCGCATCCTAGCGCCGCTCACTGGTTATTATTAGAGTACGGACCCAAAACGCGCCGCTCATTGTTCAATTGTTGTAAATGCTTTGTAAAAAAGGTTCGGCAAACCTTTAACAATGCATTTACAACATTTGACCAATGAACGGCACGCTGATTATCCGGGCTTTAGTTATTATACTAGAAATAAGAACAATTTAGTTGTAGGTAGAGTAAGAAAAAATTAGACAGTTGGGGGTGTTTTTCACAGGGGTGTGTGTGCTCATGTACAATGTCCTCCCTGGTGCGTCAGGTCTTCTAAGACCGTGGATGCATTCTTGCGAGGTGCGAGGAGACACCTCTGTGAAGGACGGTGCATATAAATTTATACATAAAGTTTTAGAGTAATTAAGAATGTATTTTTTAAATTAGCTAGATAGCTAAAACTATATATAAATAAATAAATAACTGGCGCGTATTGTTGAAAGTGTATTTGAATTTGTAGAGATATATTTTACTAATTGTAGTCGAATATGAATGATCTAAAACGCCAGTTGGAATATTATTATACAACTGAAATAAATACACTTCGACTGTAGCATCGACACAAAAGGAAGGGAACGAATCGAGTCCAGAAGCGGTGAAGCGCCGGTCTGCGGTCTTAGTGCGGGTTACTTCGACCCAGCAACTATCCGTTGAACCAACTCAATATTCCCTTCAATTAGAACGCGAACTGTCCGAGACAAACAGTCGGTCGAGCGTGTACGCAAATTGACCACCTAGTTACGACTTCGGATGGCGAACACGTCTACAACACTGCAAACATGTTGCATTCGGTTGTCGGCTAAAGTTTGGGGCAATCGCGTGTAAGCTTTGTGCGGCTCTCTCGGAGGCTGGAAAAACCTCGACCGCCAATTAACGAATCCCGTGTGACGAGTTTAATTCACAATTGTGACTTTGGTTCTGCATATGTTCCATTATACGTATGTATTTATGTATGGTATATAAATGGTGACAAAAACGGTGACATTTCAAATTTATTACACCCCCGCATGATGCGATAGCTTCAATGGCGTATTATGTATCTTATACGGAAGTGCCTTTACATATATATGTATGTATATGTATGTAGCCTCTTACAACAAATCGTTTTATCGAAGTGCATAGTATAATATATGTACGTAATGTTTACCCATACATATGTACACAGGACTGCCTATGGGAATTCCGGGCCCTGGAAAAATAATTCCATATTCTATGACAAACTATAGAAATATCTTATAGATATATTTTTAATATGGGAAAATTCTATCAGAACTATTAGAAAAATACCTATGTATATGTTAAATGCTATTGAAATAATCGTATCGAATGATATGACTAAGGCCCGGACCCAGAGGGTGCCGGGTATTGTTCAAATGTTGTAAATACATCGTTAAAGGTTTGCCGAACCTTTTTTACAAAGGATTTACAACATTGGAACAATGAGCGGCACCTTGGCTATCCTACTTCTAGATATGCCAGATACGATTTCACATGGACACAAAGAATGCGCAGATCGAAAAATAATAAATAAACGAATAAATTCGAATATTTGAGAAAACCTGGTGTAAAATATGTTCTCAATGAGCCACTGTTCGAAGACGAGTACATATGTATGTATATACAAATGTCATACAGCTTGTTATATCTTCATTTAAGTTGTGTTATTAAAATATCTATGACTCCTTTAATTTCTTCTATAATTCAAAATTTATCAGAGATTTTTCAAAAGAATAGATTTTTGAGATCAATCATCTAAACAATTCCATTTTTGAAGCCAATATTGTGATCTGATACTCAAATGTGCCGCTAATGAGCGCATTCACACAGAATAGTCAATACCAAAAGAATTGGGCCCGCATGCAAAAAACTTTGAGAGGCCAATTCAATTACTTCACACAACTACACAATTACAATTACACAATTCAATTACAATAAATTCAAATCGTTGTCCATATTGATATTGTTCAATTGGATTAGTGAAGTTCAATCTAAACCAGAAATCGGAATAAATAAGGAAGGAGGCCTTGGAATGTTGCATTCTCAATCGGTTGTTCGCCAAATCATTCAGAAGATTAAGTTTTAAAGGCAAACAAGATGTTATTAAGAAAAGTAGGATACTAAGAATATTTCTGCTAGCACAAAACTGAAAAATTATATTACCTCAAGACAGATTATTATAATTCAAAAATAATAAAAAACCATTTATTTTGTCCATACTTATTCCCATGTTTTAAAAATCACGCCACGCCACTGATATGTAAATTTGCATGTATGTATGTAGAGTGGTATTGCAAGATCTTCACGAGGGTGGAAGCGCTGTAACCGCGATCCAAACAGGATTAGTGGATAGAAAAGTGCAGTTTAGATATACATATGTATGTTTATATTTGCACACGTAGATTGTTACATATATCCAGTATTTTGTGATCATGCAGTTACCACGAACATGTCGAATAAAAAACAATTGACTCTTGTTTGCGTTATTATTGCCGTAATAAATTTCCCCCAACGCAAAATTACGACAAAAGTACGACATTGTCCAAGTTTGTCTCGTATATCAAACTGGATATAGGACCACGTGGTTGACCTTAGTGTGGGTGTTTCAGTAGTTTAACGCAGATCCAAGTCGGTAATGAAGAATTGAAAGGTGATCGTAAAGTTTTGATCTCGACCTTCGCGTGCGACACTTCTAAGTAGTATGTACTTTTGTATATATGTATGTATGTATTATAATATAAATGTGACATGTTTAGACGCATGAAAATGTCAATTTACAGTGCGGTCGATGTATGTACATATGTGAGAAAATTATGGATTGTTTTCCGCAGTAAAATATAAAATTATTGTGATCGCTATTGTGACTGCAATTCGCTGAAAAGTGTACGATTCTAGTGTATCTTTCTGGTCTGAAGTCGGGACATGGAACTCTGGATGGTTATCTGGTGATTTATGAAGCCCATGCAATTCGAAAGCGGTGTGGTTTAAAAATATTGTATTTTATTTCGAATGGCTCTTCCATTCGCATTGGATTCGATGCGTTAAATTTACATTAATGTGGTCACGAATTTCTGTGGTTTTTGTATTCGCTCACCCTTATTTCCGTTGTATTGATCTATGGAAAAAACTTTTATTTTTTATATACATATGTATATATGTATGTATAAACTAGTCATACTCAAATTTGTCCGGGTATATTTTAGTCTTTCTTAAATACTCATTCTACTGTACTTATGGCGAAAGTCGTACCATAATTCGTACCACTTTCATAATCATCTTCAAAAGATTTCCCATTATACGTTATTTATTTACAAATTTGCCATAGTGACTTTACAGATCAACTCCAAGTCGTCACTATGGCTACATAAAAAGAAAATTAATTATTATTATATATAAATAAAAAAAAAAACAAATATAAAAATACAAAATTGTAAAAACATGAAATATAAAAATATAAAAATATGAAAAAATACAAAATTGTAAAAACATGAAATATGTATGTAGCTAGTATTGTACCCGATGACATACATATCATCGCAAGGCTGTTGGCATAAGTTATTAAATAAATAAAATTAAAAGAAATGTGTCGTCGGTCATGTGTTCGATCTCCACGCGGTCGAATTTTTTTTTGAAATACCTTTTAAATATATTTAATTTAATATTTATATTTAATTGTTTAATATGAAAAAAAGGTAAAAACTACCTACATGTAAACAATATAAAAAATCAATTAATTAAATAAATTTTCAATAAATGGCGGTAAATTCTCTGCCTCGAGGAAACAATGGTAGTAATTAGTATATATATAGCAATAGTATATATAGTTTTTTCTTACGTTTTGGCAGTGGTTTAGCTGTGACGTACATATGTATGTCGAATCGAAACGACTATTGTAGTACGGTGAGCGTTATCTTAGACATATAGACATACCTATTTCACATCTGAAAAACATTTTACTCACATTATATTTTAATAAAAATGAGTATTAATAACGTGTCAAATATGCAAATGCTAATAACCGAACATTTTTATATTCTAACGCATTTGATCTTTCAATTTATTTTGATATCAGTAAAATGAAGGGTCATATTCAAGAGCCTTTCTTGCAATTTATTAAGAAATTGAAATAAACGCCAATATTTTTCCATGAAATGGTTAACTACGGTTGAATGGTAAAATGGCAAAAAAATTCACATGATTTTTGTGAAATATCACAGGTTCAGCTATACGAAGAAGAAATGCATAAAAATACACACACACACGTATGTACAATGTATGATCAAGTCAATTCATGTAAATGGCAAAAATGCAAAAAAAGTAAGGGTCGATTACAATCAATTGACGTAGATTTGCGCGTTCGTCGATATAATCAGATACTGTTCAACCGCTTGACCTTTAACTCTGTACTGGTTAAAGGCGGCAACATGTATAATTTCAGAGATTTTCTTTTGCTATACCTCCGCAGTGTTGGATAACCGCATAGCTGCCGATAATTTCTTGTACATAATCGATTTTTAGTTCGTAAAATACGGAAAAAGGTGGTAGAACATGTTTTGACGGTCAAATTCAAAAGTAACGAGGAACATATTATGAGTATCGTTCAAACCAGTTAACGTAGACAGTAAAAAAGTTTGATTGACATAAAAGTTAATCGATTTAAATACAAACGGTATTGTATTTGCATGTGGTAGGTTTGAACGGTCTGAATTGTGCAGGAGCGGTCAACGTGCGAATGGTAAACAACTTAAGCAAGGACAATCACACCCGCAGGGAAGTCAGTGGACCACGAAATTGGCAGACGGTTTGTCCCCACTTCTGCCCATCCAATCGTACGATTATCTTATAAATAATTGAGAGACACTGAAGTTTTGGCGGTCGAGACCGACTAGACCGGTTTTTGGATCAGATCCGAAGTCAACTTCTGCAAGGGCGATGATAATCAATATGTATATGCAAGGACAACAAATTCTGAACCTGGTATGAAAATCAGTATGAAGATTTTCCAGATGTTATGATTCGCAAGTGCTAAAATGCTTATCCAGTGTATAAATTTCAAGTGAAATGCATCTTTCGAGTCGTACGTGATAAAAAAGCAATTCAGTGTAACGGAAAAGGTTTCAATTACATACGTTCTTCGAATGATCGACAAGGTGCTTAACAAGTTTGACAGCAATTATTTATTTATTTAAAGACAAACGAACGATAATTGAACGAAATTGATCATTCGAATTTTAAACCCTTTGGATGTGGTTATATTTTATGCTGTGGACCGGTTTCGATAAACGAGATTCTTAGTGTTCGAAACGATCAGCGCGCGTTTCGATCATACAGTAACATTGCCAAATTGAGGATGTAGCACGATATTTTTAATACATTACAAATAAGAGTTTTGTTTAAATATTTACAAAAGTTCGGATGTGAACAACCCTCGATAGTATCTATGTATTTGAAGATTATAAGAAGTATAAAAACAAAATTTGATAATGAAACATACTGGATATGAGAGTATATTCGATACAAATTGAGCGCAAATGTAAGGAATCTTTCTCAAGACAAAAGTTCTACTTTCGGTTGTCGGACTTTGTCCAAAATTTTTTTATTGCTCAACATCACTATACATATTATAAACATAAGATATCAAGAAGATATAAATATTTGAAAAGGTCAAAATAAAATAATGAAATATTGTTTTAAAAAAAATGATTACTTGCGGTTTACGAATTCTAACCAAAACCTAATCAACCTTAAGTTAGTACATAAAGAAAACAAATATTAATTTTCAGCTTGATACGTTTAGTGGTATGGAAAAATCGCGGGGTCACAACATTTTTGACTTTTCTAAGTGGAAAAAATCCCACTTCCGGTTTATTAAATATAATGATTTTTTTATTATTTTCATAACATTGATACAATGATTATACTTGAATTTTCTCGTGAAGAGCACACATATTTAAAGGGTCGAAAAAAATAGTGGAAGAAAAATCGAACAAGAACTTTTATATACATATAACATGCTATTAAGTTTAAACTTCTAGATATGAAATTTCAGTCCAGTACACTGACACTGAAAGGTTTCTGAGGAAAACATAAAAAACCTAGATGCTCTAGAGTAAAAGTACTACATACTTCTGGTTGAGGTAAAAATATTAGGGTATAAAATTTATAATTTCTATTACATATAAAAAAATTGTCTGATTTTTTCAGCGGTTTGGGAGATAATTGAATCCAAAAACTTGAAAAAAGAGGACACAAGAGGTACTATTTCCGGTCAACTTAAAAATTTGAAAACTATAAGTCAAAGTGCTATAATATGGATTACTTTTTGATTCGTATTTTACGCGACTAACACTTGCATTTGTATGTATGTAGGTTCGCAATTCCTTCATTTCAATGATTTTTTTTATTATACATACATATATACATACATATGTATTGTATGCACTATGCATATGTAATTTTTTTAAATATATACATATGTTGAGGCGTGATTTCTGTTAGGTGCGCTTGATACAAGTAAACCGTGAAATTTTACATTTTCACACCTTTCAAGGTGATAAATATAATAATTGAAATGATTTGTTTTATTTGTAATAATATTTGTAGATTGCACGCAAGCGTTATTGTTAATAAAATATTTTACGCAATACTTTTCCAAGACGATAAATAATCTCTCTTTTTTATGGTTTCACTTTACATTTTACGTATTTGCGCCTACTATGCAGAAAATCGATTTTTGTTTTTAAAGAAAATAAAATAATTTGATACGGTGAATTTTATATGATTAAATAAATTGAATGAATATGTATGTCAAGTTCTTTCAAACGCATAGGCATAGATATACAATATAATATAATAATCATTTATGGAATGACTTATAGAATCATTTATAGAAATAAAAATTCATACACAATATAATAACAGTCCTTATTGAATCATTTCCTAGAACGTTATAATTTGTATGTTATAATATAATATGTACATATGTACATATACACACATAAGTAAATACGTGGATAAAAAAGGGTAATTTTATAATGATGGCACCAATTTATGTATGTATGAAACATACATATGTATGTAAAGGCAAAACGTGGTCAATTTTTAAAATAATTTTTATAAGCCTTTTATCCACAGAATACTTAAAAAATCTTTTTAGTTTGATATATTTTAGCGAAGTCATAAACGAACCCCAGTTATGGCCGTAATCGGAGTCCTATCATTTTTTAATGACTTAAATGCTTTGTCTGGGTATGCATGTATATACTATATACATACATACATACATATTTATGCATTTATGTACTTAAAATATTATATTATATGGAAGTAGATAAGTTATGATATTTTTTTTAGCCATTTTCGGTAAAAAGTGTATGAATTCGGTTCGATCGTAAAATTAAATTTGTTGGACGTGCATTTGACTGTAAATTTGAATAGGATCTAATTTTAATATATTCAAATCCACGTTAGATGTTTTATAGAACGTGTTGGCTATCAAAATTGCCAGTGTTAACATTGGCATTACATGCGAGAGTCACGTGTCAACAGTTGGCCAGTCAGTGTGCACTAATTTGCAAGGTCAAGTGCTGTATATGCACACGACGATCCTCATGTATTATGTATTTCAGTATGCATCATTTTATACACGGAAGTTGTGCAATAGCACTGCACCGGTCTGGCAGGGTCAGTTGCATTAGCGTGATTCATACTAACAAAATTGCCATAAAGAAAAAATTATTACACCCTTTCCCGCCTACGTACCTAACCCTTAATAGTATCGACGAGTTATGCACACGATGTTGGATTGACCGTGAATATTTTACCGCCGGCGAATAATATCGCCGGGGGATTTATGCATAAATTACCATAAAAAAACTTAATTGAAACATATTCTTAAATAAAAAAAATCGTTTTTGTGCATGCTCTTGTATCTTACACGACTATTTGTCAAAAAAAGAAACACGCAGACATATTTTTAATATTAATTTAGTTGTCTGTAATACGACAGTTTTCTACATATATATGTTTTATATAGTATGTCAAAATATATTATTTTGACCCGTTTATATTTCATAAAAATTTTATCGATATAAATCAAATGGTTGGAGGCACGGTACATTGCTTAAAATCGATTTTTTTTATTTAACGTTCCTTAATACGCGCAAGTTTTCCACTGGATTCACTGTGGGAATTACAAAATTTACATTTTTCGCTCCGGCTTTCTGTTCATAAAAGGATGATTTATACAGATACTGATCGTTACGGACTATTTATTAAAGATATTATTCCGTTTCGTAGAGAGGCTTCATCAAAGAATTTCAAGAAAATCATTTGATGAATGGTTTCTGTATGAAGCTAAGACAAGCGTGAGTCTAAAGATTTTTTAAAATATACCCATGTGTATATAAATTCGTATTAATAATCGATGATCTTTTAGGGATTACTTAATGTCTTAGATGAATTTCTAACTTTCTATTTCAGATCAAGATCAGATGCTAAATTGGTTCTAGCATCTATTATGTAAGATTGGCTAAATCTTACATAGTAGTTTTTTTTTAAGATTAGTATGGTAATCTTTGTCTTAGTAAAATATCAGATAACGATAAAATCACACTTTCAATCGTTCTAAAGCAGTCCTTTAGCTGGTTCAATCTGTCAAAATCGGCTATTAACTAGAAATTTTAGATTTACATAGTAGGCAGTTCCGTATCTGTGATTTTGACGCCCTCGGCAAATATCAAATAAGCGCTCATTTATGTCTGTTTTTTAACAGCTAAATGGCAAAAACATAATTAAAGAAATAATTTTATTATGAAAATTATTTATTGTATTGAAATTACGTTATACAAAATTAAGATTTTTTTAAAACAATAAAAATGTATATATATAACATAAATTTAATATATAATTTCGAAAGAGACTTTGTAAGTTTGTAAGTATTGTTAGTTAGTAATCGAAAACATACCAATTTCTATGACGATTCGATATATATTTTTTTCGATTCAAATAAATTTAATAAAAAAACAAACGAATATTTACTATTGGAATCGCCATGTTTAAGCTGTTTATATTACAAATACTGAGCGAAGCCGGGTAAAACGGGTAGTTTATTATAAAACATTATATTTATTCGTGGTACCAATTTAACTACTTATTTATTTTATTTATTTAATATGCTTGGGGGAGGCGGCAAAGCCGATAGACCCAAGGGGTTTGATCAAACATATTCTAACAAATTATACATATGTACATATATGCAATTAAAATGAGAAAAATTAAAATACATAAAAAAAACAATATTAAAATAAAAATATGAGAGCAAAAAAAAATATAAAAAAACAGAATTACGATTATGGGAAAGAAGAATTACAGAAATCCTTTAGTGTTAAAAAAAGTATCAAGCTTGTTCTTAAAAATATTAAGTTTATCAGAGGTTACTAAATCATTGGGAAGACTATTCCAAACCGAAACCACTCGTTTGAAAAGAAGGAATCTCTGATCAATTTATTAGATTTTTCTTTTTGGAGTTTAAGCGAGTGACCTCTGAGATGAGTGTTTACGTTGAATGTGTTTACGTCACGTTGAAGATTAGACATATGACAATTATAGTGATTATTAAGTATTTCATAGACTTCGATTAAGTCAACTCTAGTTCTTCTGGTCTCCAATGTAGTGAGATTCATTCTTTTCAATCTTTCGTTATAAGAAAGTGATTTGAGTTTAGAACGAATCTTTTTAATTCTCCTTTGAACCCTTTCAATACATGTAATATCCTTTTTAAAATGAGGATTCCATATGTTAAAAGCGTATTCTAGTCTAGGTCTGATGAAAGTTTTATAGATTTTTCATAAAATAGTTAAATTTAGAAAATTGAATACCCGCCTTATAACATACAAAAATGAGTAACTTTTGTTGACAATATGATAATTACACTGTTCGACAAATGACGACTTTTTTTTTGGTTCAGAGACAAGATATGACTTTTCTTATAGAATTATGCCCAGTGAACACGAATCTGGTAATAAAAAATGTTGATTGGCTAGAGATTCGAGATTTGGCTCGAGAATATAAAACACATACATATATCTCCGAATCTTGAGCCAATCAACATTTTTTATTACCAGATTCGTGTTCACTGGGCATAATTCTATAAGAAAAGTCATATCTCGTCTCTGAACCATTTTTCGTGTCGAACAGTGTTATTCATACTTTGTCGCTTTTAAATTAGCAAACTCATAAATGATATTGTTAAATTTGAAATCACTCACTAATTTATGTTTAATTGAAAAAGGACTTAAATCAGAAGTGCGATTTTTCAAAAGTTTAGATATTGCAGGTCTAAATAAAAAGTTTTGAATTGAATGCTAAAACTGCAGATTGTAATTATTGCATTGCTAATGAAATATTTCTAAAATCTGAATATTTCACGCAAGTTGAAATTAACGACGTGTCGGCATCGTCACGAATCGAGAGGGGGTTGCATAATAAATGGATCGACCTCGAACGTGACGTACGGCGTCCCTTACGGGAGGACCTATGGTGGTGTGGGTGTTTTTCCCCCGATGGGGTTGGATCGAGTGAGCCGGTGGCCTGGTTCAGTTCCCCCGTCTACGGAGCGCGAGACATAAAATGTTTACGATCGCTGCAGCGGCGACGCATCTTGCATCAGGTAGACGACGGACAGACAGACAACCCATCCTCCCATCCTCCCATCCTCCCATCCTCCCATCCACCCACCTACCCACCCTCATTCTCGTTTTATTCAGTCGCATACGGCGAAAATTGCTCATACCGCTTTTTATGCAAAATGAGATAATACTGAAAGAGTAGGAAATAAAATAGTAGTTTGATATAATACGACCAAATGAACGTATGAAATTAAATTTTCAATTTGAATGAAGAAATTCAACGTATGCACATGAATTTATTTATGTGTATATTTCTTCCTGTATTTGTATTAAGTATCGAATTATTTATGGTTGTGGCTATTTGCAGGTACTGTATCTGCGAATTATTGGCTATTTGCAGGTACTGTATCTGCGAATTATTGGCTATTTGCAGGTACTGTATCTGCGAATTATTGGCTATTTGCAGGTACTGTATCTGCGAATTATTGGCTATTTGCAGGTCCTATATCTTTGAAATCAGGTACAATGCATAAGAAATAATCAAATGACTTGTCTATTTAACAACATCAAAATGAGTTTTAAACAGTTAACGCAAAATTGTTCTGAATTATCGTGATTTGATTATTTGATATTATTATTTGATTATTGAAAAAATTAGCTAATTAGCATTAAAGAGTTTTAATTTTTATGTTTATGAATGGAGTTTGAATGTACTTTTGTATACAATTGAGATATTTTTAATACGCAATAAATAGCTACATATCTGTGGCGTGCCGTTATCTATTTATCTATCTATCTATCTCACCGCCTAACTTTACTTACACGTGTGCGCGAGCAGGATACAAGAGGATGCTGTATGGCATAACTGTGTCTTCTTGTACCCAGCTCGCGCGCATTTACATAAGTAATTTTGTGCGATAATACAGAGATTTCCAGGGCACACTGATTCATACGCCATTTTTTTACATACCTCCTTTACGTTTAACTTTCATCGATTACAATTCAGGAAAAAGTTTGCCTCTTATCCTATCGTTTTCATACTTTGCCATATTGCTCATTTTGGTCATCAATATAAGTTAATGGATCCTCCGCCATTACGATGGTGCAAAAATATCGTGTAAGACGCGTTTGATATCTGCCCGGCGAGATAGTCGTTGACGTTTATCCATCGTTTGTTTATTAGTTTTAAACATAGATGGCGGTAGTAAAATAAAATTATTGTTTGTATTCAAAATAATTCCACTTCCGCGATACATATGTATTGTAATTGAAAATTTCATCGATTTGATTTTTATCGGGTCGAAGAATTAAATAAATATTTTTTAAGTGCAATGATAACATACATAAAACAAGTTCACGTGGTGTGTGCGAGAGGTGTCGCGTAATTATAGGATGCGCAGTTTTCATTGCATCTCGTTTCCCGTTGTATGTATTTCGGTCCGGCTGCTATTTCAGTCCATTTCCCAGTCGTACCAAGACGAGATGCATCCATAGCTTCGACGACGGAACAACTTATTTATATCGGGGCGGTTGAGTTAATCCAGTTTCGTTTCGCGCGCGTGTCTAGTGCAGAAATAGTGCACACGAGTGCATATAGCACCGAACGGCGCACACGATCGCAAATCGAGACATTTAAACGCAAAGCGGGGCGCTCAAGCATACAGGTACGAATCTAAAGAAACATGCAATTAGAAAAATAATAAGTCCGTCTATAAAGAGTATCTCCCTGGTTTTTTTAGGTATATAGCCAAAGGGTGGAAAATTTTTTGATAGATATTCCTTCAAAAGATTTTGTAACATCGTATCACAAAGAGCCGTTGTGGATGTCAATGATATAAGGTATTTATATATTTTGAATACAATGCTTTAAACCAGCGATTTCCAAATTGGGAGGCGCGGACTAGTACAAAGGCGGGCGCGAAAAGTTAGTTTATAACATAACACAATAAAATAATATATACTTAAAATATAACGTTAAATTCAATTCCTGAAACGACTGGTTACAAGAGAAAATTCTCTGATAATGAAGATACTGACGGTGAAGATATGCACATATTAGGAATATAAGCGATAGGGATATTTTTACAAAGAAGTATGTAAAAATATGAGGACAAGAAAATACGATTCATCATATTTAGCAACGGGATTCACAAGCGCTATTATAGATAGCTTGAAAAAACAATGTATTTGGTACGAAATACAAAAGTTTTGGCAACAGATAGTATGATACCAAGATAATTAAAACAGCACTTTGGAACTATATATGTACATATTTTGAATACGTTGGTAACCCATATAATTTATTCAAAGAAAATTAGATCAGTTTAATAAACAGAAGCAAACCTTCAAGAAAATAGTTTCCGTTCTATCAAATGCATTGCTATAATCGTACAAAGTTTCTTAAATAATTGCAAAATGTAAAAAACCACATACAATAGGAGGAGAGACACTAGTTTTGCCAGTGGCTATTGATATGGTTGAAATAATGTTCAGCGAAACAGTTGCGACAAATATCGCTTGCTGATAATACAGTTGGAAGAAGAATTTTATTGATGTCAATTATATTTTTATTTTATTATTTTATGAAATACTTTTAGCATTTTATGAAGTACAGAGGGAAGGGGGGGGGGGAGAGGCACCAACTTGTTTAAAGGGGGAGGCCTAATAGTAATATGTTTGGAAACCACTGCTGCAAACTCTACAGATTCGAACTTTTCAGTGTAATTTTAATTTGTCAATTTTTTTTCAAACTTGAATGTTGAAAAGCTACATACAAACAATGTTGTGATTTAGTAGTAAATCTTTGTTCGTACTGGTAACACATAATTTGTGGCAATGGTCGTAGATGATTTGGTTCACCACAGGATACAGGATATCGAGAAGATACCATAATGTGACCGCGATATCTACAATATAGAGTTATCTTCGCGGTAATGATAAGTATTAAAAAAACGAACCAACTATTTTCCTCTGAAAATGTCCTTCGAATACGGACCTGTTTTATTATAATATTTTTCCTCCGCTGGATAGTGTTTTGAGAGCACGAACGTCAATCGTATCCAATCATCGGAAGGCACATACATACATAGACGTAGAATGTCCGTTTAGTGGGGGTGCGCACACGTTCCGAGTATAAATTAAGCGAATTCGAAGGACAATAACGTGAGGGGTGGCAGCGGGTGGGTACATACAGGGTAGACTGAAAGTGCACATTCGCCGGAAGCGGCCCGTTCATTTCGTAGGTTTAGTGTTGAGACGGCAACTGCCGCGTTGAGCTTTTATGAGTCGTTTCGGTTCAGACGCTTTGTTATATTACCCATGCTTTTAAGGCGAGAGATTACATTCGTAGCACTACGCTACGTGAATACTGCCGTCGTAGATCCACGTCTACGTGAACACACCTGAGTTTATATACATACACACATACGTGTATCGTATCATATAAATCGCTTATTGCAAGACATATACATCTTATGGTTTCATAGTCGATAACAATCGACGTATAGTGGTTTAATATATTTCGGGGAAATTTTGAATTGTTTGTTAGGTGATGTGCTTAAGATTATATAATATTTGATTAAATATGTATGTACATACATACATACATAAATATCATCGTCATGATAATTTAAAACAATTCGCCATCCACTGCTAGATGAAAGCCTCTCCAAACACACTTCGTCTCTGCTTTGCGCAACTTTCATCCATGTCAAACCACACATTTTTCCAATTTCATCCACTCATCTTCTTTGTGGTCGTCTTTGCATCCTTTTACATTCTCACGGGTACCATTCGTGCACTGCTTTCGTTCTTTCTATTAGCTATATGTGACCCACACATTGCCATATCAATCTCGTTACTCACTATTATATCAGCTATCCTTGTCATACTTCTCATCCTTAAGTCATCGACTTTAGAGAGTCTTTAATAAATATTATGTATTAGATGTATTATGAGCATTTATAAGAATTATAAATAGGTTTTTGAGCTCTTTTTCCTATTATGCTGTACATTAACATTATAATAATATAATACTATGATTACTAACCAAATTAAATTAAATGGTAAAATAGAAAATGATCAGCAGATCAGTAGCTATTAAAATAGATATAAGATGTATTGTGAATATAATTTCGTAATAATAAAAAGCATTTAAAAATCAAAATCCAAATACTTCTCACCCAAGTATTCCATTTTCTATTTATTTTGGTTATGCCAAACATACAGCGTTCCATACTTCGTCGAGTGCATTGAACTTTATGCTGAATTTAATTAAATGGTCTGTTTATTTGAGAATTGGTTCGTAATTTGACATATGTATGTATGTATGTACAATATGTACACATATGTGAAGTTATATTGTGCTATTATAACACATAACGCATAACATTCTTGATTTGCTAATTTTGTGGAATTTTTTTTTTTAGATAATTCCTAAATATCGACTAGCTGTTTCTAACAGCGGACAAAATAAGCCAATGAAACGTGATCGGGATTCGATTCTGAGTTCAATATATGTACATACATACATACATATGTATGTACTATAGTAATGTACATAAAAGTAAATCTTTAGTATAATAATGCTTCATTATTATGAATTAATTAAAATTGATTGAAATCATGATTCTAATAAAGCAATAAAAATATAGTAATAAGTGGTGTAAATTTTGATAGTCTATCAATGCACCAATTCCGATGTTCATGAATAAAGCATAATTTTAAGGTGTTATTAGAAGAATTATTATTTTATGGTAGATTTCTACTAAATTATTCATTAATAGGGGGCATGAAAAATAATTAAATCTGTAAAGCCAACTGAAAGAAAAATACACAACCGCATTCATAGATCGTTCAATGTGATATAAAAATAGCAGACAATTTTTTAAGGTAATAAAATTTACATAAATAAAAATTTGCATTTGAAAAATCGTAAAATTTTTAATCTAATAAATAAAAAGCAAAAATTTATATATCGGTATAACATTCTTAGGTTAACCGATCGGCAGTCACGCCGATCCGAGAACGCATTGTTAGATCCAATTGAATGTGCAACATCACGAGTGCGGCAACATTTAATGTCCCAGTAAATCTTTGTTCAATATGCTGGAATCGAAAAGTGGGAATTCGAATAGCTCGAAGGCTTCACTATCGCATAAATATTTCTCATGCGGTGTATAAGAATATTGAGAACGAACGATCTTTCCTTTCAACTCTCTCGAGACGCAATGGAGGTGCGAAAAGTGCATTGCAGAAATTTATATACATACAGCCATTTATACACAAAGGTGCATCCTGATAATATAATATACGATAGTTTTTCAGTGTCGTTTTACGATCAACTTAGTTTCATATTGTTCGGTATGAATATTCATGTAAGACGGGCGCTGGCGTTCGCAACGGCACGAAACAATAACGTTTTTTATGCGCGTTATAATGCGTTTGTGTGAAATAATGAAAGGGGTTGCAAGAAAACAGCCATAAACTCGTGGGAGGGTTATAAAACCGGTGGGAAAATGGCGAAGAAAAGCGGCTACTCCAACAACCTACCCCAAACCGAAATTATTCGCCGAAACGATCGAGTCCTCCCTTAAAACCGAGCTTTTATTGTTCGCTTTAATCCCTATACTGGAACTTTTATAAGTTTGAACCAAGCACAATTTTGCACTAGGAAGGGTAGTTCTGGGGCGAAAGAAACACACCAGCTTAACAATTTGATTTATCAAAGATCTGATTTATCTGATGTTTTTCCCACTTTTTCTGTTCAAATCAAGTTGTTGAAGAATTTCTTTTTCTTTTGGTGTAATTTTAAAAAACAGTCTACATTTAAAAATAGTAAGTATCTACCATATATACATATTATATCGGTCTCCGTGACGAGAGAGAATGTTAAATTACAGAAAACGCAAATATCGGAAGGCAAAGATCGAAAATCGAAAGATCTTAAGTCGAAAGATCAAAAATAATGGTGCATGGTAAACGGTACATACTCACTTAATTTGCGCGAGCAGGATATAACAGGAACAGGAGGAACAGGCTTTTCCTCCCGTATTAATGTGCGCGCGCAGAATACGGGAGGAAAAGCATGTTCCTTTTGTTCCTGTTGTATCCTGCTCGCGCAAATTAAGTGAGTATGTACGTGAGTATGTACCGCTTACCATGCACCATTTTTTTTTTGATCTTTCGACTTAAGATCTTTCGATTTTCAATCTTTGCCTTCCGATATTTGTGTTTTCTGTAATTTAACATTCTGTCTCGCCACGTAGACCCATATTATATATATATATACATATGAAACTTACAGGAGTTAGCGTGTGTATGTCCACGATGGTTTCTGTAAAAGAAAATCGCCCAAAAATGGGAACGGAAACCGGAAAAACGGGAATGGGTGGCTTTGCAACGCAATAATTTAAAATGTTTTCGCGTCGTCACCTGCGTTGTTAGGGTAAAATAAACAAACAATTGAATAATTTCAAATGTGTTCGCCGCCTGCGTTTTCCGCTGTTAAACACTGGATAAGTCAGATTACCACGACTTTAACTCGGGAACGGGAATTGCATGCGTTATTATGGCATTGCAACGCATGCCGGGTTCAGCTAGTATAAGATAAATTTAGCTAATTTTATGAAAATCTGCAATGGAGTGTAATTTTGAAAGGTTTTATTTGTTTATGCATGCGAATTTTATAAAGCTACACGAAAATCGAATAAAGTTGCATTGCAGCGGTAATATTTTACGACATTAGAGTACACCAAAGTCATAAAAATCCCGTACGACCAGACTTTGAGATACTGTATTTAAACTAAAGAAAGAAAAATCATTCATTAGTCTTCAAAATGAGATATAAATATTTTATATACGTATGTTTTTCGTCCATTCGTCTGTTACAAATACAGTAATATGTGCATACATATGTAAATAATCACTGCTTGTGTTAGCTTGGTTGTTATCTCAGTCGGCATGTCGAATAACGATGTATAAAATGTACTAGTGTTTTGTCTCGTATTTTAAAAGTTTGAATTTTCAATGAAACAAGCTCATACATATGTATGTACATATATTCATATGTAAATATATATACATATGTAAATGATAAGCCATGTGGTTTATCATTTAATCTTTCGCGACATTGAATAATGAAATGTGACATCATGAATGGTTTTATTGTACATATTTTGTAATGTCTTTAATATTTTTTGTACAATTTTAGGTGATCATAGTTATTATACATTACTCTCATTTAATTTTATATGTATTGTGCAAAAATATATTATTCAAAATACATATTATTATTAGTCAAAAGTAAAGATGTTCAATACGAGTTTCTAGTTTATTGTATATTACGGCTATATATAAAAATAAATATCAAAACATTGTGAGTGTGCGTGTTTCAATGTGCACAATATTTATATAATATATATTCTTCAAATGTACATATGTGCAGTTGAGATGCAGTTGTCCGTTGGCAATGCAAATTAGCAGTGTTTAATTGACACCGGTACTCGACGCTGCGTATGGAATGTGCAAGTGGAAATTTCCTTTAGCGTTCGCAATCGCATAGTTAAAATTGTATAATTTCGACACGGTTACAGTTTGAGAAGCGTAGCCCTTCAATGAAACGGGTTAAACCGATTAGTGTGTTTTGCTCACTGGGTCAAGTGCAAGCGCAATACGAATGCACATTGCAACTTTGCGTTTAAGATAATCGTTTTCGATATTAGGCAAATTGCAGGTTGTACTTATAAATTAAATTTTAATATACAATAATTATAATAATTTTATTTAATAAATTTATTTTACAATAATATGTAAATATAAATAGATGCTTGAAATTTTCAAGCTTTATATGTATATATGAAAAAAATCAGGTGCTCATTTCCTGAGTTGATTAATTAAAATTTACAATTTGAAATGAGAAGGTCTGTTTAGAAACAAGTGGATTATTACATTACAATGACTGCGATCGCTCAATGTAATAATAATAGAGAAGCCTTGTCCGTGACCCTGTCGATCGATAGAATCTCATGTTGTAACTTCAGTGTCAGAGCAATTGCAACAATGCTTCATCGACTGAAATTGCATCATTGCTTCCCAAAGTATTATTATTTTCAAAATCAAAGCAATGATAATTGAATCAAGAATAGTTTAAGTTTGTATACGTATATACATATGTATGTATATACGTAAATATTTACTAAGATTTCTGATTTCCCGGACTTTTTTAATTCCCGGGATACGGGATGGAGGTCAGGATCGTTCCCAGGATCCCAGGACATGTGATGTATTTTTTTTTTCATGTAAAAGTGTCAAGTGTTAAGGATAATAAAATATTTAAATGATAATCTGAAATCCCATTTATAGATTTGGAACAAATATTTCTTAGCAATGGAAAAAATCTCTTTCAGTTTCGGTCGAAGTTGGTTTTATAGTCAAAAGAGATGAAAATATTTTTTTAAATTATCTGTTTTTATATGTACCTACCTATGTTTATTTCTAGCCTCCGATATGTGTAGTATGTGTTCATAATAGAAAATTTATGGTTTGTGGTAAATTACTATTTAAAATATGAAATTGGCAATAGTTTAAAAGTAAATGACGTGTAAATTTCTGATCAGTTTGAGAAACATTAGTTGGAGACGCGTGTATAGGTGCATTAGCAGTAGCTATGTACGTATACGTACATATGTTTGCCAATAAACATTGTCGCACGTCATGAGTCTATTGTAACTCAACTTCTGCTATGAGGATATCCGTCAAATGTGGCTAGATGATAAAATCTGTATCAGTACTCCATTTTCATTAACAAATGTCAAAAAATAAATCAAATACCAGTGGCGTAGCGTGAATTCCAGACGATCGTCGATCTTTTTTATTATTAAAAGGTTTTTTTTTTAAGCACGAACGGAAATCAAGTACCTGATTAGGCAATGATTATTCAAAATCATTGTCATATTAGTTGGCTAGAGATTTGGCTTCACAATATACGAGTACACATATGTAAATCGTCATCTGATAATTGCTTTGCAGGAAAGCGAACTTTGAAACAATGTTTAAATAACGTGATACGAACCTTCATTTGCAATAAGGTTACGTTTATTGCCGCATTTAAAAGTGATTAAAAATTATTTTAACGGATCCTGGAACCGTGTATCATGACTAAGTTCATCAAAATGCTTTTAGATAAGAGATTGGCGATTCAATTTCAATTTTGGCTTCAGCCCTAATATTGTTACGAATTCTTCAAATTTATTTCTAAAATTACTGATCTCGCAATATCCATTTCTAATCATAGATTGAGCACTGATAACTAAAGAGCGGACCAACTTTGCGCCGTTCATTGTTTAATGTTCGTCGTACTTTGTTCATTTTTATGATGAACCTTTTTTTATGATCTCTAGCTTTGTAGTTTGCCCTGTTTCTTGGAAAATAGACCCAAAACGCCCTGTTTCCTGGAAAAAGGACGCTTCCGGTCCTACATCTACTGATAACATCAGCGTTTATTGATTGAAGGAGCTTTGAAAAAAAGTTGGGAAACTGAAGAATTTTTCAAGAACCACGAGTAGGAGAATAAATTCTAAACTTTCCATTTTATTTTTTAGTCACTTTTCTTCTGATTGTTCATAATTTACTTTTTAAAATTATTTGTATATGTACATCTATATATCGAAGTGCATTAATAGAGTCTAATCTGGACGACCAACAAGCAGTGCACAGTCTGTTTAAAGTAATTGATGGTGAATTTTCCTTAAACACTTCCCACCTGTTAAAGTTGACAGCGAAAAAATTATAATTTTGTAAATTTTATTGGTTTTAACGCCTCGTATAATTTTATTTTATTGTTTTAACACCGAAAAAATATATACAAGGATATGAGATAATTCTCAGCTATACGTACATAAAGCGAGATGCAAATATGTAGGTTGAAAAATAACAGAGGTTTTTAAAAAAAATATTACAAAGAAATTACAGAAAAACTTAAAAAATCGTGAAAAAGGCACGCCACTTTGGGGCGCCCCTCAAGTCTCGGCGCCCCCCCCCCCCATTGCGGGGTCTGCAATGTATCTCATTATCTATACTAAGCGAGTAATTATCTCATTATCTATACCAAGCGAATCCTTGTGGGTCTATCGGCTTTGCCGCTTTCCCCATGTATTCTAATAAATAAATAAATAATATAGGCGTATTTTCTATATCGCCAAATTAGTGAATTTCCCAAAGAGCAGCCCGTTTAGATAATTACACGTGCTATTGTATATAACAATACATACATATAGTTATATGTATGTATATCTAACTAACTAATAACTTTAAAATATAGTTATTTATTATTACTATGAGTTTTCGGTACACGCATAGTAATGCAATGATCGCCGTCATATAAATTGGACAGGATTATCGCATAGACTTATATACTACATATGTATGTAAATGATGTGCAAATTATCATTTTCAACGAGAAATGTTATTATTATAATACGTCTAATTATGTTTATTTATTACGTACTACATAATATGTTATAATAATTTATTTTACAACGTATGCATTTGTGCTATAAGGAAGCCGATAGATAGATATGCGACATGTGACAACCGCAAATATGTTACTTCTAGCAATGTTTTGACACAAAATATAATGATAAACATATTGTATCTCGTATAGTACATATGTATGTACAAATTTAATTCTGCAACGATGAATTTTATAAGGGTGTAATAGGAAAACCATTTATTTGCGTAGACGAACTTCTTACCCCGTAAACTTTATACCACGTTTTAGAAATAGGAGAAAAATAATTACGAAATGTTGGTTTATGACGTTTTATATACATATGTATGTATATATGTATCATAAAATAAATGACCACTATAAATAAACGATAAACGTGTCAAATAAATACAGTAATTTGCATCCAAAGTAATAATATTTAGATGATGTCTCTCGATAAGTGAATATGTAGAAAATGTCAACTTTATTGAAAAATTGCAATATTTTTCAATGGACTTGTCCGTCCGTAAACAACTAATTTGCGGAGATCGTTTGACCTGATAGATGCGGAGGTGTACGTAGCCGGTGGTTAAGTGTAATAATAATATGAATAAAGACAAAGTAAGTCCGAGGATTCGTTATGAATTTTAAACGAACCTTAATCTTGATTTTATGCCTCGGAATAAATATCATAAATTAATGCAGAAAGATGCACATGAAAAACGATATTTTGCGTTATTAATCAGCCACACCTTGTTCGGGTGAAATTATTATTTTATTTATTAACTCTTCAGTATAAAAATATTCTGTCTCAGTTATTGCAACGATAAGCAACTTGAAATATGCATAATTCGGGTAATGTTTGCGTTGCCCGATTCTTTTATTATGCTAACGATATGTACCCAAGCGATTTTTGTAACATCAAATTGAGATGATTATTTTCGGCTGGCATCAAATTTAATAAGGCATAAGAAATTTTCTGATTATTAAAATTAAAATTAATCGGCGAAAAATTCTGCATGTAGGTATACAAGATTTAAAAGAAATGAATAAAAAAATCGTTAGCAATTTTGTTTCTACTTTTTAATCGTAAATATGACTAGTTTTTACAAACTTTCTTTTTTTATGTTTAATAATACCTATATATTTTCATTTTGAAATATAAATTCAAGTTTTACATATTTTACATATACATACGTATGTATATGTATGTATGCTACGATACAAATATTGATTTTAGCATGTATTTTAGATCTATCAATTTCAGTTCAAAAATGATAATAGATATTGAATATTTTTAAGATATGAAAACCAATATAGAAATACGCAATGTGAGATTCGTTTATTTAATTTAATTGCAAACGAAGCGGTTATATATATATAGACATGAATCGTTGTATTTGAAAGTGGCAGAAGTCCAATTTTCAATTCCAAAAACACTATTTCTGTTCGACTTAATTCAGAAATTGCTACTACTTCTTTTAGTTCGATATCAGAATCTCGGAAAAACGGAATAAACGTATTACAGGCAACATTATACGTAGAAAGTAAAACATTATATTTAATGTTTTGCGAAATATTTCTCGAAATGAAGAAAAGTGGACTTCTGCCACTTTAAAATATAACGGCTCATATGTACTTCATATAATGTTATTATACATAGAAAACACAAGATCGTCTTCTACGTAAGTCATATACAATTAAATAATTAAGATCGTAAAGTCATAAGTATTAGTTTATGCCTCAATATATAATTTTGAAACGTGATGCCGCTAGTGATAGTTATAAAGACAATTATATACTCTTTCCAATTAACGCGTTTCACAGATTTGCATATGCTCTTGAGACTTAATTGATGCAATAACTCAGATCCGCCACGTTGTTGTGTAGACGTTTTTCCGGAAAATGCAGGTATCCTCTCATTGAGAGATTTTCTAGTGAGATTGACGAAGCCTATCATTAGAGGATAATTGAAATTTGCCGCTGTTTTGTCGCACGTGTAACGGCGAGCAACAGTGTTGCTCGAAATCGACACTCGTTATAAAAAAAATAGAATACAAAATGGCGACTGAGCTGTTGGTAATTATTTGTGCTTAATGACTGGCAAGGTATAAAAAGATGGTCTATTCGCAGTTCAATTAAGGTTTATCTCGATTTGTTCGCATTGCGTCCGCCTTCGTAGGCTTAAACGTTTTCTTGATGATTCTCTCTCCGTTAACACATTGCGGCTAACGTGTAATTACAATTAATTTACAGGGAATGCACTCGATTAAAATGTCTTTTCCATTTCAACATAATAAAGCAACGTTAATTAATTTGTAAAGCATAGACTGAACCTGAATGATGAAGTACAAAATCATGGACTATTTACGAGGGTTGCTTAAACTTATTATTGATCTAAGTGCAATTTTTAAGAATTGAAATACATCGGCTTTTTTCAATGCATTCTATGTATAATAATTGTACATAATATTGTACATAGCAATACAAACTTGCTTTTGATTTTTACTATTAAAATACGATTTTGGAGATTTTGGGGACTATATTTTAAAAATCGTTGGTATATAGAATGACATAAAACTGATTTTGGATTTTTGGACTTAGGCCTTTTTTATTTCCGGTATCTTAATACCGGTTCTTAAACCCTATCTATAGAATCTAATTTAGGTTAACATTTCGATCAAAAACCAATTCATACCGATTTACAAATTAATACATACATACATATGTAGGTATAATCGTATGATCTGTGCTTATTTACAACCTCCGTGTAGTCGTATAGAAGTTTGAAATTTATGCATTTTGATTTATTTGCATTAAAAACAGTTTAAATAGATAAAATTATTAATTAAATATAAAAAGTATTATACGTGCTGTGAGCGTAATATTACATTAAATCACACACTATTACTTCATATATAAACAGATAATTCTATAGGTCAAGGGCTATCGTTATCGCACGTTATCTTCAACCGCATATATGTACATATCTACATACATATGTATGAACATCTGCAAAATACACACATAGTTATTTGCGCAAATTAAAACGCAGCAGAATTGCATTAAAAAGTATGACATCACACTAAATATTCAAGTACTTTTATACCAGGGTTTTCAAATTAGAAAATTCAAATATATTTTAGAGCAAATTAAATTCACTGTATTAATTAAGTCGATTGGAACCCCGATTATGCAATATTATGAATAATTTGATCATTAAAAACGACCGTTACGATTCGATTAATTGGTTGCGAGATACGCATGGCGGTACACCCGTGCACTTATATAGTATATACTTTACGATATTGTTGCAATGTGTATCTTTGTTGTTATTCAGGTAAAATGTTGCGGTGAAATTTGCAAAAGCTCGCCGGGAGCGTAGCGCGTTAGATTTCCTCCCCATAACTCATACTAAATGCCATCACACACTCGCGCCAGCTTCCATCACGTGTTAGCCTGTAATTTTATTTTCAATCAGTGCATCGGAACGATCTTAGTGAGATAGCCGCAAATTGACCGACCTTCGGCGAGGCAGATGCTCTAAATCTGCGGCTCGCTGTCAACAGATCAATCAATTGATTTGGGACGAACGTGCGGTGCGATAGCGATTCTATCTACGAATGATCATACATTGTTTTAGATCTATGTATCTACGAATGATCATACATGTACATAAATACATAGCGGTAAATAATATTTCTACACACATGTGACTATTTTGAAAAATACTGGATTCATCAGTAAGCTCATCCAAAACATATGATAGCACGCTCGATTATTTTTATTGAGATGTATCTATGTATAATTGAATTTTATGATAAATAAAAATTTGTTTATGATTGAGTGAATATGTACATACATAGGTATTTAAATTTCGAAATTTAGTGGTTTCGAAACCGGGATTATAACACTCTCAATAGGGGATAAATGAGATTCAAACTTTTAGAGGTAATTAGACTGACGATAGACCTGTAACATGCTCAAATCGAAATATTTATATATGCATATTTTTTATCATTTCCACATTAAACACAAGGATTTGCATAGACAAATGTGAAAATTAATAATAATAATTTTATAAACTGTAGAGTTTCTTTGCCCGATCTAATGAAAGGCGCCATGCAATGAATTACATGTATGTGTGTATTTATTACAAAGACGTGAAGTGTTACGGTACATAATCGGTAGTAAAATAATACAAAAAAGCGCTGGTAATTTTATTTTGAGATCCAAACACGGGATCAGTCATTTGTAATGATACGCTTCTAAAATTTTAAAGAAAAGCGTTGAAACTGTAATGAGAACGGCAACAAAAAAGTCGTGACAGCTTCGTTTTATCTCACCTGACCATATGTGGTGAGATGTGAGACAGGAAAAAATAAAAAAAACCTACCAAGAGGAGGATCGCTTGCATCTATAACGAGACATGTGTATGTGCTAATACAGCTGCAATTACACGTATCAGACAGGAGATGAATTACAATTATTAAAACATTATATAATTATGTATATAATATATGTATATTAATACAATAAACGCTTGCTATATATAATACATATGTAAAGAGTAATAAGTATCGCAATGCTAATATCAATTTTGTAATATACATAAATGCGGAAAAGAAAAGAAAGATATTATGCAAAGTATAATATCAAAATTATTATATTGCACTTTAATAAAAAGCGTCGTAATGCGAGATTAAGTACGTTTTTATAAAATTGTAATATACAAATAATATATCGCGTCTTATTATATTAATAACTATGTACATATTCATCCTATTGCATCCATCAATTGCATTGAATTTTATTCCAATGAAAATTAATTTGTGTATAATATGTATATGTTTATATTTGTAATATTAATTCAAGTTATTCAATGCGGTGCTTGAGGGAGTTTTCAGGAACTTGGATTGGGATACAGCCGGAGTAAGCATCAATGGTCGCTTCTTGAGTCACCTTCGGTTCGCAGACGATATAGTTTTAGTAGCTCGTGATTCAGCTGACCTACTTATCAGACTAACACAGCTGGACAGAGAAAGTAGAAAAGTAGGATTAAAAATTAACGTAGATAAGACTAAACTAATGTTCAATAGTTATTGCATGCCTGATAGCATCCCCTTAGATGATAAACCAGTAGAAGTAGTAAATAATTATTTGTATTTAGGTGAAATAATTGACATGTCTGGTAGTAAAGATGAAGAGATAAAGAGACGTATGAAATTAGGATGGAGTGCATTTGGATGGATGAATGCTGTTTTTAAATCAAAAATGCCACTCTGCCTGAAGAAAAGGATCTTTGATCAATGCGTTTTGCCAGTGATGACGTATGGATGTGAAACTTGGACACTGAACGCCAAGATGCTAAATAAAATCCAATGCACTCAAAGAAGTATGGAACGCTGTATGCTTGGCATAACGAGGAAAGACAGAAAGCGGAACACGTGGGTGAGAAGCATGACAAGGGTAGTGGACATAGTGGATAGAGTGAAGAGATCGAAATGGCAATGGGCGGGTCACGTAGCTAGGAGGATGGACGAAAGGTGGACAAAAAAAGTGCTTGAATGGTACCCGAGAGAAGGCAAAAGAGTAAAAGGAAGACCGCAAGGAAGATGGGTGAACGAAATTAGAAAAATGTGCGGAATGAGATGGATGAGTGTTGCGCAAAACAGAGACGAGTGGAAGCGTGTTGGAGAGGCCTTCATCCAGCAGTGGATGTCGAATGGCTGTAAATGATGATGATGTATATGTTTCTATTGGTGTTATTTATAAAAATATCGTTAAATCATAATCACATGTTTCTCTGTTGTAATACACGATATTGCAATAAAAAAAAAGATCACTAAACTGGACACATTTATAGTTATAATTTAAAAATCAATAATTTCGCAATAAGCGAGCCTGCGAGCACACACATGTAATGTAATTTATTTGTATGCGATTTAACATAAGAGCTATATGTATGTATGTACGTATGTACATACAACACGTATGCACACAAGTAAACATTGGAAATTAATATTCTAAAAGCAAACCCGTGTACATTCTGTTTATTTTGGTTAATTGTCTTAAAAGCCCACTCGTAGTACAAACTTTTAGTGCTAATAACGAATGTAAAATAATATGCAACATTATGTTACAGTCAATGTGATAAATCCGGTTATTGATTATAATCAATTTATGCCATGAATACTAATTTTTTAACCAAACCTTATAAAAATCTAGCTTAAAAAACCTATTTAACGTTACTTTCCACATACATTGTAACTTTCTATATACATTGTAATTTTTTACATACATACATTCCTAACCCGAATAATCGCAGTAATTATTAATGATAACTAGTTTTTTACATTGGCCGTATATATTTTCAGTTAGATTATCGTTTGAAATTTATTAAATTGTAATTACTAGTTACTATAGCAAGGCCAATTTCACAGGGTGTCTTAAAATTCACACTGAATTAAAAAAAAATAAAACGTTGATGAGTGCTATTCACTTGGCAATTATCCATTAAAGTGTCGACATTGCGAATGTAGCTATTTTTCATTTTGATTTTCGCATGTAAATATCCAGATAGTCGGTAGAGGCAATTTGAGTCGCGGTTCAGACTAAGATAAAAGCATTTTTTACTACCGTCGCGTTTGTGTGGCGGCAGTTTTCAATTTTCATTTTTACAATCCGTAATTGCATATTATAAAACACAAACATAAACCGATTGGCGAACCTATATTTTGCATGTGTATATATTTTATGTATGGGTGTGTGTGTGTTTGATGGTAAAAGCGACAGCCATCATTAGAGGTCGTCAAACCATTATGTATAACATGGCGGCGGATCGGAAACGACGATCGTCCCCTTCCTCTCTCTTTTTCCCATGTGCTGGGATCGTTAAAAACGAACGCTTAGTTCACCTCAAATTACTAAACTGATCCTTTGAATTCCTAAAACGTGTATACTACACATTTCCAATATATGTAATAAAATTACTTGTACGCGCGGTTAAGATAGATGGTAAAAATCAAAAAGTTAAAAATAATGTATGTAATGACATAGATTTATATATTTTTTTGGTGTAAATAAACACGAAAGATGATATCGCACAATTTCGCATGATTAAATATTGCTTTAATTAAAATATGTAATACTTACCGAATAAGTCTAGTAGGGGTCAGGGTACTTCGGGTTGCGGAAGTCATCAGAACATGAAGTCACACAGCAGACATCAAATGTAAACGTAGGTATCTATCTATATATATATATATATATATATATATATATTTCTTTTAGATGTTTTCTAAGTCACTACACAACAATAATCTCATTTGAAGTTATATTTAAAATAAATTAGTTAACTTTTAACACTGTACACTACTACCAAACGACGGAATATTTAGTTTTGAAATAAATACTTTGTTTTTAACTATACGTAGCACAACCAATTCTTTTATAAGAGTATTATTATTATTATTATTATTATTATTATTATTAAATGTTTTGGATATCCAATTCAAATGTCATTTTTATCCAACTTCTATCAAACACTCGGGAACAAAAATAAGTATTATTAAATGATAGTAGGATAATGTTTTCCTCTCAAGTATTATTATAGATCGTTGATAAATAAATAAATAAAACATAGATAATATGTGCGATATTTCGAACACATTTGTTTTAAAACAGAATGTTTAGAACACTCATTTTTTCAACGCACTCAACAGTTTTCTTGCTTTAGTTGAAACCTGGATAGAATTCAAATAATCGATGAGTATTATGAAATATTTTGAATAAAATTTTTAAAATTTGTGACTAACGTTTTTTTTTATTATATGTACATTGCAGTATGTATGTATCTTAAAAAAGAAAATTTCTATTTTTATCGCACTGGTTTTTTTTTATAAATCGAAATTTTTGTTATATCTTGTTATATCTTGCAGTCTCTTTGCACAAATGTTCTTTTATCGTATATTCTCTCGGAACATTTCATACAAGTTTGGAGCGTTTTAGTACGCCCCGCTGATCCTTAATCTATGGGACCAATAAAAATATCAAATGTATTTGATATGCTCTAATAAAAATAAAGTAAAAATTAAAAATTAAAGTTAATGCATATATTAATCTAAAGTCAACAATTTTTTTTCTAAAAATTGATATTTTTAATCTAATAAAAAGCGGTTAAGAAGGTGAAGCAAAACGGAATAAATAAAATATTAAATCAATTCACAGAAAAAAATCTAGCCACTTTAGTTTAATATTGAAAAAATGTAGTGTTTTCCAATCAATATTCCTTGGAACTTTCGATTACCATATTACTTTATCAAGGATTACAAAAAATGTTAACACTAAAAAATTACACAAATATACCTTTAATGTTTATGTAAATTCAAATTATATAATGCAAAGGGAAGATCAAATATTCAAATTTGATAAAAAGGGGCTCGATTTTCTCCGTTTTAATAACAAGCCTTTCGCAAAAGTTTCACGTGTAAATCAACCCAAAAGACTATCGTAAAATTGCCCCATGGAAAAAGTTTGGAATACACTATTGCAATGTAAAGGATTGTGATTGCTTTGTGTATTATAAATTAATACTTAAAGGTTTAAAATAGTAAAGATATCGCGTTTCGTTTGATAATCAGAAAAATTGAATCAAGGTACCGTTAAAGTAATTAGTTTTATCGATTGATGTGCAAGAAATTATTTATTTATTTTAATAATTTAATTCATTTCATTTAATCTGGATTTAATTCATTTAATATAACAATCTTCAGCTTGAGATCTCTTCGTGGAGACGGAGGAGTTCAGCAAAATCTATCGTGTTAATACTCCACCGTTAAATACTACATATATACAATACAATAATATTACTACATTATTAAATCGCACTATTTAAAATCATACCTTCACTACAATTGCTATATGAACTCGAGCTTACATCTGAACTAGAAAATAAACAGAGAAAAATTAAAGCACTACGTGAAAATAAAATAGCCCCGATTTGCATTTATACATACATATTTGTGTCTACGTGCAATAAAAGCATTATTTACTTTTAAACATTATGTTGGTATGAAAAGTATTAGGTGACCACGAAAAAAAAGCATAGAAAATAAGACATAATGCCGTAATAAATTAAGAGTTAAATTAAAAATAGAAAAAAATGTTTCATCTACATTTTCAAAGAAAAGGATTGAATTAGGATATATTGAAATTATTCTTTAAATTTTAGGTTTAAAAATATTATTGAGAAAACAATTAGGAATAATATTAGGATATTAAGCAGTTTAAAATTTCGTAAGCAGAAAAACTAGAAACTAAGATGTAATTTTCTATATAAGGCTCAAGTTTTCTTTGGCGAGTTTACATATATACATTTTACATTATATACATTTTATATATGTATAAGTATATCATATACATACAGTATATCTATACATTTTGTAAAATTAGTATTTTTTAATATGATATTACGAAATTATGATTTTCCTTATAAACCGTTTCAGCCACAAATATAAATGTACATATGTATATATATATATATGTACATATTTACAGAAGTGATAGATATATCTCGTACGGGTATGACCTGTAGTTCTATGAATCCCTAATGCAAAGCGGTTATTTTAATTATCATTATTTTATCAATCAAAACTTATCATAATCGACTTATTTAAAATGTAATAAATATGGTTGTTGGTATGTTTTAAGCATAGGTTTAAAATACACACACACACACAAATATATATATATATATATATATATATATATATATATATATATATATATATATATATATATATATATATATATATATATACATATATATAAATTTATGAGATGCAACTTTTACAAAAACAAATACTCTAACGGAAAATCCAAAATTTTGGTTTTCGATCTAATACGCGTATACTTGTTACCGTTGAGAAAAATGTCATCTACATACATATATACTACATATGAATAAAATCGTTTTATTTTATATGTAGGTATGTATACGGCTTACCCAAAATAAATCGTTATAATATGTTTTGTTTTGAAAGTGTTATTTTTCATTAATTTGTACCAATCGACGTATTAAAATGATGATGTAGATATGTAAGTATACTTCAAAGGTGATATATGAATAATAAAGGTATCCATAGGTGTGTAAGAATGATAAGATATTAGTAAATGTACATAAATGTAATGAACTACAACACAAATAGTGCAAGTGTAAAATATAAATATATGTATGTATTTAAATCGCAGGCAATTTGGCTGATTTTGAAACGGTTCTTTTTTCATTAATATTTTGTTATATTACATTTTCAGTTCATTTATTGTTACCAATTTTCAAAATCAGCGTTTATATGTATTATATAAATAAATTAAATTATTTAAACTAGGCATGCGTATTTAATAAAATACAAATAAATAAAAAAAAAGCTGCAAACGAATATCGCGAAATCAATAATAAAAGTATAAATACACACTCGTACTTAACAAAACACGTTATTAATAATTGTATTAAAATATAGTAATATTGTGATTAGTTTACAGTACGGGTTCCCAACCTATGGGCTGCGATCCAAAATGGTGTCGCGAAAGGTTTTCTGTGGAGTCACCAACTAAACCAATAAAACAAAAATAAATTGAGTAGATTTATGTATACTATGTTGTTTAATTTTAATTTTTAATCCACATTTAAATAATATTTCATATATTTTCCATGCATCAAAAATGTTTTGGAGTTATGAGTCACTTGGCTTTCATAAAAGTATCAAAACGATCGGAAGACTGTAGGAATAGATACTGAATCGATATCGAAGTGGAACATAGAATAGGCTTGTAAAAAGAGGTCGCCACCCGAAAAGGTTGGGAGCCTGTGTTTTATAGCAATCCTAAAGTGAACTTTCTTTCATATTGATTTCACGAATAGAGCGCAATAAGCAAAAGCACTTGAAAATTTGTTGTTAGTATGACACAATATTTTTTCTGTTCAATGAGCAAAAAACGCAAATCACTTGATTTATTATACTGATTTGAATTTCATATTTTTTATATTATCCATACTGGCGAGTCGAGTGACGCAGCTCTATGCCATCATACATGTTGAGGTTGTTTATTCGCGCATATTCATTGATGATCCATTTTCCTGAAAGCATATAACGATAATAAGGGCGAAATCGGACAGCGGGGAATGTGGGACGTGGTTTTTTTTTAGATAGTTTTAAACATATAGAAAAATGTGGCGTTCATTGGATGCGTACATGGGATAGTCCTTTCATAACTAAAATTCGACTGCTTTTTATTATTACGTTTTGGTATTTTGATTTTTAAATGCTTTTTATTATTACGAAATTATGTTCACAATACATCTTATATCTATTTTAATAGCTACTGATCTACTGATCATTTTCTATTTTACAATTTAATTTAATTTGGTTAGTAATCACAGTATTATATTATTCTAATGTTAATCTAAAGCATAATAGGAAAAAGAGCTCAAAAACCTATTAGGTCGTTTTGGTATAAATCACTGTCAAGCAAGGATAGATACTACCATACAATTTCAACGAAATAGGTCGAATGTATTATTTTGAAAGGACTATCCCATGAACGCCACATTTTTTTCTATATGTTTAAAACTATCTAAAAAAAACCACGTCCCACATTCACCGCTGTCTGATTTCGCCCTAATGTACATAAAGACCTAACGTTGTATACATACATATTTAAAATAAATAAATATATACAACGCTAATACAATTTTTTTATTGTTTCCATCATATAGTTTAACAAAATACTGGCCGTAGTCTGAATGTCTTCATAAAAATTTAAAATTAATCAGAAAACTTGTTTTAATAAACGTACTTATTTACAATTTGATAATAATACAATTTATATGAATATATTACTTATTTTTGCTTCCAGTAGCATATGATATAAGCACATATGTAAACTTATATTCATATATGTATGCCTGGAAATGTTCTAGAACGTATCTACATACATATATAAATATATGTACATACTTACTTGCATACATACATATAAGTATTCTGATTTTATTTTTATCTGATTTCAATAAAGAAATTATCATTAAAATTGACTACACTTGTTGATAAACATATGGTTATTGTAAAAAATGATAATTTATTTTAAGTATTTTCTGTTTAATTTTTAATATAGGTATTTAGAAACAAACCTGTAAACTGTAAAAAATATTTATGTAAATATGTATATGTATGTTAATGAAGCTGAAAATGCAAAAAGCCACATATCCATTAGTTTTATACTATATATGTTTATATATATATATTTTTTAAATTCTTCAGTAAAACATATTTATATAAATGTCGCGCGAAACAAACAAATAAATATAAGTCAGTATCTACATATGTATAATATAATATTACAGAAAATTTTTGTTGTACGAATAATGTATAGAATAGATAAGTATACACAAAAATAGTGTAAAAATGTAAGTAATACACACATAATTTTATTCGCTAGCAAATATATTTCTTTACGCTTTTTAAAACGATGCAATTTTTAATATCATAAATGGAATGATTACTACCTGCAAATGACGCGGTAGTAGAATTCATTGATATAAAATATGTATGAATTATGAACTAACAAACATATTTATAAATAAGCAGATACATATGTATGTATATAATCAGTTGTAAGTGTGTAAAATTCAAAAGAAAGGTAGCTGTCCTCGATGAAACAAAAAATTAATAGATATTTGGATATATGTAGCTACAAACCATATACAAAATATGTATCTTTGTCTACAATCGGAATAGAATAAAATGAATTTGATTTTAGAGATATGTATAGTTAACTACCCGACATAAATTAAGTTGGCAATGCTATCGATGTACCTATTATGAACCAACCGTGGTAAAAGTAACTTTTTATAAAGAACGTCTCTACGTAGACGTTTATATAGTTATTTAAATCATCGTACACTTACCTTCTTCGATTCTTCGCGACGCTTCATCTAAATCGTAGTGTGCATCTTTCAGTATGGTGTATATAAGTGGAATCATTTCCCACGGGTAGTTAAACTTTTCCAAAAGTTTGTGGCAACTATCCAATGAAACTTCAATCGGTCCTGTAACAAAAAGATTAGATAAATAAATAAAAAATTAATCAACCAGTCGACAATCTACGACGACGAACGAGTGAAAATGATGATAACGATGATGATACGCATACATTAAGACAATATATAAAAAAGTGCTCAATCTGCCATAGCGAGAGGGGGGGGGGGGCGAAAAGGGAAAAACACGATCAGAACAGTGTGGACAAATGGGACAGTGTGGACGATAGACGTCACCGTGAATGAAGATGCAGTATTTTCAAACGTGTCTATTATGATTATTTTTCGCCATGGTAATGGTCGACGTTATTTTCACTTATATTGATGACAAAACCGAGCAAAATGGCAAAGTTTGAAAACGATCGGACAAGAACCCAAACTTCGTCAGACGACAAAAACAATTCTGAACTAAGAACAGGTTAGTAAAAAAGGGTAAAAGTCGGAATTCTCGACAGGGAGGACCCTCTAGGCTCGGAAGCGAGGCTCGGTCGACCCGCTCCTTCCTGTCATTGGTTGTTCTTTGCGAGTACTCTAGTATTGCCGTGCCCTGAATTAATTCGACTTTTACCTGATGAAATACTCCGACATATACTGCCTGGTTCGCATATAATTTCATACAGTTGGGCAGCGTACGGAAATATTCCACATATTGCAAATGGAATATACACGCATTCGTTTGTGGTTCAATACAAATTCATCTAAATATGAATCAAAACGGGCACGCGTTGTGCCAAATTGACGCTTCATCTTTCTTTTCACACGCATCCACATATTTTCCACATTTTGCGTATGTATTTCACTATCATTCGGATTCACAAAATTATCCTGGTGAACCACGTTTTACCGGAATTCGGAATATTTCCGTACGCTGCCCAACCGTCCGAAATTATATGCGAACCAGGAAGTATATGTCGGAGTATTTCAACAGGTAAAAGTCGAGTTGATTCAGGGCACGGCAATACTAGAGTACTCGCTAAGAGCAACCAATGACAGGAAGGAGCCAGTCGACCGAGCCTCGCTTCCGAGCCTAGAGGGTCTGCCCTATCGAGAATTCCGACTTTTACCAAATCGTCCCCTGTACCGAAATTACCAAAAGTTAAAGTCGATTTATATACAGACAGTTTGGTAAAAGTGAGAACGCTCGACAGGAAAAGCGGGGCTAGATGTTGGTTGCCATTATGCGGGCGCCAGAAATGTGTTCAAAGATGTGATCAAATAAGTGTTCACATGTGTAGCACGGTAATTTGATACTATTGTCACATATTTGATCACTTAAGTGCGATTTGCCGTTCCGTGTCGGTTTTTTAGCGCACATCAAAGGGATAAAAGTCTAAATTTTTGTGTGCCTGCCACACTGCACGAAGCCCAGTTGCGCGAGCCTAGTTGATCAAATCTTTGAACACATATCTGGACACACATACAACAATATGTGACCAAATGTGTGAGCAAAGAAGTGATCACTTCTTTGAACTCATGTCTGGCACCGGCATTAAGACAACCAACATCTAGCCCCGCTTTTCCTGTCGAGTGTCCTCACTTTTACCGACAGTTTGGTTTTTAATGAAATTAACAAAATACGTATACGAACATAAAATATCTATTAGTGTTTCGCATAAGCAATTGATTTTATTTGTTTATAGCCTTTAGCCAAACCGGTGGGCGCCAGCAAAGTATATAAATGTCTGAAATAAATCATTATGACAACATGTAATTTCAAAACAGTAATAAATAGTGAGACGTCATTGGTTCATCCCTGAGATAAGCTCCACCCCCACACTTAATTTCTATGCATACAATCGCCAGAGGCGTGCTTAAGATTACAGATGTGTGACGTAACTTTAATTACAGCGAAATTACGACATCGAATATCAACAATGACATCGGCAATGGTATAATCGAACGTGCGATTTCGTTAGGCAGGTGTGTTGAAAGGTATGTAGTATGGAGCCGAATGAAAGTAAAGGCACCGTCGACCAATAGGAACGCGAGGGCGTGTTGCTGTACTCTCATTGGTCGAGGCGGATTCAGACCTCGCGGATATCGCGTTCTCTTGACGCAAAGCTTTGATAAAATGATTTTAATCCAAGGATAAAATTAATAAAAGTAATAAAAGTAGTATGCAAGTGAGTATCTACTACCTTCACAAAATTAGTTTAATTCATTCTATTTAGTATTAAATATTGGGCCTGTATTGATTTGCAAATGTAGAAATTCTTGGTTTTAAATTATTTTAATACAAGATAGTACTTGATATTTCAAAAGGAAAACGTATTTAGTATACATATGTACATAGAACAGTGGTTCTCAAGTGCGGCCACTAGTGGATTTTACTGCGGCCACCAGCGACTTGAAGTAAATAATACTAATATTTAAAAAAAATTAAATATATTGTAACGTATACTAAACAGAGCCGCCGAGTAATTGCGATCGGATTAGACCGGGTAGCGTCCTGAGAGACCGTGTGACCGGGGTAAGTGGTTTTAAGGATTAGCGACAAGCTAAGTGCATGAAACAATGATTGCACTTCTCATACCGTGGGAATACATATCCGAATACGTGACTATACAGTAGGTAAACAGATTAGACGTCCTGAGAGATCTACCCCTTATAAGGCGGTACGTAGGCGATATCATGTAATTTCTGGACTTAGCACTGGCAATGCGTGTATCTCCTTAATCATCAATAAATGCTGTGAGACGACTGTTGGCCTTTTACTTGGATCCTCCACCCACCCCTACGCAACAATATTTTAAAAACTACAAAAAAGTAACTTAACAATAATAGAAACCATGCTCATCATTGACAAACTAAAAAATATAGCGAAAAGCCTTGTGACAGAAGTTGAAAATAGCAATTTTTTAATTTTATCTTCTGTTAGTGATTTGATAGATAAGATGACAGACACAACTTCAAAATTAAAGTTAAAACTTATAATAACAGAGTTTCTTAAGTCTCTGAATCTGGAAATTGATAAAAGGTTTGAAGAATTGAATTTGTTTAAAACTGTTTCTTTTGTATCTTCCCCTTTTATTATGATGACAAATGAAAATTTCATAGTACTACAAAATAGATTAAAATCATTTTCAGTATTGAGATTAATTAAGCGGACTAACGTAAAATATGCATTATTAGAAATTAGTCATGATCAAGTACTTAATAACCATTTTAATAATATTTCGGTTCAAAAATTTTGGTTGGAAATATACGTCGACAATGAAAGAAACCAATATAAAGATTTGGCAACAATTGCTTTATTAATATTGTCTATTTTTCCCACTACCGTATATTGCGAAAGATCATTCAGTGTAATGCACTTTATTAAAAACAAATTTAGAAACCAGTTGACAGACGCAAACTTAGAAGCAGCAATGCGGCTTGGATTGGAAGAAAGGAGTATTGAGCAATTTCCATTTGCATTATTATTAAATAAATAGATACCAAAATTTTAAAATTTATTTTATTTTATGAATAAATTGATCCACTTTTTTTGTAACTTTAATTTATTTGATTAAATTTGGTGCGGCACCAGACATTTCCATGGGACCACTATTATCACCTGTGCGGCCACGGTAAAATTTCGCCCGAGAACCACTGACATAGAACATTGATTCTAATAAGATTCCGATAAAAAATTAAGCTCATTTGGGGATTCATTAGGTAGGACAAAATTATTAAAAATATTAAATGTACCTTTGGGTTGATTGGTTTTAATGCAGATAAAGAAATATGCAGATTCTATAGATTTGTTTGTATTCAGGGCTGGTTCTAGCGTGGAGCCTAGTAAGCCTCAATAAAGGGCATATTTTTATAATACTGGCGCAATAATGACTTTGACCCATTCCAAATACATAAGACTTTGGTTTTAATTTAATATCCTTTTAATTGTTTTAATTACGGAAGACAATGGAGAACGACCTTATTATTATTGCAAGTAAACTTACGACTCATGAAGAAAGCGACAAGGAAGAAATATTGTTTTGCTAAATTATCGTTATTGATAATTGTTGATCCTTTCAATTTGAATCAAATAATATATATGTATGTTTATACATAACTATAGAGGTTGTGATCGAGAAATCTCGAGAAATTTTGATTCTCATTTTTCGAGAATATTTTAAATTTATCACTGCATGTTTTTGTTTAATAAACTGACTGATTTATATACTTGTTAACTCGTGAATAATTTTGTGTAATTTAAATATGTATAGATGGTCAGTATTTACAAGCCTCTTCTAATTTAATTATTTGTCCGTTAAGTTATTATTCGGTCATCATATATATATATCTATGTTTATATGCACATGTTACAGCGAAATCGCACCATATTTAAGTCACATACACATAGGTACAAGTGAGAAAGTATACGGTTATGATTTCACTAAAACGCCAGTGAAAATATATTTTCACTGACAATACGACCCCACCGTAACACACATAAAACAAAGATGTTTGATTTATTATTTATGTATTTGTTTCTTAGATATTAATTAATTTATGGTCAGTATTATAATATGCATGGATGGTCAGTATTTTTGTTATTTATCCGGTATCTCCAGTAATTTTATTTTTTGATCAGTATTTTATCTTTTGGTCACAAAAACACGGGCAAAGCCGGGTAGCAACACTAGGAATTTTATAAAATTCTTTGTTACATATTATTTTTATTTATTATTGTATATTTTTCTTTTTTTTCTTTAATACCTTCTTTTATAATTTTTTTTTATATAATAAATTTTTTTTTAATTTAATGTTATATTGTATAGTACACTATATCTTTCTTTCATCATGTCTAATAATGTTATAAACACTTAATATAATATATGTACATATATAGTCTTTGTATCGTTTGATTTTTGTATGTTGTCGATTTTATATGCTAAAAAATCGATTCACTAAATTAAAAAAAAAAACTTATACTCGTGAATTATCGAGAATCTCGAGAAACAAAAAAAAAATATCGAGAAAATGAGATTGTCGAATCTCGAGAATCAAAAAAAGTCGAGAAATCACAACCTCTAGTAACATAAGTAGGTATTATATACCAACAAATAAATAAATACTGATTTTTTTTAGTTCGTAAACACATTTAATGTGTTAAGGTATTTGGAAAAAATCAAAGTGCAATAAAAAGCTTGTAAATAGACTTTTTCTTTTTTTTTTTATCTTTTCGGAGTTAATTCATATTTGAGATAATTAACTTCAAAATTCATAGGGACTTTCATTCAAGTACAGTCTTGTAAGTGCCTACTTATGTACATATGAAAATAGTCCAAAATTATTAAAAAACAGAAAATATCTTCTTAAAAATTATATCCATATGGACTTTTTAGCAATCGTAATTTGAATTTACCATTGATTGGTTTTAAGCCGGCATTCAAATGTCGATTAAGGTTCGAATAAGTATACTTTACGAGTTATTTGGTCATAAATTACCTTCTACTGAATGTAATATAAAATTTTTTATGCTTTATTTATAACTAAAGGGTACCCTCTTCGAAAAATAATTCGTGACGAACATAAAATAAATCTAATACCTATTTAAAATGCACGTGTGAAACGTGACCATTTTTTTATGTTGGTAAAAATGAGTTTTGTAATTGTTTATATATAGGTACTATACTAGTTGTTTTACCCGGCTTCGCTCAGCATTTGTAATATAAACAGCATAAACATGGCGAATCTAATAGTAAATATTCATTTGTTTTTTTTATTAAATTTATTTGAATCGAAAAAATATAATATTCAACCAATTGAATTGTCGCCACAGAAGCTCCTAACCAAATATACAAACTTACATATAAAGTCGCTTTCGAAATTATATATTAGATACTAAATAATATAATAATAGATGCCTAATAAAGGGCTTGGATAAATATTTTTTTGTATTTAGATATTAAAAGCGATTTTTTGAATGGTTTCGTCCTGTTAGTATTGAAAAAGCTATGCTACCCTGTGATTATGTATTGTATGTATTATTCGTATATGTATAATATATAGATAATATTAGATATGTATGTATGTACATATATTAGACAGGTCGAAATTCGAAACGTTTTACTGAATAGGTAGGTATATATTTACAAATTGGATACCTACATATTTAGTAAAACGTTTCGAATTTCGACCTATGAGGTTGATTATACACACACATACATATGTAGGTTCGAGTTCGAAATGTCTAATTAAAAAAGGTTTGACTAATTTAAACGTTTCGGATTGCAGTTTTCGCTTAACCGTTTCCTCGAAATGAGTTTTTTACGACATATTTTATGAGCATTTTTACATTCGAATCGGTCCGCCATACTTTACAGTTTATGGCTTTCTTAAACGAAACAGAAGGTATAGTTACCTCAATATATGCGAACACGTGAAAAAGATCTCGATTCGTAACCAATATTTATGTCCAATCTAATCTGGAATTATTAAAAATAGTATTTTTTGATAAATACTTAATAACAACTAGTTTTTATTCTATGCAGGTAAATCAGCATGGTTTTGATTTTTAATCAATGAATATTTGATTAGTAATTAAGCTGTAGTTTCATCTTTTTTAAAATGCATTATTGATTGAGCGCAATTGTTGTATATCTAAAATACATATGTATATACTTACACATCATATTTTAGATAGGTACTAGATACATATGTGTATTGAATGTGGATACAATTGAATATTTTTTAAATTATTAAAATTTAAAGGTGATAATATCAAATTGCTCCAATATCAGGTCGTACTCAATTTAAATTCAATCGAACGTTCTCGAAATGACTACGTGAAATTATTCCTCGGTGTGAAATTGCACTCGTAAAGTGGTCCGTGTTACCTCCCCCGTAGAGTTTTCCCCCAGTTTTCCACGCTTACAATGTATCAGTTTCCCGGACCGATACTAAAAGGTTACAATGTTTGGCCATTATCGAAAATATCAGTGTGTCACGTATAGATGCATATCTACTCATACTAAAATACCTATATTTGTACATACATAAATATGTAGACAAGTACATATGTATAGGTCGGATAAGTATGTACTAACTACATGAACAAGTTGCTTTAAATTATCCGTTTTCATATACATACATACATAAGTTACTATGTTTGAAAAATTTTAACTAAAATGTTCACACACGTGGGCAACTTTTCTTGTGTAATAATTAATTAATTCAAATTTATTAACTGAAATAGCATAAATGAAATGATTCACAACAAGTAGTCAGTCGGCTTGAAACTTCAATTTAATAGGTACGCATATATAACTACCTCTAAAAGCGAATGATGTACGTACAAAATGCTTCACTTCATTCGTTTCATTTCAAAAATGCTAAAATTCCGAGTTTTAATTTTAAACAAAATAATCATACAAATGTATATATGTATGTAAGAAATGAAAACTCATTTAAAATAAATATTTTTATTTCAAATGTACATATAATTGTATACATTCATAATTAACTAAAAAAATATAGATTAAAATTTGCGTGGCAGTTAATCTAATAAGCAATTTTTATGTACTAAAACCACACAGGACGCTTGCGGTTTTCAATGTTATACACAATTGTTTGTACGATCAGACTATCAAAATGTGTTCGAGTCTGATAATAATCAGAAAATGATATCTGGAATCTTATAGAAATCCCTTGACGACAGCGTAATATTATGCGACATACAGATATAATATATACGTGTATGCAAAAAATGGATAAAAAGAGCATCATAAAAATACACATGCGAACATAGATACATATAAAAGTGTGTAATTGTGTATGTACTTGTATACATATGTGTATAAACGGTGTATTGGTGATTCAAGCATCTTGACATAATAATAAAGGTCATTAGCATGAGTTCAGCAACCGGCGAGCACGGATTATAATGCATTTATATACGAGAAAAAAAACTAATTTAGTACATTTTTGGAAGCTTTTAAGGTTTCGTAAGTCGCGTTACGCCGATGAGCAGGTGTACGTGGTTTTGAAAAAAATACGTCGACAGCAGCCTTATTCGAGATGTCGATATTCATTAAAAGGTCGAGGTTCCATCCGAGTTAAATTCCAAGAATATCAAATAAACTAAAATATACATTTTACACGTCGCACTTTGGTACGAATTTCAAAATAGGTGGAATTAAGTGGTTTTTATTAAAATTAATTGCTTCGAAAGCCCTTGCGTTCTAGTTTAAAAAGCTTGGTTTAATATTTAAAATCATAATAATTACAAAATTAAATGTTTCCAATGATTGATACATTCTATATCTCTACATATGTAGATGCACATTTTGAATTTTAGCATCAATGTTTCAATCATCGTTTTGCTACGTTTTATTTCCATTCAAAGTAAACATTTTTAATCCTACTTTAATTTTGTCTCAAAATTTCTAGTTCGGAACCAAAAGGAGCCAGACATAGCATACCTAGAGTATTTACCAAATATCTGAAACATACATATGTAGGTAACATGCTTATATTTTCTGTTCCTTTTTGGATATTTTGTTTTTTAAAAATACATATTTTGATACCTCAGATGATGCTTTATAATATACATATGTATAATGAAACAAATAAATGAAGAAATCTCCCAAAAAAATATTTATATTATTATTGTTCCAAGCAAAATATGTTTAAGTGCTAACTATGAGTTTAATGCTCACGAAAGAATTTGCATTGGCATAAAAAACCAAATAGAGTTTATTCTCATTAATAGCTTTGTTTCATTCAAACCATTTCATTGCGAATATACCGTTTAAATTTGTCTATTGTGTAAAGTATTTGATATGTATATGTAAGTGTATCATTGCAGTTATAACGATAACGAAACTCCATATGGCGCTTTCCATATTATACATTTTGCCATTCACACGAGTGGAAGCTCTTGTTTTCACTAGAAATCATTTATAAACTGTTAAAAGCACGAAATAAAAAAATACTCAAATAAAGACTATATCCTCTCAATTTTTTTGAATTGAAAAACAATCGGAAAATTTCATTCACGTGGTCTTTAAAATTGTTGAAGTAAGAATATATGGAATAACATGTACATATGTATATTGAAAAATACATTTTTACAATATTGCCATACCACTGAAATACAAAACCTCCACGGATTAAGTTAAAACATGATAATTTTTATTTTTGTTCAATCAGATTTTTGACCAAATAGAAATTTTTTTGAATCATATTCGTAAACAGTGGGCTTATGTTTTGTAAAGATTGTGAGTTTAGCCTATTTTGTTGTCGGCTGTAATTAATAACACGTAAAATATTTTTGAAATTATTTATTACGTGTATCGTGGACACCATTATCATAAGATAAATATATATTTCATGAAAATCAATCGTTATGTTTCGTTCTATTAGTAAATCAAGACCTCAAGTGAGCGTCGTTTGAAATTCTATTCAGAGATGTAATGACATTCGATTCAGAAACAACAATAATTCAAATTTTGTTATTAGTATTGGTGATATATGTATGTACGTACGCATGTATGTATGTTAAAATAGAAAAAATACATGTACATATGTATGTATTTACCGGTCTCAGTGACGAGACAGAATGTTAAATTACAGAAAACGCAAATATCGGAAGGCAAAGATCGAAAATCGAAAGATCTTAAGTCGAAAGATCAAAAAAAATCGTGCATGGTAAACAGTACATACTCACTTAATTTGCGCGAGCAGGATACAGGAATAGAGGAATAAGAGGGACAGGCTTTTCCTCCCGTATTAATGTGCGTGCGCAGATTTGTGTTTTCTGTAATTTAACATTCTGTCTCGTCACGTAGACCCGTATTTACATACTAAAAAATGTGCTTATAATCTAGGAATGAATAGAAGGAAATTGTAAAAGGCTAGAATCGGCTAGAGTAGGCAAATCGGTAAATTACGGATTTATTTTTTAGAAACAGTGAAAGATGTTGAATCTCAATCCAAAAAGAACAAGGTCATAGCAAATTTCGACTATATCTACATACATATAAAAGCATATTCGACTAACCTTTCCAATTTTATTCCTTTTTTTAATTTTAAAATCTGTTTTACTTTTTTTTATTTATTTGTTTTGCATTACAATATAAAAAGGTTTATTATGTTTCATTTTTTTCTTATTTGTATGAATTTTTTATTTTTAAATGTTTGGCCATAGTGTCATTTTGGGCAACTGCAAAGACACTGTGGCAAAAAATTCTTTTAAAAATAAATAAATATGAATATGTCACATTCAGATTTTATTATATTTTCCAAGCACATTAGAAGTATATCGTACATTTTTTAATGAATCGCGGAAAATTTTGTGCCTATCAGAAGTAGATCAATCCGAATATAGTTTGTAATCTTTGGATATGGATAATGAGACGCGACAAATATGCACCAGAAAGTGCATAGCATGCCTACGGATACCATTTATTGTCGTACATTATATGTACATAGGTGGTGGATTGTATTCGAGCTGCGATTATTTCCAACTTTGAAATTAACGTCCGTTTATGTGAGGTTTTTATGAATGCATAAAACGAATACAACATCTAAAAGGGGATAGGGAGGTTAGGGGGGAGTTTGGTCATAAATTCGATGTCAAGTTATCCGTCGACGTTCGCTCGGATGCATTTTATGTGCGGCGGCTGCGACCCGGCCCACAGTTTTACACCGACCATTGTATGCGCTATATTATTTTCTTCATTGCCGCGAATATTCGCTCGCATAAAAGCTGCGAAGGCGACGGGCAGGGGCGAGGAAGCTGGGTGGAAATGCATAAAAGAAAAACGGAACGTGTTTACTGCATCATTCTGTATAGGCGCGCTGCTCTCTCTCTCTTTCTCTCTCTCTAGGTCTAGGTGGATAAAACGCGTACTTAACGCTTATAAAGAATTTATTTTATGTCTGTGCAATTCTATATTACATACATACATGTATAATATGGCAGTTCGTTGAAAATGTGCTATCGACACAAAATTCTTTCAATGCTATTAGTACGAAAATTTCACCATAGATGACACTAGTACATTGGGGAAATTCGAGTGCCGTTTTATGTTTAGTCGTAAATATTTAGGATCATTTTGAAAGATGTACGAAGTATATTCCAAATCTCGAAATATCATGCAAATTTTGCTAGTATTATAAATGTAATTCTATGTACATTTTATTTATTTTATTTTTTATTTAATTTACACCAAGAAGGCCTAACAGGTAAACCCAATGCACCTTCCTGGCCAAAGACAATTATATAAACATATATGTACACCATCCATATATACACAAATTCTTACACGTATACACAAATACACATACATACATTCATAAATATAAAAATACACATATATACATATACATACATACACACCTACACATACATATATATATATACACATATATATATACATACATATATATATATATATATATATATATATATATATATATATATATATATATATATACATATATATACATATATATATATATATATATATATATATATATATATATATATATATATATATATATATATATATATATATCATCATCATCATCATTTACAGCCATTCGCCATCCACTGCTGGATGAAGGCCTCTCCAACACGCTTCCACTCGTCTCTGTTTTGCGCAACACTCATCCATCTCATTCCGCACATTTTCCTAATTTCGTTCACCCATCTTCCTTGCGGTCTTCCTTTTACTCTTTTGCCTTCTCTCGGGTACCATTCAAGCACTTCTTTTGTCCACCTTTCGTCCATCCTCCTAGCTACGTGACCCGCCCATTGCCATTTCAATCTCTTCACTCTATCCACTATGTCCACTACCCTTGTCATATTTCTCACCCACGTGTTCCGCTTCCTGTCTTTCCTCGTTATGCCAAGCATACAGCGTTCCATACTTCTTTGAGTGCATTGGATTTTATTTTGCATCTTGGCGTTCAGTGTCCAAGTTTCACATCCATACGTCATCACTGGCAAAACGCATTGATCAAAGATCCTTTTCTTCAGGCAGAGTGGCATTTTTGATTTAAAAACAGCATTCATCCGTCCAAATGCACTCCACCCTAATTTCATACGTCTCTTTATCTCTTCATTTTTACTACCAGACATGTCAATTATTTGACCTAAATATAAATAATTATTTACTACTTCTACTGGTTTATCATCTAAGGGGATGCTATCAGGCATGCAATAACTATTGAACATTAGTTTAGTCTTATCTACGTTAATTTTTAATCCTACTTTTCTACTTTCCCTGTCCAGCTGTGTTAGTCTGATAAGTAGGTCAGCTGAATCACGAGCTACTAAAACTATATCGTCTGCGAACCGAAGGTGACTCAAAAAGCGACCATTGATGCTTACTCCGGCTGTATCCCAATCCAATTTCCTGAAAACTCCCTCAAGCACCGCATTGAATAACTTGGGCGAGATTGTATCTCCTTGTCTTACTCCTTTTCCTATGCTAAATCTATCTGTACCTGAAAAAATTTTAACCGAAGCTGTGGCATTCTTATATATTGCAGCTAACAGTCCCACATAGGTTTCCGGCACTCCCTGTGTTTTTAGAGCGTTAAGTACTGCATTATGACTAACTGTATCGAAGGCTTTCTCATAATCGACGAAGCCTAGGCACAATGGCCGTTGATATTCGTTGGCGCGCTCGATTAGTTCGCCAACTACTTGGAGGTGGTCCATTGTGCTGAAATTTGCCCTAAACCCTGCCTGCTCTACAGGTTGGTTCTCGTCGAGGATATTCTTCAGCCTTTCTGTAATAACCTTCGTGAAGAGCTTGTAGACCGCTGAAAGTAGACTAATGGGTCGGTAGTTCTTGATATCGCTTTTGTCGCCTTTTTTGTGTATTAAAATGATAGTTGCGTTATTCCATCCTTCTGGTATAGCTTGGTTCTGGATGCATTTGCTGAAAAGCCTAGCTAAGATATTAATTAGGGGGGGGCCGCCACATTTTAGTAAGTCAATGGGAATATTATCTTCCCCTGGGGATTTACCGTTCTTTGCAGTTTTTAGCGCGGCCTCTACTTCGCTAGGCAATACTGCAGGAACCCTTTGGCCGTGTGTCGATTCCAGAGCGGGGAATTGGCCGTTGTCGTTCTCGTATAGTTTTGCATAGAACGTGTAAACTCTGTCTATGATTTCTTCTCTATTCCTAATTATTACTCCGCTCTCTGATCTGATTGCGATCATTTGGTTTTTGCCTAAGAAAAGATCCTGTTTGCACTTTTTCAGGCTACGGTTATTCTTAATGGTATTTTCTATTAGCTTGCTGTTAAAATCCCTGACATCCCTGACTATTCTCTTTTTAATTTCCTTATTTACTAGATTGTATTCTTGCTTATTATTATCCCTATCTAAATTCCTTTTATGCTTAATTAGGTTTTTTGTTTCCGCTGAAATTTTGCTTAATTTAATCTGTTTCCTGAATCCACCTAATTTCTTACCTGTTGAGGTTAGAACCGAACTAATTACAGTGTTCAATTCCTCGATGTCTGCTTCTGGGTTTAATTTCCCGTATCGATTTCCAAGTTCGAGTTCGAATTCCTTTTTCCTAGACCTTAGTTGAGGGAAATCTGGAGAGTTACTGCATCCTTTTATTAATTTCCTACGTTCGCAATTTATATTAATGGCCATCTTGGCACGGACTAATCTGTGATCGCTACCTATATCTACTTTACTTAAAACACTAACGTCTTTAACGGAGTGCAGGGCATTTGTTAGGATGAAATCGATCTCGTTTCTGTCTCCTTTAGGACTCTCCCAAGTCCACTTATTGTTGGTGTTTTTCCTGAAAAATGAATTAGTGATAAAGAGCCTGTTGTGTTCTGCGAATTCTATGAGGCGATCGCCTCTGTCGTTTCTTTGGCCGGTACCAAAATTGCCTACTGCTCTTTCAGTATTTGCCTTTTGTCCTATTTTTGCGTTAAAGTCGCCCATGATTATTTTAAAGTGGTGACGGCTATTATCGTATGCGTCCTGTATTTTTTCGTAGAAGTCTTCTATTTCCTCGTCTGGGTGGCTAGATGTGGGGGCGTACACTTGGAAGATTTGACAAGTGTACCTGCTCGAGATTCTTAATACTATATAGCATATACGTTCCGATATGTCGCTTATTTCTATAATATTTCTTTCTATTCTCTTATTGATAAGAAACCCTACTCCTCCTATTCTACCATTTGGTAGCCCTCTCCAGTAGAGACAGTTACCACTTTTTAGGATTATTTGGTTTTGCTGTTTTCGTCTTACTTCACTAAGTCCTATTATATCCCATTTGATATTTTCTAATTCATTCTCTAATGCAAGCACACTTCCTTCACTCGATAACGTTCTTACATTGTACGTGGCTAAATACAGGTTTCTATTAGCTAAGCTATCATCCATCGTCACTCTTACCTTGTTGGAGGTTTGGATATTATTTTTCTCGCATTTATCCAAGATGTGTTGAGAAAAAGGCGGTACTTGAGAGAGATTTCCATTCAAGGAGTGAGTTCTTACCGCCATAGACTCTTCTCTGTGGTCAGCTTTGACAGATAGTCATCCTAGGTATCACTTGGATCACTTATGAGTTATTACATGCCATTTAACAGGGTTACTTTGTAAGTGAAAGTAGTTAGTTATGATAATAATAGATTAGCAATTGTTATACTACTTTTTTACAGATCTTTATCGTGAGACGCCTCTTTGGAGACAACGGATTTATATATGTGAGTGCGGTTTGCAATTTAATATTTTAATAATAAATTTAGTAAAGAATATAAAATTACACGAATTACTTTAATATAAATTAAATATGAAAAAGAACTATTAGACAGTTGGGAAACACCGTTTCTGTTTGCTATTATTCTATTAAGTAAAGTTCGTTAAAAATTTTTGTCTGAAAGCAATTATGTGGAAGATTTATTGCTTCTGTGGGACCGAATTTTGACTGGCGACCCTTATTTTTTTTGTATTCAGGTAGGGAGATGTATCTCGTTCGTATACGCTTTTGTAACTGACACAAAATTAACACAAAATTTTTCGCAATCACTGATATTAAAAACGCTGTTAACGGCCGATCGTCTGTTTATTTTTACACTTAAATTATACTAGGATGCAATTAGTAAAATAAGTGATTAGATGGTTAAATTTTTAGATTAAATTTCGTGCAATAGCCGGGTTTAAGCGAGTAATAGCGGGAAGAACGCAGAAGCACGTCTTCCCCGCATGACACGAAAGACCGAACTCATATATATATATATATATATATATTCACATATACATACATACACATACATTACATACATCCATAAACATACAAACATTATACATGCATATACACATAAACACATAAATACACATAAATAAATATAAATTACTCATATATATATATAAATAAAAAATAGCATACATATATAAATAAAGATAAAACCAAGATACATACACATTATGCTAAATAATAAAATTACAAAATGAAAACAACATGTGTAAATATGTATGTAGCTAGAAGTCATTTAAAATATGCTGCCTGACAGAACTGTATGATGAAGTAAAAACATCAAGGCTCCCAGAAAGCAGGTTAAATAGTCGAATGGCTCTTGAAAGGGGTGAGTCATCAAGCACATTAGTTCTGGCCCGAATAGGCAGGAATAGAGTTCTGGAGCGAGATTCTCTCAGTTTCTCAGGTACTCTAAGTTTAAGATTACACAGAACTTCAGGAAGATGACATTCACCCCTTAGATTTTTTAGAAAAAGCTTACCAAGATGATTGTTTCTACGTGAAGCTAAGGAGTCAAAGCCCAAGGAGCCCATGTATTACCATATATTACCGGTCTCCGTGACGAGCCAGAATGTTAAATTACAGAAAACGCAAATATCGGAAGGCAAAGATCGAAAAAAAAGGGTGCATGGTAAACGGTACATACTCACTTAATTTGCGCGAGCAGGATACAACAGGAACAAGAGGAACAGGCTTTTCCTCCCGTATTAATGTGCGCGCGCAGAATACGGGGGGAAAAGTCCGTTCCTCTTGTTCCTGTTGTACCCTGCTCGCGCAAATTAAGTGAGTATGTACCGTTTACCATGCACCCTTTTTTTTGATCTTTCGACTTAAGATCTTTCGATTTTCGATCTTTGTCTTCCGATATTTGAGTTTTCTGTAATTTAACATTCTGGCTCGTCACGTAGACCCATATATTACATACTTATGTATATGCTACTAGTGGCCTGTAGCATATAGCACATATGTACATATGTACATATTTGTGCACTCAGTAAAATATTGCAATTAGAATCAACGGAAGCCGATATTTGATCAGCCACATTAAAAAAAGAATAAATTAAAAACACGATTTAAAAAAAAAATGAGTTAAATTTTAAATATTATTATTATATGCCACGTCTCTTTCCACGACTCCAAGGGGAGAAAGAGAGACGGAGCATGGTATTAACAACACTATGTACACACGAACGCACGCATTAGACAATTATTATATACGATTATTTATTTATTTTTAATACACAAGTATACCACAGTGTCTTCGCAGGTCACACCAATTTGATACTGTGGCCAGACAATACATTAAAGATATTTGTATAAAATATACACATTCGAAGCAGTGACCCAGACCCGTTTGTCAACATGTATTACATTTTGTATTGATTTGCATTATAATATTATATATAAAGAGTTTTTCGGCTATCTGATAATCATCAATGTATATCATTTTAATACGTGTTAATGATAACACAATTTATCTCGTGTAATTACATATAACGACATTGGGTATAAATAAGCATGGTATGGAAATCGACGATTTTACCAGAATCTTGTTCGTCAAAATAAAAAATTCAATTAATATGCATACATATTGAGAGCAGTCACCGCAATGTCTTGTTAGCGAATGTTAAAATCGATTTAAAATTAAATTGCCGTGAAAATTGACACCATCCATCACACCACACATTTTATATGAATATATGGATATTTATTTTAATTTTAAAATAATAATAAACAAATGTAAAATGTAAATATTTTTGTTGTGTGAGTAAAAAAAAATTCTGGTGTGACCAACCCATGACTTTATCTATGTATTTGAGGATTATAAGAAAGTTACAACACAAAATTCGATATTGAACCGAACAGACAGATTATGAAATACTAATAACTATGATAGCGATACAAATTGAGCGCAAATGTATGGAAACTTGCACAAGACAAAAGTTCTATTTCCGGTTGTCGGATTTTGTTCAAATTTTTTTTAATACTTAAAATCACTTTCAGTATTATACACATTAAATATCAAGAAAATAAAAATAATTTAAAAGGTCAAAATAAAATAATGAAATATTGTTTTAAAAAAAAATACTACTTCTGGTTTACGAATTCTAACCAAAACCTTATCAGCTCTAAGTTAATACATAAAGAATACGAATATAAATTTTCAGCTTGATACGTTCAGGGGTGTGGACAGAGTAGTGGGCACAACATTTTTGACCTTTCTAAGAGGAAAAAATCCCACTTCCGGTTTATAAAATTTAATGATGGTTTATTTTTTTTTTAAATTATTTTCATCACATGATACAAGAATTATACTTGAATTTTTTCGTGACGAGCACACATGTTTAAGGGGTCGAAAAAAATAGTGGAAGAAAAATCGAACAAGAGTAAACTGCCACTTCCGGTTGACGGATGCTTACCAAATTTTATAAATAACTCGGTATTAAGCTTAAACTTCTATATATTAAATTTCAGTTCAATAAACCATAAGGTTTCTGAGAAAAACATAAAAGCCTCGATTCTCTAGAGTAAAAGTACTACTTCCGGTTCAGATAAAAATATTTAAAAAATATGAAGTTATAAAGATTATTATTTCTATTACATGTAAAAATTTCAGTCCGATTCAGTTAACGATTTGGGAGATAATTGAATTCAAAAACTTAAAAAAAAGAGGACACCTATAAGGGGAGGTACCATTTCCGGTCAACTTAAAAGTTTACGTCGTGTCGATAAGAATTTTAGTAACTGATACTAAGTTTCGGTTTGATAGGACTAACGGTGTTCAAAAAATCCCCAAAATACACAGACACACACACATTTTTTCTAGATCATGAAAACGTGATCAGTAATCGATTCTGAGTTCGAATCAGTCAAAATCTCGAGTTCGAATTTTCGCATTATCACAAAACTTCATCTATTGTTACTACGTACATAGATAAAGTAAAAAGCAGTTGACATATGTAGTTGGCGTACATAGGTATAAATTTTTAATTGTGTAAAGTTAAATCAAAATTTTTAATATTGTGTAAATAAAAATTTGCGAATTATGTTGTACAGTTTGATATCAATTAAACAATTTAAAATATTATTCCATATAAATTCTTCAGTGTATTAAATTTATGATAAATTGTTTTCGATTCGAAAGCTTCGGGGTCGGAAGCTTTCATGTTTTTGAGAAAATTACTTGGTTTTATATAAACTGTAGCTGCACACACCTGTCCACTTAACGATAACTTTTACGACAAACGATCTCAACAAAAAAAATGATAAAAGTATTTTCAAAAAATAATGTGAAAAATGCATTGAAAAAACGTTTATACTGTTTATTGTACTACAGTCTTAATTAAACAAAATAGTCAATTAAAATGTGCATAGAAATCACAAAGCGAGACGAAAATTACGGTGTGTTGCGTGATCGAATGTGTACAAATCATGCAAAAAATATGATACAGTACATTGGCAACGAGTAAAGAAAAATTAATTCTTTACGTCATGAGTATGTTGAAATATGTACGATACAAATATGGTATTTATTGAATTTAATGAGTGTTATGTCTTTCTCATATAAGCAGTGCCGTATTACCTGTACCGAATTTACATAGGCTTCAGCCTAAGACCTCAAGATCTAGGCAGCCTCCAGCCAATGTGTATTATATTAAGAATCAAATTTCGAAAGAGACTTTGTATGTGTGTAAGTTTTGGTTCGTAGAATCCGTGACGTTAAATTTAATAAAAAAACAAATGAATATTCAAATAAATTTAAATAAAATAAAACTATTTAAATAAATTTAATAAAATGTTTACTGTTAGATAAGCCATGTTTAAGCGGTTTATATTAAAAATACCGAGCGAAGCCGGATGAAACCACTAGTTAAATAGATTTGGGATTTACGTGGGAATGAAAAATAATAATTTGGACAAAAACTATTGTGATATTGTAACTCTAAATTCAACATTTAACAAATCAAATTCTACAATTTACAAATTAAATTCAACATTTTACAAATCAAATGTAATAAAAACCTTACAATTTAAATTCAACCATAGGAAATTCATTCTTTAAATTTTCATTTATTTCGGTTTTATCGCAATGAAATTTACGACAATTCCGAATATTACAAGTGTCCTTTAGTGTCAAAACCCAACAAATTCATTTTCATAATATTGAACTAATCACGAAAAACGCTTTAGCATTAAGTTTAAGACTATCATAAAAACAAAAAATCCGCCACATATATAAGTTATCAATTTGTTTTCCATTAAAAAAAAAATTGTGAACCAATTTTTCATATTTATTTGGCCTCATATGTAATATAGCCTAGGGCCTCACTTCGTCTAAATCTAGTCCTGCATATACATATGTACATACAAATGTAAGTGCTAGTTGGTATACAGGCTCTATTTCATAAAATCCCACATCTCGCTATTTATGCAAATGTACATAAAAAAGTTTTTTAAAAACATACCTCATCTATAATTTGTATATAAAATTATTTGTATATATATTATTATTTTGAATAAAAACACCAATATTTTTTTTTTTACTACCACCATCTATGTATAAAATTAATGACTACCAAACGTCACCGAGATTATCGGGCTTGTAAATCTTCTTAAACGATGTTTTATCTCTATCGTAATGGCGGAGGATCCATTTACTTATATTGATGACCAAAATGAGCAATATGGCAAAGTATGAAAACGATCGGATAAGAGGCAAACTTTTTCCTGAATTGTAATCGTAAGTGAAACGTAAAGGAGGTATGTAAAAATACTTTTAGTAGTTCTCAACCATAAGAGAATTTCAACAAATGCAAAACATTTCAAAACAAAAGTTCTATTTATTGAATTTAACAATTTCTTCATTCAACCATATGAGCCTAAATACTGTAACGATAAGAAAATGTTAGGGTTGTTGTTACTACATATGTATATCTCGACATTCTCTAGTATTATATTTAATTTAGTTAGTTAGCTATAGTTCCTATGCAATCCTATAATATTTTTCGTAGAAATATAGACATTATATTTCTATGAAGGATATTACATATCTACAGGTGGCCAACTTCTATAGGTTGTACATAGATGCATTTCCTAATCATCACGTCCCATTCGTAGTCAAGTCTAAACAATGTCAGGTGGAGAATGCGACAGTGTAAACAGATCGTTAATCAAATCCTAGGAAACTTCGCCCTTTATGCACAAAGTCATTTCCGAAGTCGGTCAGACACGTGGCATGCAAAACTATCTGATTGTGTTTTCACAGACAAATCCCACTTGTAGACGAGTACAATGTAGCTGGAGATGTAGACAGTCGGGGAATACAAATAAATCAGAAATGTGCATACGTATATCTCTAACGCGGCAACTAATCAAACTTGGACCATCCACGTGAATTCCCAAGACGACAATGCGTATCGATCGCATCAACTTTATTTTATTAAAATATAATCCAGGTGATCGGGTCGAGAAATGCGTGCTTAAAGCAATCGGTGACAGGGTTATTTATAAATATATGCGAGTATGCAGATGAATTCAATTTTCATTTCTCAGCTAAACCTTTAAGTACTGTATGTTATGCTGTCAATCTTCAAGCGACACTACTTTGAATCACAAGGTTTGCGATTCAACGAAACGTTTGAACGGTTGATTGAATTTTATATTATATTTGAATATTATTTATGAATTTAAATCCAAATCAGACATATGTAACTTCTAATTATGCATTTTATTTATTTTTGGAGCAAATTCTATGCATGTTATTGGCAATAGATATTTAATTGAACGTCAATAAAATATTATCTATTCAATTAAGTTGAAGTTTGAATAATTGTGGCATTATCAGCCGCAATGGTCGTAAAAATAAAGAGAGATGAGAAAAAAACAGACGGATATACATTTGTGCATAATCACAAAAAAAAAATAGCATTATAATACCAGAAAAAGTAAAAATATCAAATAACAAAATACATGTCGCATCTACAGCTCGTACTAATACATATGGATATTAAAACCAGCCGCAAATACAAAACATCCTTGCGAGGTCCAAATGGAAGAGAGAAGATCGAAATTCCATTCATACATCACATCCAATTATGGAAATAATGTTGAGCGCAGTCTACCAGACAAATAGTTTAAAATAATCTCAGATAACCTACGTTCACTGAAGTGGAAAATATTGCATTCAAGCACAGCAGCAACGATTTCATTGAGAAGTCAGATAGCTCTTGAAATAGGAGCCATCCAATAAAGCACTGTGCAGAAAGGAGGTACAATCATCAAATGATGAGGTCTACAACGCACATATGTACATACACATATGTATATGTTTAAATAATTTATTGGAATACTGTTTGTATCTGAGGCACATATGTATATATGCATACGTACATACGTACATATATGTATGTTAAACATGTTATTAACACTTGAATTACTGTGCTAAAAAAACTCGCTAGCCACTGTACTGGATGATGTTTTAAGTTAAAATAATGCAAAATTCGCGAGGTTAATTATTATAATAAAATATAAAAATCATTTTATCGTGTATTGATCGTCGAATAATATAAAATAAATGCAAGCAAATGACGGAAAATTAGCGGATTTTCATTATATTCATTTTCACTATATTTATAGGTTGTTGAGCTCTTTTTCCTATTATGCTGTACATTAACATTAGAATAATATAATACTATGATTACTAACCAAATTAAATTAAATTTTAAAATAGAAAATGATCAGTAGATCAGTAGCTATTAAAATAGATATAAGATGTATTGTGAACATAATTTCGTAATAATGAAAAGCATTTAAAAATTTTCACTAAATTTAACCAAAAACAAACAAAAGGCAATATTTTATAAAAAAAATTCTGATAGATAATATCCTGAATTATTACAACTTACCTATAATAATTTTTACTTTTTTACTAATTATTCAAATCCTTTGGATTTTTAAAAACCATCCATTAATTTAAAAGATATATTAAAGTTCTCATGTTTTAACAATTAGTCAGATAATTTATCAAGTTTGATATTTATAAAGTCTGGTATGTGAGGGGTTAATATTGATAATTAGCAGTCAAAGTATGGCATATCGTTTTCTCGTTTGAAAGTTCCGCAACTTGAACCGTTAATAGAGTTGTCCGCTCGCTCATTATCCATGTTTCTCTTTAAGCCTATTGGCAAGAAGATTTAAATTGCACAAATCTTTAAAGTATGCACATTACACTCCAGATAATCTACCTACTGTATCGATTTGCAATCATCCATTTTGCGAGACTGTTAATGGATTTAACATATATTTGGCAGCCATTACGATTATTCATATATTACGTATGTATAGGGTGTGGAATGTAATTCAAGTTACACGTGCTTTGATTTGAACTTCGGCCAAGAACTAACTAACTATTCCTGGCTATAAATTAAGACAAAAGTATCCACCATGCTCGACACGGTCGAGACGATAATTTGTTGTGCACGTGCAAATGTATACACGCAATATGCATATCAATACGGAAGGCTTGAATTATAAGATGTCGATTATGTGCAAGTGACCTAAAAATAATGAAACTGTGAGGGTCGTTTTTATTAATCGATCAAAAATTTAAAATGTAGCGATCGTCGCTTCGATGTTTTAATTTCTTAGAATTGACGAGCGGTACGACAAGTTTATCTGAGAAGCATCAGTTGACCAAGATGCATAATACAAAAATAAAATGTCAGTTGAGAAACAGGAAAGCGCCGGAGATTTTTTTAATAAGCGCTACCGCTGCGTCTTGAAGGTGCCAATTAAATGGCATTTATATAAAAATGCCTTCGTAATTTTCACGCTGAATTTATGGTTGCCTACAAAAAAGCCAATCAATTTAATAATATTAATATTATTTTTGATCGAAATTGAGAAAGATAAAAATTTGTAAAATTTTGTAGTAAAAAATGCGGCAGATTATATCGATCTCTGATAAAATGCATAACATTTAATAAACCGTTAAAAAACTTTTCGTCGGAAAATTCGTACCAAATTACATACAATTTGAAGAAAATAAGCTCGCGCCTCGACATTAACCCGTTTTAACTATGTAAAGTGTATTTTGCAAATTATATATCTACATAAATTACGCAGACATAGTTTCATCATACTATTATGCTGAAATCGACAGCTGCATACAATATTCAATGAAATAAAATGAAATCAATGGTTACGGAGAACAAAATAAAACGGTTAAAAGGTTAAATTATGATGAATATGTTTAAAGTTACTAAAATGCCCAATTGAATGTGGTATCAAAACAAAATGTGAAGTTGTTGTATAATAATAGTTATTTTATGTGTAGTCGATTATATGTACATATTTCATCGAAATAAGACATTATAATAATTTGGTCGATTTAAAATATTCATGCGCATAATGATCAGTTTCTTATTTAAAATTGACTGGTTTACCTAAATGAACCCTTTGCACTCTTTTTTTACAATTTCCTCATAAAACTATTTATATTCAAAACTAAAAGGGTTGGCCGTCATATACATATGTATACTTTAAGTATTGAAATATAAATTAATGAATTAGTGGATTGTCTACACACATACATATGTATATTTTTTTCGTAGTAGAAGTTGGGATAGATAATATTAATAGTATATTTGTATTTTTTGCGGGTTAAAAGACTGACGGATAAGTGTGATCGGTACAAAACGAAAATTCTTTAAGGTTCGTTGGGGAAGTTCTGATCAGTTACCTGTCTGTGATCAGCGAGCGATAAAGGTTAGTAATTTGATCAAGAGCTTCAAAACCAATTTAGGTGAGGTAACGTTTTGCACAAATTGGCGCGATTTATCAAAAAAGCAATCGCGGAGAGGATTCAATAAATTGTTTGGAATTATCTTGAATATTTGTAAATTGATAATTGGATTTTATTTTGCTTCAAATTTAAACTAGAAAAACATACCACATCAAATAATATGCACTATAAACAACCACCGTTGAGATCAACACTGGTAGTTAGGTCGTAAATCATACGAGGGTGGTGTAATCGACATCGTGACGTACACATCAGATCGTATCCCAACTTATATTGTAAACAAATTGATGGAATAAAACCAGTATCTACACAAATACATACATACATATGTATTTTACGCAAAAGCTGTTGCATACATAATATGGATAAACATGAGAAACATGAAATTCTCATGGTTTATACTAAGTATTAAGAGTTATTTATTGTTATTTTATTTTTATTCAATTAATCATGCACACTCGTCTTACAGATCGCTTCAATGCGACGAGTGCATACAGAATAACATACACACCAAATTATATAGTAATACATAATTATAATACATTTTTACATTATATGTACATGACATATATGGTCAAACATTGCAAAGTGCATTGCAAGCATTTTATTTAATACTAGCTGAACTAGACATGCGTTGCAATGTCATAATAACGCATGCAATTTCCGCTTCCCGTTCCCATTTGTCGGAAAAACGCAGGCAGAGAACACATTTGAAATTATTGCGTTGCAATGACACTCATTCCAGTTTTTTCCGTTTCCGTTCCCGTTTTTTCCAGTTTTTTTTTCACAATAATCTTCCCGAACATGCATACAACAAATCCTGAAAGTTCCATCGTAATCGGCTAAGTGGTTTAGGAGCCTCTTCGAGACACTTAGACAGACAGACAGACATTCATTTTTATATCTATTTACATTTATACAATAGGATATTTTAATACGATAATCATCTACAGATTCAGAAATTTTTTGCAGTATTTTTTATACACCCGGTGAACCTTGAGACGCTGAATAACCCAAGATTTGCAAGAGAAATAGGGGAAGGAATGCCAATTTCGCAGGAACCGTTTCAATGAAAATCATAAAAATTGGCAAACTCTGAAAGGAAACGATCGATCTGGAGTCACAAACCAAGGTCTGGCCAGCAGCAACCAGTGGAACCACTCTGTTCAAAGCATTATGTGCTAACCACTAGTCCATTCTGTTGGTTTATTATCATTTAATAATGATAAGCATTTTTGAACTAGTCTGGATTGCCTCAATATTAATTAACAACGTTTTATTTGATTAATGAAATTGATAATCAGTGAATTAAATGAATGGTTGAATCGGCAGCCATCCGGTTAACTTGCAGTTTTAATTTCTACGACTGTGTTGAAAATACAAGCTGTTATTACATCAGTAATTGACATTTCAAACTCTTCGTTATGCATACATTGTTCCGTTTATTTATAAAACATTTTGGTATGAATTAAAAAAGGTAATATGATCGCCTACGGTGACTTCTGTTCAGTGTGATTCTCATCGGATTAATTCAAACGTTATGAATTATGCATCTCGAATAAAATTGAATCGAACAATTGCGTTTATGCACTACTAATTAAAACAATATATTTCGGATTGCAAGGTTCTAAAATACTCCAATTTCAAAAATTCACGAATCATTATAAGGCGTTCAAAATAATATACCCTCGGCTTTAAACTTTCGGTTAAAATAAGAGAGGGCTTTAAATATAAACAATGAGAAATCCGACCTGTCACTTAAGGCCATTGGATGAAAATTTATATGGACAAGTTTCGTTGTTACGAACGATTCTGCTCACCTGCAAAAGGAGGAGTCGAATTTAGGTACATACATATGTATGTATGTCTGAAAACGACTACAAAGATCGAAATGTGGAATGGAGGCAAGAAATAAAACTGGATATACGATGATAAACGAAAGGAAGTCAAGGTGCTATAATTTTAAGGCAAAATATGAAAAATCCACATAGATATTATACATATGTATGTACATATATGAGAGCATAGCCGAGTTGCTATTACGATAATAATCAAATTGAAAATTGTATAATGTCGGACGGACATTGATTGCACGAGCTACATATGTTTCTGTAAGTTCGGTTAATATTATGTACATACAAGGATGCGTCAATAAGAAAGAAGATAAAATGTGTTAGTTAAAAAGTTCTGAATCACGTTCTTATGTAGATACTTAAAATATATTTTTTCCCGTCGCAACACTATGTAATTTCATATATTTATATATTTTTTTTAAGTTATAAGATGAAGTAGTTTGAAACAATTGTAGATGTAGACAATTCTATGAAAATGGATATACACAGTGGTGTAGTCGGGCCAGGTCGGGGCAGGTCGTAGCCCTGGTACTTCTTTTTGAGCCAGGTCGCTGCCCTGGCACTTTGATTGATATAAAAATTGTTTTATGATTAAAATAAAAAATATTTTGGCTAATATTAATATCACTTGAGATGAGAAAAATAAGAGGCGACTTAATTGAAGTCTTTAAAATAATAAATAATTATCATAATTGTCCTATGTCCAAACTCATTACGTTCAATGAAAACACTCATATTAGTGGTCACACTCTCAGACTCCAAAAAGAAAAATTTTGAGGACACTTGAGGATAGATAAAATAAGGGAACTCAGCTTAAATAATAAATAGTCATCTCTAAATTCACATTTTAAAATTTTATATGTTTTTGACATTTGTATGTACCTTACATGTACGTATATTTGGCATTGCTATAAAGCAAATTTTGCTGTTGATACACAAATACAGGTTTGAAAAATCAAAGATGTTGAAGAGGATGCATTGAAGGAAGTTTTTATAAAATATAAAAACATCATAATTTCAACAAGAATATTTGTTAATTCGATTTTTTTTATAATTATTTCACACATATTTTTTCAGTAATGAAAAAAGAGGGGGGGGGGGTCATAAAAACTAAACACCGCACTGGTTCTTTTTTATTTAGCCCTGGATATACATATGTCTGTATGTACAAATATGAAATGTACTATTAGTTAGCGATTTTGACAACTACATACATATTTTATATGTACATATATTTGTTTAAATAAATGCATCGTGAAAGTGTTACTATGCTACATAGATATCAAACGTTATCGGTGTAAATATTTGTTTATGTGCAATTTATACTCATAACGTTTGCTTGATAGCGGCGAATAGTGGAATCTCTACTACGATTTTTTCGTGTTTGTTATCTTTAAAATAGCAACAATAAACCAGGTACGAATGATTTAAATTTGATTTACTCTTGAATGACCTCGTTGGATTAATTGATTAAAAGTATTTTTACACTGTTTTATTGATTGCGTCTTAGTTACATTTTAAAAACTATGTAGTATTACTTTAATAATTTACTAAAATGTACATATGTATGTATGTATGTATTTACATACACTAAGAAACAAAAAATCACGTTTTTTATTTACCGGAGCGAAAAGTTATCAATCTTTAAAAAAAGTTTGACCCACTGAACTCGATTATGTACATATTTTTGAGAGCGTTAAAAATATATGCATGAGCGTTTAAAAATATTATAAATTTTTGGTTTTTAGTCATTAATTAAAAAAAAAGTATTACTGTGCCAAAATTGATAATTGATTGATTTATTGCTTTTATTGATTGTAATTTATTGCTTTAAAATACATATATTTAATTATCTAGCATTAAAGTCAAGATATTTATTTTTTCCGTAATACTATGAGCTATATACATATACTATGAGAATAATATTTCGTTTATTTTCACTTTACTACGTTTATAAGGGTTGTCTATTTTTTTAAACGCTCATATCTCTTAAACGAGAGAAAGCCAAGACAAATGATTGTCATGTCATATGCGAATTAAGTGGGTCAAATTTACTAAAGATTGATTAGTTTCCACTCCGGTATTTTTACTTTATTTTTGTTGCTCAGTGATATCAATATGTGATTAAAATTATAGTAAATATAAATATAATTTGAAATACATGTTTCTTTTAAACTAATCAGAAATTTACGTCATTGGGTCACGATTGAATTGATTAATATAGTTAAAATAAAATATTTCTTAAAATAAAAAAAAAACGGAATGTATCACACATTCGCAAGTATCTCGTTGAGATATTAATGACCTTTCTCATTATTAATTTTGGCTTTGACTATAACTTTCAAGGTTACTTAATATATGTAAGTATGTATATACATACATATGTAAATTTTATATAGCATATCAGAAAAATATAGGTGTATTGTCGAATATATAAAAAATATCCAATTAAATTTTATGAACATAATTCAATACATTTGAGCACTTGGTGAAATATGTATATACATACATACATACATATGTTTATTATATATTTAATATTTACCAATCAACACAATGATTTTATTTATATACGAAATTCGTATGAAATGTAATATACATATGTATGTTATGATGTATGTATTTAAATTTTGATTAATAATACGTATTTTATCAACCGATAGTAAGTTTCAGTATGATAGGATTGACGGTATTTGAATTATCTCCAAAATACATAAAAGATACTCTGCATACACATGTTATGGTCCCCAACAGGAATCGATACTAAGTACAAATCAGTCGAATTTTCTCACAATCACGAAAATATATTGATAATTCGTACATACATACATATGTATATGTACAGCCAATACATACAATTTAGGTATTAACAACTGTATGAAAGATCTAAAAAAAATCAGTCTTACTACATATATACATATGTATGTAGATACCTACAGTGCCCGACAGAATTAAGTGGACACTTCAGAAAAAAAACTTTAAGACAGAATATTTTTGTTATGATACATTTTACACAAGAGAAATAAATCATTAATATTCATGATACTTAGGTTTAAAAAATTATACAAAAATATTTTGAAAAAACAATACCGTTTATTTAAAAAAAAAATGAGCAAAATACGTAAAAATGAACAGTACAGACAAAATTAAGTGGACGGAGAGAAATTGAGATATATTTTTTTTTTAAAACTTGTATGAGATCCTTTGGAATTAATTACAGCCTGCAGTCTATTGGGTATGCTTTCAACTAATTTTTGGTGTGTCAGCATCAAATTTTTTTCAAATAGTGGACAATTCATCAAAAAACATACTTTTATCACTGTGACCGATTTTTAAAATTTTTTGGTCCATTATAGACCACTAATTTTCTATGGGATTAATATCTGGTGATTGGGGAGGCCACTCAATTAATTAAATTGTATCTTCTTCGAAAAATTTCTCTGTTTTCTTCGATTTGTGTTTTAGGTCGTTGTCCTGTTGAAAGATGAAAGTACTCCCCAGACCTATTTTTTTTGACTGATTCTTCCAAATTGTCTTTGATTATATCGATGTATATATCGGAGTCCATTATTCCTTCTATTTTGGCTGGACTCCGACGCCCTTGCAGGAAAAACAGCCCTATATCATAATTGAGCCACCATCATATTTCACCGTTTTCTCAACACACTTGTTTTTGAGGGCTTCACTGAATTTTTTCCGTACTTTTCTTTTACTTTTTGTGCCGAAAAGCTCAAATTTACGTTCGCCACTCGACACAATTCGTTTCCAAAACGATAAAGGCATTGCAATAAATTTTTTGGCGAGTTTTAATCTCTTCGCTTGGTTCGCCTTGCTGGTTAAAGGTTTGCGCCGCATTCTACATTTTTTTAAGCCAGCTTCTTTTAATCTACGCGACACTGTCTTCTCCAAGTTATTCAACGACAGGTCTTCTTTAATTTCCCGACAAGTTTTCGTCGGTTCTTGCTTTACTTTCTTAAAAATCAGACGATCACCCCATCGATTTGTTCATTTTTTTCTTCCCGTACCCGGTAAATTCTCAACAGTGTCATGGTTTTTGAATTTATTCCAAATCTTTTCGGCAGCACTTTGAAATATGATATTTACTCGCGATATCACAAAAACTCACCAATTTTATCATCTTCTACCACAAATTTTCGAACTTAAGCATGAATTTTAGATTTTTTTCGACATTTTATTTTTACAACACTACACGGGAACAATATTAACGAAGCAACTATCTCCTACCAATTCAAAAAATAGAATGATAAAACACAAAAAAATTGAAGAAATCGTATCAGTAATAACTGAAATACAGGGTCCCAAACACATTCGTTCCGCATGAACGCACGACCCAATTTTTGAATTGTGACGAATGCGGCAATGTCAACGAAACAGCTATAAAGCGAAAAAAACGAAATGTCTAAATTAGGATCATAAAATAACACCCTTTTAATTTTTGAAAACTATAAAGCTCTATGTTAAATACTTTTTGAGAAAACCGCGTTCTTGTGTACACATAAAAAGTGTCCACTTAATTCTGTCGGGAACATACATACATATGCACAAAATGACAAAAATGACATATGTACATATGCATAGACAAAAATGACATATGTAAAAATGACATATGTACATATGCATAGACAAAAATGACATATGTAAAAATGACATATGTACATATGCACAAAATGACAAAATTCGATATTTTCAAAAAATATATGGACTAATGTTATAATTTCGATTGATTTTTACCAATCTCACGTAAGTATAGTTAAAAATTGACCTAATAAATTATCGGTCTGTGAATTTTGATTGGTGCTGGATCGTAATCAGGACAGGACGACTTCTGATTCCAAGATATGGCACTAAAGGTCTGACCGCACTATGCGACAACCGAACGATCGTAGGTATGTATGTAGTTTGAAAACAAAATAAATGTATAAAAAGAGCTTTCAGATAAATGAAAAAGGTTGAATATAATATTTTCATACAATATGTATAATCTGGCAGAAATATTATACCTACACAATACAATCGTCCATACGTATTTTGTGAAAAAAAAAGTAAAGTTTACTAGGTATTAAGTATGTAGAAAATGATAAAGATTGTTTGAAGAAATTTGTCCGTGGGTATGTATGGACATATGTACATATGTACATACATATCTTGAGTGATATAATTTCATGAAGTTGTCTGCGATAAATGCACTCATATACTTGATAATAATTGATCAGACCAGTTAACGTATAACTTCTTAGTCATGCAATCGAGTCGTGCTCACACGTGTATTCTCATCTTGAGAATATCAACCCGTTTCATTTCAAAACTCAGGTATGAATGGTAGGTAGTACCTATGTAGTACGTACTCTATTGCATTTAGGTACCTACTAGGTACCCTAAATCCAATGTACATATTATATTTCTAAGTAAGTTTTATATCATAGTATAGTATTATGAAAAAAACTTGATTTATTTGGCACGATATGGAGAAATGATTGCTATATTACATATGTATATTAATTAGTAAAAAATAAAATATCAGAGAGTTATTTAAAATCCAGAACTCTTTTGATATCGAATAAAGTTGGAGAATCGTCGTTGAAAGTTGCGTCAAAGTACCACAAAGCAACGACAATTAGCGAATAAAATGTGCACTGTTTGATGAATGCGGTGGCGTGATTGCTCTCCGGCTCAGTGCTTTCTCAAATGTGAAAACGTCAACAAGCGCTTCCCAAGCTGGTGTCCGGCCATTGTCTGGTTTGTTTGCGGGGGAATGTTGGCACGGCGACAGGTCTAGATATGCATACATATGCACTTAGATATATGCAAAAGATCATTCTGACCGGTATAGTGCGTTCGCGGTGGCCGTGCAACGTCAATTGGTGACCTTCCTGACTCTGAGATCACGACTCAGTGAGCAGGGACTAGCTATCATGGATCGGAAACTGGTCAGGGGCCACCAACCGTGTAAAATTGAAGTAGAACGAGAATCTGCAGTATAGGGCAGTGCTGCGTTTTATTTGCACATGTACATACAGTGCCCGACAGAATTAAGTGGACACTTCAGAAAAAAACTTTAAGACAGAATATTTTTGTTATGATACATTTTACACAAGTGAAATAAATCAGTAATATTCATGATACTTTTAAAAAATTATACAAAAATATTTCGAAAAAAACAATACTGTTTATTTAAAAAAAAAAAGAGCAAAATACGTAAAAATGAGCAGTACAGACAAAATTAAGTGGACGGAGAGAAATTGAGATATATATTTTTTTTAAAACTTGTATGAGATCCTTTGGAATTCATTACAGCCTGCAGTCTATTGGGTATGCTTTCAACTAATTTTTGGTGTGTCAGCATCTAATTTTTTTCAAATAGTGGACAATTCATCGAAAAACATACTTTTATCATTGTGACCGATTTTTAAAATTTTTTGGTCCATTATAGACCACTAATTTTCTATGGGATTAATATCTGGTGATTGGGGAGGCCACTCAATTAATTAAATTGTATCTTCTTCGAAAAATTTCTCTGTTTTATTCGATTTGTGTTTTAGGTCGTTGTCCTGTTGAAAGATGAAAGTACTCCTCATACCCATTTTTTTCGACTGATTCTTCCAAATTGTCTTTGATTAATCGATGTATATATCGGAGTCCATTATTTCTTCTATTTTGGCTGGACTCCGACGCCCTTCCAGGAAAAACAGCCCTATATCATAATTGAGCCACCACCATATTTCACCGTTTTCTCAACACACTTGTTTTTGAGGGCTTCACTGAATAAAATTTGTCGAATGTTCATAGATATCTCTATTGTATTTTTACTTTATTTGAACTGTTATGTTTGAAAAATTGTAAATATTATACTCATGTATAAAAATAATCTAACCATTTTATGTCGCCTTGGGATAATTCCTGTCATGGCACATATAATGTATATATTAAAAAAAATAAACTTATTAATAATATATTTTTAAAAATAAAATGAAAATTTTATATTTAATTATAAATAAGTCTGTTATGAAAAAATTAAAAAATAAATTATGTCAACGATTAACTAAGCCATATTTACCATTTTTAGTTGAAACGAATTATGAAGTATCTTTTTGTTTCTTTTACTGTTGAAAAAAATTTACGAACGCTTTTATAATCCGACTGAATAAAAGATACCATTTATCCAGAGCCGTTGTTAGAGTACTTTGCGCCCCCTTCTTTTTTTATTTATCTATTTTCTACTCACAATTTTCAAATATAAGTATTATCGAAATTACTAACCGCGTTTTGGCGCCAAAATTTTATCAAAAAGTGTTGTAACTGAAAATATGAATGTGTGCGAAATTTCAAGAAAATCGATCCAAAATTGATTATTAGATTTGACTCATTAATAATTTTAGATTACATATATTCATAGTAAATTTTTATATACGAATACCAAATTTATATCTAGAAAGTTTTAATTTTTATAAAAATAAACTTCTTCCGCTTTAAACGGATAGGTACATATATTTTTTTACTAACCTCTTCTTACTTTCACTTATTGAAAAATAACATGAGGTTATTACATTTGAATGTACTTAATTGCTGCACTCCAACGATAAAATCCTTGCAATTATTATAAACATATATACCGTTAGCATAAATAAGTACATATTTATGTATATACATATATGCATAGCATACAAAAAACTTGAAAATTAGCTCTACTTATAAAGCACTACAAAATTCTGTGAATAACTTGACACATGTGTCTGACCATTTTACATAATAATTTACGTTAATATCGGTAGCCGCAGGTCGCAGCTATTACATATGTATATTTTTACATACATATATAGGTATATGTATTATTATAATAATTTTAATTGATTATTACGCGCATAGTTAGAAATTAATTAAATAAAATATTATAAAAGTGTATGAAAAATAAAATATTACAAAGGAGTATCTAGGATTGCTAACTATGATACAATTGATATTTAAGACAACATAAGTGAATCAATAACAAATGATTAATCTAACACATTTGTTTTACGAACTGATTATTGGTATCGCACAGATACGCGATACAAAAATACATTGTTGCATGTATCACGACAATTCAGATTGATGAAATTGATTATGTTAAGCGTCGCGTAAAAATCTCAATATGCTTTTAAATTATACGAGAATTTCTCAGTATGTGGCATGATTTTAAATTAATTGGATACACACATACAGGTCGGGTTCGAAACCACCCTCTCCAAATATGTAACGCAAGTGCGTTCGCAATTACTCTGCAAACGAGTCAACCTAACCATTACAAGTAAATTTTATGACCGTGTAAATTTATATATTGCCGGATAGTTTTTCGAAAGCACACACACACGTCGGAAAAAATTATGGTACATTTACCGGAAAATTGGCACATATATCATTCCAATACCAACTTTATAACACCGCAGGGAGGGTTGATGTTAATTTCGAACCGGCGAAAGAACCATAATTGATACGAGGGAGAATATATTAGCATATAATTCATCGATTATGAATTCGAAAAGCACGCGATCTTGGTAGCACAATAATATGGTGAGACTCATATTTATTAAGTTAGAAAATACACTTGATCGTAAAAGGAAATTTTGAATTAATAATTCAATATTAAAGACAATACCATTGACTATATACATATTTTCATCTATACATACGAACTATTAAAAGACAAAGTATAATGTATTGTGATCGTGAGAAATTTCGATCTCGAGATATCCAATCAGTATACATACATATGTATGTACATAGATCTCTTATCACGTTATACTTGAGTTGAAACTTTTGAAGTATTATTAAAAGCAGTATGTACTCTTACTTTTCATGTTTTTTCCGGTACCATTCAATATATCGAATTAAAATTTCATATTTCTAAGGTTTGGCTATATTTAGAGTAACAGCTTTATTTAGACAACTTTTATACGTTTTGTTATATTTTATATGACGTTAAAAAGAATGTCCTCTCAAGTGAATTCGTTTCGGTCATAAAACAAAATACACGGATAATTTTCTACACGACGAGAACATCATTTTTACAACTGAAAAGTGTACGAAAAACGCGATGTCGTGTGAATCCTTACTACCGTCGCGTACCTAACAAAATTGCACAATGCACATGCAGTTTTACAGCTGGTTGTCTTTATTTATGACGCTTAACCACCTATCGTATTCTCGATCTGATAAAATTGAAAATAATAACATTTTAAACGATACCTGTGTCGTTATGGTTAACCAAATATATTTTTACATACCTCCTTTACGTTTCACTGACGATTACAATTCAGGAAAAAGGTTGCCTCTTATCCGATCGTTTTCATACTTTGCCATATTGCTCATTTTGGTCATCAATATAAGTAAATGGATCCTCCGCCATTACGATAGAGATAAAATATCGTTTAAGACGCATTTCAGGTCAGAAGATTTTTAATCTCAGTGACATTTGGTAGTCATTAATTTTATACATAGATGGCGGTAGTAAAAAAAATATTGGTGTTTTTATTCAAAATATTAATTTTATATACAAATTATAGAATAAATAAATTTATATTAAATAAATTTACATTGCAAAAATGTTTAGAGGTATTAATAAAATAAACTGTATTGCATTCAGATTTATGTGGTACTAATTGATGTGAAACCGGTTAAATTAAAAATAAAAATAAAAACAAAAAATATGCAAGGGTAAATTAAATTTAGATTTTAAAATCTGGTTGATTTGAAGAAGCAGCATTATTGAGTTTTGAAGTATAATTTTTAAGATAATTAAAAATAAATATGAATTTTTATACAAATTATGTATGATTGTTATTGAAATATAGTCATAAAGTTTACTGATATATTTTTATGTGAATTCATTTTACACATACACACACAAAACAAACATATAAAGATTAACATACATATTTGAACATATTAATTGATAATAATATGTTCACATACTTTATACCCCGCATTTCTTTCAATACCATTTCAGTAGGGAAATTGTAGCTGAAATGTCCATATCAACGGAGGCATGAAAATAAGTCGGGCAACAAATGATTGGATCTTAATCTTGTTGGCAGCGGAAGACGCGCCAGCCGAGCGCGAACGCACTTTACATTCGTATGTATGTTTTTTTTGCAGTGTATAAAAAACGACAACGCAATGAAATGCACACACATCTTCTAAGCGCGTTAACGATTTACCTCAACTAACAGCTTCAATGTACATATGTATATATATCTGAGATGATGTAAAAACTTTTTATATATGTACATATGAATGTGTCCGCTACTGGTGTTGGCCGTCAACGTTGTGTAAATCCAATGAATAAAACGCTCGAGATATTTCGCGAATCGCATATTGGACTTCCTAGCTATTTATAGACGACGAGACGCAAACACATACACATACTTCACCACGAGATAAATCACCCGATGTGAGGTCAAATGCGGGTTAAAATATCCGATCGGTGAACTTATCTAAATTAACTTCATGTCTAGTTGAAATAGGGGGGGGGATGCGAGTTTGCGTTGAAATGTCGTGATTCAGAGCTCAATAAAACTGGGAAAGCTAGTGGTAACTAGATTGCCAAATTTTTGTAGTCGTCGCCGAGTCGATGTTTGTACCCAACATATGTATGTATGTATGTGTAGTTAAGTTGAAAAAACCGTATGTACATCATGTACATACATATAAGTATTGGAGTAAGAATTATATTTTTCAATTTGAGTTCAAAAGAAGTTATGATTTGGCACAGTCATTCGAGAAAAATCTAAAATTTGGCATTCAATTACATATATTATATTCGAACGACTGCAACCGAGAAGAGGAGGTGAAGCATAAATAAAGGGATGTACAATATTAGATAATTGTATTTATAATATTTATATAATTTGTAATAATACATTTAATGTCGGGATGAATGGATGTGATTTATTCAAGAGACGAGATTTCGCCAAAAGATTTGTTGTACATATATATATTTTAATTCTAAGAAATATAAATAAGAGTTTACACCTGGGTCTTGAGAAAAATAAAAACAAAACAAAAATCTTCTTAAAGTCCAAATGGTTGAAAATACGATTATGAAATCAATGATTTTATCTACCTACATACATATGTAGGTGCCTTGATCTCAAGAGAAGGAGGACGCCGATCAGAAATCCGCAGAATAATACGGAATGTCGAAATAGGCGATGTTTAGTGTGACAAAGATATGGAAAACTCGTTCTATTATGACAAAAACGAAAATCCATCTGGTGCGATATCTGGTTATCCCCATTGCATTGTATGGAGTCAAGATATGTACGATAAAAAGAGAGAACGGGACATGTTTAGGTGCTGGAAGCGGATGTTGGGCATTCTTTGGACTGCAAAACGCACGAACGTCTCCATCCTTAAAGTGCTGGCTCCACAACACGTAGAAAAAAGGATTCAATCCTACTTTGGCCATGTTGCCAGGAAGAATGTGGAGAGGTAGTCACCGCTACACTAGAGGGAAGGCGAGCGAGAGGACGGTCTCTCATTAGATTTTCAGATGATAGAATGATCACGACACTCAGCACTGAGCAAACGAGAGACAGAAGAAAAGAGCAATACAGATATTAAGAAGATGGTTAGTCAACTTTTTGCTAGATCAGTACACACACATTGGTTGTTCTTTATACATATATTAATAACCTTTGCTTTAAATTCGTACTATCAAAAGTTAGAAAGGTTATATGTAGACATACATATATGTACATATGTGCATGTATTTCGGATGAGTTGAAATCTCATAAGAAATATATATTCAGTCAAAATTTCAAAACAAAGGCAATATACATATAATTGTTAATAAATTACATATATTTTACTTGAGAATGTTTTTTTCAATGTCAAAAAATCAAATCCAAAAATGTTCAAGTCTAGGTAATAAAAATAATCACTGTATATGAAACGCCATGCTATTTATTCGTTATTGATAATAATTTTTTAAAAGAAAAAAATACAAAATTTTTATTTTCATATTGTTAGGATTTCATAAGACTGCACGGAATCATCGCACAGTGCTCATTCAAAAGGATAATCATCTTAAAATTACGCATACAATGTATTCAACACAGTGGTCAACAATCTTTAAATTTAACTTCCAAATTTGACCCGTATAAATTCAAGGTAAATTAGATTTTTTTTCGTTTCCGCCTAGATCGGAAAATTACGTACAAATATACATGTATGCATTTAGGTGTTTTAAAAAAAAAATTCTATTCGAATGTTTACAATCTTCGTTCTGTCCTTATATACATATACATAGGTACAATACAATTTTTTTTAACCTACATATGTATGTAAAATGCGGGGCATTTAAGCGATCGATCGCACAAGAGAGTATTTCTATACAAACTGAGTTTTCTAAAGGTGTTCGGTCGAACTATTGAAGCGCGCATATTGAATTTCGCATAAAATTTAAATACAAATAGGCGAAAAATTTAAATAGCCGCCGACAGATAACCAAATGAATTTTAAAAATATTTATAAACTTGGAAGCCAATCAACGTTGGGGCACATTTGGTACCGTAAATCAAATAATTATATATGTATATATATATATATATATATATATATATATATATATATATATATATATATATATATATATATATATATATATATGTATATAACTGGCTATACAAGCGAACATGCCCGATGGCATGTGGGCCTTACTATCTGTTAGAAAATATGGGCCTTCAGTAAAAATAAATAACTTTTTAATTATTTCACGTGTGTAAAAATTTATAGGATATTGCACTTCGGGACCTAAAGTTTGGGCATTTCAACAAAACAAATTTCTTACGATATACACAAACAACTAATACCTGATTTAACAGCCCAAGGATCGGTTAACTTTTTTTATTAGGCTCTAAATGTAAGTTTCAACATTTGCGTGGGCCCTTTTGCCGGGCCCATTTCCAACCTCAAGATTATGCATATACCAATAACTATGTAACAACTACCTACTGAAATAAAAATGGGAATAAACAAATTTCCATGAATAATATAAACTGAATTGCTTAAAACAATGTTGATAGGACGATTCATCATCAACCAGCGATTTAAATTTACTTCATACTTTCAAAATAACATTTGATTATGCTTCTACGATATAGTAAGATTTAAATACACAATTTTAAACAGTTTCCGAATATAAAATCTATTCCTAATCTAGAGACATCCATGTATATAGAAATATAGGATAGGGGCCCCCTCCCCAAAATCCCGATTTTCGATTAACATTAATTGAAAATATTATGCATTTTTTTCAGGGACGTAATTTGGGGGGAGGCATAGGGGGGCACTCGCCCCCCTAAATTAAGGAATAGTGTGAATATTATGAATAAGTTAGATGGTCGATTTTTGTTGATCATATGAAGATTTTTGTAAAAAAAATTTCGCCTGCTTTTCGGCGCTTTTTTGGTTTTCTGCATAATATTTTTTTATAATTAAGCTTATTTTTTTCATATTTTATAACAATAAGGTGAATGCAAAGAATATTTTCCATTTTTATTCCGATATAAAAAAGATTTTTTGAAAAAAAATTCAATTTGAACAATCTTTGCCTGCCCCCCCAAGAAAAAGCTGAAATGACGTCCCTGAGTGTTTTCTACCGAAAGTAAAAGCCGCTTTTATGCCGCATTATTTTATGATGCATTCTATTTACCTAGGACAAGGGTTAAAATGAAATATACAATGTAATTTATGGATCTATTTTGCTTTTGCCATTTTTATTGTACCTAAATTTGTTTATTCCCATTTTTGAAAAGAAAATTTTTTATATGGGGGGGGGGGACAATTTTTTTTAACCCTGGTTGGGCCCCCTTTGACTCCTGGCATGCACTAATTTCAATCCCAGTCCGCCACTGTATATATGTATATATAGTTCCAGATCCGGATTCCTATTTCAGTTCCAGTTCCCGATTTTTGCTTCAATTCCGGATCCCGATTCCTATTTGAAGTCCGAATCCGGATTTTTATTTATTTAAATAGGCACACATAGAGAATAAAATATAAAAAGAAAGTTGTATAGTGAGACAAAAAATTATAATAAACACAAATAAAAATATAATATTCCATTTACAGTGAGCACCACATGGTAATATAAAAAAGTAAAATTACAAAAACATCAAGATTTAAAAAAAAAAAAACAGATAAAGTAAAAAAGAAAAAGAAAGACAATGAAGGTGAAGAAGCAAATCAACCACAGATTATTTTCTTCACCTTTGTCCTAAAAATAATAAAGGAGTCACTAAAGAGGTCGGGACAATCATCTAAGCTATCGTAAATACGGCATATACGAACGATTGCACTATTGAAAGAAGTGTTGTTTTGACAAATTGGTGGATAAAAAAGATTTGTGCATCTGGTGAATCGGGCATTAACGTTAAAGTTAATCTCATTTAAAACAGATGTGTCAAGATTACCATTAGCAATCTTGTATAAAATTAACAAATCAGAAACCCTTCTGCGCTGAAACAAACTTGCAATGTGGAAAAAAGAAAGTCTGTCATTATAAGATGGTAACAGTTTTTTAAGACCAGTCTTATAAGATAAATGGCGCAAAAAACGCTTCTGAATTGTCTATAAATGCTCGATGTGAGTTTGGTAATACGGAGACCATATGATTGAGGCATACTCCATATTACTGCGAACCAAACTGTAATTGAGCAGAATCAGAGTATGGGAATTCTTAAAGGCCTTCGCAACTCGGCAGATAAATCCCAAGAGTTTATATGCTTTAGTGACAATATGGTTAATATGTTCACTAAATGATATTTTGGAATCTATAAGTATACCTATGTAAGTCTCTGGCACAGTTTTTCGCTATAAGATCTACGTTATTTTTGACAATTAGGATATGATTTCTAGAAAGTGTCAATGAGAAGCATTTAGAAATATTGAGATGCATTAGGTTTACATTACACTATTCAGATATTATATCAATGTCGGTTTGTAATTTTAAGTAATCCGATACACTATTGATAGGATGGAAAACCTTAAGATCATCAGCATAAAGTAAGCATTGACACTTCAGTAGGGGGATTAGATAGATCATTAATAAAAATAATAAACAGAAGTGGTCCAAGGTGAGAACCTTGAGGAACTCCTGAAGGGATTATTCTAGGGGCAGATGAAAAACCCTTTATTGTAACCAATTGACTTCTCAAATTATAAAGGAAGTTGACCTTTTCCTTCTTTTTCAGTTCTGGATACGGATTCACATTTCAGTTCCGGATCTGGATTCCTGTTTCATTTGCGGTTCCCAATATTTGCTTCAATTCCGAATCTGTATTTCTTATTCAGTTTCGGATTCGTATTGTAACTTTATTTTAAATCACGTATCAATTTTTTTCCGAAACCACCCGTTAAAATTTCAACGGGCACACCATTAGTATTATATAATAAGTTAAAACTTATATAAAAATGATTTAACACAAGTTGACATTTATATGAACAAAATCCCTCAAAAATAGCTTAATTTAAACTTAAAAGTAGTAATTTATTTCAATAAATAATAAATAAATTTAACAATAAATGCTTAAATTAAATTGCCAGTTCATTATAATAGCTGAATTGTAATTTTCGATATGAATTGCTATTGTGCTATGAACGCACAATGAAATGATTTTTTGAAACACGTAGGAGATTTTATAATTTCAAACCTAGCCTCAAAGAAAAGAAGCTCGGTAGTCAGAAAAAAATTAACGATTTTCAGAAAATTATTTTTTAAACATAACTATTTAATTTTTTAAACATTAAATCGTGGGCTGCTGTTACGCCACTGCCCTTTAGAAGAAGTTAAATGGCGCATATTATCGAGAAATTAGCAAACATGCACTTTGAAGCGAATAAAATTTTACGTTTTTGGAAATTTTACGACCGATTCGACATACGACCGAGGTGCAACAACGTATTTCTGTCGTAAGTCGAGGAATACCTGTATTGGATGCTCACAAAAAGTACAATAAGAAAACATGACACTTTCGAAGCCAAAATGTAAACAAAAACAAAAAATACAAATTATTTCGAAAGATATTACCTAAAAAGAGCAATTTTATATTCATGGGTCGTGACACCTTTGATATCAAGGCGAAAAGTCAATGTTAATAAAATAAATATAGTGCTGTTGAGATGCTCTTACATAGATGCGGCCGCAGTATCAGATAATGAAATTGCAATACCACTCCGTCTTTTATATGCGAATACAGCAACGGAAGAAATCAAACAAAAAAAAACAGAGAGAACCGGTCGTAAATTTAGTATTATACAATGTGTATGTATACATATGAATGTAAATAGATAGATTGTTTTTTTTTACTAGTCGGCGACCTACCCCAACTTATAAGACGGTGTGCGGTTTTGCTTGTACGCCACTGGACAATCACGACGACATGTTCAAATATACACATAATTTCACGTGTATGATTTTATCTATGAACATGTATGTGTATTATAGAAGCCCTAATTTTTTTAATTAACGAAAATCCCTTATTTAATGCACCGTAGTCTATTTTTAGAAACCTCTTTTACGTTTTACATTAAGACGACTTTTTTATAGCTCTTATCTCTTATCCGATCGTTTTCATACTTTGCCATATTGCTCATTTTGGTCATCAATATAAGAAAATGGATCCTCTGCCATTACGATGGTGCAAAAATATCGTGTAAGACGCGTTTGAAATCTGCCCGGCGAAATAGTCGTTGACGTTTATCCACCGTTTGTTTAGCCTATTATCACTTTTCGCCATGTCAGATTTCAATTGTTTAAACGCCTATAACTTTTTCTTTTTTCACTCTATATTTTATAAAATTTGCTTTATAGGTTCTAGTTATCTCTGATATATAAATATTTATAGTTTTAACTCTCATTTGTATATATAAATTTCAAATTTGGCGTATAGCTTCGTGTAATGGCATATACCCGCTATATATCGATTTACGACCAAATGTGTCAGATCTGACATTTCACTGCTAGACCTACATCTCTTCACTGAGCGTTATCTGCGAGAAAAGTATTCAATAAGAAGTTATGTTGTATCTAATATAGACAAATTCAGGATAAATTGGACGGGGCGAGAAACCCATGGACCATTATTATTTAAAAAATATGTATGTAGGTTGATAGGGATATTTAGATATTATTATAATAATATGTAATTTGTTTGAAAATGTATAAGGCCGTTGAAAAAATTGAAAATTTTTGTAATAACTACGTATTGTAAAAATTTCTTGATTGAAAACCTGTTGTTACAGAAATTAAATGATACCGCTGTATGTATGTATGTACGGATAGTAAATAGATTATTTGTATTTGTCCCTATTACTTACAAAATCTTAAAAAAATATATTGTAATTTGTTGCATTTTATCACCGCTTTGTAATCAAACGGCCCATGACCCATGTACGTGTGTACCTTACTTTTTTGTCGCTATCACCTAAATAGTTATTATAATACATGTGTTATGACCCACGACGTATTAAAAAATGACCCCAAGAAAAACGGCAGTCTATTCGTTGTTATGTAAAATTGGTGTTACTTTTCAGGCTTTGTGAAAATAATAAAGCATCGACATACTGACTATTGAACAATGTTTAGAAATACATTATATAAACTAAACATACATACATATATAATAGATACATATGTATGTATGTATGTCACATAATCAATGATTACATTAAATTATTTCTTTAGAAATTAAAATATTTAAAATATTTATTTATTTATTTAATTATTTACCTACATTAAATTATTTTGTATTAGTTTACATATGTGGTATATGAATTTTATATCAAAAAATGAGAAAAAAAGAAAAATGTGAGACGGAACAATCAGTATTGCCCACAATACATCAAAATACGTGCAATTTAACGATTTTATAATTTAGATGTGGTTTTTATATATGTATAAATTATTTATTTTATTGATTTATTAGTGGATTAACTTCAATAAAATTGGATATATCCTAGTTGACGCATACAGTAATACCATATATTAAAGAAAATAATAAAAATGAGTCGGAAATGCTCCAACTCCACAGCTCTGGAAAAAACCGTATTTATTCAGAGTAATTTATTTATTTCTGTAATCCAATTTTAAACTTCATACGCATAATATGCGACTGTACTTACATATGTATATAAACAAAATCATTTTTGAAAAGGTTTTTAATGTAAGGAAATGCGCGAATAAGTTGTTTTTGAAACCACCAAATCTATTATTAATTTTAATGATAAATAAAATATTGTAAAATTTTTATTTTAATAAAAATAAAGTTAATTTTATTAGATGGTGCATCACTATATTAACTAACTTAAGAATACATAAACTTTCTGAATCAAAAATAATTATAGGAACATATTCATAGTCAGAAATATATTACAAAAAAAAATTAAATCGATGAGGAAATACTTTTAACATTACGGTTAAAATTACATTAAATGCTGTCATAGTATATTATATGTATATCTATGACAGTTGCATAAAGTGCATAAAAATAAATCACAAGCGATAAGGAATACTGTGCCGTCAAGTCTTATCATCAATTCGTATTTACTCATAGAACCTTTGTAAATATTATATTTGAAAAGACGTTAGAAAATTTACTTAAGACATTTTTTCACAATTTTAACTGGTAAATTGCCATCTACATATAACAAATATCACACATATTATATATTTATGCATGCTTAGTGATCAGCGACAGATTGAATTTAAAGTAAGCTAAAAATAAATGCCATAAATTTGTATTGTAAGCGACGCAACGAAGTGCGAAAACGGGAATATGCAAATATTGTAGTTTCATGTTTGCAAAATGCATCGCGAAAATCAAGGCTAAAATGTCTACTGAGTTGGTCGGCTGTTCTTTCGTTTACATATGTTGCCTAAATCTGTTATCTAATATTGAATTGTATCAAATGTGAAATTTAAAACTTTTGCACGGTTGTTTGCATGCGTTCGTGTGCTAATCCGACAAATCGACTATAATCTAAAACAGCGCATAAAATATAACATTTTATTGGCATGTGTTTCACAACATTATCGATTGCAATGTATATAAAAAAATAAACACGTTTATATGGTTTTCAAATTGGATCGAATCATACGTGCATATAAACAAAATAATTTCAAGTCGTTTTCACGGTTGAAAATTGCTCGATAACGAACGCAACAAAAGCCCAACTTTTCTACGCAGTTTGCGGGAGATATTCCTTTCTCAATTGGTACGTATTTAATTTACATACATATATATACACACATACATATATACCTATTATATACACATGCTAAAATGTTTGAAACCGTCGGTTTTCGTATCATTTTTATATTATTTCCCAATAAATTATGTTTTAAAACCTTTCTAAGAGCCTTACGTAACAACGTGTATACGAGTTCATACGAGTATAGTGCGAAATTTAGCCGCGATCGATATAATAGTAGTGCAAGGTCAGATACTGTCGGAGATATTTCCAAAGTGAGGGTTGAAAAGAGAAGTGCTGAAGTTTGATGGTATTTTTTATGGTGTAGCGACTCTGTAGCTTGTCGTCAAGGTTCTTGAGCACTGAACTGATCTATCGGGGGAGATCTCACCCCCTTAACGACTGGAGCCATAATCAAGCCATAGTCGACGGGTGGTCCTTGTATTTTCTCCATTTATTTTCTTGTACGAGAAAATATTATTTGGCATATCTTTGAAGTACGTTCATTCGAGTATAAATTGCGAGCTCAAAAAATAGTATGGAAAGACTCTCTCCCTGCCGTATACAGTCTATAAATAAAGTTAATTATGATATTTTTATACGACATGGCGATGAGTACAAATTGGCAGAATAGTACATGGGAAAGTTTAACCATTTCCAGGAACAATAGGCGGGTAAATCCAACATGGTTTGAATGGAGCTAGATTGAATACATACATATATACATATATACATTCATCATATAAAAAACGCCATTCTTATCAATGAAAGAACTGTGAATATTGTAATCATTTTAATTGATTTTCTCTATTTTTTTTATTTATAATAATAAAAATATCATATAAACCTACAATAAATTATCAAATATCGATTAAAATAAATTTGTATTAAAATGCGTAGTAGGTGAATTTACAATGGTTTATTTTGCACTTTTTAATGTGTCAGCGCGAAATCATCGTTACGATTATAAAATCGTAAAGACGATTGATAAGGATTTATAATATTACACTAGGCTGCCGGGTGTGCTAAATATTTTTCCACGATTTTACAATAACTGATTTGTATATTCAATATTTTTTATTTTGAAGAAAAGCCCCAAATAAAACTTCGCGGCAACCCTATAGTATGTAAACGATTCAATATCAACAGGTTATAAGGATGCTCTCCACTCAATAGCATACAGATTTAATACAATAAGTGTGTCACAGGGCACACACAGCATCCTTGATTTTGTATTATATTGATGTAAATAATATAACTAACTAAGTGAATACAAAGAAAAATAAATAAATGAACGTACACATAAATATGTATAGCTATCAAGCCATCATATATATATTTTAATTTAGCTTTAAATAATTCCAAACATGTGAATGCAATGTACATATTTGAAAACATAAATTTGTTTAATGTGCCCTTTAATTGTAGGATACGTCGAATGGGTACATGGAGGTGAGTGTTGATTTTCTCAATATTTTAATCCACAAAAGTGACATTCGAGATAAGCGTGTCGCACTATCGTTCTTATCAGTTCGGTGTGTACATGTGGCACATTTCGTAATTATCGCACAAGAAAAAGAAAAATAGCAACACTAGCCGCTTTTTATTACACACACAATTGATAATTTAGTGAGATGGGTCATGGTACTTTTGTTTTTTTGATAGTAAAATGTCAAATATTTGTTTTAATAATACTATATATGTATACAGAAATTGTGATATATAAGCATTTATTGAAAATGTCGTTGTGCCCATATCTAGAGATACGTACAAGGCTCAAGCGAAACGAGTATCAGAGAAAACTGCAACAAGTTTTTGAATGGTTGGACCGGGACTGGTCATCGAACCACACTCGTGTAGTATCTAATTACGACCATGTGTGTGTGTGTGTGCATGAGGATTGCATGCATTAAATGCAATTGCATTTAGGCGCGTAGCGAAAAAAATTATCGTAGTGTGATAGTACGGTAAAATTTACCACGATTTGAAAAATATGATATCCTCCAAATTGAACTCGCTTCTTATATTTTATAGATCAAAAAACACGAATGATATCAATATATGTAAACAGGCGAAACCAACAAGTTCGCAATTTTACAAATATCAAGAACTTACATTTAAAAGGTTGAATGAATATTTCACCGTGTGAATAATTTCACATGTCATCGATTTTTGCGTGTTGTAACGATACTGTGCACATTTTGGGGTAAAATGTATTCAATTTGAAAGATGTTATTAATATTACAAATCGGTTTCAATTAGGCTTATTTCATTGATTTGTATTTTAATGTTTGCTGTCAACTATTTTGTTTTTATTTAATGTTTGTTACTATTTTTTGTAAACAACTTTCATGAATTTTATATTTATTCTAATATGTAGATGAAATAGTCTTGAATACATACATTTGTATGCATTCGAGGAGAGCAAAAGGAAAAAAAATAACGACTTTAGATTATGCAGAAACCCAACGCCTTTCGACAGTTATTTGTAGAGTTTTACTAAGCGAAATCCGATAACAACAACAAAATTTCGAAAATATGTACATATTTTGCATTTTTAGCATATTGTTATATGTGAACATATTGTTGATGGGTAAACTAACTTATTGGTAGCTAAATTTGCAAGATCAATACATTAAAGTTCGTTTATTTGTTTTTACTGTAATTTTAATTAACCAAACAGCGCAGACATACATAAACCATTAATGGAAAAATCTTCGGAAGCAGATTCAGACTGTAGCAGTGGAAGCTGCGAGCGTTGAATAAAACATTTCCATACATTTTGCTGAAATTTTCATGAAGATATTTTAAAATTGTAATTAAGTAACTTTTATTCCTATCAAAATTGTAAATTGGGTTTTGAACATTTTTTCGTATTATGGTGTACATTAACAATAAAATAAGATAATTTTATAGTTACTAACAAAAAAGCAGAAAATGATCAGTAGATCAGTAGCTATTAAATTAGATATAAGATGTATTGTGAACATAATTTATCATTAATAAAAAGCATTTAAAATTAAAATCAATTAATCGTGAGAGAATCTCTAAAACAGCATCAAAACAATAATATTTATTATTTATTTATTTGCAACTATTTCAATACGAAGCATTTACAATGTAACACACATCATATGGTATTTGTATATAGGCTTATTATATTAATCATTTTTATCAAATATTGTAAATGCAGATAAAATATTTGCATATAAACAGTAGTAGACAGACTAGTCGCTGTCATTCATGATCATTTTACAAACTTGAAATAGAAAAAATTTGCAAGACGCAAAAGAACGCGATCGGCTCCAGAGATGAGAGAGAGGTCGGCGCAATAGCATCATTTCCCGGTTCGGTTACTGTTAACGTGAAACCAGACACAGTGTCTGGATATAATCACTAATCAGCGGTAGAGTTTAGTAACTCTCTGACCCGTGTATCAAACGCCCGAATTATTGACTGAGTTCTGACCTTATCAGTCAAGCTTAAATATGGTCAATGCAAGACGGAAAAGAACACGTTCGATTCTTGTGATAAGACATCGGTCGGTCAACGTTCCTGTTAACATGAAAGCAGACACGACGTCTATGAGCAAATTGGTCATAGATTTTTCACCGGCAGGCAAAGGTCAATTGGAGATTATTGATTTAAAAAATGAAAAGGCGCTTACCGCCGGCTTGCATCTGCACTAGGCTCGGGTAAACAGAGCTAGTGGGCGGCGGTGGTGGAGCTGCCAGCTGCTTGTAGGCAGAGGGCGGCGTCAACTGGGCGGCAGGAGATAAAAGGGCGGCAGGCGTCGATAGGGCGGCAGGAGTCAACATCACAGGCGGCGAAGTACGCGACTCTAGTTGCAAATCTTGCGGACTAGACGGTGAGGACGACGGCGGAGGAGCGTGGGAGTCCTGAGGCGAGGTTGGAGTCTCGGCTTGACTCCGAGGCGCAGGACCCTGAGGAATTGGACCGCCGTTGTGCTCCATTCGACGGGCCTCATCTTGGGCTTGGGCCCGTCGCAGAGCAGTTTGCAGAGCCATCACCCTCTGTCTCTCGGCGGTCAGCTGGCACTTGTCGCAGTTGCAGTATCGGAATTTGCAGTAGCGCTTGTGACCCTTGAGGGCTATCTTGAGACGATGGTTGCGGCAGCGGGCGCAGTTGGGAGGGGTGCGAGGGCCGGCTGAAGAGCCGCCCTCTCGCCACCCCCTGCCCGCGGGCACCATCCCGCTCTCCTCACTGCATGAGGAATCCACCGCTCTCGGCGGGTACTCCCCCTTAAGCTGAATCTTTGAGGAGTGATGCGACGACTGGGTCACCGTTGCAATGTGAGGCCTTCCCCCCCTCTAGGTGGGTACGTCACTCGGTCGTTTGTTGTGAGCACGTGGATATATGAGTAGTTACACACACGGCACAGTGTCCTGGTCGGGGTGCACACGATCGCGGGGAGAGTTGTTTTTGGATGGGTTTATTGAGGGACGTGAAATACTGGTCCTGGTAGTGGAGGATGGGACGGGATAGTAGAAGTTGGCGCCAGACGCGGACGGGATCCAGTTGCGAACTCTCGCGATGTCGGAGTGCGACTGGCGTGTTGTGTTGCGTCGCGGCATGCACTTGCAGCGCACGCCACTGTGTTGGTGGCGTGTCTGTGTAGGCTGGGACTTTGTTGCTGCACCGATGCACTTTTAGCGGCTCGGCTCGGCTCGTGGAAAATTTATTAATTCAGAAACTCTTTATTATATATTTAAATAATAAAAAGCAAATACAACTTCTTTTTTTATGACATTCTGGAGGAATTTTTGGGCAAAATGCGAATTTTGGGTTTCCAACAATGGATCTAGTGGAAAGATTGTGACGTAACGTTAAAAAAAATAATCATCAATTTTAAATTATTTCGTGTGCCTCCTAACCAATCGATTTACCTAGAAGAAAAATTGGACCGTTTTCGTGTTTTTTTTTTTTAGAATATTTTAAATTTATTTTACTGTTTAAAAATATTTTTTTTTGTCATTTACGTCATCTATTGTAGTATAATTAATTCGATTATGATTGGTTTTGACTGATTAACGAAAGTTCAATGTCACCGTCTTGCCAGAAACTACATATGAAAATAGCTACCTTCCATCCAGATATTTTAAATAAAAGCTAGGGTTGTAAGAGTTCATTATAAATACTAAAATAAATTTATGGTAGGTACCACGACTTTTGTACCTAAAATATTTTTTAATTTCGAAAATCCGTTTTTATCCCAAAAATGTGATTGTATTAAATTTTTTTGATTTTAAACCGAAAATTTAGTTTAATTCTGTGAAATAGATTTTTTTCTTACGTTTATTTATTTAAAATACTTAGACTTAAAAATAAGACGGCATATGTTGCTGATAGACTCAAGGAGTTTGTTAATAAGTAAAGTTATAATACAAAAATATCAAATATATATTTTTTTAAAAATCAAATACAAAGAAAATCAAAAAGAAATATGAAGAATTAAAAATTAAGGAAAATAAAAAACAATTTAGAAAAGTACAAAAGATAAACTGGAAAAATGAAAAACTATAAAAATGTTTTTTGAAACCCGATATTTATGTACATACATATGTATGTATACTCCTTTGATTTTTTTGGAAATTTCATTTGTTTGTTTGTTTTTTAGTTTTTTACATTTATGAATTTTATAGAATATTTATTTATGACGACATACGATCTTATACATTTAAATTGTTCTGCTTTTATTATTAAATTATCTTATTATTTAAATTGTTTTGCTTTTTATACTAAAACCATAAGGTAGCTAAAATATGTAAATTGATTTAAATTTTGTGTATGCATACATATGTAGCTTGCATGAATTTTATATATTTTTAATTCTATTAAATCGGTATTATTATTATTGTTTATTCGTACATCAATAAACGTGCTGGCGAACAAAAAATAAATATCAAGAAGATTTAAATAATTTAAAAGGTCAAAATAAAATAATGAAATATTGTTTAATAAAAAAATACTACTTCCGGTTTACGACTTCTGACCAAAACCTTAGCAGCTCTAAGTTAGTACATAAAGAATACAAATATAAATTTTCAGCTTAATACGTTGAGGGATGTGGACAGAATCCAGGCGACAACATTTTTGACCTTTCTAAGAGGAAAGAATCCCACTTCCGGTTTATTAAAATTAGTGATTTTTTTTTATTTTAATCACATTAATACATGAATTATACTTGAATTTTTTCGTTAAGACCACACATGTTTAAGGGGTCGAAAAAAATAGTGGAAAAAAAATCGAACAAGAGTAAACTGCCACTTCCGGTTGAGGGATGATTACCAAATTTTATACATAACTTTTTATTACGCTTAAACTTCGAGATATGAAATGTCAGTTAAATAAACCAAAAGGTTTCTGAGAAAAACATAAAAAATCTCGATTCTCTAGAGTAAAAGTACTACTTCCGGTTCAGATAAAAATATTTAAAAAATATAAAGTTATAAAGATTGTTATTTTTATTACATGTAAACAATTTTTAATCCGTTTCAGTAAGCGGTTTGGGAGATAATTGAGTTCAAAAAGTTAAAAAAAAGGGTACCTATAAAGGGGAGGTATTATTTCCAGTCAACTTAAAAATTTGAAAAATATTTACGTCGTGTCAACAAGAATTTCAGTAACCGATTTAGTTCGATAGGACTAACAGTGTTCAAAAAATCCCCAAAATACACAGGCACACACACACACACACACACTTTTTTCTAGATCATGAAAACGTGATCAGTAATCGATTCTGAGTTAGAATCAGTCAAAATCTCGAGTTTTTGCATGATCACAAAACTTCATCTATTGTTACTACGTACATATGTATGTATGTAGATAAAGTAAAATGTATTGAATATTTAAAAAAAAACTCGAATAAATCAATAAATATTTCATTGTATTGACTTTTAAAATGTGAATACATTTTGACATATCAATTCAGACAAATCTTCCATCCAATTTGATGGGACGCACCATATATTATTGAAACAATTACGATACAGTGCATCGAGCGCACGTTTCAACTCGACCCTGTTACTTTAACAGCGCAATTATCCAACCATGTTTGAATTCTAATAGCGAATTTACATCGGAAAATGCGATTGAATATGGCTCAAGAAATGGCAAACTTAAATAAACACCGAATTCTACTATCTTCTGGCACGAAACGAAGGAATGCATCACGACTGATTCTTTAAAAAAAATTCCATTTCTTATTGTAAAACGCATTCAAGTGTCTGTTTATACATTCTTATACAAATGTGGTACAACCAATCACGCATATTAATTAAATCAACACAACATTTATTTATAATTTAAGTGAAAACTTGACATTAAGCGCTATCAATGAGATCATATTTTTGCGGATTTTAGTAAATAGTTTGAGAGATCGAAATGGGAAAAATGTTAGGTAACACTGAAACAAACGGTAGCTCGCAAAAGGCTACTGCTCGTTCGCGAATCAGCCTCAACCTTTAGATTACGTGACCTGCATTTTTTATGCATAATATTATATTGTCCTTGATCTTGTTGTGGGTGCATCTTCGGTCGATATTTTCCGCAAATATAATTCATAGATATTGGTCCGTGATCAAGTAATTTTGGTCCAGACTTTCAACTGAAGTTTACGATTTCTCACAAGACCAAGTGAGGAATGGAAGGGGGAGTGAGCGGGACGGCTTAGGAAGGAGGGGGGAATGTGGGAGGGGAGGAGGGCGACTCGTCGTTGCAAATGCAGTGCAATTTTGTCCGTTGCACGCTATATGCAGTTGCGTTCAACTTTTTCGTATGAACTTTCGAACGTCATAGTTTCAACTTTCAACATATGTATATATTTATTACAATAATATTTTAAGTATATGTGGTGTGAGGTGCGCCAATAATAAATATGTCCTTTATAAAATTGTTGTTTAATACACATATGTATGTACATATTTTTTTGTCAATATGTACATACATGTGTCCCTATGTGGATGTGATAAAATGTAAATCTAAATTTAAATATTTAATATTTATAAAAACTAATCTAATCTTCATTTTTTTTAATTATTGTACGTAATCTGAAATTTTAGATTTTTCTAATGGCAAAAATCCATAAGTATACACCTAAGATTCATAACAAATATAGCATATAACACATATAGCAAGCACGACTTATTGATTTTATCGTATTATTTAATCGATGAATCCGACCTTTCTCATAGGAACTGGTCCTTCCGAAAAGATGGATCATTTTCGTGTATATCTATGTATGTATAGTAAATATTTGAATAGGATTTATATAATCAAAGATACGATTAGGCCCAATTACAACCAAATCTGGGTTAATGACTGTGACTATATTGTATTTTTATTTTTTGTAAAATACATTTTCTAGTACATTCTTCCCACTGAATGTTCCCAAATAATAAAATATTTTGTGTTTTTTTATTATTTTAATAAGCTTGCATTTGTCTGGTAAGTATTTGAGTCTATTTTTCAGTATTTAAATATGAAAGTTCAGTATTTATATTAGATGGCCAGTATACAAGTGACCAGTGTAAATAATATAAAGTCAGTATTAAATGATCAGTATTAATGTTAAATGGTATGTTTTATTTTGAAATTTTATAATATAATATTGACCATTTTGTTAGTAAAATACTGGCCGAAAACTGTTTTACATATGTATATATATATATTTATACTTACCGAAATTGATTAAAATACTGGCCATTTAATATTTTGCCTTTAAATATAGCAATGATGAGCTATTTGTTACTGTGAAAAACTATTGGACAGTCATTTTGTTCTTCATGATAGTGATGGCGTATGAATGTGAAACTCGGGCATTGAACGTCAGAATGCTACATTAGGTCCTGTGCACTAAAATATGTATGGAACGCTGTATACTTTGCATAACGAGGAGAGATGAAAAACGGAATACGAGTATTAGTAGTACATCAAATGTGGTTGATATATTAGTGAGAGTAAATAAATTTAAATGGGTTGGTCACGTAGCTGAAGAACGGACGGTAGATGAAAGAAATAATTATTTGACTGAAACTGGTATCCGAGAGCATGTAAAATGGTGCAAGGAAAGCCAAAGGGGAGATGAATGGATGAAATCAGGAAAATGTATGGGATAATATGGATGAGAGTTGTTCAAAACAGAGACGAATGGAAGCGTTTTAGAGAGGCCTTTATTCAGCAGTGGATGGCTGTGAATGATAATGATACATCATACAAGGAATATTCTCTAAAGAGGATTTTTGTAAGATTCAACAAATTAGGTATGTGAAATCCAGTTTATGTATAGTATTTCTATTTATGCAATCCAAATATATGTAGCGTCTTGGCCCGTGCGGGGATCGCGGTCTGAAACTGGGTAACATCATTTTTGGGGTGACACCAAATTGTTCAAATTGCTCATTCGACATATTCGTTGTATGACGGTCCTCGAGCGGCTACACGTCTCATTGCAATTTCTGTACATATATATACAGCTTTCTGTATTTATACAGCTACCGCGAAATTCGACTGGTTCAGCTATATATGTATATAACATCAAATATGGGTCATAATTGGGTTTTGTTTGAACTCCTGAGAAATCAGTGTATGTACCTGAAGGTAAAAAGGTTAACTGATTCAGTCAGATGGAGACGCAATCCAAAAACAACGTATGAACTTATGTAGCTTCTATTTTGGTGCTTCTCTCTCGTAAGTCTTAATAATTAACACATATTAACAACTAGTTTTGTGTCCGTGGATTTCAGCGTGGTTTCGGAAATGAATTGATACATGAATTAAAATAACTGTATATGTTATATATAAATGTAATGTAAGGTAATTTATAGGCACACGCGCGCACGTATTAATAAAAAAAGTTGAGTGCGCATTACTTGTTCACCGATCTAACTCGTTCACCCGTTCAAAATGATGAATGAATGTTTGTGTGTGTGTGTGTGTGTGTGTGTGTGTGTGTGTCTCCATGGATGTTGTATACGCTCCCGCACAGCGCATCTAACGCTGACGTCACCGTCGCTCGGCCAGACGTTGCTCGGCGTTCAATATAAGGAGCACATGTCAGACGCTCAGCACCAGATCCCCACTTACCCACTACCCCACTTCCTCGCTTCCCCGCGTCTCCTCGACACGACTGGTCGACGCGTTCCTCACATATCCACAAACATACATACATTGCGTCCGTTTTTATACATATGTGTATATTATTAATAAAAAATATTTATTTTTATATGAAGTATCGTTACTTTTCATTACATATCAATACTTTTTTGTTCATTTGCGTGTTTATTGTAGGTATGTGAACTTTTTAAATTTTTTTTATTTACTTGAAGATTTACGGGGTGTTTTGTAAAATTTGGGAGACATAATAATATATACAAATAATATCGTTATTCTGTCTGTGTGTCTGTCTGTCTGAGATAATAAGATAATATACATATGTATGTATAGTCGTTTCAATTCGACATAAATATGTACGTCACTGCTAAAACGTATACGAAGATATAAAAACAAAAGAAAAAACTTCTATATATTCGAATCGATGCCAATATTTCTGCTTGGCTGAGAATTTACTGCCATCTATTGAAAATTTATTTAATTAATTAATTAATTAATTTTTTTATCGGTGTTTTCTATTCTTTACCTATATACATATGTAGGTAGGTAGGTAGTTTTTATCATTTTTTTCATATTATGCAATTAAATATAAATATTAAATTAAAAATATTTAAAAGGTATTTGAAAAATATAACACATGGATCATGCGGCAACGCGCGGGAAGTATGTAGGTTTCAAATTATTTTTGCACCGGAAAGAGCCGATCTTCAAATTAAGCTCACCGTGGATTAAAAATCTGATATTATTATTAATGAACTTAGCGATTAATAAAATCCTCTTTTTCGAATAAAGTTCCAGGTAAAATAAATCCACTCATTGTATGAAATTTTATAAAACAGCATGATTTACAAGAATTTGAGTTGCTATGCGAATATTGCTGACATTCTATCTACTGAAATTGATACCGCTGAAAATCTTGATTTTTTAGCTTTAATTATAGATTTTGCTGAAAGAAGAAAGGCTCGGAAAGTTGAATTATTATTTTTTTTATTCATTTGTAACTCCACCTGGGGTTGGGAAATCTTTTTCACCATTTTGCTGCCGGTCCCGAGCCTGGAAAAAGAAGATGGTAACCCGTTTTTTTTTAATTTTCTAAGGGCGCTTAAAAAATGCCCAGGGGCGCAATAGGGTGTAAGGCCAGCACTGTCTTTACCTATGATCTATTCGCTTTACAAAACATCACATTTCTTGACACAAAACACCTACATGGAAATAACTCTAAGTGCTCGTGGAATCCCTAAAAATAATTTATAATACACCCATATATGTATACTAACTTGAAAAAACTGCATGCCATATATAATATTCCGTTTGCTACAGACATTACTAACAAACTAACCAATAGATTCTATGACAGAATCACTAATAACCATACTAACACACTTGTGAAGAGTCTCGGTGATTACAACAAAATGTCTATACCCTTCAGGTATAACACACAGATTACCTAAACACAATCTGCTTTAGGTCATCGACTTTAGAGAGTCTTTAATTAATATTATGTATTAGATGTATTATGAACATTTATAAGGATTGTAAATAGGTTTTTGAGCTCTTTTTCCTATTATGCTGTAGATTAACATTAGAATCATATAATACTATGATTACTAACCAAATTAAATTAAATTGTAAAATAGAAAATGATCAGTAGATCAGTAGCTATTAAAATATATATATATATATAAGATGTATTGTGAACATAATTTCGTAATAATAAAAAACATTTAAAAATCAAAAGCAAAGTGCTCGTGGATTTTCCGCAACGGACAAAACTCTATTCTACATATACTTATTCGTATTATAATATTTGATAAATAATTCATATATGCGAGCATGATCGGTATGTATTATACACAAGTATCCTTTTGCATATCGACATCGACTGTTGACCGTCCCTGAATTCGCACACAATGGCGAACTCCTCACACACGTGCTCGTTCTCGTCCACACACATCATGCATTCACACATCCGAGCAATCGTAACTTACGCTCAAGTGTGAGTGGACCCAATATTGCGTGAGTGGCATCACACGAAGATCGCGTGTAATTTAAAACAACAACCGTGGGTCGGACTGTTTTAAACGCGCGCTCTTCTATTTTTTTCCGTATTTATTTTTTATGCGATTATTTTTGCTCTCTCTCGAACTTTGGCAGTTGGTCCGGGCGTCTACGTGGACGTGGACGACACTTTGGAAATGTATTTTCGGATGTCAATAGTGTTGCATTGGCTTATTAGTGCGGTTGCACTTTTCGTTACATAATGCAAATACGGATCGGTTGCATTTATTTATACTACATATACATACATATACGCATGGTGATTGTGTTTGGTTAGTATGCACTGAAATTAGATCGAGTGAGTGCAATTTCCGAAAAATAAAAAAAAAATGCACTGACCATTTTTGTAAATCGCACTGCAGAGTTTCCCTAGTGATGGGGAAATCTACGCAGCTTTGTTATAAATGAACTGCGGTTTCTTCAAGTAGTAATCATTGTTTATTTTATGTTAAATTGCAACTCCACTAAAAAAAATCTTCATAGATGTTGCACTTCAGTTACATGCAATGTAATTGTTAATGATTTAATTATTTAAGGTTAATAAAAGTTCATGAATTGATGGATTGGCACTATCATGCGATCTATAAAATAATAAGTACTTTATGAAATGTCACGCAATATATGTATGTAGGTACATATGTACCTTCATTTTGATAAAAATATAGATCGTATTGCAATTTTAATATATGTACATATGTGTTTGATGATTTTAGTAGAAGATTTATAAAATGCTGAAACTTATGTATGTATATGGAGAGGAATAATTTTGGCGCCAAAAATATCAAATAAGCGCCTATATGTTTATTTTTTAATAGCTTAATAGCAAAAATATAATGAAAGAAATAATTTTATCACGAAAATTATTTATTCTATTAAATTATACAAAATCAAACTTTTTTTTTAAATAATAAAAATGTAAAACATAAATTTATAATAATCTATGATATTTATTCGTGGTACTATGTAATTTGATATTTATGTTTAACTTTGGACCATTGTGGCATTGCAGTAATTCCTAATGCGCCACAATGGTCGAAAAAATACAGATATGAGAAAAATAAATATATATATGTATACTACATTTACAAAACAGAAAAAACATTTATACACAATCATAAAAAAATAACGATTCATACTTAAAATAATAAAAAAACGCAACTATAGTTTTATTTTTCTCGCTTTTTAAATTAGCAAACTCATTAATGATATCGTGAAATTTTAAATAACTCACTAATTTATGTTCTATTGGCAAAAAGTTTAAATCAGAAGTGTGATGTCGACCTACCTACAGATATCATTTTTGATTATTTTTAATTTGCTGAAACTTCTTTCAGCCGTGGCTATTGTCGCTGGCACAGATTCTTGAAAATTCCACTTGCTCACTACATTCAAAATATCCATATGATAAACAGTGTTCGGATCTTTATTTTTCAATTAAAAAAATGACCTGCATGAATGGGTACCCACTAACTAATGTTTCTTTTAAGTCTATGCTTTTAAATTAGGCCTTTAATAAATGTATTGTTCATATTGTGTTTTTCGTCGTAAGAAAGTTTTGCTTCACGCTCCGAGCACCTTTTGTAAATGTCCCGTTGCCAATGCTTTAGTACCGTTTTGTTTACATTTAAATAATCATCCTCAATTTTTAATTTTTCTTTGCGAGCTTCGTTACTGATGAAACTATTCCAATGAAATATTGGACAAATATTTGAATGTTTTAGATTTATTATAAAAATTGAATCAAGGTAGGGTGAGGTAAAAACATTTTTTTACTTGCCTTTATGTACATATAAATCAGCTACGTATGTACTTTGTAAAAAAGGGGATAAATAATTAGAAATAGTGTGAGTAACACTATATGAATTGAAAATATGTAGTAATTTCTGGGTCCATTTAGTACAATTTTTAGTCTTGAAAATATAATAGATTTTAATCAGTTAAAAATAATAAAAATGAAAAAATAATATATACATACATATGTACATAAATTAAGTTCATACATATTGATAATGTATAGAAGTGAATGTTTAAACGATTGAATAATAATTTAGATTAAATAAATAATCAAACTTAGCACTGTCGGTACACTGATTAGTATGTATGTTGATTTCATAATCCATTTCGAAATTTTCGATACAATATACATACATATAACAATTTCAAATTTAAAAATTGAGCTTATAATTTATATCGTACTGTGAATTACTACTGAATTTTTTTTGTGCGATCAAATTTAAGCTCAATTTAAAATTATATTGCTGTTATATCATGCAACTTTCCTTCGTATATTACATATATATTGTATTTTCAATGGTAAATCGATGGGATGACGATGATATTTTAATTTCATTCGAATGTGTGAATCATTGGTATACATTTTAAAATGTCACTTGCTCTATTTATTAATTCATTGACCCGTTTCTATACGGTGTAATGTGTAATGTGGGTGTCAAGGGAAGTCAAAGCCAAGCTCTCTGTATTCATAGTGTTACAGCCGTGTCATATCATGCAAGGTATGCTAAATTTGTGCATAATTTGAAGCAACAATAGTGTTGAAGTTGGTGTGTATGTGTGTATGTGTCTATAACAAAGAATGTTAATAATCGGCCGATTTGCCCCAAAGATAACAAACAAGAAAAGTTAAAGTTCTCTCAATAACAAATAAGACTATGTTTGTACGTTGTTCCATAATATTCATATTTGTATCTACATATGTATGTATGTACATACCAGTGGTGTACCGTGACTTTTAAAACAGGGGAATTATAATAATCTGTCTCGAATTTGATGAGTATAATTTTTCATTTTTATGTTAACATATTATCTATTTCTAAAGAAAATCTTGTCAGTCTTCAAAACATTCCAAGGCCTCGCACTGATTTGTTCTGAGGGAATCATTTCGCGATCCGAGTCCCTTGCCATATATGTGTAATTATGCGTTATTTTAATAAAAAAATATTGATAGACACAAATCGGAATATTCTCAGTGAAGCTTCTATAAATCCTTGAAGAGACTTAAATCAAAAAAACGTTTTACATATCTTCGACAGACCATAACAATTTGCCAGTACCGCGAAGGGAACAGAATTTAGACGGTGAGTCCGTGCAAGCAATCAATCAAGCACTACCACAACCTTAGGTAGGGATGATTCCAGTTTCTGAACTTCACTAATCTGAACAATATCAATATGGACAACGATTTGAATTTATTGTGATTAAATTGTTGATATTTTTAAATTATAGGGGACTAGTACAAGGAGGGCAGGCCACATAAACATATAAATACATACATAAATATATAAATATCTAGACTATCATATAAGGGATGAAATGATTGTAAATAGGTTTTTGAGCTATTTTTCCTATTATGATGTAGATTAACATTAGAATAATATAATACTATGTTTACTAACCAAATTAAATTAAATTGTAAAATAGAAAATGATCAGTAGATCAGTAGCTTTTAAAATAGATATAAGATGTATTGTGAACATAATTTCATAATAATAAAAAGCATTTTAAAATCAAAATATAAGGGATGCAAAAGGGTGAAAGCAAAGCTGCAAAGAAGATGGGTGGATAAAATTAAAAAAAATGTGAGATGGATGAGAGTTCCACAAAACAGAAACGAATTGATATATAATAAATTAAATTTAAAATACATATATAATATAATATTTATTTAACTACTACATATGTATGAAAAATTCTTCATATTCTAGGTATGAGTACTAAAATTTCGAATTTGATTTCGTGTCACATAATATAAAATGTATTTTTTCTACAATTCAAACGAAATTGTTTATCGATCATGCAAAAATGAGGTTTTAACTTTTATTCAACTAACTGGTTCATTACCTTTTGAAGAGTAGATTTAAAAAAAACCGGATAAAATCGAAAAGGGAAGCAGGACAAACCAGTTTAAGTTTAACAATTTGGTGTTTGCGAAAATGCAAAGTGTTTGGTTTTTTAATAGCCTTGGAATCGATTCTTACAAAAAACTTTAAATCACGCTATAACAAACTATGTATATACATATATGTAACTTGAACGGATTTCAGGGTTAATTATGAATAAATTTCAGAACGTTTGTGGACTCAATCATTTTATCCTAGTATTTAAATAAATATGTATATGTAATTTAGATTCATACATAGATATGCAATCAGACTTGTGTTAATTAATAATGTGATTTAATTATTTTATGTAAGTATGAAATTATTTTTCGAACTACATGTTTAACATTTTTCCGTGAAAAAATCATTTATAATTGGAGCCTAAAAATTAAGAATTATTCTATGCAATGAATGAAATTTTTCTTTCATGTATTTATAGTAATAATGTCAAAGTTCCTTATTTAAGCACGTTTATAAGATATTTATTCTATAGTATTTTTAAAGTCTGTGATGGACTAAATCAAATTAATTGCGTAGTAAATGTGAATTCGCATCAAAGAAACGTTTTAACTATAATTGAGTAGGAACATCAAAATTCAGTGATAGACTGTCACTTTGACAATATTGGAATACATATGTATATATGTAGAACAATAAGAATGATCACATTTATAATTTGTTTGTGCAGCTTTCGAACGAATGTATATTATATTATTGACAAAAAAATAGATTAGGGGAACTATGATGGTTTTATCAGTTTGTTAAAAAGTGATCATGCGTTGGAACAAAATGGGGTATCCAATGCTATTATCATTTCACGCAAAATATACATAGGTATATTGTAGCATATTAATTGTCGTTTTACCTCGAGAGGCTGGTAAGATTAATCTAGGCGAAGTACGATTGGTCGTTCACCTAGGTGTATGGGGCGGAGCTTAGCTCACTAGTGGCCATTTGTCGTTCACAAAAATAATAAAAAAACGAAAACTACACCTTTCTATAATTGATGTATGTAATTCAAAAAGTAAAAAATGTCTACATGTCCATTATGTAGCTGCAAGTAGATGTTCCTCTTTAAAGATAATACGATCACGTATAAGAATTGAGGTTAACTATTAAGATACTTATGTATGTACATATACAGTGTTGTAAGTCGAGAATATTCTCGGAGAACGAGAATATTCCGAGAATATTCTCCAAAAGATTATTCGCCGAGAATATTCGAGAATTTTCTTTTTTCTAGGTTATAAAACATCTCTAGATAGTTTATTTGCTTTTTAGATGATTATAGGATATTTTCAAAACCTAATAGGAGTAATAGGACTTTCTCAGTAGCGTAGCTACCGCGCCCGCAGACCCCGCAATGCGGGGGGGGGGGGGCGCCACGAAGCGCGCCTTTTTCACTGATTTTTTTTAATTTTTTTGAAATAACTTTTTTAAAAAGTATATGTGTATGTACTATATGTATATGTGTATGTACTATATGTATGACATACATTATTATACAATATTTTGAATTCATCCTCAGTGTGTAATTGATCTATGCCAATAGGGCTAGAAGACTGTCGTCTTTTAGCTAAAACAAAATTATATGATTAAAACCAATAAAATTTATAAATTTTTCGCTGTCACCATTAGCAGGTGGAAAGTTTTTAAGGAAAATTCACCATCAGTTACTTTAAACAGATTGTGCACTGCTTGTTGGTCGTCCAGATTAAACTATCAATGCACTTCGATATATAGGTATATATAACGTTACGTAAAAAAGGTATAAATTATTAATTTGGAAAGTTATTTTGTTGTAAGTAAATAATATGAATATATGGGGGGGGGGGCGCCTTAATATATTTTGCGGGGGGGGCACCAGGAATTCACGCTACGCCACTGGACTTTCTAGAATGTTTGAGAGCATTTTCAATGACATTTTTTCATTGTAATGACACTGAATGTTTTATTTCGTCATTTTAACATACGCGCACTACCACCATAAACGACTCCGACCCCGATTTTTTTATCTTACGATTCAACTTAGATTCCGATTCTAACTCCACGATTTTATTAAAATCGACTTTCCTTGCCAATGTGAAATATTATTAATAATAAAAATAATATCGTTTTTAAAACAAAAAAAAAAAATTAAAGAAATTAAACGATTTACTAAAAATTGACATGTAACAAAATTTATTGTATTATTGATAATTAAATAAATACAAATAAAAAATAGTACATTCATGGTGAATTTGTAGGAATTTCTAATTTAATTAAATCAATTTAATAAAAAAATGGAAATATAAAAAGTATGAGATGGGGAAAGTAATTATTTTTGGCCATAACACATCAAAATACGTGCAACTTAACGATTTTATTTATAATGTAATGGATATTCACGATTTTTGTAAAAATATTATTAAATTTCAATTTATTAGTGGATTTACTTTGGAGACTCTAGTTGACACATAACGTTATAACTTTTATTAATTAAAAAAATAATTTAAGGGAGTCGGTTAATTTTTACGACTCCGACAACCCTGGAAGAAAGTCTCAATTCCATTTAATCTAGCAATTTTCATGTATGTGTGTTTCACACATTTTTCTTAGGTTCAAAGTCTCATACATATTTGTATTAAAACAAAGAAAAAAGAAAAGAAACAAGTATATGTATATAACATATACCTACATATGTTCATTTTTTACTCATCCCGTCTTGTCATCTTTGTAGCATTTGAGAAAGTGATAATTTTTAAGAAAGGCCTTAGTGATAATAATTTTCTAAGAAATTGCTATGATTTTTTAAGACAATCATTTGTATGGGACGACATAATTTACATTTTTACTGCACGACTTATTGTTCGTGTTATTAAGGCAAAAGACTTTTCTCACCGAGAAGTAAAAAGACTTTTTATTTTATTGCCAAAAATTTTTTTTTATATACCTAAAATTAAATTATTCAGTGATGAAAATATTAAATATTCCTCAATTTTTATTTTATTTTCATATAAAGTAAATACACAAGGTAATTAAATTAAAGAATTTGACTATTTTGAAAACAATGCGTTTGATTATGATAAAAAGAATATCTTATCCGTATGTATCTCTGTATTGTTTTTAATGAAAATATTTCGCGATCCATTAAATATATCAATCGACTTAATTAAAGGTCGCGACCCATAGGTTATTATAATATTAGTATCTTCGCGAAATTATTAATTAAAATTTTGTTCACTAAATATAGACATCTTTTGATCATTTATAAAATTTTATTTTACCAAAAATCGAAACCATTTATATTTAAAATTAAAAACGTGATGTTATAGATGTCACTAATTAAAAAAAACAATAAGATATACTAATTTATAAGCCAAAATTTAAGTAACAGTTTTTTTTAATTTGCGTATATATTTGCATTCACATGTTATATTTTAAGCAAATATTATTTTTTCTCAAAATTATAATGAAAGTTAGTTTTACTATTCAAATATAGATGACAGTGCACACCCCATCTTGACTAAAATATATTATATGAGAGATTAATTTACCGAATATTTTTATTTTTTACATACCTCCTTTACGTTTCACTTATTATATATTGTTGATTTGAAAATAAACCTTCTGAATAACAATTTTTTTCCAAATATATTATTTTTGATGGAAAAAAAAAACAAAAATGTGCCAAACCGCCATGAAAATTTTTTTTTTTTGAAATATTTCAAATACATATTTATGTGTGGCTTTTATTATTATTTAACTGTTTTTTATATAGCAGGGAGCTGAACCGGAACCGAATAGAAATTCCGAAAACCAGAATAACAGCTATTTTTGCCAGAACGAAAACCGAAACCGAACCGATATTTTTTTGCGGTTCGGTAAAACTAATATACATATACACTTTGGAAATGATAGAATTAATGGACAAACACACAGGAATGTATTTTAAAAATATGTTTTTGAAACTTTTAGATAAATATAATATCGACATCAAACAAATCTACTCAGTTACAAAATATAATGGAGATGATTTCTTCCATTGAAAATCGTTCTTTCCCTCATCTCATCGGAATAAAATGTGTGGTCAGTGCCGGTTTTAGAGGGGGAGGGGGGGGCTGGGTCGGGTGGCGCCAAATAAGTTGGGATGCCGCTCGATGCACCAAAGGCGCTTTAAAATTAAAATTAGAGCGCCTAAGACCCTACAAAATTTTAGATTATAGCGACAAAGGCGCCTAAACTCACACATTTGCACTCGGCAAATTCTATTCATTGGGTGAAGGCGCATTCCCTTCTGTATTATATGTAACTAACGTTTCCCTGTGGCAGCCACAATTTAAATCTTGTGCTATACGACGCTGCGAAATCTTCTGTAACATCGTAAACTTTTTCTCCAAAGATTGCTTACACTATTTTCAGCTTCAATGTATCGCTGGAAGATTCTAACTGGTTACGTGCAATTATATTCCTAAAAAAATTATCTTAGATTCGAACAGTTAAGCGAATATTCAAAGATGTAGGGTTTTTTGTATATTGTAAACAATCTACTGGAAAGAGCCGTTCTTCAAATTAAGCTCACCGCGAATTCAAAATCTGATATTATTAGCAATGAACTTATCAATTTAAAAGCCTTTCTTTGAAATAAAGTTTAAGGTAAACTTAATCCAATCATTGTATTCAATTTTATAAAACAGCATAATTTATAAGAATTATATCCAAACATTTGGGTTGCTATGCTTTTGCTGACACTGCCTGAAACTGTAGCAAGGTCCCAAGCAGGGAAAAGAGAGGATGGTAATCCATTTTTTATAATTTTAGATTTTAGAAAGGTTTTAGAAAAAATTGCCCGAGGGCTCCATTGGGTGTAAGGCTGGCATTGTGTGTGGCACATACTTTATAATTAGCAATCAAAGATTCCATTAACGATTCCGATTTAAATACAATTATATGAGAAGCTCGCGACTTGGTTAAAAGGTTTAAAATCCCTCGTCTTATAATGAAATTTAACGATAGTGATACTAAAATACCTACAATAGAATATATTACCTATACCCATTTTTCCTACCTATACCCATTCTACTGTTTCCGACATTTTTTTTACAAAGGATTACATACGTACATATGTAGTATGTTAGTTTTGCCTTTTATTTACATAGTCGTGCAACAAAGCATTTAAATCTCTTGGATTCCTACTCCGCTCAACAAAACCCTTTAATGATCCTTATGTACTAAAATTACTTTATTTTTCCTTTGTAAGGTCTCACCTTGAAATTGCCTCAATTATCTGGTCACCTTTTTATTTATCCCATATTAATTGTATTGAGAAAGTTCAACTTAAATTTATTAAATCCTTACGCTACCTTTTTCCTACCTATACCCATTCTACTGTTTCCGACATTTTAAAAATCCTTTCTTTTGACAATCTTTCTGTCAGGCAACGACATACTGATGCTATATTCTTCTTTAAGCTCATAAATGGTTTCCTTGATTGTTCTGATTTACTGAATAAGGTTAATTTCAGAATCCCAGTTCGGTACTCTAGACGCGTTGCACTCTTTTCACTTGAACCTTTCAATACTAATTCCCAAAAATATTTTTATCTACAGCGCGTTTATCGTATGTTTAACGGAGAGCTGAATGAGGTTGATCTATTTGGTATTTCCCTACATCAATTCAGGTCTAACATCAAGAGAATCTTGACCGATTGATTCATTTCTTCTCCTATTCTATTTTTCCAATATTTCCAATATTTTATACTTTAGTTTAGTTATGTAATGTGCTATTTAATCATATTATAGCTTTCATTCTTTTCCTTTTCATTTGTTTATTTTGTATTTACCTTTTTCATTTGTTTTATATTTGAAAAATTTCAATTTCTTCTTATATTCTATTTTATAACCTTTTCCAAATATTTTAATACTATAGTTTAATTATGCAATGTTCTACATATTTTGTCATGCCTTTATTCTTTACTTTTTAATTTGTTTTCCTTATATTTATCTTTTTCATTTTTGTAAAAATCTATTATTGGACTCGGATGTTACATATATTATTTATTTACTTTTTGTTTTTTTTTATACATATCTATGTACATCCTGTCTGTTGATTTTTCAATTAATAAAATAAAATAAAAATATTACTAGATGGAATAGTACATACATTGGATATGTTAAACTCTTTATTATTATGTAAAGAATTTTGTTCAAAAATAGTTTATTAATTGAAAACAATATGCAGTACTATTTTCTAGAACACTTGTAAATGGATCGAAATTAATGCCATAATTGAGACATTGCGGCCATTAAAAGAATTCACGATGAAATTGCAAAGCGAGTAAATGACGTTGAGTGATTTTTACGGGAATTGAAACTACAAAACTTAAAAAAATAGATACACCCATAGGAGACACCTAGAGAAAGTCAAAGACATAAGTGGGAAAAATAAAAAAATATGCATTTTGTCTGCATTTTAGCAGCATCAGAATCCGCCATCTATTTCTCATGCTAGGGAATATTCTCCTTTGACATTTTAATTATGTACCTATATGATCACAATAAGTTACAGCGAAAAGCCGTATAAAGAGAGGTACACACAGTGTGGATGTATGTACATATTTACATTAACTTGCTAATATTAAAATACAAGAAAAACGAAAACCGAAACTGAACCGATATATATTTTTTTGACGAACGGGAACAAAAAAATAACGGTTCGGGTCCCTGTAATATAGTTCCTTAAATGAATTTTGTATATTAAAAATGTTTTTTTTCTTCTTTTAATATTTAATATTTTTTTTAGAAATTCATTAATAAATACGCCAAATTATTATACATCTATTATATTTCAACCTTCATCTCCTAATATTATGTTTATGTCCTGTGCCTCTAACCAATCGATTTATCTCGACTAAATAGGTTTTTTCACATATTTCGAGAATATTTTCAATTTTTAAAGCATTAAAAAACTAAAGGCATAATATAATATTCATTATATTGCCGTTGAATTAGGTCAAGTTTTGGCTCATTTACGAAAGCTCAAAGCTACCGTTTCCTTTAAAAATCCCCATACACAGTGCGCCGGCCGCGATTTCGAACCCAGGATTTTTCTTGTATAAATGATTAAGTTGGTATGCAGGGATCCAGTAAACATACATATATACATTTAAGTTTTAGCTCTTCGATTAAACAAGAGTTCGTTTCGGCGCAACGAGAACAATATGGTTTAAGAGTTAAATATGTACTTAAGTCTCATTTGGCATTCTTTCTACACGTACATTGTAGGTACCATCAAAAATTGAACCCTACATAAATTTTATATACACATGTGTTGATATACATATACATATATATATATATATATATATATATATATATATATATATATATATATATATATATATATATATATATATATATATATATATATATATATGTATATATATATATATATATATATATATAATTTAAAAAAGAAAGTAGAAAAGTAGAAAAGTAGGACTAAAAATTAACGTAGATAAGAATAGTTATTGCATGACTGATAGCATCCCGCTAGATGATAAACCAGTAGAAGTAGTAAATAATTATTTATATTTAGGTCAAATAATTGACATGTATGGTAGTAAAGATGAAGAGACAAAGAGACGTATGAAATTAGGATGGAGTGCATTTGGACGGATGAATGCTGTTTTTAAATCAAAAATGCCACTCTGCCTGAAGAAAAGGATCTTTGATCAATGCGTTTTGCCAGTGATGACGTATGGATGTGAAACTTGGACACTGAACGCCAAGATGCTAAATAAAATCCAATGCACTCAAAGAAGTATGGAACGCTGTATGCTTGGCATAACGAGGAAAGACAGAAAGCGGAACACGTGGGTGAGTATGACAAGGGTAGTGGATATAGTGGATAGAGTGAAGAGATTGAAATGGCAATGGGCGGGTCACGTAGCTAGGAGGATGGACGAAATGTGGACAAAAGAAGTGCTTGAATGAATGGTACCCGAGAGAAGGCAAAAGAGTAAAAGGAAGACCGCAAGGAAGATGGGTGAACGAAATTAGGAAAATGTGCGGAATGAGATGGATGAGTGTTGCGCAAAACAGAGACGAGTGGAAGCGTGTTGGAGAGGCCTTCATCCAGCAGTGGATGGCGAATGGCTGTAAATGATAATATATATATATATATATATATATATATATATATATATATATATATATATATATATATATATATATATATATATATTTAAATTGCAAACCGCACTCACATATATAAATCCGTTGTCTCCAAAGAGGCGTCTCACGATAAAGATTTATAAAAAAGTAGTATAACAATTGCTAATCTATTATTATCATAACTAACTACTTTCACTTACAAAGTAACCCTGTTAAATGGCATGTAATAACTCATAAGTGATCCAAGTGATACCTAGGATGACTATCTGTCAAAGCTGACCACAGAGAAGAGTCTATGGCGGTAAGAACTCACTCCTTGAATGGAAATCTCTCTCAAGTACCGCCTTTTTCTCAACACATCTTGGATAAATGCGAGAAAAATAATATCCAAACCGCCAACAAGGTAAGAGTGACGATGGATGATAGCTTAGCTAATAGAAACCTGTATTTAGCCACGTACAATGTAAGAACGTTATCGAGTGAAGGAAGTGTGCTTGCATTAGAGAATGAATTAGAAAATATCAAATGGGATATAGTAGGACTTAGTGAAGTAAGACGAAAACAGCAAAACCAAATAATCCTAAAAAGTGGTAACTGTCTCTACTGGAGAGGGCTACCAAATGGTAGAATAGGAGGAGTAGGGTTTCTTATCAATAAGAGAATAGAAAGAAATATTATAGAAATAAGCGACATATCGGAACGTATATGCTATATAGTATTAAGAATCTCGAGCAGGTACACTTGTCAAATCTTCCAAGTGTACGCCCCCACATCTAGCCACCCAGACGAGGAAATAGAAGACTTCTACGAAAAAATACAGGACGCATACGATAATAGCCGTCACCACTTTAAAATAATCATGGGCGACTTTAACGCAAAAATAGGACAAAAGGCAAATACAGAAAGAGCAGTAGGCAATTTTGGTACCGGCCAAAGAAACGACAGAGGCGATCGCCTCATAGAATTCGCAGAACACAACAGGCTCTTTATCACTAATTCATTTTTCAGGAAAAACACCAACAATAAGTGGACTTGGGAGAGTCCTAAAGGAGACAGAAACGAGATCGATTTCATCCTAACAAATGCCCTGCACTCCGTTAAAGACGTTAGTGTTTTAAGTAAAGTAGATATAGGTAGCGATCACAGATTAGTCCGTGCCAAGATGGCCATTAATATAAATTGCGAACGTAGGAAATTAATAAAAGGATGCAGTAACTCTCCAGATTTCGCTCAACTAAGGTCTAGGAAAAAGGAATTCGAACTCGAACTTGGAAATCGATACGGGAAATTAAACCCAGAAGCAGACATCGAGGAATTGAACACTGTAATTAGTTCGGTTCTAACCTCAACAGGTAAGAAATTAGGTGGATTCAGGAAACAGATTAAATTAAGCAAAATTTCAGCGGAAACAAAAAACCTAATTAAGCATAAAAGGAATTTAGATAGGGATAATAATAAGCAAGAATACAATCTAGTAAATAAGGAAATTAAAAAGAGAATAGTCAGGGATGTCAGGGATTTTAACAGCAAGCTAATAGAAAATACCATTAAGAATAACCGTAGCCTGAAAAAGTGCAAACAGGATCTTTTCTTAGGCAAAAACCAAATGATCGCAATCAGATCAGAGAGCGGAGTAATAATTAGGAATAGAGAAGAAATCATAGACAGAGTTTACACGTTCTATGCAAAACTATACGAGAACGACAACGGCCAATTCCCCGCTCTGGAATCGACACACGGCCAAAGGGTTCCTGCAGTATTGCCTAGCGAAGTAGAGGCCGCGCTAAAAACTGCAAAGAACGGTAAAACCCCAGGGGAAGATAATATTCCCATTGACTTACTAAAATGTGGCGGCCCCCCCCTAATTAATATCTTAGCTAGGCTTTTCAGCAAATGCATCCAGAACCAAGCTATACCAGAAGGATGGAATAACGCAACTATCATTTTAATACACAAAAAAGGCGACAAAAGCGATATCAAGAACTACCGACCCATTAGTCTACTTTCAGCGGTCTACAAGCTCTTCACGAAGGTTATTACAGAAAGGCTGAAAAATATCCTCGACGAGAACCAACCTATAGAGCAGGCAGGGTTTAGGGCAAATTTCAGCACAATGGACCACCTCCAAGTAGTTGGCGAACTAATCGAGCGCGCCAACGAATATCAACGGCCATTGTGCCTAGGTTTCGTCGATTATGAGAAAGCCTTCGATACAGTTAGTCATAATGCAGTACTTAACGCTCTAAAGACACAGGGAGTGCCGGAACCCTATGTGGGACTGTTAGCTGCAATATATAAGAATGCCACAGCTTTGGTTAAAATTTTTTCAGGTACAGATAGATTTAGCATAGGAAAAGGAGTAAGACAAGGAGATACAATCTCGCCCAAGTTATTCAATGCGGTGCTTGAGGGAGTTTTCAGGAAATTGGATTGGGATACAGCCGGAGTAAGCATCAATGGTCGCTTTTTGAGTCACCTTCGGTTCGCAGACGATATAGTTTTAGTAGCTCGTGATTCAGCTGACCTACTTATCAGACTAACACAGCTGGACAGGGAAAGTGGAAAAGTAGGATTAAAAATTAACGTAGATAAGACTAAACTAATGTTCAATAGTTATTGCATGCCTGATAGCATCCCCTTAGATGATAAACCAGTAGAAGTAGTAAATAATTATTTATATTTAGGTCAAATAATTGACATGTCTGGTAGTAAAAATGAAGAGATAAAGAGACGTATGAAATTAGGGTGGAGTGCATTTGGACGGATGAATGCTGTTTTTAAATCAAAAATGCCACTCTGCCTGAAGAAAAGGATCTTTGATCAATGCGTTTTGCCAGTGATGACGTATGGATGTGAAACTTGGACACTGAACGCCAAGATGCAAAATAAAATCCAATGCACTCAAAGAAGTATGGAACGCTGTATGCTTGGCATAACGAGGAAAGACAGGAAGCGGAACACGTGGGTGAGAAATATGACAAGGGTAGTGGACATAGTGGATAGAGTGAAGAGATTGAAATGGCAATGGGCGGGTCACGTAGCTAGGAGGATGGACGAAAGGTGGACAAAAGAAGTGCTTGAATGGTACCCGAGAGAAGGCAAAAGAGTAAAAGGAAGACCGCAAGGAAGATGGGTGAACGAAATTAGGAAAATGTGCGGAATGAGATGGATGAGTGTTGCGCAAAACAGAGACGAGTGGAAGCGTGTTGGAGAGGCCTTCATCCAGCAGTGGATGGCGAATGGCTGTAAATGATGATGATGATGATATATATATATATATATATATATATATATATATATATATATATATATATATACATATATATATATATATATATATATATATATATATATATATATATATATATATATGTATATATATATGTATATATATATATATATATATATATATATATATATATATATATATATATATATATATATATATATATATATTACAATTTGAATAAGTCCAATTATATTTTATTTTTATAATCTTAACGTTTCCATCAACATTCTCGATCTAAAATATACATATGTACAGAGAACCAGTTGATAGAAATTTGGCAGTACATCGCTGTCTACCATTCACCATTCACCATCCACTGCTAGACAAAGGCCAGTCTAAAATGCCTTTTTGTTTTGCGTAACTCTCATTCCTCTCACCTCATACGTATTCCTAATTACATCTACACATCTTCCCTGCGGTCTTCCTTTTACTCTTTTGCATTCTCTCGGGTATTATTCTAGCACTTCTTTTGTCCACCTTTCGTTCATTATTCTAGACACGTGTCCGTCCATTGCCAATTTATTATCTTTCCTCTATCCACTGAAATCAATCTCTATCTCTAAATGAGGCTTGTAAAAATAAATTTATCTCAATCTAAAAATAATAAAATACGTAGTTGCCAACATCCGGATGCGGACAAGACGCTAGGAAGAAGAAACTTCTTTATCAACTTTAAAATTCAATTCATTCAAACATTCATGCAAGACAGGAAAACAATCAACATTATTTAATTCAACTTTAATTCAACATTAGCCAGCAGCGTGGCTCGGTCGTTAAGCTTCTGCTTAACACTGAGAGGCGCCGAGTTCGATCCCTTGAGCTGACCTCGATTGAAAAGAATTTTTCTGAGTATATCTGTAATGCTGCTGGTCAGACCAGGATTTGTGACTCCTGGTTGATCGTTCCTATCAGAGTTTGCCAATTTTCTCTGATTTCATTGTTGAAACGATTCCCAATTAAAAATTGGCTAAAAATCCTTCCTACCCACTATGTCACCACTATTTGAGTATGATTAATGTAAATATTACAATAAAAATGTATGTACAATTCATAGATGTCTCGTTAATTGTCGAGTTTAAGTCAGTGTCTCGTAATTTAGCGACTTATATAATAAAAAAAATGCTGTATTGTTTGTAATTTGGCCAGGAAGGCGCATTGGGGTTTACCTGTAATGCCTTCCTGGTATGAAATTAAAAAAAAAAAAAAAAAAAAAAAAAACTGATGAAATCCAAAATTGTGTTTTTTTATTAAAAGATGCAATTTTATCTCTCGTATTAAAAATTGTAATACTTTTTCCTTGTAATGCATAAGTTGACATCATTACACTTTGTGAAAATATCCGTCAGATATGCAAGATATTTCAACCAGGAAGGATTTTTTAAAAAGTCGATAAAATGTTGTTGCAAATTATTTTGTGCCCTCAAGAATAATTCACTTCGTAGTTCAGTAAGTCTTAAAAGTGCTTTTCCTCTGGATATCCATCTCACTTCAGTATGTAACGAAAGTGCTTTATGTCCACTACCCATTTCATCGCACAAAATTTTAAATAATCTGGATTGAAGTGGTCTAGATTTTACATCCATAATATTTTTTAAATTTGCGGAAATTTTTTTAGTCACCAGTACACATGCCTATGCAAAATACAATGACTGCTGGTAGCTCTTGTAGCTACTTTTTATTTATTTATTTTTTTATATAGCAAACTGCTAATACATATAACACAAAATAACAACAAAAAATTATAAATCATCTTCCACAAAGGTACCCATTAACACCCTTCAAGAAAGCATCAATGTTATTAGAACTTCTAATGCTTTCAGGAAGGGCATTATACATTTGAACACCTCTGTGAAAAACACCTCCTGCAGTTTTAGCTTTCTTAACTCTTCCTATAATTAATTTATTCCTATTTTTTGTTTTATAATTATGTATATCTTTATTCCTAACTTACTTTCAGGATACGTTATACAACAACTTTCATTTTTCCTACCATCTGTACAAATATCAATACACTTTTCCCAGCCTATCCCTTTTTTTTTAATTTAATAATTAATACAGTTGAATATCTTCTCCTGTAGTTTTTCCATGTAGATATGCATACGTGAGTAAATCTTCTTCAATACTTTTATCATATGTGTAACGAACAAATACCAATAGCACAGCTAGTCCTGCGACATCTGTAGATTCATCCATTTGCAATGCATATTCACTGCAAAGTCCAAGTCGACTCTTTCTCTAAACTAGTAGAAATCTTTAATGCGTCGTGAAATAGTATTATTTGATAATCGTATAGCATTTATTTTTTTAGTGGCCTGCTCATTAAGAACAGATGACATTTTTCGCACATGGCTTAATGAGTGTCTCTCCAATTGTATGAGCTTCACCATTAAGTACAATACGATAACGTGCAATTCATTATGAAGTGAATATGTTCAATTTTTTTAAAAAGTTATATGTTAAATTTATTCTTTTTTAATTTACTCGAAATTTTTGTGAAATATCTATTTTACCAGTGTTCCGCGGAACATAGTTTGGGAAACCCTGCTCTAGAGAATCGAGGTTTTGTATATTTTTCTCAGAATTGAAATTTTATATCTAGAAGTTTAAGCTTAATACCAAGCTATATATAAAATTTGTTGAGCATCCATCAACCAAAGGTGGCAGTTAATTCTTGTTCGATTTTTCGTCTACTATTTTTTCGAAAAAAAAAAAATGCTTAAACATGTATACTCTTCTGAGAAAATTCATATGTATCAATTTTAAAGTACATATGTATAATCCTTGTATCAATTTTATTTTGTATTTAAATTATTTATATTTATAATGTTAATGTTATATAATAATGTTAAGTAATAAAAAAATTGAACAAAATCGGACAGCCGGAAGTAGAACTTTTGTCTTGTGTAAGTTTCCCTACTTTTGCGGTCCATTTGTATCGAAAATGCTCTCATAGCCGGTATGTGTGAACGTGTATGTATCTACATACATATGTACATATGTTTCATTATCAAATTTTGATTTTTATACTTCTTATATTCTTCAAATACATAGATAAAGTCGTGGGTTGGTCACATCCGATTTTTTTTGATTATGATTATGTAAAACTTACCTATAATGTCTCATTGTTTGTAAAATCTTTCGATATACATAAGAAGTATTTACCAATAAATTGTATATAATGACATCGTGAGTAATATTTGAATTTGCAGGTTCACTCGATTATTATTATTGTGATTATTTTCACTGCAAATGTTTTTGTCCATTTGAATAATGGTATAAATTCGTGAAGGGAATAAAATAAAACGCACGTTTCAAATAAAAGCTTAGCTTTATTACTCATTATGTTAATTAAAGAAACATACATCATCCGTTTCAACAATTCTCCACTTATGGGGTGGTAATGTTTTGCAGACAATAATCATAGTTAAACAACATAAGGGTTTCAATGTAATATATATATATATATATTTATTTATTTAATTTTTTGCCATTTGCATCATCGTCATATTCATCAATAATCAAAAAACGTTTAATAAGTTTAGTTTAGTATACATGTATTTGGATTGAATCATTGCGATAAAAGTGTTTATTTATTTTTTTTAATTACTTTTTTTTTCGTTTAAACTAGTACACCGAACAGTTGAAACTTCTAATAACATTTATGGACAAAGACACACGCCTTATAGTGATAAATTATAAGCAATATGACAATGTATCATTATACCGTTATCAATAAATATATATATATGTATAATAAGTAATCGTGTAATTATAAATTAATAATAATAATATATAAATATTAGTTTATAAATAGTATTCAAAGGTTGCGATTATGTGTGCGTCAGCCGTGTCGGATGTGCACGACCCCTGTTATATATTAATATTTCTCACATATTAATATATATATATTTCTCATACTAGGACAGCTAGCTTCCAAGCCTCCTTCTTTTCAAGAAGTACTTTTTAATTTTTATTTAAAAATTTATTTTCTTTTTACACTCGGAACAATATAAACATTTAGGTAATCAATTTTTCATATACTTTTTTTTCTTTTATCTATAATTTAAATACGGGGAGACCGGGCGGCGGCCGACCGGGGGCTAGGGGCCGGACATTAAAATATATATTTATTTACAAATGGTTTTTAAAAATCCTAAAATTTAATCCGATCCTAAGCTTAAAAATTAAATACAAAAAACGCATGACGGCCTAAATTTATCTAGATTTTTTAATCAATTTTTTCCTTCTTTGCGACCATAATGATAATGATAATAATAATAATCATAGTAATAATGAAATTTTGCTCTTTACACCAACGTTTAGAAATATCAATACAAAAATACTCTTTTTTAATTAACTTTTTTCTTTGAATAAATTTTTATACACGTTTAAATTTAGTTTTTCTTTAAATATAATTTGCGTTGGCCGCCCCTGGCCGCTGTCCGGGCTCCGCTCGCGAGCCTCGCCCGCCAACGCCTCGATCATTTGTACTGTTGCACTAAACCGTGGGTCGCGGTCGCCTCGAGGGCCGACCAGCCTCCAAAAATTAAACTTTACGCGAACTTCAACCCTAAAAACACACAATTTTTTATAAAATACAAAAACGAAAAAATAATTGTCAAAATGAACCTCCTCATCACAATTTATATAATAATAATATGTATTATATATAAATATATACGCGCGAACGGAGGGGGAGCGCTCGCGAGAACAACATCTGAAATTTTGAAAATAATCCACGATAACACTTAATAAATAACGACGAAATCGTATTTTAATTATTAATTTTTTTTTATACAAAACTATATACTTTTTTATTACAGGAATCCTCGATGTGAATTTATCAATAATTCAATTTTTTTATTAAATAAACAATTTTCATTTTAAACAATAACCGAAACGCACGCACAGAAATTAAAGGCCAAACTCATCTGTGCCGGTGGGGAGTGGAGTAAAAGGGATTGGATTGGGTCGTTAGAGGGTTTGCTCGGAAGCGGCTATCTGATTTTTTCATTTTTTTTTTTTTTGGGTCGTTTGGATTTTGTATCGACGATTGATCTAATATCCAGCGCTACCGGCTATCGAGATGACTTGACGATGTCTATTGCACTATTCAAAAGAAAGAAATGTAAAAGAAAACATATATAACATATATGTAATATTAAAAAACAATTGAAAAACTCCTCAATTATACATATTTGCTTATAGTGAGCGACTACGACTAAGTAAGTGTTGACGATGTTTTTTTTTTTATTTATTTATATTTATTAACGTATCGTAGATTGAATGTGGGGTGTTTCATTTTGCGGGTGTGGTGGGGTGGGCTAGGGCCGGGCGCTGTGATTGGGCGAGCAGTTCTATTTAGGGCCCTTTTTGTAATTTTTTATTCGTAAAAAATCAACATTTTTTTTTTTTTGAAGGCACTTTTGATCGGACGAGGTGGCCCAAGTGTGGTTTAAATTTTTTGAATTTTAATTTTTGTCGAATATGAGTGAGTGTTGCCGATTTCCGAGAGTCGAGTGGTGAGGTCGCCTTCTGCTATTGCTGGGTGGGGGGAGGAGGTGGTTGGATGATTGTTTAACGGGGTTGTTGTGGTACTTGAGGGGTTGAGGGCGCCCGGCCCGGCCTGACCGAACCGTCACAGACCTTCTTCGTAAACTCTACAGCAAAATCATCACACTACATAGGATTCATTTAAGAAAATATATTAAATAGAATAATTTAAGGCAGATTTTGGTAAAAATTACACACAATTTCTTCAAATATTTTATTTTATTTTAAATTTTTTTTTCGACTTAATTTTTTTCTTTACAAAGATAAGGCGCGAAGGTGCTTCAAATAAGCTTGTACTTTTTTTGTGATAATTTTCATAAAAATTTTTTTTGGTTTCAAAATTTTTTTTATTTTAGACCGGGGAGGGGTTTATCCGAAACGATGCCGAGAATTTGCGAACCTGTTGTTTTTTATGTGTGAACCGAACGACCTTGTTAAATGAAAAATGATTTTTTATACATAATATACACACGCATCCTTACAAAAAAATATATACACTTCATAATAAAACAAAACAGTTGTTCATATAAATAGAAGTTAATATAAAAAAAATTCATAATATTGATTCAGTGAATCACCTGTCCTATTGTAACGAAACGTTCAGTATAAACCGTAAAAATTGATTTAAAACTTAAGATGGATGAAAATTTTTCAAACATTTTATAAAAGTGGATATGACTTTGTAAGGATCGTCGCGTGTATTGAAGAGTGTTAATTCCAAATCATTTCCCTAAGTGATGCCTAAAAATTCGGAACTTTTGAAACACTTTCGATGCACCCTTACAGAAATAATACGGAACGTCCGAAACGTCGACCGAAACTGTATTTGTGTGCATAAAATATAAATATAGCCGTATATTAATATATATATATTTAAAAATAATAAATCAACATGGAAATATATTATAATGTCCGGTAAAACGTTTCCCGAAGAGAATTGAAAAATTGCTGTAGATTGTTGAAAATAATTGTAAATAATGTGACCCGCTATATTCAGCGAGTCCGGAAGGCGCCTGGTGAAATTCGCGAGGCGCCTTTTCAGTGTCTGAATTTCGCAATGGACCATGCCAATGCTCAGACGCTATATACATTTGTTCAGAAAGTTATCTATGTATTTTTATTATTTTTCGTTCAGAAAGATGCGGCCAATCATGGCGAATCTTTCCGAGTCGCCCAGTGGTCGAAATGAAACCGGTATTAACGCATGGCGCATTTAACACTGTAAAGACAATGCTTTCAAAATCTAAGTGGTATTAGACACACTCATCTATGCATATTCCTGATTAAATGCACCACTTTAGTTTACTCACAATATCGAACACAAACAAGAACATAATGCCAGAGATGTGTCAAAATTTTAAAAATTGCAGACCTTTTCTCGGGATATGATGGTTGCTCATGTTTGCGTTTGATAATGTGAGCACCCCGTTAGAATGCCATACGTTGTTTAAAAGTGTTTTTAAATGATTTGAATTAAGTTGGTTAAAATCATTGTAAGATTTATGGCGATCGACAGGGTTCAATGATAAAATTAACGTATTCCAAAAATTGCACAAAAACCTAAAATCAGTTAGCGATTCTGGCCACTGAGCGACCACTGAAGAAGCTGTGCTTTGTGTTTATTGTGAATGTGAATTCCCGTGGATATTTGCATGTGTAATAAGTCCATGTCCTGTCTATTTCGATTTTGAACGAGAGTCACTATTGCCAGGGAAACGTTTTCAGTGAGAGTGTGTATTCGTTTATATATCGTTTTTGTATATCAAGTGTCAATTAAAAACGGTTTTTGTTTTACAATTGGGCGGTTAACGGGTTATATCGAGGGGCGTTAATGTGTCGCCCCAGTAAACTGGTCAGGGCGGTCGGATTCAAATCCGCCCACTTAGCTAAGAACTAACATATTTTTTTTCGATTTCCTGATTAAAATTACAAATACATACAGTAATAAATATTACAAATTGTGTTTTGATATCGATTAGAGTACCTTAAGTCTATTACAGTGATTATGAACAGGGGGACATGGGCAGGGGGAGGGAAGGAAAGGATTTAAAACATCTGAAAAAATCATAGCAAATATATATTATAATAATATGAAAAAATAAAAACAAATAAATAAGAGAGAAAAAAATCAAAAATTTAATTTATAAATTAATATATTAAAAGATTACATATAAAAATAAATTTATAAATTGAATATATAGCAACTTAAAGGAATGGTAATAGTTTGGAATTAATTAAAAAAAAACAATAAAAATAATATTTACATTGAATTGTTTTGTGAAATAATAATAAAAAAAATTATATCTAGGAATGAGAAAAAGATGTGTTCAAAAATTCCATGGACCAAAAAGGTTGACTAGGAGACTCACCACTGGTCGCTGTGCGCTATTATAATTAATTAATATATAATAATAAATCTAGAACCACCTTAAAAACTATCATTTTCCACTTTCTTAACATTACAAATACTTAATCTAAATTTTATCAATAAATAAACCGGTCATGAATAAAATCACATGAACATAATAAAAATAAAAATCATTATTGTATAATATATGACAGTAAATTCTAGATTTTGATCGGTCGATATACCGCATCAAAACAAAAAAAAAATAGTACACCGACTAGCACAAAAGTTTGATCTTTGGATTTTGCATTGTTCTTCATCTAAAGATAACGTTTACAATTTTTTTTAATAAAACTTTCGATTATTTTATTATTTAGTATTTGGAAACATTTTTACTTTGGTTATTCTTTTTTATATATTTACGAATATATACATATATACAAAATTATGTATATATTATATATGCGTATATATATATATAAGATATACAATATAATTGTAAATATATATTACATATATGTCTAATGGCTAGTGTAGTATGCTTATGTAGTTGTTAATTAATTTGTTAATGTTTAAAAATGGAGGTTGGACTTGTTGACAGTTAAGTTATATACATAGTGTGAGACATCTCCTCTATTATAGATTACTATCCTAGTTCTGGGTACGACACTCAAATAGACTACTAAATTGTGATTGTTACATTTATTTTTATAAATTTTTTTAAAATGTATAAATTCGCCCGGAACAGTTTACGTGCGGCGCCCTTTTCTCCCGCCACTGGTTTCGAAACCGCTCTTTATTATTTTATTGTTATTTTTTCCACACTCGTGATAGTCAATTTTTTAAACTATTACTTACAAACAAAAAAAAAATTTCATAAAAATTAAACATTAGCCAAACTCCTATCGTAATAGTGTAATAATAATATAAACATACAACCACAGAATAGTTTATAAATCTTGTTTTTTTTTAAATAGTAAAATTACATTTAATTAATTTTATCCAATAAAATTTTGAATAGTTAAATTTAATAACTATTATTTTTCCTTAAAAATTTTATTCGTAAGACAATAGTTAATTTTTTAATCAAAATTTTTTTAATTTTTGAACTGAAGGCCTAAATGCGAGTGTCGTCTTCATTTTTGGTGTGCGATATATATATATATATATATATATATATATATATATATATATATATATATATATATATATATATATATATATATATACATATATATAATAATATATTTTGTTTTAAATATATATATATATATTCATTATTATTTTAATTTAAATTAGTTTAGATTGCGTCGCTCTCTGGTCGATGCGCTCCTCCACTGCTTTCACTCGAGTTGTTCGAGGAAATTGGGCGATTTGAAATATTCCGGCACTGGATCATCCAGTCGCGAAATAACCTTGTAAATAGACTTCTTCCAGGACTGTTCCGCATCTTTGCCGCCTTGGATGGCGCGGAAGAACTCCCGAAGAGTCTGTTCCACCACGTATCTGAAGTTCGAAGGAACCTGCAAAGACAATAGCTAACATTAGCACTGCAGATCGGCAAACTGCTCGAAATGTTTCAAACCCTAATGTAGGAAGATATGTTTGGGATCAGATTTAGGGTAGTTCGGTTAATGTAAAAGAGGGGGGGGGGGCGGTTTTGTGGGCTGTTAGTTGGGTCGTTGGTTGTTAGTAGCGCACCTGAGGGCCGCATACCTCTATGTGGTTGTTCCTGTTGTAGTGCAGGTTTAACACGCGGTATATCTCAGAATCACCAGCCACGTGTAGCTCGTCAGCGCCTTTTACACCTTCACTGACAGCTTGTCTCGCGTACTTCTCCATTTGAATGTAGTAGAATTCACTGCAAAGAGAAAAAAATCAAATTAATCAAGTTATTGAGTCACTTTGGAAATGTGGAAGCGGAAATGCAACGCAGCGGGTTGACGTCGATAAAAGGCTTTTCTGTTCTTTTTTACAACTTTTCACTAACAAAAAGTTGTTGCTGTTTTTTATTTTTGCGTATGAAAAGTTAGGCAGTTGAGGGAGGAGGAAAAAGTGCGCGTCGCTTTGCAGATCAAAAACGAGCCCGCTCTTGATGTTGCGTATTTAAATTGGAAATTTTTCTAAGGATTCATTCATAAGAGAAGCAAATTTCATGGTGCTGGGTTTCGCCAACTATTATAATTCCGAAAAAACATCATGGAAGCCTATGTAATGAAGTTGATTGTAATTTGTTGCACCAACCCGTTGCAGAACTGCATACATATGTACATAGATGCACTAATGTGTATTTACATATGTATGTAGTTGGTATATGCAACGGTTTAGCCCTTAGGTGTCGTTAATAGTGAATTTTCGAATGATATGCCACCGTCTAAGCACTCGAGGGTAGACGATGCTCGACTAGGTTCACTCTCTCTAGTTGCCTCTCTCGGCTAGATTTTCCTTTTGTTTCCGGGAAAACTGTGCACCACGGTAATACCCTCACAGGACAACCAGTTGCTTCTGTGCCGGAAGTGCACATGCACCGCGATGCACCGCTGCAATTTTTTTTCACTTCGCAAGCAAGCTTCGTTACTTCTTTGTAAACGCGTCGGCTAATTAGACCGAGTGTGAAGAGCCGTACCCTCCACATTTTCACTAGAAAAAATCTCAACTTATCACGTATCAATTTTAGAACTACACATTACGAAACTAAACAATTTCCTTGATGGACTGCTTCGTGAAAGCGAGTAGATAAGGCGAAATGAAACCAGCAGCATTTGTGCCGATTGTCGATAAGCATTCTAAAGCCGGCGTCCATTTAGCAGAGTGCAGCATTGTCTGGACGAAATCGCGAAGAAGTGCAATTCTAGCCCGTGCAGTAACACTTGCCCTAAACGCGAAAAGTATCTCCATTCCCTATTGTCTCCAGATTCAGGTGACGTCCATTCTTATCATTGAAACACCTTGTAAGAACCGTGCAACCTTTCACGTGCCGTGAACTGGGGATTTTTTTTGCACAAAGTAGGACATGTAAAGTGTGCATTTCTGTCGGTGAGTATGCACTCTGTCGAGTGGCAATTAGATTGTTCCGATCGTATTAATTTTCAGACATCAGGTGCTATGAGGGTGCATCTTCTGCGAGCGTACGAATTATAAACGCACGAGCGCGAGTGCATAAAAATAATGCAGTCGCATCTGAAACTGCACTCGGATGCTGACAAATGAGCCAGAGGTCGCGGAAAGCTTAATTACCCCACTCGCATCTTCGATAGGGATGACGATGTACGCAAAAACCCTCGACTCTAGACTGCCACTAGCAAGCACCCTTGATCAATTTGTGGCAAATATGACTGTGTACTGTTATTTTTCAACACGATACATTTTTTGCACATCTGTAGAATAACAGGAGTATTGCAGTCGACACAAATGAAATACATTTTTACTAATTAATTACATATAATTAGGTATTCAAAAAGAACAAATGCTAGACTTGAACGTCAAAGTTTATATCATCTCTTTTTCACATGTATTGAGTAAAGATTTCTTGAAATTGTTGTGATGAATTATGTATTTTACTATAGTGAAGTAAACCACACAAGGGAAACATTCTAGTCAATTTTTCGCGAATTTCGGATGATTTTGCCAGTTTTTTTGCACTAAAATGATAACAATCGCAGCGGTGTGTGTTTTCGTCGCGGATAAGTGGCACACACATATCCGCGTAGCATCCGTATGTGCCACTCGAGGCGGGATGGCGTGCCACTTTTGTGGTGCAGATGTGTCGCTTTCTGTCGAGGCTCAGTAGCTGCCTCGGCTAGAATTAACAACGTTCGGTCGCTGATGAAAGGATGGGGTGGTTGGGTGGCCACCAGTCTCGTGTGATTTTATTTTTTTTAATATTTTCAACCCCTTCTCTCCCACCTGCCTTCTGCTACCCATTGAGTGTAGTGTATATGTGGGTGGAAACAGTGAATGACTTATCGAGGAAAAACTGCTAATAAGCCGGGCTAATTTTCCTTGCTGACTCGTGGAAAGATAACTGGCATTTTTTCACACCGACGTATTTTAATTGTTTTACCCCACTATGTATAATGTCTGGCACATCAACAAATCAAGATAATATGATCTAATATAGATTTGATATAATATGTATATTAAAATTGTAGTTTAGAGCTAAAGATTCACATGTATAATCAGTGGAGACGGAAATATTTATAAAAAGTCAGCAATACAGAGATTCAAATACCGTAATTTTTTTACAATTATAATTTCAATTTTAACATTATAAGGTAGTGGTGTTTTATAATTTATTATCAGTATTTCCTGGCGTTGCTCGGCTGGGGGAAAGTTGAAAAAATGTAAAGGAGGTATGTAAAAATGGAACTTTTTCATAAAAAGTTATATGGTCATCGAAGTTAAACCACAATACGACATTATATATCAAATTTTGTGGTTCTAAATTGAAAACTAAATTAACATAGCGTATAAACAAAAAAACATTAATTTTTATATACATAGTAGAAGATATGTATTTGATCACGTAAAACTCATGCATTAAAATTTACTAATGAAGGTATCCTTACACTTGCGCATTTCGAAGAGACACTTTTGAACAAAAGCGAGAAAAACACTTGTAATTCCGAACTCGCATTGGATAAACGTTTCAACTAATTATTATTTCCAACGTTGATATTTAACCTTTTCTGATTTTTCAACGTGTTATTCAGTTTTTCAATGTGAAAAATTAGCCGTTATTTCTACGAAGATTCGACAACTGTTTGTATAATGCGTAATGGCCTTTCAAAAAAAAAAAAAAAGATCGATAGGCTACTGCGGAACAATCTTGCAAGTTCAAACGTTTATTTCCCGTGAGAAAGTTCTTGTCGGTTGGCTTTCATAAAGCAAGTTACCCGAACAAAAGTCCTACATCTTACCCTCCATCTTTCTTGGTGCAATCGCCCTTTTTTTATGAAGCCAAATACCTTAAGGGGGGCTTGCACATTGCATTGCAACCAGTGGAATTTTATTTACCAACATTTCATATACCAGATTATTTTAAATATTAAATTAAGAAATTTTTTTTTAATTGAGCCGACATTGAAAACACCTTTTACAATCATAATTCAAAAGAGTATATGAAAATTATTATAATTTGTCATATTTATACTATCGGTAAAATAAAAAGCCTATTTTAAATTCAAAATAAACTAAAAAATTATACGCGGAAAAAAATTGCACGTAAAAAATGGCGTTAGAATACCTGAATTTTGTGCAAAGATTTCTCAAGGAATAGTATTATATTTAGGATAGGGGGAAATCTCTGTTGACATTTTTTATGTTATACCGGCTTCGTTTTAAATAATATTTAATTTTGTAATGTATATTCTAGAAGGCCATTGAAAATAAAATCTATATAGATTGGGCTATTTATATACATATATACATATGTACATACATATATTATGATATTTTAACCAATGAAATATATTTTTATTCAACCTAAAAGCTCTGATTTACTTCTGTACTCGGCATTATTTATAATAAAAAGATCATTAGTCACCGATACGAATTACATACTTTATGAATTGATTCAAAGTTGTATTTACAATTTGGCACACATTATTTATTTGCAAAACTAACGGCAGATGTTCAAATCGTTCAAGGGATTCACCCCAACTACAATGTCTTGTCCCGACTAAATCGCATCGTCTTCATTTCACCCTCAATGCATACAGCATTCTTAAGCACACATTATAATTTCATATCGGAATATAATAAATCGAGTATATAAAAGGCTAATTTTGAACAATACACATAAAGTTATTGATAATAAATTAGTCGTGGCAACGTTTAGTCTCCCTTTCGCTGTTTTTATGTATGTATGTACATACATAGATTCAAGTCTCACTAGGGTAGAAATTTATATGGGACGTTGACCATTTGCGAGCACGGAAAAGTATAGTAGCAGGATTGTCGGATAGATAGATGGATAGACCAAGTCCTTTTGTTGTAAATTTTAACAAAAGAACTTCCCCTCTCCGCACTGTGAAATATCCCGGTTTTATTTTTGCCCTTGTGACCAAGCTTCACATATGGGTAAGTGTGGGGAGCTGATTATAGGCGAATAAGTATGCGAAAGCTCAACTAGCTCGACAAAATGTATGCTAAGCTTTCGTCAGATGACATATCTACGCATACTACAATATGATATTAAAAAAATAGAATAATACATCTGAAGGATCGAAAGATCAGATGTGATGAAAACTTGACGAGAGTTCACATGGAGAGTATTGAAATCACGTTCGGTTTGGTTTTAATAGTTCGCGTATGTGCGTTTTATTGGCCGTCGAAATGTGCAATCTCGCTCCGAAACCCAGAAAGAGTTCAAACCCGCATGGGGTCGTTAGCCATGTATGCAAATGGCGAAGAAAAAACTCGTAACGACCCATATACGAATGAGGGGCACCTCTTCGCGATCGCAATAAGTGGTAATTTGTGAATCGAAGAAGCCAGTCGAACCGCAAAAACGACCCAATTGCATACATTAAAACGGCTCGCACATGCTGGTTGATGATATAAGGAAATCGATACTTTATTACTGTATTTGCCCCACCCTCTATCGCTAAACCCTCCTTTTTCGCTATCTATCCGGCAACTTTCCAATAGATAAGGCAGACGATTAACGCGGCGAAAGATTCTACGAAATATGTAGCTCAAAATGAAAGCAGTACCGTTATATTATCGACAGGTTGATATATTGCTTTTATTAAAAATGATAATAATAATAATAATAAGAGCAAAACATTTCTATCATATAGTATTGAATTAAAAAAATAAATTCGCATAGCATGTTTTCAATACATATTTTGAGGGATAGTCACACTCACGTCTTTTATTAATACGAGAGCTATCATAGATTAAGCTTGTAAATTGAATATACATACACATATGTACATACTATATGTATATAAAAACAAAAACATTATTTTCTCTTAGAAACCTTACGAAGGTGTATTTTAAAATTGTATAAGAAACGAAATTATCTATGTACCTATACATAAGGACTGCATACACCTTTTTTACGAATGGGAATCATAATGTAAAATAAGCCTTAATGAGATAAAATGTGTAAATATATTCAAATGTATTATACTATGCATTTTAAAATGTATTTGATGCGAAATATACTACTGAAAATGGTAATACAATCTGGGTCAATTCATTGCGGTTGGCGGAGTGGAGTAAGAGGTAAATCTCCAAGATGTTAAGCTGACAACACCCGTTCTGGATCAGGCTTTATTCTAATGACAGTTCTATAAACAAACAAAAAAATGGAGAGCCATCTTTATAGATTTTCAAAATCTCAATCATCAGTCATGAAAAATATGTGTTTGAAAAAGGAAATTTAAGTAACGCTAGTTAAATCCATTCATTATGTATGTGATGATTAACCATAACTCGACCATCGACGCCTGAAAATGTGCATTTCAGATACAGACCCATAGTTGCATCTGCATAGTTTTGAGCACAGTCGGTGCATCAAGGGGCGCATCAGCGGAGAGGGCCTCCATCTCCTTTGTCGAACCACCCTCTCACCCTCTAACGAACCGGCTACCGGTCCTCGCAGAATGACCGTAAAAACCTAATGATTTTTCCCGTATGCCCGCGCATACATTTACTGACCCGCGTCCCTCTTTCTCACTCCAGAGTCCCGGAAACCCTTTCGCTCGCGCTGCACCGGCTTTTGCACCACTCGAAACTTTTGTAAAATGAAAAACTACGCCTTTCATACCGGAAAATATCCCCATCCCAACCTCCCGAGCCCCACCCACCACACCACCCGAGATGATTTTACTTAGCACGTGCGTGTATGTATATGTGTGCTGTGGCTAAATTTACGTGCGATTCGATCCGGCGGGTAAGGGTTAAGTGAGCGACACACACCGGGGCGTTTCGGCCGGTTTAACTGATTGCCGGCTATTGTAATCGACGCGTGTTGCCATTACATATGTACATACATACATACGCATATAGGCATATCATGGGCTAATTAGCGTTTAACACTATCGCTTTTAGTCGACCGATCGATCGTTTAATGGCCGTTTGACGGTGGAGGATAGCCATTCGTTCGGAGACGGTGAAAGTGAGATTGTGATTCCAAGTTGATTCGTTTCGTTTTATTTCAATTAATGAATGATTAGTTTCAATTTCACGGCTGTGATTTAAATGTGGTGGGGTGAGTGTAGTCGGTTAGTGGGAGTGCGTGTGCGAGCGCGTGCCGACGATTAATTATCACTGCACGGTATATGAGACGGGTGGCCGTTTAATATGATACAGTTTTAATAGCTACACATGTGTTGATTATAAATTAATTTTAAATAAATACCAGCAAAGGAAACGATAATTATGTGCGCTTATTTGCACAACGTAAATAAAAAATCATTATAATATTAATTGAAATTCAAAACATTATAATATTATTTTTCATCCAATTTTTTGTATTTATTATAAAGAAATAATAGATTAAATTAATGTATTAAATATATACATTGCATTTTTGATTTACCGAGAAGAAAATAAACCGTGACTATCCAAGGTTATTGAAAAAATTAAATAATATTTCAAAATTATCTAAAAGCCGCAGATATGTACAATGTATACCTATGTATGTATATTTAAGTACAATATTTTTACAAATTAATATAGTATACATATGTATATCTAGTTTTTGGATTTGAACTATTAGGAAATCATTTTTCAGAAATTTTCTTTTTCTACATATATTGCAATTAACAAAAAAAATTGGTAAATTGAATTTTTCATTCCGTTGTTCAAATGGTGATTTTTAAAAAAAGCAAATTTATTAATATTATAAATCTCACGATTACATATTTATAAGGTGCAAAAGGTTGATACAGTATAAATTTTAGTATTATGTACATATATTAAAAAAATGGGATAATTTTTTAGACAGCATATAAACTCGGAGTTTTTCAATCAAAATACTGAAAAAATTTACAAAATAAAATTAGATAAAACTGAGACTAAAACTAAGGAAAATATATACAATATATGTATGTTTACAATAAAAATAAAACTTCATCTATTGTTATTACGTATATAGATAAAGTTATAAGTATACCAAAAAAGAAAAACAAGAGAAACACATAAATTTTTAGGAAATCATCAAATTTAATTTTAGATATGAAGTCTGAGAGTAGGGTATGACCTCTTAGATTAATTTTGTTGTTATTTATTTAATTTTAGTGGCTATTTCTAATTTTGTGAATTTTCTTCTTTCCAATTTAAAGAGATTCATTATTTGCAATCGTATGAAAGTATGAAAGCCAATTGCGTTCGGAAGACAAAATATGGATATACATACATAGCTATGTAGATGTAGATAAAGACGCATTCAATTTAATAGTGGTACATACATATGTATCTATATGAAATGAATTAAACCAATCATATGGCACAGTTGAATACTTTAATTGACTCAATCAATTTTTCAATTCGAATTTCTATGAATAAAATATTAAATTACAATTGCAATTGGATGCGTTCGAGCAGCTTGCTATGATCACATCATATGAAGATATTGGAATCTGCGTTTAGTTTGTAATGCCAGTCACCTCGTTGTTATGGTTGTAATGTGTGATGCTTAGGACTCTTTGACCGGACATACCGGAACAAACACGGTCATAGCCACATGTTTGCGGTATGTGCATCGGCGTTTGGTAAATTTGTGCGGGAGATCGCTCATATGCGGATCGGTTTAAACGGTGTGCAACCGCACACCCCATAACAGATAATTCAATTGTAATACGTTCACCGAGTGATTACAAACCGACAGGCTTGAATATTCACAGAAATTCCACTTACATGAATGTGGGCGTGCTACCGACATCCCGCAGATATCTTAGGAAGGTATTTTTTATCAAATTAGTGGCCATTTTGTGCTCGAAAGGTAATAACTGTGAGAATAATTCGTCATGGCATGCCAGCTATCCGCCATTATCACTTAAATAAATTACTTCTTGAGGCACAACAACGCACTGTGGGGCTTTTTTCGGTTGTTCTTGGGCTCGCGTGACGATGACAAGCTTGTAAAGCGAACGTCATCCATTAAACATTATGATTTACATAAATTCCCTACGATCTGAACATGCCTTTTATACACCATATACATGCAGGTATAAGAATATTTTTCATTGAAAAAACCGTTATTGAAACCCCTGCGTATATTTGTACTTTTTTTTCTTCTTATAAAAATAAGTTCATCATTAAACGACTGTGAAACGTCATGCAATATACATATGTATGTACATACTTTCAATTGGAAAATATTTTGTTTTAATTTACATTAGTCGCTTAAATATTTGCGAACAACCATAGAAATGCGATTGTAATTTTCTAGTAATATTTTCACGTGAGAATATGAGGAAAATAATATAAAAAAATGCGAAATAAGAGGCGCGGTGTGGACACAATACGCGCGCCTCTGGTTCAATATTTCTGTGTCGCCATGTACTTCTACATACAACAAGGCGTACCTGCGAGTCCTTCCTTCTACTCCACTAACTACTACCAAGTAATCGCAATTAGCCTAATGAAAAAAAGTGATTAGTCAGCGCCGAAAAAGAGGTTAAACTGGCACTAGAAGCGAGCCTCTTCAGATCAACCTAGGTGGGTACTAGGTTTTATTTTTATTTTTTTGTTTCGGGTTATTTTTCAGTTTTAATTGCGGCCACCGAGGACATCAGGGCGTGTTCAGGGGACGCACCTTACATTGTGTCTCAAATGTAACTTGTGCGATACACATACAACTAGCCGTGTGCTAGAATATAATTTCTATTATATTGCCGTGACGTGTGCCATTCTGCGTTTTGATAAAAAGCTTTTTCATTTTTTCTTAATATACATACATACATAAATACTACACCGAATATTCTATTTAATTAATTGAACCCAAATTAGTAGGCGAAACTAAATATTACACTCTTTAAGAGAAAAAAATGTAATACTTGACTACAATATGTATATGGCAAATTATGATAATATTTTTGTATTGATTCATATGAATTTTGATCAATATTAGAATTTAAACGTTAGAAGCTCGTATCAGTTCTGAAAAGTTTGAAGATAAGCTTCAGCATTCCTTAGGGATTTTACAGGACGTAGTAGTACGATAGAGTGTAACCTAATCCTAAGGATTCTTAACATACGAGTTTTTCTACTATTATCGCGTTTTTTTTTATTATTTTTTTCTCTGGTTCTTGTCGTGTTTGCTATCTGTCCGTCCTATGGGATTTACGCCCAAGAAAAATAAAACATTCGGACGGATGATTTAAAGTGTGTCGTTCGTTCGCGGTGGTGGGCGTGTGCCCCTTATCTTTCGGCCCCCCGGTATCACTTTACTTGTGTGTGGTGTGGTTTCAAGCCATTTGTTTTTAATGTGACCAGCACACCCTGGCTCAGAGTGAACGCCTCACGAGATAAATTACACATTTTAATATATTCGTGAATTCATAATAATAATTAAAATGTGCCGAAACAACATGCACGCTTGTCAAGATACGACGCGCAAAATCGCACTTCGGTCAAAACCCCATGCATACATTTTATTAACAATCATATTTGTGTCTTTCAATTAACGAATCGTATAAATAATGTTTTTGGGAGTTGAAAGTACTTCATGTGGAAAATTTAGAAATGTAAGCATGTCGAGGACACGAAAAGGGGGTTTGGCTTGGCAATATTTATATTTCATCGAGTTTGACGATAGCAAGTGTCTCTAGCACGTACATTTGCTGGTAAATAAAGCAAGGTAAGCAAGGTCCTCTTTCACTACAAATGACCTACGAGGCGCACCTTTCGAAAAACTAAGTAAAAAAAGTGATCGAGCTTTATTAATCCCTCGACGCGAGCGTAATTCTTCCATTATAATTTGCTGAAATACTATAAATTTTTAACAGTCGTCGTTTAATTACGGAGAGCATTTTTTAAATGGATGTGTCGAGACGTTTGTACTCAAAGCGAGTACACAGTATCGAAATTGTCCTTTTGAGTATTAGAGGCACTCGAAAAAACTAAGGAAATCGTTGAGGCGCAACGAGTGACTTGATATCCCCTAGTAAAAGGTTCGCGTCTCAATTAGCGGTCTGGCTTTTTAATTAGCACCACTTTTTTTCGCGTATGTTAGCGGCCGAAAGGGCGACAGGTTTCTATTAGACTTTGCACGACCTTCTGGCGCGTTGAAGCCTTTAATTCCTTTTTTTTCAGCGACCACTTTCGGTGAAAATGTGTGAAAAGTCATGCCGATGTGTATGTGTAGTATGTAGACGACGACGTGCAAATTAAATTAATTCAGTCGTAAGGGGTTCTGCGGCCGTGTAATGACAATAAAAGGCTCGTCAAATGTCGGACCCCAGGCTTTTAGTTACCTACCATGTTGCAAGAAGTTACAGGATGTTTAAAAATTACTACCAAATTTTTTGAACATTAAATTTTATAAATTCATATTATTTTTATGTACATATGTACACATATTGAGAATTTTGATTTCGTGGATAGAAAGTTTTCATAATACATAATAGAAATGATAGTTGAAAGTATCAGTTGTTAAAAATTTAAATGATAGTTGAAAATATATGATCCATAATATGTATACAAACACATAAGTGAAAATAATTTTGAAATATTTAGATATTTTTGTTTACAAAAATAGTTACATTATTTACGTATGTATGTATGTATATTTAAATACAAAATGTAGTATGACTGAATTCGATTCAAATGTTGTCGGTGCGTGGTCACCCTATCTACGTTTCAACGTGTGCAATAATTGCCAAAGCAAAGGGCGACCACTGCACTCGCTTGCGCAAAATATTTAATTAATCATCAAAGGACTTTGTGAAGAACTTGAACGACTTCAAAGTTTTTTTTTGCAGACGCGCAGAGTAAACCGAAAAAGCTCAGTCCGTCAACTGTAAATTAACTTAGAACTAATTAGTGTGGCAACTAGCGTTTCCTTAAAAATGAAAAAATAAATAGTATTAAGTGTCCGCGTACGATTTTGTTTCCATATTATTTACACTGTTCACGAGAAATTCAAAGGACTTTGAGAACTTTCCTGAAGGACTTTCACAACTTATCTCCAAACAAGTCCGAAAAACTTTCAAAGCACGCATATAAATTATACAACAAAATAAATGGACTTGCATACGTACTTGCAAGGTACATACGTACACGAGTGTTTTTCACAGTCATCGTTATTATATTTTCGTCGACGTTAATTATGAAAACGAGAAAGTAATGCTTTCGCTTATCGCGTTCGTTACTTAAGTTTCGGGTTAATTTAGCTGATCAGCGTTCCTTTCTGAACCACCCCCTGGGGGGTTAAATGAATGGTGGGCGACTAATTAAAGGTGTGCCCCTGCGTACACGTGTACATTGTACGATCTTCTTTCTTCTCGGATCCTTTAATACATCAAGGGTGGATTATAGACTTATTCTGTATTTAATATTTTATTTAAAAAATAAAATTTTTATGTCTTATATGTACTTGAAAAATAATGTGTTAATGCAAATTTAAAACTGAAGCGAAAATCATTATATTTTTTTTTACAACTTTTTACGATCATTTTAAACATGACACAAGAGATTAAAATAATTGGTAAGTATCTAATGAGGTATATATTTAGGTTAAAAACACGTCGCAGATGAATTTTTTATACATTAAGTCAATAATTTAAATTTGTTTCATTTAGAATGTCACAATATCTATGTGCAATTTTAGGATTGAATTTTTCATATTCCATCTCGGCTTTATATAGAAATACTATTAAATTTACAAAAAAATATTTGTTTTATTTCATACGATCCACCTTCATATGTACATACATGTGTATATGAAGAAAATGTATGTACACAGGGGAAATCTGTACATTATGTGTTCGATAGGTGTGTCCGCGTCTGGGGAAATTTTAACATAGTTTCTTCAAACAAAATTACCAGTTTGGTCAAATTACAACATAAAAAACTGAAACCCCACCTACAGTACCGAATCGAAATAATTTCAAACCCTTTCGCGACGGAAAATTTCTTTAAAAATTCCGAAAGTAACACACAACCCCATCAAGGCGACGACTAATGCATTCATAAACCATAAATACTTGTCCTGTTCGTGTTCAGGATTACACGGACACATAATACATTTAAATTAGACCGCCCAAGTCCAGGAAATAGCTCCCTTCCGACATGCGAACTTTAACACTAATGCGCCCACGTCGAGTCGTTGGGGTTCTCCTCGCGCGCTTTTCAACACGACCGGAGACATCATCATCACATCAATTTCGTACAAACACCCTTTAACCCTCCCCTAGCTTTCCGTCAATACGACAATCCCTTGTGTTTTCAATTCCGAAAAGTCTGAAATTCAAGCAGCTAAAGGTCGAATATTGATTTATATCGTGATTGGTTATGTGATATCCTAAATTTTGTGTTAAAATTTAATACCTACTCTGAACTAGTGTGGTCATTATGAAAGTATTTTTTTTTTTGGTTTTTCAGTCATCGTATATTCTGCGTAGACTTAATACCATTGTTTGGACAGGTGGTATTGTTTACACGGCACTCGACGATTCCACGCTAGTCAGGATATATACATTATAAGGTTCTTTTTCCATCAGATACGATTAGACTAAGATAATGGGTCGCCACGCGCAACTGATAAGCGCTAATGTACTTGAAGCATACGGAAAAGTCGTTTTCAGACACGGCTTTCCAATATTAGTTATATGTGTACCTGTACACGATTTTTATTTTTTCGGGAAAGCGTCGAATATTAAGGGGAAAATAAATAGCTTTGGCCATCATTTATTCAGATGTGTTCGTTTCATTATTCACCATTGAACTGATTTTTTTCACGTAGGTATATAATATGTGTACACACGCTATTATATTTTATTGATAAGTAAACGTATTGATTTTCAACGCCCCGTAGAGCAATCGACCTTATCGGAATTTATCTCGACAAAATATTAGCAATACATATTAGAAAGCTGTGCAAATACTCTCTATGCTACGATATATACTTATATTACGTTTAAAAATGAACTGTATAACAAATAATTAAATCGAATAGATATTAATGTGGAATTCTCAGGCGAGCTTTTATTGAAATGACTACTTTTGCAGTTTTTTATTGATTTTTTCTATGCTGAAATGGAAAATTTATCGATGATTTTGAGGGAAAAAATGTCGAGTGATAATTGAAGCATGCATGGCGTGATGATACATATGCCATATATATTTTTAAACAGTCATTACCATCAACGCACACATATTCACGACACGAATAATAATTTCCTTTGGCAGCATATGGCCGCTAGCCTCTAAAAGCTGGGGGTGTTGTCTTATCTTTGCATTTATCAGGATACTAAGCGACAAACAACTTTTCTGATAAGTGCGGTTCACGACAAGTTATTGATTTTCCTCATTATGCCACGTTTCATACGAACAATACTGATTATTCACAATGTTTCGGAAATAATATAATAGTTGCTGGGGTAAAAAAAATTAGTACCTACAAAATCAAAAGGGTTCGTTGAGAACGATGTCACCCTAAGGCAAACATGTGAAGCAAAACAAAAAAATGACAAAGTACAAATGAAAATGTGACTTACCGGAAGTTGGAGAACCATTTGACGAGCTGCGCCGTGTTGTTCTTGTTGAATTTGATGTCTGGGAAGTACATCTTCAGGACGGCTGAGCTTGGATAGCGAACCCAGAAGAACATCAGCTTGGCTTTACGGAGATGCATGGGAGTCAGGGTGGACGAGTTCAACGGAGTCAAGGATAAATATTTGTATTTTAATTAAATCACATATGATACATAAATAAAAGTGAAGCTCTACTACGAGTGATGGCTAATGCTTAGCTGACATAATCCCCCGAGTTTAATCCGATTCAGAAAAGAATCGTAAGACTTACATTACAGAGTATCGACCCCGACTTAATTACATATATATGTCGACGGATATAAAAGACTCTCGAATTGAAGATATCGGAAAAAATAAAATAAACAGTGTAAGCGATGAGTGTGCGTCTAAATACTGCGATCGAGCATTGTGAGGTTTCCGCAACTTGCGGTATAAAGAAAAACAATGCTATAATACCAGAAAGGTGAGACCTTACAAATCGTAAGGTTAAACAATCCCAGAAACTGGATATTAAGTAGTGATTGAATCATAATGGGTCGTGCATAGGTCACTCACTTTACTACTAACAATTATTCATATTACTTATGAATACTTTTATTTGATATAATGTGATTTGGCGATTCGAGAACAAATTTTCTCAATGCGAGAAAAAAAGATTTTATGAGGCTTATAAAAAATACAAAATGTCTAGTGTTTATCTAATTTTCAAGTTGCTTTGCAGTAAAATAATAATTAGTTGAAACATTTAATTTAACCATTTTTGTGTAGTCAAAGATTTCAATATGGTATTGATAAGATTAATCAAATCGCAATGATGTTACATACTAAAAATAAATTTTAGAATACTTTGATAGATTTTAATTGAAAGAAAGATTTTAGCTATATTTTATTTCATTTAGAACAACCCTGTTATGTAAAATTACGCGTATATCAACGAAGTGAGTAGTCTTCTTCAAATTTGTGAGTGTTTCAAGAAAACTGCTCACTCTGATGGGGCCATCAACTCACCTGCTTCAATGAATACATACAATATATTTTTTAAGTTTTGCAAATTGAAAAGGATATAGTAGGCTGAATCCCGTCGTAGGCCAGGTCGGTAGAGTTGCAGTCAGAGTGTAGATCAGGGGCGTCGACCCCTCGTAGCGCAGGATGAGAGTACTCCTCAGCATGTCGAGCAGCTGCAAGCAGCGCCGGGTGCAGCAGTGCAGGGGCGTGCGGCAATGGGGGCGAATCTCTCGCCTCCAGCATCCCCATGTTAGGCGGACTAGGCGGCATAGGGGCGCGTAATCTCGCCGCCCCAGCCACCCCCGCGTGCAATGGTCCATGATGTCCAAAGAATGGACTGTACGGGGAGAAGACCTGCGATTCGTGCAGGGATGGATTCGGTATCGCAACCGATGTCGGTAAAGAAATCGGAAGCATCGACGGCGTTGAATGGTATGGTCTTGGCGACGGTGAATCTGCTGGCCCTGGACAACCAGGAGATGGACCAGGACCGTCTTGAGCCAATATCCTACTGACCGTTCTGGGGGTGATTCTCGTATCGGTCACCTTATGCCTCTTCTTCTTGGGCGTCACGACCAGACTCAGGGCTTCGTTCTGCTCCGGGTTCTGCTCTCGCTCCATGCAGAACGGGTTCACGGGGTGGCCCATGCTCCCGTAAAGACTTCCACTCATCCCTCCGCCCTGTGGTGGTTTCGGTGCCTGGAACATTGCCGCTGAGGGCGACGGTCTCATGTGACTCATTTGACTCATTTGACTGATGGCGCTGTCGGAACTGGCGCCGCTCATATGCAAAGGAACGCTCATGGGAGGGTAAACGGACCCGTTCATGCGGGGTCCATTCATTTGCATTGGATTCAACATGTTATTCGCGTGTGATATCATACTGTTAGTGTTAGTCGGGTGATTTGAATGATTTTGAGCGTTACCTGTCTGTGAGGCGGTGGGCGGCCGGTCTGACGATTTCAACCTTGGCGACTTGCGCTCTAGCAGCTGCGAAGCCATCATTAGATCCTTGTTCAATTGTTCTGCGGCTGCTGCTGCCGTTTCCGACTGTTTGCCAATGTATCGTCGCTGATGCACGAAACGAGTCACGATCGAGTCTACCAAATTTGATAACGATGCGGAAATTTCAGTCTTGAGTATATCAGCCAAGCCTTCCAAATCGGCTCCTGACACGGGTCCTATAGAATTTGCACTATTTCTCATTATACTTAATCGTTCGCTAAGTTCTGAAGGGGCTGCAGGTGTCTTGGAATGATGGTTTTGCGGTGGGGAATGTTGACTAGATTGTTGCGAACGATGCTGTTGTTCTTGCTGTTGCTGTTGTTGTTGCTGTTGTTGTTGTTGCTGTTGCATATGCTGTTGCTGTTGTTGAAGATGTTGCTGTTGCTGTTGATGATGGTGAGACGCCTGCTGATGGTGTTGTTCAGCAGCGTGCGCAGCTGCAGCAGCAGCTTCTTTAGCCATCGCCTGTCGTACTTCTTGTTCCATGAATAATTTTTGACTTACGCCTAAGTACATAGCTGCCGCACTGCTCAACGCGTGATGAGGATGCTGAGAACTTGGATGCTGGTGTTGCATTGGGTGAGGAATTGGCGATTCGTGGCTCGGTACGTGTGGCATGTGTTGCATCATTGGAATTGCGCCGTTAAAGTTCGGCGGAATACTATGAGGATGCGACATATGTGGATGCACCTTCGAAGACATCATTTTGCTCATAACTTGAGTCAACATGTTAGGGGTTGAAGATAAACTTGGTTGTAGCACTGGAGTTGGGGGTTGTTCTTTAACGGGAGACGACGCTGGAGATCTGGGAGATGATTTTGCTGCATGATTGCTGACGTCTTGTTCTAAATCACTATTCATTTCTTCTACTTCTTGCGTATCCGATTCTTGTTCCATTCTATTGCACAATTGCACGTACTTTTGTTGCATTTCCGCCAACTGTTCTTGCATGGTACGCAATTGCGATTTGAGCGCATTCTTTTCGACGATCTTTTGATGAATCGGTGGATTCTGTTCCAAATCGTCGTCGTCGTCATCGTCGAGCATCAACCCTTGCAGGTTCAATCCCAAACCGAGACCAGCAGCTGCATACCTTTCGGCCGCACTATTGTCATGCTGTTGGGGTTGATACAGCTTTCGCTTTTTGCAACCGTTCACTTGTGGTTGAGCAGGAACCGGACTCGATCTCATCGTAGACACAATATTTTCAACTCGAGCCCGTTTCATATCAAGCGGCATCTGTTCAGTTTTGAGCACCGTCGGAGAAGACGGCTCGTCTTTGTCAGCGTCGACGTCAATCTCAACTTTAGGAGTGACGAGAGCTTCGACCGAAGGCGGCGAAGGTAAAGAACGACCGGAATCAGAACCACCACCGTTGACACCACTCATCGCCTCTTCTAACAACTCAGCCTGTTGCTGATGATTGCCCATGCCAGCCTCCTGCAAGCAATCTTGCATTGCAGCAGCAGCTGCAGTCACTTCGTCGCCACTGTTCGAGTCAACCACTTCGATACCGTTCACACGTTTACAACTAGCTCCCACTTCACTGGAGTCACCGTTTTTTATTTCGTTGTTGTTGTTGTTGTTGTTGTTGATGCTGTTGTTGTTGTCAGGTGAGGCACGCTCGGCACTCCTCATCTCACGCTCCAACTGTAGCAGTTCCTTCTTGCGTCCTTGGAGTATGTCCCTGAGCATGTGATGCGCCAAGTCAGGGGGTGCTAGGGCAGCAGCCGCTTGTCGCTCGGCCGCTGCTTCGCCCGGCAGCTCCTGCGGGGAGGCCTCCAAGGCTTTGGCCTGTCGCCCGAGGAGCTCGTTGAGCATCTTGGCCGGGCCGTAGCCGGGGCCGAAGAGCCCAAAGTGTTGTTGGTTCTGGTTGAAGATGGCCCCGTACAGGCCTCCGTTCATGAAGCTGGGTCGGGAAGTGAAGTTCGGTATGGACGAGTAGCTGTTTCTGGGCTCGCCGGCGTCCACGCGCTGTCTGGCGCGTTTGGCTTTCTTCAGCAGCTTATCTCCGTACAGGCCGAAACAGTCCGTCTCCTCCTCCGATGACATCATAGGAAGGGGCGACGGTGATTGGCCGAGGGCGCGGCCGGCCCGAGGAGAGCCCCACCCCCGGAGCCCCTCCTCGCTGCCGCTCTAGCGGGGACCTGCAACAACAAACTCACACTCACTATGTGTCGGTCGGTACAAGCGACAGCACCACGCGTGTCGCACACCTCACGCGTGCACAATTCACTGTGCACTCTACCAACTTTACAATTTTTTTTATGATCACTTCGAAGTATGCCGATTTTATTTCAATTTATCTATCGACTGATTCAATAATTCTACACCGGGTTGTTAAGTTTCGTTATATAAGAATTGAGCTTTTTAACAAAAAATATATAGTACCTACGTAAGATAATATTATATTATATTAGTGGTTTTAGCAGGCTCGGTATTCATCATATATAAAACCGCATTTTAACATTTTATTATTTGAATAGTTTTATGTCATTAAAATTTATTTTGAATATTCATTTGTTTTTTTTTTTAATTATAATGTCAACAAAACTTACTCATTTTTGACTTATTCAATTTTCTAAATTTAACTATTTTAACAAAAATATATAAAACTTTCATCAGACCTAGACTTGAATACGTTTTTAACATATGGAATCCTCATTTTAAAAAGGATATTACATGTATTGAAAGGGTTCAAAGGAGAATTTCAAAGATTCCTTCTGAACTCAAATTACTTTCTTATAATGAAAGATTGAAAATAATGAATCTCACTACCTTGGAGACGAGAAGAACTAGAGGTGACTTAATCGAAGTCTATAAAATTCTTAATAATCACTATATTTGTCATATGTTTAATGTTATTTCATTCAACATAAACACTCACCTCAGAGGTCACTCGCTTAGACTCCAAAAAGATAAATCTAATAAATTGATCAGAGATACATTCTTTTCTAACAGAGTGGTTTCAGTTTGGAATAGTCTTCCCAACGATTTAGTAACCTCTATTAATATTAATATTTTTAAGAATAAACTTGATACTTTTTTTAAAACCAAAGGATTTTTGTGATTCTTCTTTCCCATAATCATATTTCTGTATTTTTTATCTTTTTTGTTTATATATTTTATATTTTTTTTCTTCTCTTATTTTATTTTATTTTAATATTGTTTTTTTTAATGTATTTAAATTTTTCTCATTTTTTTATTGCATATACATATGTATAATTTGTAAAATATGTTTATTCAAACCCCTTGGGCCTATCGGCTTTGCCGCCTCCCCCAAATATATTAAATAAATAAATAAATAAATAATTAAATTTAACGTCACGGACAGTGGTGTAGCGAAGGGGGGGGGGGTCGAGGGGGTCTGGACCCCCCCCTTGGCGGAGTGCAGTCGGCGGCAAAATATCCCACTCGTGTCGCAATTGATCGTTTGTACCATTTTTGGATAGTTTTTTATCCCAAATCCATGACCGATTTTTAGGACGTAAATATATACTTGAAAATTTTCAATGTTTTGCTTCCTGATGGAAAAAGTTCTCAACTATCAAGTGTTTTAAAAAATAAGATAAATACTTCGGGGGAAATTTACAACCAAGATATATTTTGTGGGCCTTGCATTCTAACTGGAAATGTGGTGGCAATATATAAGTACTAGTGAAAATCGATCAAAAAACGCACTAGCTGCAATTGCAATTTGCAATCCTTCAATTTTCCCCATTATTTACATACTTCTAAAAATTCTAGCAACACTTCCAGTGACAACAGTCACAAGTGAACGGAGCTTTCCACACTACGATGACTAAAAACATATTTAAGAAATATGTACGATGTCGGAAAATCGACTGAATGGACTTGCTTTATTAGATATTCATAGGGATATAAATGTTAGTACAGAAAAAATATTGGATAAATACGCCAAGATTGGATCTGTGAATTTCATACTTTTTTAAAGTATTCATTATTTTTATTTTATTTGAATTTTGTTCATACTATATGTTTATTACGTATTTACTTTATTTTTATACGTTGTGATTTTATATTAATTCAATATAAATTATATAAATTATCTTGCCTTTTTTCCTGTCAAAACCCCCCCCTTGACAAAATCCTGGCTACGCCACTGGTCACGGATTCCACGAACCAATGATAGTTACATATGTACATACAAAGTATCTTTCGAAATTATATATAAGAAGATAGTTTTATTTTATTTTAATTTATTTGAAAATTCATTTGTTTTTTTATTAAAATTAATGTCACGGATTCTACGAACCAAAATTTATAAAGTCTCTTTCGAAATTATATATTAAGATATGGGACTTCGTTTGAAATGCTATCTATCTATGGGCGTGAATGACAAGTAAAAATTTCGTACAAATATATACCAGAATAAAGTGACTTGGCTTTCGGTTTCATTAGTTAAAATTTATTTTTATATTTGCACAGTTTTCAAAGTAATGTATATAAATATAAATATTTTTTTTAATTGAGTAGTTTTTTTGAATATATATTTTCAAAATTTGAAAACATTTATTTCATTTTGGCGTTAAACTACTGCTTCCATTCATTATTACTTTTCAGTATCATGTACAAAAGAATTAACAGTTTCATTTTTTCAAGTTTTATATTAGGTTTTAATTCGCTAATCGGTCAGACAATATTTCTACATCCCTCCAATCGTTTTTAAGCGTTGCCATTATGCAAGGTTTGGCCGCCAATAGATATTTAAATTGTTTTCGATATTCGATGGTAAAATATAATCGTAATAATCACGTTTAAGAATCCAAAAATTTTGGAGGCGATGACCAATAAGTTTTTAATTTCACTTTGATTCAATGTTCATTTAAAACATATAACTATTTATTGAAATTTGTTCGTATTAATTGAAGTTTACGAATAGTACCTAAATAATTTCATTGCATTTTTTGAATGCAGTGAAATGTGGTGCGTAATTATTTTAACAAAAACGAAATTGAATAGCAATAGCTTAAACAATGCACTGTGTGTTTTTAAATTTAATTAATTGAGTTTAACTATAATGAAATTTTACGCAATTTGCTTTTTTTTTATATATTGTAGTCTGATTCTGATTCGAAAAATTTCCTCGAAGAAAATCGGAAAACTTCCAATAAGAAACTTTTTAGATATTTCCACAAAAAAGCTATAACATCCGAATTGTCGTTTGGATAAAAAAAAATGTGCCCATACATACACATTGACCAGAGCAAAGTAAGTACGTCGCATTTACCACCGGTAAGTCATTGTTGGAACGGAACCGGCAAGTGGTCATTGTTGGCAGAATGTCTCCACGGTCGGTGAGCACGTCATTATTACACATGCCCCGAGTAGAATCACTTATTATGGGAAATGAGTTTTTTTGTATTGTAGATTGATCTCAGCATCCGGTTTTATCGGTCGCCAGATAAATGTTTGGTAGGTTTTATTTATTTTTTATTTTTTTTGCAAGACAAAATGTGCCGGATGTCACATGCTTACGTAAATTCGTGCGCGTTAGTCACTTGTTGCCGGGAATTTATTGTAATATACTATGATATACACGTAGTAGCAGCAATCATTTGGCAACATTTCTAATAGCTTTATAATGCACTGTGTGTATGTATGTATATTTTTTTAGAATTATCATCGATCTGGATGTTGGGCTTTGTTGGAGCTATACGCACGTCTCCTTTTGTATACGCCGGAAGTTCATCATTCTTTCTGTCCTGATTGTTCGATGTGACTTTCTTTTTAATATGCCATAATAGCACCTGATATATAAGCGCATGCTTCATTGTCATTGTGTACTACCAACACATGACTTTTTTCTATTTTTATTTCAGTCAAAGCTCTCGGTAATACTTCTAGATACGAAAGGTCGTTAGAATTTATACCTTTGTATAAATGTACTAGACTAAATATATTTAAATATAATCCATTCAAAGGGTGGTGGAACATACGCATAAACCTGTTGAGCAAAGTTACCAGTAAATAAACTTCACCCCCTCTCACCCACCACCGCCCTATATATTTTGTACAATAAATATCTACCAATAATTCCCATCTCGAATTTACCATAAACGCCGCATCGCTACCGTAATTACTTGGAAATAAATTTTTCCTGCATTATGCCGCGAAAAGTGGGGGAGGGTCGGTTTCAAACCATGGGAATTCTGTGTGAGCCATGCAAAATTAACAAATGCACCCACCAGTCCTAGGGTCGCTTTACAGCAGGGTGATATACACCCCCATCCCCTTATCATCCCCTTTGGGGTAATTTAACGGAGGAAGTGTTAAATTTTAGTACTGTAAGTATTTATCTGCGATGATCGAAAATTTCCTATTAGTAACGGGGAAATAGATATGTAGATGCTCGAAAGTGACACCTGTCGAAATTTTCACACACTATTTATTACATTTATTTATATTGATAAGACAGATTTAATTGCCGTGGTTTGCTTATAAGACATCATGGTTTATTGAGATGTTTTCATAAAGGTAGTAAGAAAAACAAAATAATATCACTGATGTTTTAATTAAAAAAATACTATTTGCCAACGATATAAAAATTGTGTTTGTCAATTTGCAAATTGAATTCATGAATATTTTTGATGGGAAATTTCAACAATTTTAATTCTGCAATCTTGCAAAATTTAATATACATACATATATAAAATACTTTATATAAAACATTATTCATCGTAGAGGGGTAATTTCCTTGAGCGTAAAACGACAAATGCGGCCGATTTTGTACGACATTAAGTTACCCCTGTCGTTGAGCACGTGATGCCATATGGCACGGCACTGTCCACCGTATATTTATGTGATCTTATCAATTTTTCTCTACACAAAGAGATATCTGAAGCCGATAACGAAAACGAAACAGCCAAGTTGTTTATCTATTCATGTGTCATCAGGGGAGAACCTGCTTCTAAGTGGAAATATAAAATTTTGGATGTACATATATGTACTTGACGGGTCTACACGGGAATACACAGGTCTGCCTAACATGCGAAATTAATACACGTAGTTTATAATGTAATTTTAATTATAGTATAATGTAATGTTATGCAAGTTCTTAGGCATTAATGATAATCAATAAAAAACGAAGGTAATTATGCGATAAGCGATCAATACATAGTATCGTACATAAACGTAAGTACATATTATATAAAATGGGTCGTAGCGTGTAACTGACCATAAAATTATATTATTTATTGTTTAAGATCAATTGATTGCCGTGCGTATAAATAGGGCTAATCTAGTTGATGTAACGCAACAATTTCCCCTTTTAGTTGTATTCATCATGAGTTTAATAAGTATGAAATATTTTGATGTTTACATGAATGTTTTATAATACCTGTACTTATGTCCAACTCAAAGGAAAGATTTTTCAAAGGTGTTCAAGAGTATATATTTTTTTATATTCATTAAAACAATATTAAAAACTGATGTATTATGTTATAAACATAAAATAAAATTCGTTATGATATAAAAAAAAACTTCATATGTATATTGTTACTACGTACTTACATAGCCATAGAATCGGTTTTTTTTTAAATCATAGCAATATTCTGATAAAGGTGAGACTGATAACGAAATCCTAATATCGATTATTACTATCTATGATTGGGTCATAAATAAGAATACTAAAATATGAAAAGAAAAATCATACATACATATAATTCATTTATGTATGACATTTCATTTACGAGCACTTTTTGAATGCTAGTATTCCGATTACATACGCCATAGAAGGTTTTTTTGATTTACATAACAATTATATATTTTAAGATCAGATCAACTGCAAATTATTAAAATCAAATTTAAATGTATAAATGCTGTACGAAAAACTTTTCTTTTATAGCTAAGAAATACGTAGAAATTACGGAAAATTTCACAGTATCATTCTTATCCTTTGAATTTCAATTCTTCAATACATATCTACAGAATTTCACTACTTTTTGTTTATTTCCTTTCATTCCGACAATATTATTTCATGGCCAATCTTATTTATATTTAAAATTTAAAAAGCAATCATAAATATTATCGATGTTTTTGAGTCAATAGTTGGACAAGACTAATTGACTCAATAGTTACACTAAAGCAGCCCAACCATTCCTATACATAGTTGCGATCTATGTACTTCTGTCTATAAAAATTACTCGCGATCTACGAATTTTCTGCGGGGAAATAACCATGTTTGATATAACATTTACAAATAAAGAACGTTTATTAAAAATTTCAGCAGAAAAAAATACAATTAAAAATATAAAAAAGAAAATAAAAAATACTACAATAGATAAAATATTATTAAATGAGATCATTGACACAGCTCAGACTAGGCAATACTTCTAAAGACGAAAGCGATAATTATAATCATTGACTATATGATTTTATAACATTAATTTTAGAAAATGAATACTTTGATTGTGTTTCAGATATTTTCAGGGTGTATTTGTCAAAACATATTTTCCGAATGGAGTAAAGATCTCTGCGCGGTAGATCGTGATCGAGTCGCTGTGTAGCCCTGGACTAGATACTATATTGGAGCACATAGTAAAGGCTTGTCGGCCACTTGATTAGATATATGTGGAGAAAATATGTACGTAGAAAGCTTACATATGTACATATATATGTAAGTAAAATTTTATTTGTTGATATTTTTTAAAGCTTAAAAGTCAAAAGGGAATCTCCGACGAGTGCAGGCGTACTTTGGGCCAATTTTCGGTGTGTCATCTCCTCTAATCTCAGACGGTGTGTGAGTCAGTGTGTCGGGTCGGAGGTCGTCCCGAGTGTGACAAACGATGGGAACAGTCGCATCAAGTGTCGTTTAAGTGGTTAACCAGACAATATAAGTTGATAATAATCGCGGGCACCGGAGTGTTGTGCGAGGCTGAACCATTCTTGTTAACTCGATCGCGTCTTCCCGTCTTTTGGCCCCGATGTCGGACACCACGTCCGCTGCTCTCCCGCTTCTCCTCCTCCTCCTCTTCCTCTCGGTCCCTCTACTACCGGCCCGAACTATGTATATATCATAGTTGACTAATGTCTGTAGGTATGTATGTATAGGTCGGCTCAATTGCTCAACGTTGATGTTCATGCGAATGCGCTCGCATGAACATCAGCGATTCGTTTAGCGCTGCAACGCTCGGCGACAATTCGTTTAACGACAATTCATTGTCGTCGTAAAGAACGGCAAAGTGAGTGATTAGATTAATTGAAGGTACTTGCACGAAAGCCCTAAGATGCAATTTTGGATGAACCAATTGAAGACATTCGATAAGTGTTAAGAGCTGGCACAAAAACTTCAGAAGCGAATTACGTTGCATAAGAAAATTAAAGTGCCAACCAAATCAAGACAAACTTATAATGAAAACTTTTTTTTCTCAATCGTTTGATATATTTCAAATAAAAAAAATTATGATTATTTTACAGGTGGTCGAGCAATTCTTAGAAATAGAACTTGCACTATTGGGGTGCAAGTGACTAATGTGAACTTTGGCATTTAAAGGTCATCAATTCCTGATGAAAAATTTATTAAAACTGAATGCAATTATTGAATGAGTAATAACTTTCGAACCCTTTCTAAGTAACCCTTGTATCTTCAGAACGAAGTTGCCATAAATGAATTATAAGACGTCGTCTGAATCTGTGATTGGAATCAAGCCCTAAGCTTAAGGTGGTTTAAAACATCACAGGTTCTATAAATGCTAATAGTTAACTCATACTTGTAGAGTGCTTATAAGACGAGTATAAGGGAAGTTCATAGATGATATTTGTCTACGATCTATGTAGTTTTGGTAGCGATTTATCTGGAACGGAAGGTCACCCTAGCGGTTGGCGTTCTGCACCGGCAGAGGAGTGTAGATGTGAGTTGATTGTTTAAAGTATTTACAATACACAGTGGCGAACTCTGGAGCGCGCATTTAAGTTTATGAATGTTAATGAGGAAGCAGGAAAGAGGATGTCATACACATTGGAGGAGCACAGCTCCGAGCCGGGGGGCCAACTTGCTGCCTGACTACACACGCCAATGACACACCATCTAAGATGATTTTAATTTTTACATGGAATCGAAAATACCAAAAAATAATCACTTACACTAATTTCGATATTATGGCCAACTATGAATGTGCCAAAATTGCATACAAGTGACACGTATTATGGGGCAAAATGATCGATCATAAGGAGGATTTTTGATAAGTAAGATCGTGAGAATATGATTATTTTGAAACCAGTAGTACGAACAATGAGTGCATAATTGAGTCGTTATAATTACTATGGCTTGAGTGAAAAATTAACTGTAAAATGAGCAGAAAATGAAACTAGACGAATGCACAATGAAAAATGCTCAAGTTTTTACTATACAAATTTTGCTAAATACAGTTGAACATTACACAATATTAGCAGGAATGGTAGATCATTGAAAGACTTTAATCCAGTCAGAATAACATTATTTAGAACTTACAAGATATCTAAGGTAAATTAAATTATAAGGTAACATGTTCAAATACTATGTGGCTATGATAATATACATATGTATGTACATAGGTATATATTATATACTTCCGTAAAGTTTGGTTTTGATATTTTATAGTAGGTATGTATGTATGCATATATATATTTATACAAAAGTAAAGTTTTGGAAGCTTTGTGTCAAAATATACTTGTTATATGACTATCGTCTCTTGGGTCTCAGGAATCGGCGGCCAAGGAAGCACCACTGCAAGACTTACCGGAAATTGACAATTACCAACCCCAGATTTCATTTAACTGTTTGTAACTTATCAACGAAGTATTTGTCGTCAAAGCAAAGGGGTTAAATAATAATAAAACATATGTATACATATATCGAGGAGTGCCAGAAAAAACACAATTTTTGCGTATTAAGTATACGAAATCGCATTAATTTTTATATAAGCATACGTATGTAAAATTGTTTAATATAGATATGTACTTTATGTAATAAATGTCTTGATCTTACATATATAGATGTATTTATATGTATGCAATTGCATTTCGCCTAGGTGCATGTGGTTCCCACAACTCTTTCGGTCTGTCTCATCGGAAAACTTCATTATTTACCATATGACGAAGCATGGTACGTACATGTGTACTCTTATTTTGACACTTTAACCCCCAATATATTGCACACTTCCTGTAATCGCCGAGCGACAGATCACTTATCATCGGACGCCTTGTATGTAATTCGTCTAAATTATTCATTCCAAGCTCATTCCAAATTAAACTCTCTATAATTTCAACTTTGCGTTAATGATTCTAACAAATGAATATGATAAAAATGTAATTCTGAAATACTTAAATATCTCAACGATACGTAACTATGCACATTCACTTGGAAATTCATACTAGGCACTTTGATTTAAATTTTCAAATAAAATTGAAATTCCTTATAAACCTACGTTTAAGTTGCTAATTTTTAATTTCAGAAGATGCCTCTGTGTCGTGAATAAAAAAAATATATCAAAGATTGCTTTAATGTTCGTACAATGTGGATAAATATCCGAGGCTAGTCTCTGTGAAAAAAGTGACGTTTTGCAATACCGGACAGTCCGGAATTGGAGGCGGTCGTAAAGAATTAGTATTCATTAGGACTCACGCTGTGCAATTGAGCCGCGTGTGTGTTTGCTTAGCTCTTTAATTAGGATATTAGTAAACTCGGATAACAAGATAGTTATCTCCGAGTGGGGTACTCGAGTCCCGAAATTGAAAGACCGCCAACATTACATAACATCGTCCTAATTTATGTTATTATAATATAAAGAGCATCAATTATAATTTAAGCACGGCGACCGGACAAGTGTTAAGTGTAACGGAAGTAAGTTTAGTTTAGAAGTGTACGGACTGAATGAGCAACTAACTAACTGGCCGTCTCACGGTATTATCATCGGCAGTGCTAAAGTTTTAAGTTGGGCTCTGGATAGAGCCAAGTTGCGGTTTGGGCCTGCTTCTTCCTGACTTCAATTCGAGCGGGTGACTCCGCTTAAATCCGGACACTTGCCAACAGGAATAAATCACTATGGTAGTGTGTAGTGTGTTTTGCCTAAGCTGGGAGCGGGTGCCGCGACCCGTAATCCAGTACTTGACTCGACGAAAGTTTTGTTGGGAAATACGAGATTAGGTTTGGGAATTTTTTAATTTTTTCGATAGAAAAGTATGAGCAATTAGGTGTCCGTATCATGTGTTTACAAAACGAACCGTGTGACACATCTCGTCGGAACAATTAAGACAGCTTTAATTGAAGCTTAATTCAGCGCGCACGTTTCAGGCGAGTCGTGTTAATAAACTGTGAGTCAACAACTGAAAAGACTGTGTTGTTGTTGCAGATTATTTCATATACAAATTTATCTCAGCGATGACAATTAAAGTAGCCAGCAATAAAATTAAACTAAATTCATTATTCAAATTTCAACTCTTCCAATGATCGCGTTAGATGAAATTGGTCTAATTATAATTAGAGTTTGAAAAAAAATAAATTAACTATGAATGAATAACATATAAATTAACTATGAATGTTAGAATCTAGAAAGAGTCGATCCGCTTAAAGGACGAATGGGTATTAAGTAATAGGAAAGAAATGCTTAAAAATGACTTAAAGAAATGGGAATTCGAAGACTAATCTATATTAATGTACATATGTATGTAGTCTTATACATATATTGCTAATTCCATAGTATGTATACATATATCGGGTACCGGAAAAAAATCCATTATTTTTTAATTACCACAGAGAATTATCGAATTATAGAATTATCAAAGACTTTGCATCTCCATGGTCCAAAATACAGGAGCATTTAAAAGGATCGGCAAAACACACAGAATGGGTTTTTTTAGGTTTTTTAAATACATTAAACAATGTATTGTGGACTCAAATTTTTCAAGAATTGCCGTTTTATGAGGAGCAAAATGAAAATGGAAGAAGAAGAAGTTATGAGAATGAAATAATTTCATAAAAATATGTATCGACTTTAGGTAATTTAGTTATAGAATGTTGTTGTTAGTCTAATTTGGTATTTATTTTTGAAAGCAATTTTTATTTTTGGTTTTTCAATAAACATAAATTTTTCTTGAAGCAAAAGATAACATTTATCACACATGTGTAGATATACGAAGTTTAAAAAGTCACCGGAAGCATTCATATAAGCACAGCTATAAAAATTGTTTACATATAATATACATATAAAAATAAATATCATAATATTTTTCAAATTGATTGTAATATCATCTTTCAGTCTTAAACGTTTAACATTTATCGCCGGGCATGATATACATAGATAATACAGTGCATGTGTTGTCTAGCAATCAGAAGTGGGGCGTTCGCACGCGGCCACAATTAATAAGCGGCAAAAACGGCGTCAGCTTTATAAGAACTTCCGGTACTTCAATACTGTCCCAGAACGCGAAATACCGTGCGAAACGCTTAATTTAAAAAAAAAAATCCTCACCAATTATTCATTAAATGGCAAACAGGCGTCGACACATGCAAATGGAGATACACGAGACTGCACCAGTCAAAGTTCGAGACCCATTTCGAAGTGCAGATCGAGTTGAATCCGTCGTGAAACTTCGTCGATCGAGCCTAGGGGGTCGTTACGGAGATATCTGTGGTAGTATCCTCGTTGCAATAGTGGGTAGTTGCACAAATGCATGTGGTATACGTACGTGGTCACGCGAGCGCCTACATAACAAGAACACCAATAAAACGCAAACAGCGAAAATTAAATTGTCTAACTTTAAGAATTAAACTCTTGTTGAGGCCAAAAAGACGCCTCTTTGGCTTTCGGCCAGAGTTGTTTCGCGAAACGCGAATCGAGCCTTACCCTTTTTCCTCCCGGTCTTGGATGTGCTCGACATGTACTAAGTGTTGGCATATGTTTGTGCTGCTTAATGCTCGAGAACACCCTATTTTATCGCAAAATTTTATTATCTTGGTTTTTCAATAAGAAAAATTCTCTTGGTAAAAGCCTAAAAGTAAATTTTTTCTTTAGAGAAATACAAAAATATTAAAAAAGTCAGAGCCAAACTTTTCTAATTTACATACATATGTTTAATATGTCGATTTTCTAAGATATGGAATATATCAATATACAGGGCCAAATAAAGGGGGGGGGGAGGAGTTGGGGTAAGGTTCCAGGGCCCGGACTACTCGAGGGGCCCCGTGTCGGAAATCATACCTGTTATAGTATACTTTCTTATTCAATTATTTAAGAAAATAGCAACCATCATATATGCACATATGGATGCTACTACTCCACTTAATTGCAAAAGCATTTATGAGTTCATTTTTATTTATTTTTTTATTCTGTGTATTTTAAAAAATCTTTTTGTTTTAGTTTGTCATAGAGCCCGAAAGTATTTTTTTTCCCAGGGCTCGGGATTCCTCTCGGCGGCCCTATATAAACATATGTACGTATGTGGTGGACCCGGTTTCACCAATTATCGTTAAATGAACTCTTCGTTTCTATACTTGAATATAATTTGTTATCAATTTTGAATAATATTAATAATTTGATGTTTATTACAGCTATATGCATTAATGTATGTGTAATGAATACAAAACCTTTTGAAAATTGTAGGATAATAATTTTATTTAAAATAATTAATTTGAATTAAAAGTTGAGCTAAGTAACATAGTAGAGATATTGGAAAATGTTTCTGGAATGATTACTATGATCCTCCTCCTAGTACTAAGCTAACGAGGCAAGTAAAGAAACGGAGAGTTCATTTAACGATAAATGATGTTTCTCAGAGGACCCGTACAGATATATAATATGAAAAGAAAATTAATCAGAATTAAACGAATTTTTCAATGAAAGTATGTTACAATATAATTAGTCAAATTTTCAGAATTTAATTGAAATAATTATAATGAAATGACCTAATAGTTAAAAATAGTTGATTTTGATATGCAAATATGATAATAGAAGTATTGAATGTACATAAAACATTGTCGGTTTATACTTATTTTCATATATATCGTGCATAAAAATCGTTAGAGTGAGCAGTGGGGACGGGGAGGGTAAAGTTGAGGAGGGATAGAAAGTGGATAAATGCTTAGATATGTCCATTTGCCTGTCCAAACACACTTACGGTACTATAATAGAAGCATTTCATACCTATTCTTTGACCGAATGATTGATGAGCGTTCATCAGGAGACACACATCGAAGATAGTGCAACACCCACTACTGGAGTTAGTTCCTCAAAAAAAAAAAGTCTAAAACCAAACCAATAAATCACCGCGAGTCAAGCACCTTAGCGCTGACCGCGAATAAGTAATTTTCAATGTCCATTTACTCGGTAAACAGTCGTTTCAGAGGGCGAGTCAGTACCTTGTGCATTTTTTATGAGGAAGTCGACAGGTAGTAATGCCTTTTGTGTCGCCCTTCGTTAAAAATACACGTGAGAGTGCCAATAATGCGTGTCTGTGTACTTATGTTTCACCCTAATATACAAGTATGTATCTATGTATGTACGATTATACAATATTATGTATCCAGAGCCGAAGTGTATCATAATGGTAGGTAACTTGGCGTGTATAAATCATATAGTTTGAAGATACGGGGACTAGTTGTAAGCACTTCCACAATAGGAGTTTCGCAAAAGGCCATAAGGGATCCTTGCCAAGATATTTCCACTTGGCTTCAAACACAAGCAAACTATCTACATACGTTTTTATTTCAACACAACTTGTGCTAACGATTTTAATGCGAGTTGTGACTGTCTTTCTGAACGAAACTTTATAATAGAGCTATGAAAACTTTAAATTGGTCCGACGACAGCAAAATACGTTCATATATCTACTTAAAATACATATATAAAATATTCGGAAAAATTATTAAAAAACACGCTTATTAAAATTATATATATATATATATATATATATATATATATATATATATATATATATATATATATATATATATATATATATATATATATGTATATATATATATATATATATATATATATATATATATATATATATATATATATATATATATAATACGTATGTACGTAATATTTAATGTAAGGTATGTTTAAATTAAAATTAACGGGTATGTGGTTTAAATTTAATAATAATAATAAAAACTAAGCGTTCATACAAATTTCATAAAAGAAGAGGTTGCAAATATGTATGTCATGTTTGAAATAAATGTATAATATAATATAAACGTACAGATTTACTTTTTTATAAAATTTAGGATTTTAAATAAAATTAAAATGAAAATTCTTGGATCATCTCAACCGGTCTCTACTCGCCGTAGATATTATTCATATGTGGACAGCAGTTACTAAAGGTCAGATGGTTCTATTATAAATGTAGGTGGATATATGTACATATGTATGTACTATACATACATATATGGTATAACGGAATCGTTCCGAATTCGTTAGTCCATTGTGAAACTCATTATTAAAAAAAATGAAATGACTTGAATACGAAGTAGCAGTCATCACAGAGGAACCATATGGCACGACACCTGGACGACTCGTCACGGATGAACCATTCCGACGATGCATACCTGAGGGTCAGCAAAATTGGAACAATTTCTCACGGCTACTCCCACACACATAGACAATGCAGAGAAGCTCGTAGATGAAAATACAGTTACAAAATAAGCATATGTCCAGGGCACATATGGGATACGCGCTAGTAGTGGGAATTGTGGATGTTGGACCATTGCATTGTGGTTGTCCAGGCGCCGGTTTGGCTCCCATTGTCCAGACATCACCGGACGTGTCGTGATCTGTCCTGAGGAGAGGGTGTTGGATTGAAATCCCTCTGGTTATGTGCAAACATCTCGTCAAGATATCGAACGTGTGTGCTCTGCTTTGTTGCATTGAGCTCGCTTCTTGGGCGCTCTCTTGACGTGTGCTTCAGCTAATTGACGACAACATAATAAATTATGACTCACAATCGCTTATATTATACGGTTAAATCAAGCTAATTTAAATCGCGCGATCCATCGAAATGATCGAGTTTTACTTACGAGCCGTGCGACCCACATATATGACTTTAATACGGAATAAGATTTTTTTTGTAGGCTAGATTTGCATGCAAAGTTGAATACTAATAATTAGAAGATGAGTGGGATGAAGAAATAGTCGATCATTTCAGGCTTTTTAACTGCAAAACCGCGAACAAAAGGATTGTGAATGTCCGTTTTTTAAATGCAACGACTGGCTCGATCCGTCGTTCTTTACCCACTCTATTCACATACTTTTGAATGAAAAAAAAGTTTTTATCTGAATCAACTACAATTATATTTTATTTCATATGAAAATATTCTTCAAAATATACTTATAATAATATAATAAAAAAATATTTACTATTAATATTTTAAAAAAAATTGTAATATTCATATTATGTAAGTTTTAAAATATTTTAAATAAATACGTGGTGATTTGTAGTCGATGTTAATAATATTATTTAATAACTGCATACTTAATATGTCATAGCTATGTAAATGAAAGCTTAAAATATAAATACGAATGTTTACTGGACACTCGCATATACATATGTATGTATGTATGTATGTAAGTACGTGTTTAAATAGTATATGTACATTGGATAGGCGCATGTACATATTATATACACATATTTATATACGTAACTGCACTTTATATGCATATTGATGTGCATCCGTCGTCGTACTTGACGTCCAGGACGGTCAGTTTCCCACAGAAGCTTATGTACAATGGATCACGAAAACTTTTGTAAAAAGCCTCGCCAACTTTACACACACATTTTTGAGTTACAACAATACTGTGCGAGGGAAATCTACATTCATAACCGTATGCAATTTATTTTTCAAATTTAAAATAGCGCGCGCTAATTGCGTGTTGCAAAGGCGCGTTAGTGCGCATTGCATTTGCGAATCTCACGCACTCTGCACTATTGGGGTGGAGAGGTGGGGGATCGGTGCAACCGTGTCAAGTGTTCGAGTAGTACGAGCGAGATAAGAATTCTCGTTCTTGGGGTCGGTGGGAGGAGTGGGTGAACTCCTTCCAACCCCCACCTGCCTTGTCTGTCTGTCTGTCTACAGATATCATCATGGCGTGTCACCGATATACCTCACTAACTCGTTCGAATCATCACTACCGAGCTGAGAGAATCATCACGCTCCAACACCACCAATTAAATATTATTTCGTTTTCGTCACACTTTTCTAGTGACACTGCAGTTCTGAAAGGACATATTTGATCACGTACTTCTGTTTATACATACATCTACATATCTATGTACATACATAGGTACTTTATATTTCATGTCCTGAGTAAAACATCACGATAATGACATATGGAGTATGAACCTAAATTTAGGTATTTTATCTGTAATGTTTGTTCACTATGTAAACCCATAGTATCAACTTAGGATCCCCAACTTTATTATACTTTCTCATGGAAACCTAATGTAACTAACTGTAGATGGATTTGAAAAGGGATCGAAACCTTTTTACAGATGTTGAATAAATTGTAAATAATGTAATGATTTTACTTTTAAACGAACTTGAATTGAAATCGAATTGAAGAAGTTGTCTTGGCTTCGAAACAAGCGCATGTGAACCGATATGAGCGCCGAAGAGTTGTCCCGAACCGCTGAAGATCGATGTGGATATCTTCAAATAATCGACGAGGTGGTCGCCAACGTCCGGATGCGAAGAAGAACTTAAATAAAAAGCGAATTATTAGTCCGCTATATATGAAAGTTTATAGTTTTCAATGACTACCAAATTTTCTCGCTAAAATTGTCAATGTTTACCAACGCGAGCTAAGCTGAACAATTCATTCATACATCGTAAAATTCTTTATAAAATTATTTCAATGTATGTATATGTACATACGTATGACTTAATGATTTTTTACACGTGATTAGTTTAGTTTTTGGGTCTTGAATTTGAATTTAAATCGTTTGCGCTATAAGTTGGCGTTGTTTTAATATTAAAAATAAAATGTGTGCAAAAGTTATCGACGTTTTATAATCGCCCACAGCTTCGCCTCACATTATATGTATGTATGTCGGTATTAGAAAATAAACTAGCGTTGAAGATGAGTGTGTGGGCGTACATTGGAAGCATGTGCAGCCGTGTAACTAATCAAATTTGGTTTATTTTCATACAACAGCGGCTTTGTGCGGGCAACTTGAATCCCCTTGAAATTATGGTCGAGTTTAACCACCTGGTTTGCCACACGAAACTGTCCACAGCATCATCATATATACGCGATTTTCGAAGAAATAATGTTTAAAAGCGAAAGTTGCTACGATAGACTACGGAGTCATCGTGTCTCACGAGAGACAGGGGTAAGTTGTTGGAAAGGAAAATAAGGAAGGGCCTCCGAAGAGGGTTCGTTGGTTTGATACCGTGTTTGTGTGTGGGCTTGGAGTATTTTTCATGTATACTATACTAGGGTTGAAAGGAACGGGTTAAGAAGACGGGGTGGTGTGTGCAGTCAAGACTGTTGGCGGTCTCAAAATGTCAAAACGCTATGATGAGATGTCGATTTTTAAATTAAATTACTATTTAATTACTTCATAAGTTTGCCATTGAGCAAAAATAATCAATTTATATAAAATAAAAATATTCACGAAACACATTCAGAGTGTTAAGGAAAATCAATTCAATGAAACTTTTAATAAAAATATTAAACATTTAAGAAAAGACTGAATTCTTTTAAAAATATGTATTTTTTTTTGCATATGTATCATTTACTTTTTTTAAGCATCCAAATACAAAGATAGATAAAAAGCGTTTTTTCAATTTTGATTAATCACGATGGTCATTCTAGATGGTGTCGTTTCTATCAAAGAAACTGTGAGGGGGCTCGCGTCGTTACGTTCATCAGCAAACCGGCTCGAGTCGAGATATTCAGGAAGCCGGAGTTTCGCCCTTAAGCAGTCTCACATAACCCTATAAAAAGGAGGAAGGAAGGAGCCCGTCCCGGTGGTGGACGAAGTCGGTAGAGTGAGGGAAGAAGCGAAGGAGAGACGAGGGTATGCTCCTGAATGAGAGAGAGAGTAGTCGTGGAGGATGGGTGACCTGGGAGGGTTGATGCAGTCATCCGTCCGCATTAAATAACCTCAGATGGAAATGACTTGGGATTCTGAAGGAGGCTTTAATTCACAAGAAGAAAGCGGGCGATATTTGTTTTAGACGTCGTTAACGTATTTTTAATGAATAACATAACCAACCCTCACCTAACCCACTCCCATAGAAAAAACGCCCGAGTAGTAAACACCTGTCCGTTAATACCTACATAAGTGTAATATATTTAAGTACCGAATTTCAACATGGTTTTTCATTGATATAATCTTAACATTTGAATCTTATAATGTGATCTCGAGAGATTTCGATATGCTGGTATGTACATATGTACGTTTGTTGGGTACGTATTGCGAGGGAGTCTCGCAGGCTCTGAGGCCCAAGTTAGCAGTCGCGAATGGGCCTCGCAATAAAAGGTAGGCCGTAATAAAAAAAAGCTCTAAGTAAGCATCGGGGGTCTATTCTGTGCAAACTAAAATCAATACGCAGAGCAGAAACCAGTTAGCGAGGTTTTTCTCTTAGCCGAGCCACCCCACTTCACTGACTTCGCTGTGGTAGTCAGTGTCTTTCAACATTTGACGGAAATGATTCAGTTTCAAATTCAAAACCATTCGTCTTTATAATAAAACATTGGCATTAATTATGTTTTTGAAAAAAATATATCAATATTGAGACATGTATATACATACATATATACAATGTACAGAAATAGTTCAACATGAAGTTTAATTTAAGTACACACATTTTAATACATTAGAAATCCAATAATGATGTTAACTTTTTTGTGTGATTGAAATACAGTATCATCATCATCATTCACCGCTGGATGAAGGCCTTCCCCGCATGCTTTCAATTGACTCTGATTTGGGCAACTCTCATCCATCTCATCAAACACATCTTTCTGATTTAATCCACCCATCACCCCAGCAGCCTTCCTTGCACCCTTTTACATTCTCTCAGATACCATTCGAGCACTGTTTTCATCTAACTACCGTCCGTTATTCTAACCACGTGACTCTTCCATTTCCATTTCAATCTCTTTACCTTCACCATTATATCAACCACCGTTGTCATACTTCTAACTAACGTATTCCGTTTCCTATCTCTCCTCTTTAAACCAAACATACAGCGTTCTAAACTTCTTTAAGTGCACTGGACATTATGCAGCGTTTCAATTCTCAAGTTTAAATTTAAATAATAATAAATATTTATTTGTCCAAAAAATATCGTAATAGATTCAAACGTTTTCTTTAAATATTGAAAAGAAATCTGTCATGAAATACCAGATAATGAACATCATAAAATAAGACATATATTTTGTGTAACATACATAAATAAAGCTGATCTAAAATTATCTCGTTTACCACTAAATTTACCATCAATTGAAGCTAATTTTTATCAGATGTGGCCAACGTCTGTATACACTACACGAATACTAATGTATTTCTTATATTTGAAAAAAATCAAATATATAATTATTTTTAACTTCCTCTACAGTCAAACAATATACAGTAAGTTTAGAAACACTTTGATTTGACTGCATTGGCTTGTAAATGTATACGTACATATGTATATACGATTATCTTAAAATGGTAACTACCAAAATACGACTTATATTTTAAAACTATAACCGATATTTTTAAAGCGGTCTGGTTTAACATTCCTCGTGAGGGTGGGACGAAAAGCAAGTTAAATATTTATTTTCAAAGCCGCACTTGGAGAGCGCTCCTCTAGCGGCCTTTGGGTGGTTGGGGGTGGATGGGTAGGGGCGCAGGTCCCTCCCGAGCGCCTCCGCCCCTCAAGTGGCGTAGGCCTAGCCGTCGGTTGGGGCAGGTCCGTGGCAAGAAAGCGTTGGGAGGTAAGATGCCCCGTCTGCCGCCCACTGAGGGACTACGCTGGGTGGGGGAGGAACACCCTAGGGGTCCAGGGAGTTAGGGAGAATCCCTCCCGCCCACCGAAGCCGCCTCAAGAATTCCGCAGGTTAACAATGACACATTTGCATGTCGAGTTCAAGCGTGTTTAACTCGCACACGTGCGATACTCGACGTTCATAAACAATACTGTTTAAATTAATATCGCCAAAAATTGCGGATTCTATCATCTGTGATGAATATTTTTTTACTATGCACGATAAAATTGCATATGAATATAATTACCGCATACATTTGATAGCGTTTATATATACAACATCAATCAATAATTCGTCAAATATTTTATACAAATAATGTCATAATTTTGAAATAAACACATATTTATACGGTTTTTTTTAAATTAAAGCATATGTGTGTCATTAAAAAATACCAGTTGCACTATTAATGCAAATATATGTTTTTTTGCACTCAAAATATTCTAATATATTTGAAATATAAATAGCCGAGGAAAAATGTAACATTATATATTGTATTAAAGAGAGGTAGCGAATGCTTCCGGTTGAAATTTACATTGCGTTTTGTGACATATATGTACCTATACATATCATATGTAGTTATGTAACATTAAAATGCAGTTTGATTTAGTTCAGAAAATATAGTTCTCGAAATGTGAAATCTCGATATGGAAAAAATATGCATTTTAAAACGAAAAAACAAAATCACGTTGTTAAACGCATATGATGCTCGAGTGGTTTTTCTTGGAAGAAAACCACCCCTGTTTGGGGTATGGGGAGGCTGTGTGCGGATCGCTCAAGTCGTTCTCATTAACACAACTCGTCGGAGAGCCGGTGAGGGTGCATTGATGCACACTAAGTGCAGCGAAAGAAGATCCGACAAAATTCATTATAATTTTAATATGTACCTACCCGACGTACTACTGCACCTATCTAGCCCAGTTTCCGTCGATTGGATATAGCGAACGGGATCGTTAATTATTGCAAGATTGCATCTCGAAAAAAACTCGAAATCGGGAAATTGTCGTCGAGTGGCATCGACAGATACGAAGAAAATAATCAAATAACATTTCGACGCTGTCGAACACTTGTATGTTTTGGTACACGATGCGGTGGATTTGTAGTAAATAGTGGTACTAAATTCCGATGAATATTAAAAAGTGGCGTCTGGATTGCGAGTTCAGACGACAGACGACCGTGCAAAAGGAGTATGAAAGGGTATGAACACTCCTATGCGCTCACCCTCTTAAAGATACATTTCCAAAGAACCCTTTTTTTTCGTAGTATGTACCCATAAGAAAGACAAAGAGTCCTTTTTCACCTCCTTCTCCCGTTTCTCCTTTACGAGGACAGGTACTACTGTAGACTTTCTCCCCAAAGTGTGTTGTTGTGAATGCCTATGCACTTGTGCAGTTAAAAAAGTGCGCGTATGATTGTCGGTCGACTAGATGCAAGAGTAATCTCCCTACGAAATACATACACTCACACATATGCATCACACACCTCTCGTCTTATAAGTAAGCAGAAAATGTCAACTTTTCATAAACTATAATATATTTGAAAACTAGATTTAACACTCCATACATATGTACATATCTACATATATGTATAAAAATACGACTTAATATGGATGTGTCTTCCCGAGTTTATTTTTATTAAAGGATTTATAAGATTTAGAATTCCCCCATGAATCTCGGTAAGGGGTTAGTATTAGATATAATCAAATTAACCATTTTCTTTAGAAGAAAGTATATTTGTACACTATACATATGTATGTACAATTTGAGTAAAAGGGAAAATAATTAAAATAGGAAATAGTCCAGGATTTTCACGATTTTCTTTAAAAATTACGTCCTCTAGTAGCGGACCGACCCTCTTCATAGCACGGTGCATTAAAAAGGAGTAGTTGAGACCGGAAAATTTCTAAAAAATTTGCGCGAAGACACGAAAGGGTTGTGTCCTTTGTGAAGAAAATCCCACCCCCTTCTACGACGAGGATGCGACATGGAAAAAAACCCTTCATACACAGAGGGGGGAAGGGAGCCAAGATGACGGTGGATCTCGACACACCCTACGGCTAGTTGTAATTGCTCGTCCTTTGAATTCGAATAGCACGCGATACGTCGATTACGTATTGCGCGTAACTCGGATATGATGCGCCGAAATATCAAGCACTGACAAGTAAAGGCTTAGAGATGGTTTCTCTGTTTTATAAATGAGAAGCTGGGCTGCCAGAGGGACGGGGGTGTGTGTTGGGGGTGGCTAGTGCCCCACGTGGCGGTTTGCGCACGTGTCGCGTCCTCGTAGTACACGTATTGTGCGCCGCGCTCTACTTTCACTCTCGACATCTTTTGTCAAAAGGTTTCACTCTCGACGTGTTTCACTTTCGTGTGTAATTTTCGATCTTTTCTTCTTCTTTTTCTGAATCGCAATTTCTCAAAATACCCTAAGACCATCCGAATTCCTACAATAATTAATTGTTTATTCGATACGACATGCGAGTATATAAATATATGAATAAATGGCCTGTTTTAATTGATTTTCAAATCTGTATTAGTCTTGGGACACCAGTAATAATGCTCTCATCATTTTATTTTGAGTTTTAAGAATATATTTAAAAACATGGAATAAGTTTACTTTCTTTTAGATGGGGGATATTACTTTAATATTATATGTTTACATCAAGGAAGTTGTTTTTAATTAGGCAAAAAATAAAATGTCTGGTTTTCATAGAGTAAACATTCATTATTTTATGCTAATTCTTAGGTATAAAATATGATACAGAAACACATACACCTTAATAATTATGTATATATATATATATATATATATATATATATATATATATATATATATATATATATATTAATATATACATATATTTATTAAAATATAAACCCTATTAAAAATTCTCTTTCACAGAAGAACAACATGGTAAACGTGTTTAAACGTATTAAGTTGTATTTTTTTTATTAGCGATAGTAAATTATGATAGTTTATTTATTATTTCGTCATACAATTGAGAATGATCCTGGGTTTAGTTAAAATTAACCGACAATGATGAACTCGCGCTGTGAGCATCGACAACGTGGGAGGTCACTTGAAAAAGACATATTAAGATCCCATTACAGAGTGCTTAAAAAAATCCTGGCACGTTCTACTATATCTAGGATCTTCACCTCAGAAAGCAGTGAGGGAGGGTGATTAATAAAAAAAAATTACAGTATAAAATGTGAGAAAATGACACGCAGGACGCGTTCGTAAAAAGGACAAAACCGCAAGACGCGTCCTGGTGCTTTCAACGCCTCTAGAGCACGAATCCCAGCATCGTGTCCGAAACAAAAGGATATCTTTTTAAGGAAGTATCCATATCAATACACAAGATTAAGAAAGGATTTTATTTAAACCAGTTTACGTCGCGCATGCAATGATGCAGGTGCGCTCAATTTCGATCTAAAAATAGCTATGTAAATTAAATACGTCTTCAATATAACACGGTACAATTTATTTACATATTTTTAGAATAAATAAAAGGTATGAAAACATGATTATTAAACATGAAGGACACAAAATATATATATTAAATAAATTTATTATATGTATGTATATGTATATTAAAAAAAAAATTTGACGGGAACTTGCATTGTTAAGTACACACTCGTACTTAGTAAGTACTCATGTATATTTTAAAATGTTAATTAATTAGAAAATACTTTTTATATTATGAAAGAAAATATTTACAAAGTTGCCTCTAAAATGCAAAAGTAAAGCCTATTTTCTTTTCACAAGCCTCTTCTATATTTCACTTCGCTCTTTCGTTTGACAACATTTTGATTTTGATATCCTACATTCTTCCGATCGTTTCGGAACTTTGCCATTTTTAATTAAAAAGTTAAAAATCCCTGTTCGGGTACCAGTTGTCGACAAAACTTGAGAAACCGCAAAGGTCTTTGTCTTTCTGTCTATGCGTATTGTTTAACACAGGAAGTTGTAACTCGCACTCCTTTTTACATTGTATTGTTTGTCTACTACTTTCACACGTGAAATAATCCTTAGCTTATTTAATTACATATGTACATAAACAAGCCGAGAGAGGATAAATATAACATCAAATCAAGGTGACCGCGCCAGAGTCAATACGAATATTTATAAACAGACAAAGAAAGTTCAATTTGGAACCTTCGTGGGAGATTTTCAGAATTCTGAGTATATAAGCGACACCTCGGATTTAAAGCATCACTGTGGAAAAAAATTTTGTACGCGATCGCAACCAGTAATTAAGTTAATAATATCGATAAAAAATAGTCATTGCGCAATTTCCGGCGCATGTGTAAATTATTCACATTGTATCCGAGCACGGCACGACAGCTCCGCACATCTAAACATAAAGGGAGTTAATTAATGTCGTTTTTCCTGGTTAGCGGTGATGTCGAGTTTCACGGTCAAGTGGTCACCTCGTCGGAGGAAGCGGATGTGACGAAGATGAGAGAGAGGACGGGAGTGGCGCGTGCCCATCACCCTTGCTTCCTTCCTATTCTGAGGATCTATACTCGACTGGTGAGGGTGGGCCCTCATCCGAGGATTCGGTAAACTGATGACCTGGTGATGTTCCGCTGGTCGAGGTAAGTTCCCGTCTGGTCCGCCGCAGAAGGAAGGGGTTTGATTTTCTCACGGACTTCCAAGACTTCCCACACTCTTTGCTGTATCTTCCTATTGTGGATGTGAGCTTCCTTCCTTCCCGGCGGGTATCGTGTGTCGATTGTTACACACTGCGGTTCACATACTTAATGATCTGAAGTTAGGTGTGTATCGAACAGGATCGGATTCCCACTTATTATAAAAAAACTAAAAATTAATTAAAATATTCATCAAGAAACTAAAATATTTACACTAAATCCATAAATCCATATGTATGAAATATTTATGAAAAATATCGTTTTCCATAATTTTGATCTTCGTAAATCCAAAATTACATTCTTACTTACATTAAAAATTGCTATACCCACCATTATTTTTGCATAATTTAAAATGTGAATTTACAAGGATTTAAATTTGGGGAACGATATTTTATAAGAGGAAACTAAAATTTATAACCAAAAATCCAAAATTTTAGTTGGTCATTTTATTATTTTGTTAACTATACATTATTCAATTACTAATTGTATTATATATTATATATGTCATTAAAATTTCGGGAAAGTCTTTAAATATATACTAAATTGTAGGTGTGAGATTTTAGCAACTATGTACATATGTACATTTGAACTAAAATTGCATTAAAATATAATGATTAATAATATAATAATATAATAAAATATAAAATATATTCTAATTTAAAATTATCCACAATTTTATTTTATACAAATTGATATAAATTCGGAAAATAAGTTTGAATGATGTCAGCAGTATTAGATGTTTCAAAGTTATTGTAAATATTGACTATATAGAATGAAAGTCCGCGCCTGAAGTTTTGGGCTTCATTACTAGGACTTCAATTCACACGATTGACCCTTCGATGACCGATGATGATGCTTCTTGGCGGTCAGACGCGCAGAGTGGACAAAAGCCCACATCGCGGCCGTCGAAGGGTTAATGTCTGTGACTGAAAGGAAGTCGATAATTCCCACGTTGACGGAATTTCATTCAAAACGCACATAAAGGATTTATACCCCGTTCTGTCATTGTAAACGATACTGATGCGTTTCGGCCTATGTCCGGTCACACTATATCTACAATGTACTGACACCGGCAACAATCGTATTGATTTTAGTCAGCGGGTAATAATAGCAACTGTAAGAAATGTGTAGGTACGTGTCTGGCCAAAAAGCGGAAGTAAAATCATTTTAAAGTTGGTCTGCTGCTTTTGCTTGTTGTTCAGTCGTTCAATTAGAAAACTTGTGTCATTGATGCGACTGAAATACAGCTTGCACGCTACATCGCGAATTTAACTTCTTTGGAAAATTGCTCGGCAATTACCCTCACAGTTTGTGCAAAAGAAGCCCTCAAACTTTTTATTTGTATTCCGTCTATTTTCTTTGTATCGAGTTTGAACCGGTTTTTATGTAATCTCATGAACAGTGATTTCAGTTGGATAATGATACAAGTACAAAAATAAGTTAAACTTTTAAACTTCCATTTTCTTTTTTCACATTTTTTTTTTGCATTTTATAATAAAAAATATTTTCGTGACTAACATAAATGCACGTAAATGCAAGTATTACATTTATAAGCATAATAAAATAAAATTGTCTATTATTATTTTTGCTATTATTAACATGAAATTATGATTAATCGTACTATAACACCAAGGAACACGTGTTTGCAACCAAAATATCCTTCCTCTTCACTTAGTATTACATTTTATATCTACATATATGAGAATTATAATATTTTATGTACCTATACGGTGTAAACGAAATTAGTTAATTTTTATAGCGTCGAGTCGGTTGAGAATAGAAGATAAAAAGAGCACACGCTATGTACTGAAACTGTTGAAAACGTTTAACTTTTTAAAGATCGTTTATACCTATATACAAGTTGTAATTACACAGCAAAAAATTGCACACATTTGGCCCCCATTCTTAGTTGCATTCAGAATTAAGCGTTAAGATGCAACGTCATTGTCTTTTAATTCAAACTCGGTCGAAATAACGTGTTCGTTTCAAAAGTTTACGTAAATTATGTACATATATTGAAAATTGGAAAATGAATTTAGCAAATTCAAGTTTCGATAGACGAAAATATTTGTCCGATTGAACTTTGCCATACTTTCAAGTTAATTAAATGTAATAAAAAAACAACAACAGCACACTTTTAGAACAAGCTGTAGTGACAAGGTGAATTCTGTACGAAGCATGTGCAATGAATAAGCACTATATACTAGTTCGACGAAAGAAAGGTTTCGGCGTGCCAGAGTGTTAACTCGCTTTCATTAGAACCACTATATAGGGGCGCATTGTTGAAAGTTTTCTTGAGGAACCACGCATTGTTCCCCACGAGACGTCTTCGATAAAAACCCGCCCTTTTGTTACATTTTGCCATCGATCTAATAGCGGAAGTGAATCGACACATCTCTATAAATAAGACAATCCGGAAAGGATATTAAAAAAATCGGATTTTTTCAGTCACGTTTTCATGCTCTAGTGATCCGATACTCTCACACATACAATATTATAAGATGTACAATAATTTGATAAAATTTTAAAACACATGAATATATTTATATATTTCTATGTCCACTTCGGCAATATTTAACGTTTGTATTCTGGGGAAAAAGTAATAAGTTTTCTACTCGAAAAGTTGATTACAGAATGCTATGTCCAGTGTGTAATGTGGTAGTTTTGCGCACAAAGACGAACCGGGGAATAAATTTTCAAAGGTGTGTTTGTATGTATTTATATATACATATATGTATATGGTCAGATGCATACTGCAGGTCTAGATGCATCGGCTTACGCAAATATGCACCCGCTCCCTGTGCATTCTACGGATATATTGCACAAAAGTGCACAGGAGCCCAAGCCACATACAAGTCTGAGCCGAGTGAAGGGCCGATATATTAATTCTACGGCTTCTGAAGATTGCAATGCACACGATATATGTACATATATGTATGTACATATATGGACTTCTGTTATGTAATCAACATGGGAATGAAACTTCTCATGAAAAAGCAGTCTCCTTAAAATTAAACTCGATATGAGCTCAGCGAACAACGCTATGTGAAGTACACTATGGATTGAATGAGAATATGAATTCGTATTACATATTTTTTTGGTAATTGGATTGTATTGATTGAATAAAACGCTCGATGAATAACTACATCAAGTGTTTTATCTCCCATTATTTATTTATTTATTTATTACAATTTTGCCATAATAGTACAGAGAAGTTCGAAGTTTAATATGAAAAATTTATTAATGTTTTTAAATTGAATAAACCAACAACAGCCACCTATTGAATTAAAGTTTATTAAGTCAATTGTGACAAGTGAGAAATCAAAGTCACCGTTTGAAATTATGACTTTATAAAATGACGCGTCTCACACATGCCAGGTATGGAAAAATCTCTCTGCTCTGAAAATCGTCATCGTTTTTCGTAATTATCATATTCCAAGTTATCGCAAGCTTCCACATGTATCAAAATGTCAAATTTATCAAACGAAGCGGAATCATATTTTTTTATCCCTAGAAAAAGTTCGGATGACCAAAATTGTGTTGAAAAAAGTCATCAGCCACATTGGCAGACGAGTAGTCATTTTTATTCGATTTGTCTGTAACGCACCCATCACGAGCCGGGATCGGATCTGACCAGCGGCGACCATCGCTATATGTGTTTGCCGTGAAGCTAACCCCTTCGCTCTCACCCCTTCCCGTAACGAAGGTACGTATTAACGAATAAAGTGAACGGCCGAGCGTCCGAACCACCCACCCCGTTGGTGGGTGGTTACAACCCATCCCAGCCCGAAAGCCTCCCACTGCAATCCTCCCAACCCTACCGATTCACCCCCTCCCACCCTCTTCCTGATACTCGACGTCAGCCCCGTTTATCCGGCACCCTCGCGAGGACTTTGTTGATGCTACTGCTTCTGCATTTCCATTTACGATTAATGCTCATCCCAATTTTCATTTTGTCTGAACGTCGACCTTGCGACCCATCGATGGGAAAATAAAAAGGAGAGGATTTCAAAAAAGCCCCTTAAATTACCCTGATCACTCAGTATTGCACGCGAGCGGTTCCGTCAGATGATTGGGTGATACTATTGCTTTAATTACCATATGATTTTCTATCTCACCACTTCAAATAAATAAGATTTATTAAAAATGATGAGACGTACATATATACATACATATAAACACATTTAAATTAATGTCAAACATTGTGTGGTTAAAAGGTCTATGTTTAATTGATAGTAAATTGGATTTCATATAGTACATGCTTACATTTATTAAATTGGTTTATTATTCGTATAAATAAAATCAAAAATTTTGGAATAAAAAACACAGGCGTTGAAATTAAAATGACCTTTTGGTACACCGTTTCTCATAGAAATTGGCATTGCAATACTCACTTGAATAAATTGAATAATTACTAAAACTCTTTATGAATATTTGAAGCTTCCAAAAACTACAATACAATATAACTTTATTTATTACCTGATTTAAAAAAAAAACAAATGTTCTAGCAATTTAAATTTGTAAGAAAATTATATAAATATAGAATTACAAATTTATTTCGTAATTAGTTTATAGAAGTTCAAAACCTTAAAAAGGGTCTATCAGAAATCACAATTTTTGAGTTTTGACCTTGTTGTAATTGAAGAAAACGCAGTTTCATCATTTCAACTGCAACAAATTGTTTTAAATATTCATATGTGAAAAGAGGACGCAAATGAATAAAAAAATTTAAAAAATGGAAAATATTCCTCGATGTCGGAAAGTTTAAAAGTCTGTTCATTAAATGTTACAGAACAAAGAAATAAAAAAAGCCGCCTACCCCAATAAAGTTTCAGGCCTTTCATAGAACCAACTCAAAACTATGCCTATGCTCCCTTCACCACCCTCTTCTCCTCCCGCGACCCAACAAACTCACAGCATCAGCGAGAGGAAAATTTCTGACAACCTTATTTGCATGTATTTATATTCGATTCAATCAAATATTTAAACCGAAAATAATCACAGCGATACACGCAACATACACGCAACAGAAAATATTAATATATTTTGACGTCAAATACATTTGAGCAGGTTTACGATGATTTATACAATACTGGTCCGGGCCTATCAATGTATAGCTTATGAGCACGTTCAGCATAAGCCATCCGCGGTACAAGATTTACGATTTCGCATTTAAATTGAATACATGTCGTCGCACAAATACCCATATATGCATATATTATATAAGGCAATGCGTTCACACAAAGTCAGCTTTTCTATATATGTATGTGTGTACATAGATTCGAGATCAACTGCACAATATATCGCTGGTTTCCATATGCGTATACACATATGTACATACAAACATAGGTTGATTTGGGTCGTTAAATAATTCTGAGAGTTTAATATTGGTAATTATTCGTGCTTTTGAGGCGGGATGGTGAAACATTACATATATCGTTTTTTTTCTCGAATGCATCGATGACGAGGGCCGCCGCGGTGCGAAAATTCAGACGTTGAAATATTCACGCGTTGTAAATGTGAATTTCGGGGGTGAAGTGCCCAAGCACACACACACGTAAGCGTCTATACATACATAATTGTGTATAGATTTTACGTTTTTCAGCCCACCCTCGCATTTGCGGACAGTGTCCAGTCGAAAAAGCGAGTCGATGGTAAATTCATGAAACATTGGCTTCGCGTCGCGAATTTGCGATAACTTTGCAGCGTTTCCCCCGGCCACCATGGCCACCCACTTTTTACCCACCCCACCCATACTGAGTTGGCGTGGGTGGTGGTGGAGGTGAAGCGAATTTGTCGGGGGCGAACTGGGCGAATGGGTGGTTGGAATACGAGCCGACCGAAAGGGGTGGGCCGCAAATTAATCAGGGAATGGGCGAAAAAAGAAGTTTTTTAAGCGCATCCGTGTATTTTTTTTTCTAATTTTAAATTCAGTTTTTTCTAAACGAATTACACTTATATGATTAATTGAACAATACCGACTCATCTCCAGTATGTATTATATTTGGGAAACGTTTTAATTCATCTATTTTTCTGTATATTTTTGAGTTTTCGAATTTATGCCCATTTATACATATAACCAATTATAGTTATATATTTTAGATTGATTATTTTTAGGAGACCAAAAAGATCAAAAAGTTTTTATAAAACATTAATAATATAAATTAATAATGAAACACATACATTTTTTTGATCGATAGTTGACAATCCTGTTTCTATTTACTTAAATGAACGTATTTGATGCTGATATTGTGATCAATTTCATACTCAAAATATTTCATCAATATACATTAAATTTACTATTATATTATACATAGGTAATGCTAAATATATGGTGAAATTTATTTTACCATTTTTCAATTTTTCGGATAAAAAGGCTGCTCTGTCATTTCATTGTATAAAATAGCTTCTTAATTTTATGACGGATTAAATAAATTTTATATTTATGTACATATGTGTATGATGCAGATAATCTGTATTCGAATAATATCATACATTGTGGGTATTATCTAATCAAAAATGGGCGTATAAATGATGACATTTACGATCGTTCAAAATAGGAGGGTGTTTTCAAAGCAATTTTATGAACTGATATGAAGTTAACGCCTTTTTAAACATATCTCAGATTCTTTAGAACATACATATATCATAACAATATAACAGCTTACAAATGCATAAATTCCAACCCGAAACAAACGGATGAAATCGTCAATTATATACACGCAGTAAATAATTGATATGCAAAAGTTTATTTTTCGAATCGAATGATTGTACAATTGGATGGGGGAGAGTGGGTGGTCGGGAGAAGGACAGGGGGTGGTTGGGTGGCATAAATGGGGTGGTGGTGGCCGTATTGGTATACTTGCAACCCCTTTTCAAGTCTCGTCTGTCTGACTCTATGCACCGCTCTCGTGGCAGCCACTGCACACAGTCCGTAGATGCATCTATCTACGATTGCTACGGCGTAGCTATTGGGAAAGCTGACCGCATCGACGAAAAAAAATGGTTCTATTGAATTTAGGCCTTTACACATGCGGAGAAAGAGTTAAACAATGACTATATTCGATAATGTTCAAGCCTTTATCACCGCGTCGATGTTTCCATGGTTCGAATGCACCGCACTGCGAACTAAATTTTAACCATTTTTTGAACCAAAATTTAAACAAATTGAAAATGTATCTATTTATAGTACCTAAAGTAATTTAATCTTCTATTACTTTCTATTATTTTAAAATTCAATACTGCTTAAATATTGATTTAATCTGTACTCTATAGTTCTTGAGTATGAATTGTGCGACTAATGAATCACTCCCATATTTTACCAAATGTATGGAAATTAAACGGGTAAAATTTTTACCTTTCTTTTTCCCCGTGTTAGTCATTTAAGCGTTATCGTTTTCCAACGGCTAATCTGAAAACAAAAATGAATAGTACAAAGTTAATAGGCAGCTGTTTGTATCGACATTGTCTAAAACCTATTGATCTAATCTTGATTTTAAATCTTTATTTTTCCCTTCATTATCTTTATTACATTCAAAATGACAAAAGGGACTAAAGTTTTAATCGATTTTCAACCACGGTGGTCGCCATCGATAAAATCTAATACAAATCTGATACTAAAATGTCGATTCGAAGCACTATTTTTTCATTATCGCTGCAACGCTTTATTTAGAAATACATTTATACTCACAAAGTATGTACTATGAAAGCATAAAATGGTTTATAGAACGTCTTAGATTTGTCAATAAAAATAAATCGGATGCACCTTTGCCTTTCGGATGCAGTTATTGTTTATTATGCTGTGCATCTTTGCAGCTTGCGCCATGTGCAACATATTCGCGATACGACTATAGCATGCATACATATACATATTTATGTATAATAAAAATACTCAACCTTTCATCTTAAATGCTCTGGAATTATTATATGATAAATTTTAGAACTACATATATTTTTTAAGTATAAAATTAATATACACGAATAAATTGTTACAGTGAAAAAAATATATTTAATAAAATGTTACAGTACATACTGGAAGCTATAATAGGAACACCGGAAATATCTTAAGATTGTGTGCTTATTTTTTTCCCCGTCAACTTAGGATTTATGTTAGGCACGTTCACCACCTGGTTATATCTGTATATAATATATAATATATATTTCAAGTACTGCGAATCATTCATTGTTAATTATTGTCGAAGTTTTGTGTGAATGATCCCACATGCCCGCACATTTCAACACCGCAGTTCTAGTACGCTCTGTACATATGTATGTACGTCTCGAGGGCCAATGAAAAGAATCGATAATCTATTTGCCCGAATTTGTCTTCATCCCCATTGTTGTTGCTCAGAAATCTTATAAAGATATATTGTATGCTATATGGGTATTTAGGAAAGGGAACAAGTAAAGGAAACAATCATTAGTACCATTATAACACAGATGGGGGGCTGCAAAGTTGAAAGGTTTCAGCAACATTCCAAAAGTAACCTAATTAAATCAATTTATCTACAATTATATACGATTACCAACAAAATATATATAAATATTGCATATGTTCAAACTAATAAAAATTTCAGTTTATAAAAATTTGATTATTTCTATATTATGACCACGGCATAATATATTATAATACATACATACATATATAGGGAGGGCCCACATACTCATCATCATTATCAACTGCCACTTACTCACCACTCGTAAGGCCATATTGCTTGCAGCATGCTTTCTTAAATAGCTACATCTATTGTGGTCGGTTTAACAACAGAAAAAATTGTATTACAATTAAACCATTGAGAAAATCTTCCCCTCGACGCGACGGTTCGACCACTTTAGAAAAATACATATCTTGGAGAACCCGCATCATTTGCCTCTTTGTATTTGTGGTTTTACCAAATCGTACATTATTATCAAATAAAAAAATCGTAGCAAATCCAATATAGAGTTCTTCCTTCTCAATCATATAATATTTGTAACATATACATATGTATGTGAATCGTGAACATAAGCCTGTACATATATATGAACAATCTTTCCCCTATTATTTGATCCGCTTCAATCTTTTTAAGAAGCCTGAATGGAAGACGTCACACGTGACGACACCTGACGTCATGTTACGTCACAAAATACGTCGTGAATGGGCATTCAAAGACCGGTCGTAGTACTACAGGAATGCTAACAGGAAGGAAGTATTTCATTATAAGTGGCCTTGCGTGTATAAAGAATTTTATCGCATTCTTATAAGTGGTAGGATACCCTAGCGATATATTCGTATTTATATATGTATATTTAATTTTAAATCGCAATATAATGCACAATATCTATAATGCACACGCAATATGAGTTTATGTATGTATGTACTAGAATTTCAATCAATATGCTAAGTATCTAAATTGCTAATCATTCAACAGTTTGGGCTTTTGTATCTACGTACATACATATGTGTGGTCGAAAGCCTCCCCTATTCAATGCAGTCCACATGCATATAACTATGGGTGTATAAATATGGATGGAAGTAGTACAGGTATCCTGCCACACGAGACGGTACAAATAGGGCATTCATTGTACGTCTCAGGAAGCCCTTCGGCCTTGCCCAAGGTGAGATAAGAATCGCTCAAGTGTTCCGTGAAAGGAGCTTTTTTTTATATTGGGCGTCGTTGCGTCACAAAGGGGCAAACGCGTGTGGCAAGTGCAAAACGTCACAAGACAACAAACAAATATGCAAATGTTTCATTGTGACAAATACCGGTGTGTTTCCGGCGATTTCAATTAGATTGTAAACCGGACCGTTACCTGTTGTTCTATTGTGCGGGATTTTCGTTTTAATTGGACAGTTAGGGTTTTGTTCAGGGCTGTGGTAGAGATATTTTTTGGCGGGAAAAGTCCGAAGATCCGCGTTCGTGAGTCACGCGCGTAAAAGGTGCATTCTGTGTAAATTGGCACGCCGTCGCCTTTATCCTTTGGGGGGGTAGGGGAATCCAAGTCAGGGGTCGCGGCCCCAGGTGGGTCCGCAGGTGGCATCGGGCAGATGTCTCCACCGACATAAGGCACACAGAGTAATGAACCCCTACTGCACGCACCGAAACTACTTGATGGACGGGAAGTTAGCTCTCGATAACGACGCCCAAACTCATTTATTATTATTATATGCATGAAGTTCTCCTTTTTTATATTATACGTTTGAACGATTCGAGTTCAACGGACTTGATACACTTCCTAGGTCTTTTATATTGTACATATATACAATACTTTTTTTTTTAAATCTGATAAGAAATGCTATAAACAAATGTTTTTTTAGCATTAGTTTTATAATTCCATACATTCTAATCGGAATTTATAAAATCATATTTTTATGAAATATATTTAGTTTAATTTTAAAGTTTACATATGTATTTTCGTGCATAGGAACTACGGCTTTTTAGCACCCCCAGAAAAATTACAGAAAAATCTCATTTACAACTAGTATTTAAATATTTAACATACTTATTCATAAATGAGTATATTAAACATTTGACATACTCATTAATAAATGAGTATATTAAATATTTCATCATTTTTATTTTAATCATATTCAATTTAACGTAATTTTTAATTTAACGTAATTTTTCTGGGGGTGCTGCAGCTCCGTGCATGAGCCGCCACTAGGTATAGTAAAAATATTTCAAATAATAATTAACGTAACTTTCGCGGTACATTCTTAGCGTATTTGAAAATCGAACTTACGACTGTAAATATATATTTTAATATTTATTCAAGTGACCAAATATATCAATGGATACCCGTATTATTATTTTTTTAAATAGTGAACGTCTGAAGCATTTGCTAACTCTGTGAATCACGAAATCTACAGTACTGGCATTTTAAGAATGACGTCTATAGCGGTCATCCACGGAGAAGGGCTAAATACTTGAGAGAGGCGTTATAGCAGATGGACCTTAAGTGTTTTAAGCACTATGCACAAATCACTTAATAAAATTATGTAAAGAGAAAAACAACAGTAACTGAAAAAGATAAACTACAAAAAAATCCATCAATTTTCTAAGATATCATCAAGCTCATTTTTAAAAACGTTTAGGTTACTAGAAGTAATTATGTATTTAGGAAGATTATTCCGAATTTCAACCACTCTATTTTTAAATGAGGAGTCTCTATTTTTTTGTAAGATGTGTAGGTATATCTTTTTGGAGTATGAGAATTGACCATTATAATTATATGTTAAACAATTTATATTAAAAATTTAAAATATGTACTATGGAAAGTATTAGAAGAAGCTAGAGTGATATGTTATTAAATCCAAACTTATTAGGAAGTAACATTTTATACACAATAGTTTTTGAAACCTCGGCCAAAATTTTATTTTACGGGCAAATAATGCGACTTGTGAGCACAGATTATACTTATGTATATGTATATAATATAATAGACTGAATTGCCAATTTTTATTTAATCAACGCTACAATAAAAAAAATTTAAATGCTACAAATAAGATGTAAATTCAAAAAACAAAATTTAAGTTTAATTAAAATATCTACCACATACATACATATATGGAAAAAGATTATTTACGTAATTTAAAAAAGGCCTGAAATAATATAAAAATGTAATCTCAAAAGTGTCTGAAAGTTTCGGTAACCGTTTCGAATCTTACGATTACTATTTCAACACTATGACGGCACATTAAAAATTGTCAACAATGATAATTTCAATTAATAAACAAAGCGTAGATACATTGCATATATGTACATACATATAATATATACATATGTAATGTACAAGCGTTGCGGCATGTGTTCGATCGGTTCGTTTGCTTGTGTGTTTACGATGCGATATCGATTGTATAAAACACGCGAATGTGCACAAAAACCAGTCATCTATAAACGGGGATGTGTGTCAGAAGTAAAGGTGGTCGTCTGCCCGGGGTGAGCTACTAACAATAGAGTCACCTTTAGGGGTGCGAGTCAGAGGGGTAGAATCCCCCCCCATCAATATATGCACTTTCGGCCATACAAGTTGTAATAAGCGGCCAAGATAAGGGGGGCAGACGAACTGCAGCTTTCTTTATTCTTCACGAGAGCGAGCAAATAAAACAAAAAAATATATACGCAGTACGTACCTACCGAAATAAAATAACATACTTTTGTGGGGTTGTGTCGCGTGTGCACGCGTTAGGGGATAGTCGACGCATCTGTACGACGCGCTTATTGTTTGCTCAAAACGACGAAAACTATATATGTACGATAAAAAGACAAATAAATTACGTAGTCAATGTACAAATCGCATTGTATAGATTAGAAGCAGTCAGTTTTTGAATTGCTTTATCGTTCACAATGTATGTACATACATACATACATATCAACAAAATGCGGCGAAAGAGAAAGAAATTTTTAACCACTAAGAAACTTTGATCCCCAAGGTGATGTGGTAGAAAATTTGGTTGTTGAATTACATTTGCGTAAGATACATACATATACACATACATAGGTATATAGGAAGTAGAGATCCCAAATATTTGAATATATTCGAATATCGAATATCGAATAGTAACTTTAAATTATTTATTTGTATTTTTAAGAAGTTCAAGATATTATTAAACTTTTAAGAGAATCATTATCCGGAACATCAAATAGAACTAAATCTGCTGTAGATTGAAAATAAAAAAATTAGTTCGTATAAAAGTATTCGAATATTTGGATTTGGGATCCCTAAATTAAGACGATAAAAATAAAATATTAATATTAAATAAATATAAAAAAAAATCTTACGCCGTGCGTTATTTATTTGATATGCATGTCTAATATCTGGAGCGCACCAGGTTATTGACAGAAGAAAAGGATTTTACGTACATACGTAAGGTGTTCGCGTACCCTTTTCAAAAAGGGCAAATGTAGCACAACAACACAAGGAGCACATTTTCATTGAGGACCTACGCCATACAAATAAAACAGCTGATCTTTTCTTCGAGTTTACTACGATCATCTAGTCACAGCTGGTGCTCCTCGTGAGCTTTTGATCGAAAACTTTAGCCGAACGTTGTGCTTTCTATGAGTTCGCGTATCATTCGGACACATTGTTCGTGCGGTGGTTTTATAGGTGCATCTTGAAAAAAAAAAGGGCATGTGTTGGTTGGTTGGGTTACACGTGCTATTTTGCAAACTTTAAGGCAAGGTGAACGCACACCTTCGAGTTCAACTTGATAGATTCGATAAATTGAATGCAGGGGTTCAAAACCTGTGATATTTTTTAAGATATACAAAATTCATATGATTTGTTTTCAATAATTTCGAATCACTTTAATATTGGCAATATCAAAGATTTTTGTTTTTGTTTGTTTGAATCATACGTAATTGGAAATAATAAGGATTTTATAGTACTAAAGAAGAATTACTTATTCAACATCTTAAGTAAACATTCACTCGACTTCCGATTGAAGTTCAAAAACAAAACAAAAATGATATGAGGCTTGTAAAAAAAAAGACAGAAGCATCATTTTTTCAGAGCTTCCCAATATGTACATATATGCACAATATTTACACTGTGATGTTCTAGCATCTTTTTAAGTGGGCAATGCGGAAATTTGTCCAGGTGCATCTGTTTATATGCACATTTAACGGTTTCTTAATGGATCGAAATGAAAAAGTGTACATAAAAAATAATAATAATGAAATCGGCAATCGTGATTTTTTCGGAGGCAGACGTTGCAAAGAACAGGGAGTGTTGATACAGAGAGGAGGATAAAAAAAGATTGGCACGTGCTTTGGCCAATGGAATCCCTACGGGGAGTCCCGCTATCAAGCAGCTGGCGACCTCTCCACATCGTGCAACACTTCAAACTCACAAATGCACATGTAGATTGGAAAAATTCGTAACACATCCTAGGACCGAAAGGATTCGGAGCAGAACACCTTTCAGGAGACGCGTGCTGGTCAAAATTACAACATGAAAGGCTTCGAAGGGTGCGGATGAAATTTTCATAAACAACAATAAGAAAAAAACCGGTAGGAGTTTTGAATCGCTCATAATCCCAAGTCATAAATGCACATTTATTTGTATTGTGGCTCGTGCGTGTGCGCTAATAGTGTCATGGGTCCGCAACCATTGTTATCCCGGCACGTACGCATGTGTGAGTGTTTTTATAAAGAAATATACACTTCACCCTTCCCCGGATCGGGACATCTGCTTGCAAAAGTTTGAGAATGTTAACAATGCCCGAAATGAAGATTAGCACAATGGAGTCGAAGCTGTCGATGAGTCGCGTGCATGTTACGCGTATTAATTGGATCAACTTTCAAATGCATCGTTCATCTGCAATTCAGAATTATTCATTCAAAATTAATCGAATGAATAAATTTTGAAACCTTGTTTTTCTTTTACTTATTAAATAAAACCGAAATTTTAATTTAATATCATGCTTGAGCCGATTTAACACAATCTTAGACGAAGTACTGCACGATTAAAAAACAAGATCTATACATATTTTTTTAATTTTGTAATTCTCTATTCATAGATATATTTTATAATAAACATAAAACAAATTCTTAAAAATAAATATAATAAAATTTGAATTCGTATTTAATTACGCTTCGATTTAACTCGACAAGTTCACTGCTAGTATTATTTAGAAAATTTCACTTGTCGCATACTTACATACATATGTAGTTTCAAACTTTGCATTGAAAATCAAGTATAACATACAGTAAAATACAAAAATCATCAAACACTCAAGGTTTGAGGAAAAAATACGTGTTTTACAACACAGCACTATTTCAAATTTCACCCCTTGTGCGAGCATTGTGATGATGAGACTATCCTGATCGACAGCTGCAAGGTCCCCTCTCTCTCCTTTCGCATTAGAAAAAGGGCAGTATGACAACGCTAGATTTCCAAAAACTGTCTAAGGTCATAAGGGTGTGACCACCGTACGCATATCATCCCTTTATGTACTCGGTAACAAACAATTCAAATTTGGCGGACGAATTAGTAGAAGTTGCACGAATTTTGGCGCTCCTTGAAGACGATGAAAAATCATGGCCATCCATCATTACGTCACGGGGCGAGCGAAGAGAACTCACCCTCGGGGGCGTTTTAGGGTGAGAAAGGCGCTAACATATGAAACTAAGGGGGGGTTTCCCGATCGCCAAGGGGTTGGTGATCGACGTATGATCGCCGAATTTTGTATACTCGCTCTCCCCATCAATCCCCCGAATGTAGGTGACTGGGTTGCAATATCGATCCACGAATATGTGGAACGCTCAGATCACCAGTGTACCGTCTTCTGCAATTATTATCGATGGGAAATAATTGCGGAAGATTTTTCCAGACTTTAGACACGTATTTAAGTACACGTAAGTTTAATGTATGTAGCGTGAAGTTAATTTTGGCCTTTAATGAGGATGATACGGACAATCTTAAGTTCTTTGACAAAAACTTCAAATTAATTTATAAAAAAAATAAATCATCATAAAAAGTGATAGTTAGATAATTTAATAAGATGTTTCCATAAACAAATATAAATTTTCTGAATTACGTATAGTAGATATTCTTCGATGAAATACGTTTTAACTTGCTGAAGTCTGAAGACTATAGAAAATGATTGATCTAGCTTTATATGGGAAGCGCGAAATTTCCAACTTATCCTCAACGATGTATTTAAATTCGCATATCGCACAGAAGAGGCAGATGGGTTAAGTGCCGTGTGGTATATAATAATTCGAAACGAATAAACGACGGTATAAAAACGACGCGCACGAGCGTACATTCTCTCCCCCAACCCAAGCTAGCATCCCTTATGGTCGGATTTGTTTGCCACCCGAAACGCTCCGACGTCTTTTCTTTTGTCTCGACTGGAAGAGTGAGGGGGGGGGGGATATATGTGGGGGTAAATCTGTCGATAGGCGACCGCTGGCACACTAGAATAAGGGGAGGTTTTCAATCAAAGTTCGGCCTGGGGGTGAATCGGGGTGGAGACGTAATCCCTGGACGCGGAACAGTGTGCGCTTGCAGAACATCGCTAACGTACTAAAATTATATATTTTTCAAAAATATGCATACAAACATACATACATATTACAAAACTAGCTCCAACACAGTCTACATTGAGGACGAATAAAATATAAGATGTGATTTATGTATGTATACATATACATAGGTACACAAACTTAAATAAAATAACGCGACAAAATATTAAATATTCAAACTGATCGTATTGTGATTATATGTAGATATGTAGGATAGGGGTATGTAATCTTCGTCCGGATCATATTAAATTCGCTTTAATCAAAAAGTTTTTCTTATGAAGTTTGTCCACGCTAATGTCGTTTAATCTGAGGAGGGGTGCATTCGCCCGCCCCTAAGCGTGCCGTTTACAAAAGGTTCCTATTCACACCCATAATTGCATAATAAAAATCACTATAAGAAAAACTATATAGAATTACATAAGCGTGGCGTGGACTCAACGGCAAAATCGAACATTCATAAATAAATTATATTTAAAAATCATACTGTTATAATGTACATACATACATATATGTACATACATACTATATGTATGTAATATTTAGGTAGGAAAATTTTTATTTTATTAAATAATCATTTGCGTAAAGTAGATATATATTTAATATAAAGTAGTCCTTTGATGAAAAAAACTAGACTGAGAATTTCACTAAAAGAAAATCATATTTTAATGTATTGTTTCTATACATTTTGATTGTAGATATAATATATAAATATAAGCCTAATAGAATCAAAATAGTATTTTAAAGACTTAAGAAGTCTATATTCTAACTCAATCTTAGATGTCATATACAGTGGCGTGTCGAGACTTTTAAAATAGGGGATTGTGTATGGAAAAAATTTTTGATTTTTTTTAATTATAATAATCTGTCTTTGAGTGATGAGTATAAGTTTGTGTTTAAAGAAGTAACTTTTCCTAATTTACATCTTGTTTGTCATCAAAATGTAATTTTTTGAATGATTTAACAATCCACTAGCATTACCATTACCTCAGGTAGGGCTGATTCCGGTTTCTGAACTTCGCTAATCTTAGTGAACAATATCAATATGGACAACGATTTTAATTTATTGTAACTGAATTGTTGGTATTTTTAAATTTTAGGGGACTAGCCTAGTCCCTCTAGTCCAATGACGGCACGTCACTGGTCATATACTACATGTATCGTGTATAAGTAGATATTACAGATCATTCATATTATACAATACGAAAACTAAATTTGTGCATTAGTTATTAAATTAATCAAAAGCATTTTATATTGTAAATTTTATTCGTTTTGATGCATAAAATATAATTATATTATGTACTTACTTTTTGAACTATCACTTTAAAAATCGATTGAATATAAACAGTTTCATTCATTCATAAGAATCTCCATATAACCAAAAAAAAAAAAATTGACGAAACAAACTTAACGATAAAGAAGATGTACAAACAATAGTACAAAATAGCCAAACAGATACGAATCCAATATCATACACATTGTGAGTAGACACAAGCAAACATATATGTATACATACATACAACAATTACGCATTATCGTCGCAACAATCTGATACAATGACCTGTTCGCCATAAAATCGTACAGGTGCCGTTAATAATTCGTTCACTTACATAGATCGCATATATCACACGTACATACGTACATATATACATTTATCTCCTCGTATACATCTACATACATATTATATAAAAGGGTGGGGTTAATTAGCGGACCGATTGTGAGCCCACCTGAACCGCACAATACTATATAGAGCACTTGGTGCGTGACTTGGAAGGCGAAAACCGGATACACTTATTGTTGGCGATACACTTTGGCGTTTCCTGTTTTTGCCTAGGCATTTCCGGCGACTCTTGTATTGTGGCGCTTGGCGAGCCTCGTGCGTGATATATCGTCTATGGGAATTATTCATGGCGTTCACGAACTCAGGTTCAATTCCGGTGAGGAAGTTCAGCGGAACTCCGAAGTTCATGCCAGGGAGAGGGAAGAGGGACAGAGTCGCCCAAGACCTGTCTGTTTGACGTTGATTCAATTAGGACATTATCATACATCACAAACTTAATTTATGTATGTATTTCTAAACATACATTTATACTGAACTTTATGCACATGTTTACATATAGTATATATGTGGGAACAATTAAAATATTAAACATATGTACCTATCCTGAAGTCGAAATTTATCCCAAAAACAAAACTTTATATACCTATACATACATACTTACATATATTTTTTATTACATAAATACATACATCTTATGTATGTGCCTCGACAGGAATAACGGGACATTATTTTTTACATAAGTACCAACAATTATTCTAACATAACAGTACATAGATTACATTATATAGAGACATCTATGGACAATCGACAATTTTTTTGATACACGGCAAATTTGTAAGAAGTTCGCTATATAGTTAGTATTTATAAGATTCAACAAATTTGAGATACTAATAACTCAAAGTTGCAATAAAGTGAGGAGGATACCGATTTATTGGATCCGTCACAACAATTAAGCTAGAAAAATCAAAAAATTCTAACAGGAAACGGTTGATAATAACCACAAGATCTCGCCAGCATTTTATTTGGCCGGGACTTGAACCTACGACTTCTCTACTGGTATGGAATATCTCTACCAGTGCACTACGCTGTCGCTTTATATGAAAACTAAAAAATGCCATAGATTCGTTCGTTTTTAAATGTCGATTAATAAAAAATAAAAAATCAGACTTGTCGTTTTACATACATACATACGTTTACAATATCGCGATTACTATTATCAAGATTGGAATTAAAAATAAATTGTTTCGATCGATAATCAATGCATTTGTTCAAGTAACATTTAACAGTTTTTATACATTTTGTCAAGTAACGTTGATGCAATAATGCATGCTACTAATTATCATTATTACAAAAGTAATTCTACAAAATAAATATTATTGTAATGTGAGAGATAATAGTTATTCAAAGATATACATTTTTTCGTATCGCCATTATTGATAATTAACACAGCTATGAAGCTTCGGGAATATATGTACATATGTTCAATATTAAAAGAAGACTATTATTTATCTGTTTCAGATAGTTTTTTGAGGTTGTGCGAAAATTTGATGTAAAGGATAACAATATTTTTTAAAAACATTCAATCCGAAAATTTAATCGATTTCAAAAGAAAACCGACTGAATCTTATATTAAAATTTCAATTTTATATGCATAATACAAATGTGCTTTATTTGAAATAGTGCTCAAATCCCGCTCTCAAATGAACGATTCTTTCTCGATGTTAATGTAAGCAAGTTGGCAGTTATTTTTCTCATTGTAAATTTTATCTCCGTAGGAAAGTTAATAAAGAAGCAATCACATTTGCAACCGAGCGCCCGGAAAATGCAAGTATGCGGAAAAATGCATACGCTCAGAGAGTATGAAAACAGGAAGACGTCCGTTGTTCGTTTGAGAAGGGAAACTAATTTGCATGCAAAACAATTACGTGCGCGGATCGAGAGGTTATCACAAAAGAGAGACATCAGAAGAATATAAACAAATCAGGAACAAATACCATAAAAACAAGCACGATCTTCCCTTATATATGTATAGATACAAACACAAAATCGAACGATTTTTTTGAGAAAAATAATATATATTTTTATGAAAAAATAATTTTTTGTATGCTTCATATATAAGCTACATACATAAGTGCGGCATATGAAGATATCGTAGATCTGACGGGACGCCTGCGTTTCTATGTAGGTTCATCTTTGATTCACGCAGTATGCACCCATTGTTTTCCCGTAATCTCCCATTCTTATTGCCATATTACGTATTATGACAAGAGGATGCTTTTTTTTATGATGCTGCACATCGCTTCGAGCTAAATTCTACATGCAAGCGCGTGTCCTTATTATGCGACGATGCGAAATGCATCTCACGTTCGCGAAAAATGCACTTGTTTGATAGAAAAAAAAAACGCAGAAAAGACATTTTTTTATAAGATTTAATTTCACAATATTAAATTTAATACTAAATATATTTTCATACAGCATTCAAAGTAATTTTAGCTAAAAAAGCTCTATCTTTATAATGATACATTAACAAATTAAAATTCTTTATTTCAAATTATATATTTATGTTGTTTAATACTTCTATCTTGGACGATCGCAATAACGTGCACAATACAATACATAGTTCCATTGGTATGACTATCGTGACCACGAACACATTCAAAATAAAGAAAAAAAGAATAGATCAATGCTATTGTTTGCCAAAGTATGACAGTTCAGTCTATTTTTATCTTTATTCAGAATTATAGGTTATATTAGTGGGAGACAAAATGATTGCGATTGCGATACAAAAAATAAAATTAATCATTTCAGTAACCTCATACATTTAGCACAACGATCTTAAATTTTATGGTTACTAAATGGTATATTGTCCACAATATAATTTAGTTAATTAAATTAACCTATCTTATCGCAATATGAAATAATTGCGGTTTTTACAATCGCCCGTATCTCCGCCTCACCCTGTGCCGTACAAATATGTAAAATATTATATACTCGTATGTACATACATTTTTTCGTATTATTTTTGCTTAGTGAATTTTTCTCTGAAAACCAACGTATCCTTGCAACTCGACAATGGCTTGTATTTCTGTTTAAAACGGGGATGAGCGCCGCACCCCTTTCGTACGCAAACATGCATATATGCAACATGCATTTTGTACGCTCATACATACGTCCGTCTCCGGCTATTGTGCCCGTGTGGAGTGTTCTTACACGTATGATTGCATTTCTATCATCCACACTGCAATTGTTTTTTTTCCTCTCTCTACTATTATCATTATTGCTTATTGCTTTTTTCGAAGCGAAAATTGGTATACGCTTTCCAATGAAAAGGTTTTGTTTCATTGTTCTTTTCTTATCCATCGTGGAGCATTTGTAATGCGTGTGCTTTTTTGTTTTAACGGACAGCTTCGAGAGAATGTGGAGCAATAGTGGAAAATCGCAAGAGAGTGATACGTTGGAATTTATCGAGTGTGTACTCGTCATCTGTCATCGGTTCAAAGTAAATTTGTCATTGTTTAATATTTAAAATTAAATCAATTATATAAAATAAGGCGGTGAAAATGGTTGCCGATCTCTCCCTCTTGTAATATTAACTTCCCTCGATTGCCCATCGTAATACTAAATAAGCTATTTGATGTTCCGAAGTTTGTCGAGAAGATTTCCTTACACCATATAATCGGTTCTTCCCCTAAGAGACTAGCCTTTATTAGTGTACGAAAATTTTATTTTTTGTTCACGCAAATATTTTTTTTTCATTTTGTATTAATTTTGCCGTATAAAAAATGCTAAAAATTTACGTGATTTAATATGCAAGATCTTACTTATATAGATTTAATATTCAAATGAAAATAATAATTCAAAATTTTGAAAACTTCATTAAAATATTTTTAGATTAGTTCTGATTATATTAGGTTAGATTAAATTTATATAAGTAAGATCGATTTGTACCGACATTTTGTATGAAATTTTGATAAAAGTGCACGCGAATAAAGGATTTGTTTCCTAAGAAACCTTCCACAAGTGGGCGTATAGCGGAACGACCCTCCCAGTACGGCCCTCTCAACACCACCCCTTCATCACCTCCCTGCTTCCCTTTAGCTGGCTGGAGCAACAGGTTGCTCCTTATTCGGTCCCGGTCACACACTGGGGAAAACCAGCCCGTTTCACCAAACCCGAACGCACTTTCTTGGGGATTTCTTGGCGAGTGAACCCCACCCACCCCAAACCCCCCCCCTTCTTAAGCTCCATGTCTAGGAGGCGAAAGTCACGACCCTCCCCACGGGAGAACCCAACTTGAAGGGATGTTTACGGGGTGCAAACGATCAAGACGTCTGGAAAATTGTGTAAACGGTCGGAAAGGCAAGGAATCGTGTCGGGATGTTCTTGTCGTTTTATTGCTCATTTTATTTTGCCCTGAACGAAGGGGATAAACTTTTGATACGAAATTCGCTTTTACTACCGAGATAAAAATTTCCTGCTTCACAACAAACCTTCCCGTGAATATGAACTATCTTATTTCATGTATTTATTAACTACCATTTTAAAAAACTTGGAATAAAGTATCCATGTTTTTTACTTTACTTTTTAAATTTCCTGTCTGTTTTTTATATACACAGCAAATAAATACTCGTATCTACGAAATATTTGCTTTGAAACTTAATTAAAAACGCAAAAAGAGGTTAATAGTTTTACATTTATTTCCTGTTTGCTTTCTCAGTCATCCCCGATAATTTAGTTATTATTTATATAAAAAAACACACACACACACAGAAACACAAGGGGTAGAATAATATAGTTCGTTTGCAAAGGTAACGACCTGACGAACAGATGGTCTAAATTCGTTACGGTTTGTCAAAGTCAAAAACGTGTGCCATTCATATTATGTACTCGTATATTTAGTTCGTATAAGAAAATTAGTTTTTTTAACGGTCAAAATAATCAATAGAAATTAATATATCTAATACGAAATCATCATATTTTTTTATATAAAGGAAACATTTATTTTTTGCATATGTAGAATAAAAATACAGATGTTTTCATCTAAGACGATTAAGTTTCCGTTCGGTAGCTAAACGAACGTCTTGTTTTTATCATCGGTAATACGATATCGTTCGAACAGCATCTGTCCATCCCTTTGTCTTCGCGCCGAATTATACAAATACATTGTATTAAGAGACCACATTTGTCCATTAAATTCCCCGCAGGATAAAAAAATATATTTTAATTACAAACGAAGAGAATACACTAGAGATCACTCCCACTGAAATTTATCTTCTATTGACTCGTATACAAAGAGGAGATCGATCATTTTTGCGAAACTTAAAGAGATCGCATTACACAATATACGCATGTAAGACGCCAGTAATCACTTACTGGTTGACAACTTCAATTTGAAGAATGAAGATTTTCGCCTATTATTTGGGACATTATTATAAAGCTATATGGCGATTCTTCAGACGCATTTATTTTTCGAAAGAATTGCGTCAACAGGAGGCGTATATATTTCCTTTGTGATGGAATCGAAACGGGTCCTTAATTTGCCCTTAATCTCTTTGTCGTGTTTGTGGGCGCGTGTCTGTCAATTTTGACTCACCCGATTCAACGATTTGAGATAGCATTTGATCGATCATCCTTTTGTCGTTTAGGGGCGATGGATAAGAAAATTGATTGCTACCCACCCTGAAGGATGTTTACGTAACACGATACTTGCGTCTTTTTTTTATTTCCAAGATAAATTCAAAGCAAATAATATTTGGCGTACGAAAGCTATTTTTTTGATTATTCATATAGAATATAGTGAATTCAACAACTTTAAAAATAATATACTTAGACATCTTCCATATAAAAAATGAGACGATTTTAAACCAGACTCAATAACATTTAATTGTATTTGTGTAGTTAATTACATTATTGGTGATATCATATTATGTTAAAATGAAAAACATAAATATCAACTATTTGGCATCCATTTAGTTAAATACTTAATATTTTGTCAACGGATTCTATTGTGAAAATGCAAAATCAGTTATTTTAAGTTTTTGAAAGTATTACATATCTACATACATATGTATATATGTACAATTACAAACATCAATAAAAAAATATTATGTTTATACAGTATCAAAGAGACAGAGTGGGTAGCATTTTATAATATCAGCAAATTCGAGATGGTATATGTATAAACTGGAATTTTCGAAAGATAATTTTATTAATTTGAGAGAGAATTGAATCGATTATAAAGATTTAAGCATAAACGAAAGTGATATAAAATAAACTATAAATGTATGCATTCAAAATGATATATTCAGCATCTATTTGAACCTATTGTAACCAAATATAAAGATTTAAATATAAATGAAAAGTGTTTTTTTTAATATTCTGTAGTATATAAGTACAACATATGTATGTACATATAGTCAGAATGACATTCAGCATCTACATATTTGAACCTTTTGAAGCAACAACTACATATCTAGTTTTAATATATTATCTATTCAAATACATATCAGAGATAAGTCATGCTTACATACATATATGAACAATTTTTCACAATGACATGTGTATGTCATTGTGAAAAATATTCCATCATCGTATATCCAATTATTAAAAACTAATAATAAATCAATGATAATAAGCGAGAAAATGGCGGACTCATTAAGCCCAAGAGTACGCGGACAAATGTTTTGGAAATGTAAAAAGAAAAATAATAGAAATGGCAAGAAATGTATTAAGCGGCATGACAGGTATTTTGTGTTGTCAAAGGATGTCTATTAAATTACGTTTACGATTTGCTATGTATGTACATATGTATGGTCAGTCTTGCTTTACGGATGTTCGCTAGTGGTATGCTTGAACAAGATAGAGTTCTAGGAAATTTGGTGCTACGGGAGGATGTTAAAGATCTCCTGGAAGGAACATGAGAAGAACGAAATTGTCCTCCAGCTGCTTCAAAAAAAAAAGAGAAAGCTTCTTGATATAGTTTGTTTCAAGATTTCTGAAATTTTTACGGCTTGCCCAAGATAGGGGCAGAATTCGGAAAGGGCTATCTATATGTATAATATCTGACCATGGTAGTCGTCTACGTCCGAATACGTATTTGGCACGAAAAGAAGAAGATAATACAGTTTCATGGTGCTACGTACATTTAAAACCCGTCCAATAAAATTAATAAAATCTGTCTTCGTGAGATAAAAACACTACGTGACGTCACGCAGGACGAAATCGATCGGGGATTGTGCTCCGTGTCGCTATTGCGAATCAGACGACCGCGAATAGGCCGACGATCGATATTTGACCGTGTTGTGCAAACACAATTACGATTCATGCCCTTCGATTAACGCATCGCGGTAATTATGCGGTCGGCGGGGCGCGAAGGGGTTGAGAGACAGAAATTCCGCGCGCGCCTCTGCACCCTCCCCGGCCTCGACAGTGTTAAATGCGGATTCCCACAATACACCCACTGTGTACATTGCACCCCCAATGTTCCAAGATTGCCAATAACATACCTTCCTCTGACATACCTGAATTGAACACTAAACCAATCCGTCTTCCATGAACCCAAATACGTATAGCAATATCTGATACGTAACAGTAGATAGATACTATCTACTACTACATACTAGAATACATTGTATAATCGTAACTATTACATATACAATTTATTTATGGCACTCGACATTCACATTTTAAAATGTAAATGTTACAGTCGAAGTGTATTTTCAGTTGTAATATATTCCAACTGGCGTTTTAGATCATTCATATTCGAATACAATTTAACTACGAAATTATATCTCTACAAGCGCAAATACACTTTCAACAATTTGCGCGAGTTGTACTGTAATAATCAGTTTTGACAGCTCTGATGTTTTTACGAATGCTTTAGAATTCAATAATGCGTTAATATTCGCTGGGTATTATGAATAAAGGTAATGAATACCGTATTACGATAACTCTAAGAATGTGTTCAAAACAAAAATGTGACTTTCCAACTCAATTTACTAGTCGAGTGATGTTTTCATGAAAACCAAACCTTTCCATCTTACCTGGTAATTGGAATGTAATTCGCCATTTTAATCGGCTTATTTTTATGGTTTATACGGAATATATTCCAACTAGCAAAAATATGCAACTGAAAATACACTTCAACTATAACGGTAGTTGGTACTAAGTTAATATTATTCAAAATAAATAAATATTACAACTGGAAAATACACTTGACTGATTTACATACATAAACTTAAATTTATACAATCAATTAAAAAAAAATAGACAAAACCAATTAATTTATATAGTAACGCTTCGTCGCCGTTAAACTACTTAAAGTCGAGTTTAATTTACCGGGCTTAAAGGGTTGACACGTCTTGCGGTCACTGCGGTTTCTCAACTATTTAATCGATAGTTAAATCTCTCACATTGTTTACAAAGATATTAATCTATGTATACCACTGGTTTCCAAAACGAGAGAGAGTGCACCGATGTGGAAAAGTGGGTGCGGTCGGAGACACTAATAGGAAATTTAATATTGAGAAGAAGAAGACCAAAATATTTAACAAAAGCCTATTAATAAGTATTAATCTAGAGTCTAGCGGCAAGATGGATTTTTTGAATATTTTTAAGACAGGTCAAAAGCAAAGTAGTGCAAATGTACGGAACGCTACACATCGATTAATTAATCCCATATATCGCAACTGTTTTTTGATTGGAAAACTTTAAAGGCGGATATCTGCTTTCAATCTTAGCTATACAAGTTAAATTAGACAAATACTTCAGACGACCGCAAGTTAAATAAAATACAAATTCAAACATATTGTACATATTTGAATTGTAAAAACGGTTACAACCGTCACAGTAGTCGCCTTAATGAGGCTTTTGAGGTCCAGAAACCATAAGGTACGCAGATACATATGTACCTATAGGTATATAGACCGGAAATAAAATGTTAGAATTTACAAAAGTACAAGGGGCTAAATACTCAAAACGTAACTGTAAGACCAGGTGGTGGCGCTTGTAGGTATATACGTGGGGAAGCTTCGGATTCAGAACAATTACAGACAATATTTCACTTCTACTAATTAATTTAATTTAAAAAAGTGATATTTATGCATCATTTATACAAACATTAATAAAATTCAACTAAAACCTTTGTATAATTTAATATAATTTTTATGAATGCAATACACGAATAAACTACCTAGTATTCTTCAACAATGAAAAGACTTTTTTTATACCCGGTGTACGCTCACGTATACCTACATTTACTTTAAATATTCCTCCCCTCAGTCAGTAAGTCAGAAATATTCCTTTTTTATTATTATTCTTGAAATTATAGCATAGGGGATGTTTGGTGGCGTATGTCGTTTTTGGCATTATATTATGACGGTATTGTGCGAGCAACTTCCTATATCAAATTTATTTATATAAAAATGTACGTTAACTTTCATTCGAAATAAAATCAATTCGCACCTAGAGTTATCGTATACATATACATATGTATGTACATGTATATAGAACAAATTCTAATCTGCAAGCAAACGATAATCGATCATGTATCCATCACTCAAAGACATCTCTAGCAGCTGCATATGTACAAAATGTATTCACTTTCACCCTTCTCCACCCTTTTGTCAATGACTTAAGTATTTTCGCTAAATTTTGCAAGCGATCTGACGGACGAATCGGCAGATGTTTATTCAAATCGAAAATTAGTTTTATTTGTATATTATAATAAAATAATATTATTTAAAATGACCGATATTTATATGGGTAAGACGCGTGCCGATAAGAATAGTTGATTGCTCCCCTAGTCCCCCCTGTGACTTTTGATTCAATGGATCCAGAGTAATAATTGATGCAGTTTTGTTCTTGAATGCACCGAGTGAATGCATTTAAAGGTGCTTGCAAAAGTTTTGACAAAAAAAACCGGTATATGTTATGCATGTATGTACTCGTTTGGGGGTAGGTATTTGATGTGTATTACGAATGTATGTATGTATGTAGATGTTTGATCGTAAAATAGAGAACGCGTGCGCACCTGGCACGCCACTGTCGCGTGCTGCCAGTGGCGTCTCATATAATGATATATCAATCCATTGTGCTATAAATTAATTAAGCAATATATTTAATAAACAATAGATTTTATATATGTAGACTTTTTGAGAAAAACCAGTATACATAAATGCTAATATATACCTACATATCTATGCATTGGTCTCGTGATCGGTTCAATTTCAAAATGATTTAAAATCTGTATGCTGTTTTAAGATGTGTAACTTTTAAATGCATATCTTAAAAATATTCATTTAATATAATCACATTATAATTTGAGCAATGCCAAATTTTTGTTCTGATTGATTTTCGGCATCGATTAAAATTTTTATTGTGTACCTAAATATAAAAATATATTTATGTAATGATTTTCATACTGTTCATTTTATAGTGAATAAAATTGAAAGTAAAATAAATAATTTTACTATGAAAAATAATATGTATTTAATCAATATTTATTTATACTGAAAAAAGATGAATGTATATTTGTAAAGAAAATTTACAGATTTTATCATATAACTGTATTCAATTTGGTATAAAAATATTAAATTATTTAAAACGTCCAATTTTTTACAACTTTTATTCATTTGAGCAATGTCAAATTCAACTACAATATACATACATATTTGTATTTTATTATTGACTTTCGAACAATTTTTTTTAAAATAATTTTTGAAGTATTTCAAAATTAAATATACATATAATAATAAAAATCATCATCAACTGCCACTGGTTCGATCGAGTCGGCGATGCTTTCAAGTTGCAGGGCAACCACTGCAAGGTACAACCGGTGGCATTCAGTATGAATTTGATTCGTTGGTGGCATCTGCACCCCAGCACCCTCAGAGGGAGCCCTACCATCCCTAAGATGGATGAACTATCAAGGGGGGGAGAGCCCACACCCGTCCCACATTACGATCACATTCAACCCAACACCTAGAAATTACATTTTATACACTGACATACAATTTGATAATCTCTCCATTCAATTTTCACGAGCGAATCTTTTGACACGCTCTCAGTTCATTGAGATGATTTATGACGTTACGATAATTTATCAGGTGTACTCAAAGTGTTGTCCGGTGTGTGTGTGAGCTCCTATTGGCCAGTGGGCGGGATGTGGGAGGCGCAGGCCTTCGCCAATGATGGGTCGCGATACTCTAATAGCATGAAGGAATCTGACATTATTGCCCCCGTAAATCGCGGCAATTCTGTATTTTATTCACTTTTTTATCTATTCATCCATCTGTCCGACGAATATCACCTTTATTGACCTTTTACTTGAGCGCCGCTCTGCGTTGCCGGAAGTCGCATAAAAAATAAAGTGCCGGATCGTAATAATTACGAACAAAAAAATAATAGCGTCGACCGCAAATAAAGTCACAATACAACGGACGATGAGCCATTCTTATTTTGTATAGAACGTTTCAATCTCGTCTGAAATTCTGTGGACTTTGAATCGACAACATGACTGATACAACATACTAGTTATATTTTATTTTTATTTTATTTAATATACAGAGAGAAACTTACAGCTCAAATAAAGATAATAAAATATATAGTTTAACATAAGCCAATTAAAAGTTTCTTCAGATAGCATGAAAAATTAAACTTGCTATGAAGGATTAGCCAATCAAAAAACAATAAATAAATAACAATACAAAAAGAAAAATAATGAAAAATTCGTAAATAATGGTAGAATGTAATAGTAGATTATGATGAGTAACAGTCATAGATGTATAATACATAGATCCGCCCTCACGGTTTACATATACTGGTCTCCCTTTTGGCGCATGCAAAATACATGGCGCATGCACACTTTTCTCTCAGTAGGTTAGTAGCTTCTAAGTAGAAAAGGTCGATTGCGGAGATCTTTTCAACTTTTCGTCACTAACTGAGAGGTGCGGGGGGTTTAACTAGCGGGGAAGTGAAAAAAACGCCGACCGCTGCGTCGTAGGTAAAAAACCTTTTTTTTCCCCCAACTTCCCCCCCGCAACCCTCAGTTAGTGGCGACAAGATCTCCAACGAAATTTGTATGTAATGCCATATCTAGGTTATTCTAGATCTATGGTAACAGTAGATAATTAAGCGAAAAGGATTAAAGTAAAAAACAAAACAAAAAAAGAGAAAAAAGAACGGGTTAAAATATATATGTATATATTTTTAAAATATTTCATAATATTATAAAGACATACATAATATTTTAAGCCTCTCTATGGAACAAAGGCATTTAAATTGTTGCTTGAATGCAATTTCAATATAAAGTGAGAAATAAAAAAAATTGTATTGTTCTAATACGGGAATCTCATTATCCGATTTGGGATATATGTACATTTGTATGTAATTGAATATAAAATAAATCTCGAGACTGAATTAATCGAATGAGTCCAGGAAATTGGATGCAATTATTTATCATTTTTTAAAAGTTTAAAAATCGTATGTTTCCAGAGATCATTACTGCATACTTGTATTTTTAATAATCGTTCAATATCATTTTCTATTAGCTGAATGTGACATAAAACCTCTTAGAATCAAACTAACTGATAACTTTATGTGATAAATGATAGTATGAATTTACTTTAAAGTCTAATTAAGTAAGCACATAATCTCTACCTTAACATAACTGTATCATTTAAATTTGAAATACTTAAACCACATCTTTATTCTATATATTATTTAAGAAAGACAATTGATTAGGAATCAATTTTATATATTTGAAGGTAATATATGTAATATATTTAATAAAATTATTAAACTAACTTTTAAAAATACTACCCAAATATAATTTTGACTCCAAAATCACAATTCGGTCAAGAAAATGATCGTTTTCATAAAAAAATCGTCGGAAAAATAAAAATTTTCCAATATCGCTGCACTCAATCTTGGCCGTTTCCATACAACGACATACCGATCTAACGACCGCGACACGAACTATATAGACACAATTAAATGGATATGATCACAATAGATCGAATGGAGGTCATAAAAAGTCGACGCACGTAAGTAGCATAGTATATGGCAGTCTGCATGCGACATATACGACGGTCGGTGCAACGATGCATTTATTAGCGATCCACGATTGTTATCTATCGGACGCTGAACGGGTTGAAAATGAAAAAAAAAGCTTTTTTTTTGTTATCTGACAACTTTATCTAATCGCTAGGCTAGTTCGGTTTTGTTCGAAATAATGAGATCGTTTCATATTTAGACACACATGCGCATACTTTTTTTTTACTTTATCTATATTTTTGTATATGAATACACACCACATTGTACATACATATGTATGTATGTATATACATATATCGATTGTTAGTTATTGCACTATATGACCTACATTAACAGGGCGCGAAAAGGTTTCAAGTTAATCGTCTGAATAGTGCAGATACTTTCATATGGGCAATAAAAATTTGATATAAAATTTTTCATTTTATAATTTTTAATTCACTTAAAGATAGTAAATTAATTATAATAAAAGCTTGGGGTCAATTAAATTTATTATTATATAAATATTATATGTACATGAACTATTTTTTCGTGTATTGGTTTGAATATTATACATATGCGTATATTATAAAATTTTAAAAACCATTTCTGAATAGTTCCAATGCATTGATTTACTGTACGTTTATTTATATGTATATACATACAAATGTATGTATGTATGTTCATATGCACATATACATATAACGGGAATAATTCATTCAAGCATTCATTGTATGCACGACTATGTAAATAAAAGGCAAAACTAACATACTACATATGTACGTATGTAGTCTTCCTTTGTAAAAACTAACGGTAAAATTGACAATTGAATAAGATTTACTTAATTTTCCTTTATTTAATAAAATGTGTGTTAACGATTATAAGCTATAGAAAAATTATTAAATCTTCGTTTTTAAATTACTAAATTATTATTTTTTTAATAATTGTATGAAAATAAAATTGAATTTGCACATCTACAAATATGTATGCATGTATAGCGATATAAAAATATATTTATGAAAAATTGTGTGTCGGCGAAAATAACATATGTATATCATCATTAAATACAGTAATTGCTGGATGAACGCCTCTCCAACACACTCCCATTCTCTTCTGTTTTGGACAACTCTCATGTATCTCATCCAGCACATTTTTCTGATTTCATCAACCCATCTCCCCTGCAGCCTCCTTGCACAATTTAACATTCTCTCGGGTACCATTCGAGCATTTCTTTCATCCATCTATCGCCCGTTCTTCTAAATACCCACCCATTGCCGTATGCAAAACAGGTCATTTTGGCCTCCTTAAATTTCATGAAATTTTTAATTTTTTGTGTTCAGATTAAAGGTACCAAAGAAAACTCTCAACGATTTTTATTTTCAAAATAATCACGGGAACTTATAGCTCATCCCCCATACAAACTTCTTTCTAGACTTTCTAGCGAAACAGCGACTTTGAATTCTCGTTAATCAGTCAAAACTCATCATAACCAACACCAATAAACGCCAATTAGTGAGTATTGATTCTTTATCTAGTTTAAAAATAATGAAAAATCAAAACTAATGTCGAAAAAATCAGCTAATAACTAAAAATAAGTGTATGTGATGTATGTATTTAAGCTTATTGTAAAAAACTAAATGTATGTAAGCTTATTGAAAATCATATTAACAATTAGATACAACATAACTTCTTATTGAATACTTATCTCGCAGATAAAACCGACTGAGGAGATATACAGTGAAATGTCAGATTTGACATATTTGGCCAAAAATCAATATATATCGTGTATTACATTACATGCAGCTAGACGTCAAATTTGAAATTTATATATACATATGAGAGTTAAAACTATAAATATTTAAATATTAGAGATAACGAGAACCTATAGAGCAAATTTTATAAAATATAGAGTGAATTATAGGCGTTTAAAAATTAAAATCTTATATGGCCATATCAAGGTGAACAGGTAGGAAGACACGGGATGAACGCTTATTAAACGTCAGGAAGGTTTACGGGCCCCGTTTTTAAAACGCGTTGTATACGATATTTTATCTCCACATTAATGGCAGACGATACATTAACGTGTATTGATGACCAAAATGAGCAATATGGCAAAGTATGAAAACGATCGGATAAGAGATAAAAATGACCACTAACACGAAAGCCATGTGAAACGTAAAGGAGGTAAGTAAAAAGAGATTTATCTCGAAATTTTTGTCGAGATAAATCAATTTGGTTGGTGGCACAGGACATTGTTTAAAATAAATGAAATTTTTTATTTAATATTCCCTTATAGTACGAAACGAAAAAAGTTTTCCACTAGGTTCGTCGATGAAATTCCAAAATTCACGTTTTTCGCTCCGGCCTAATGTTAGATAGATAAAATTAATATTGTTTGAAAAATCGTCAAAATTTTACCGATTTAAACTGTTGACTGATTATTTTTAGATATTACTCAACAGTTTAAATCGTTATCTGAAAATAATAAAAAAAAAAAAATTCGTAAAAAAAAAACCGCCAGAAAATAGATCGATCTTTGGAAAATTGATCTAATCACGTCAGTAGGCAGTTCGTACAGGAGTCGTTTTTCCCGGTCGTCGAACCGACACTGACGTCAACAATAAACCGGAAGTCGGATGGCTCTGGCCGGCGGCAACAACCGGAACTACACGTGCGCCTAATCGCCCCCGCCGGATATCGGCCCGATGGGCTCGAATGACCGATGGTTTGGCGCCCCTTTCGCGAGGACTCCTTGCCCTTTGACCGCGTACAATCAAACTCCCATCCGCACACTTAAAAGCCTTTTTCCCTCAAACCACAGCGCATATAATACTATACATATATTAGCTATCTGATGGCTCAGCGTACGTACGTACGTAGTAGGTATACGGCTTTATTTATGCGCATTTAAAAATTAATTAAACGATTAGGTTTTTGTCGGCGTCGCATTAATCTGTCGCCGCGTCGCGAAATGCATTGCGATCAAACGCAGCATCAAATTAGCCCGTTTCAAGTTAGCTAATTACGGAGTATTAGGTGAGCTTTTCATTTCGCTAATCGTCTTAAAGCCGCGTGCGAGCTTTCTGACGTGTGTACAGTATGAAGCGACGTCATGAAGTATCAGTGCTTCAAAACACATACATATATTTTGAATTACGAAGAGCGTGTGGCTTACGCTACGTGATATATTGTGCGTTATTGCATTACACATAGCGAAAGCCGCAAAATTCGTCCGGATAAGATTTTCGCATACAATATCTGCCGACAAGATCGCTTTAATCTTGGTTAAATCTGCGGCGAGCGGCGTCTGTTTCAGTTTTTAATCGCATCTGAAGGCTCGTCCGCTTGTGAAGTAAAATCGTTTGCGCTCTTCAAACGCGTTGAAAGGAATATAGCTGGAAGCATCACCTGTGAGCACAACGCTTCCTTTCAAACGTGACGATACTGAAAAAAATATAGCGACTCCACCTCCTCCTCCCCCTCGTCTATTGTGAAGGAGGATACCTGTATGTATATTTTTTTACTTTTAATTTTTTCAGTATCTTTAATGCCATCGTAGGATGCCTTGACTGAGACGAACGTGCGGAGAGTTCAATATCAGAGACGACACGTCACGACACAATAAATGAAACGAATCAAAACTATACATACAATATGTATGTATATATTTTTTCAAAATAACGAGCTGAATGTAATTTAATTGCATAAAAAATGTTATAAATTATTAACAGTCATAATGACAAACAAAAAAAATAATTTTAATCTTGGGAAAAAAAAGTCAATCTTAATTTAAGTTTTTATTTTAAACAAATTTTTAAAAGAATTAAGCTTTTAAATTGAATAACATATATATTTTGCGGGAGGCCAATGTACAAGTGTCAGCATGCGCAATTTTGTCTTTCCGTTCAAAGAAAAACTCAATGTAGAAGGGATTGAGCGTGAAAAGGAGGTAGAGGTCTAGCACCAGTAGCGGCTATACAATGTGTAACGTCACTGCATCATTAAAACAGCCTGTGTATTTGTATCTTAAATTTGACTACACAAAGTTTTGTACGATATGTGTACCGAAAAACACTCATGCTTGGCGTGATAGTTGCATTTTTTCGTTTAAATATATATTATTTTTGCAAAGCTGATGATAAGTTTTATCAGACTCCTTCGTTACAGTAATGCTTTTATCTTAAGTTCGTTTTCCTACTTCCGTCGCTGTGTAGCTTAGATAAGTCGCTTATCAGGCAGATTTCTTTAACAGCTCAGAAATATTACAAAAACATGTCATTAAAAATAAATAAATGAATCTGTAACTAGCCAGCTTGTTAGCTAAGATAAGAACAAAAAAAATGCATTCACATATGTACATACATATCAATTTTATTTATTTCCTAATTTAAAATAATTTTTGTGCAATGTCAAATCAAAATATTTACTTTTAATGGGTTACATTTTTTATTTGACAATATTTTAAATTAAAAATAATGATATATCACTGACACATAATTTACGCAGTTCCTAGATTACAGCGAAATTGTGACGAATGGTATGTAAATTATTATATTATATATATGTAAAACATGCCGATAAATTAATTTTCAACTTGAACTGAGATGATTGTGCGTTACGAAGAGATTGATACGAGAGCCAAGTGTTGTATCCGGCCGTGTTCGCCTTTCAGAATGTGATAAATTTTCACACCCACGCACATAGCTCGGCTCCTTATCGGCAAGGACATGTTTGTTGAATGCATATGGCAGATTGCAAGCATCGCGAAAATTTCCCATTTCCATAAACTATGTCAAAGATTTGCGCGAAGTTTTCCCAACGAATTTGACGCATTTCTATGTACATATGTATGTATGGGTGCACGCGTTAAATCGCTAGGGGGCTGTCGAATAGTTGTCGGGTGGTTAATTGCTACAGTCGTTAGCCCGAAGACTATTATCATCAAACAACAGGACAAAAGGGATGGAAAATTACTAAGCTGCAACGTCTTGAGACGCTGACGAAGGGTTCTTACGCAATTTGGTAACTTTGCAAATATTCGTTTATCCATACGGTCATACGAGCATTTACTTTCACGAATATAAACACAAACATTATCATAGCATATTTTAAATTTATGATATCAATGTACTGTTTTTGGATATCATAAAACACTTAAAATACATATAATGTTTGTATTCATATTCTTCCATATAAAGGCCCTATAATGCACACGAAAGGGACTCACCCTAATATTGCAAGCATGTGGTTACTGCATGAACGTTTGTAGAAGAGGGTGCTGCTATTTCTTCAGCAACACACTGATAATCTGAAAAAAGAATGAAAGATTAATACAAATATTTATACATATATGTAGGTACATACATATATTGAGATAGAAATAAATTGAATTGATAGAAATAAATTGTATGAAAAAATATATAGTGCCATCTATTGTGAAATAGTAAAAGTTTTTAATTTGTAAAAAAAAGAGCTTTTAATTGAATAGTTTTGAGAACAATAAGAACAGTTTTATATGTATATGTATGCCGTAAATGATATTTCGAACTAGTTTCCGCTTAAAAATTAAAACAATCGATACAATAACTGTAGCTTTCTAGACTTATCATAAAACAAAGTACGATCCGTTTTTCAGTAAACATTACGTATGGTTTGAATCGTTGCTAGTTGTCACTAATCTTACTACATTGATTTGTTATCGATCGATTGATTGACATATGCGTAAACAGACATTGCGGTCAATGAAAACGGACAAGGGCACCGTCCGATGACATGAATGGGCAATGTGAAGGCACTTTCGACACCCTATGAGTACTATTAGCCAGTTAGTATACGTACATATGTACGTATACTAACTGTGTGTATGGTTCCCAAACACAACTGATACGGCCGCACATACCATGGCTCTAATTGTCGTCGTGTCGATCGATTAGCGCTAATTGCGTTTAGTGCAACCGCCACAGGTAAACATGATAGTGGCGATGTATGTCCACTTCAAACCCAATCATAGCTATAACGTTAATATAATAAATAAGACTTTTTTTTTCAAATATGATCCAAGAAGTTTTAGTATGAAAAAGTAAAATAGACATCTATGGTTGAATAGAAAAAAAAGTACGATCGATAAAAATAATCGATATTTTGAAAAATTAGATAGATGGCACTTTATATGTTAAAAATCTTTAAAAAAAAGTCACAATTATTCATTTTCACATTTTATTTATAATGAATTTGAATATTTAAATATTTTGAACGGAAAAATTTATATACTACATAAATCTATAAAAAAAAAATCTATAAAAATTAAAATCTATTACTATTGAAAATCTTTATAAAAAATTTTATAGGTGAATTAAGAAAATCTATTTAGTTTTTATTATATTTCAATATGTAAAATAATATATACATAAGGAAAAATAATGTTAGCATCAGAAATTGATCACATTGTGCTAATACAATATTACAAAGGCAATTCTTATGCAAAGTGAAAAATAAAGTTTTCAATATATTATAGATCTTATATCCAATTAAACAACGTGTATCAAAAATGCTTAAGTTTTTTTTTTAATTAAGAGTATTACTTGTATTCATTATATATGTATTTGAAAATACGTACAGGGAAAACTTTATGGATATAATAATGTGCGATAATAAATTTTAAGCAAGTGTTTGTGGCATTTCAGAGGCGTTTGCGTGTAATTCTTCCAGTGTTCCACCGGAACGGGAAATGTCTCGTTTGCTCGGAAGGACTAAATAAGTGAACCCTAAACGGCAGGTACGGCACGCAATCGGCAACCCTCTGCGGTAATTTCGGAAAAATAAAGGGTTAACGATGGGAAAACTTGCCCGTGCGTACGTACAAACAGTTTTGCATTAGTAACTAAATATTGCGGTTAAAATCTTGGCACGCATTTAACAAACGGAAACGAACAAAGTATTCGTCTACTTTTATGGCTGATGTAAGCAATTATGAATTGAGTTAAAAATGAACACAAGCACTTTGAAATCTTTCAACGTGTCTTTACGTCTACTAAAAGTTACTGAGAACCAACCTCTATGGAATATTTTTCCACATAGAAATTTTGAATTTATTTCAAAAATGTTGCTAAAATTTATAAACATGAAATTTGATTGTTAAATTTAGCAGAGTTTGTATTTATGTATGTATGTACATACTTTGTATTTTCAACCACGTGTGCGAGATCTAGTCGCCGACGGCAAAACTAATATGATATCTTTGAAAGATCGAAACACTATTTGATCCAATAAATAAACCAGTTTGTTCATAATAAAATAGAGCTTTTTAACACCAATAGATGGAAATCAAAAAAAAAAAATATTTATATAAATAATACAATCACAAGGGAATAAATCATATGTATGACATTGCATGCACATTATTTGAAGGATGATAATTATATTTAAAGAAATTAACTATAGTATAATATAATGTGTGTATAGGAAGAAAGGATAAGTGGAAACGATAAAAAATAAAAAATAAAGTAATTGTTGTAAATCATAACATTTAGTTTTATTCAAAATAAAATACATAAAATAATAATAATATCATAAAACGATCTTAATAATACATGTTAATCAGACTTCAAACTTTCATTACATAACTTTTTACAACCCTTTCCATTCACTCAACTTTTCCCACCCTTCTTCGAACGCTTCACATACGTTACACGTATAAAAAATAATAGAAAAAACTATACAAATTTTCATAAACCATGCAAATATATGCACAAATGTATATACGTTTATAAACTAACCGTCTTTAGATATTTCCGTCACTTTAAAAAAAAAATCCTTGGCGATGCATAAAAGGTTGACAATTTTTCCTATTCTTTTACTTGTATATAATATAATAAATTTTGTTTAAAATTTCCAAAAAAAAAAAAAATCACTCCGAAGAAGACAAAAATAATGTCCGAACAGCATAAAATTCAAATCGAAGAATTTAATAGATAACAAGTCACTATTGGTTTTTAAATTTTAATACCATTATTATTATTATTATTAAAGTCTTAGTTTTTTCGTATTGTAAGTGTACATATACATATACTTGATCAATTTATCCAAATATACAGGTAAATAACATAACAATAATTTTGCCGAAAAATTTTTAAAATAAATTATCGCCTAACAGTTTTTTTTTTTTTTTTGATTTATATACCGTCGCCGTCTTTGTTTTTAAAGCTTAATTCAATAATTTGTATTGTTTTCACTGGAATTTTCGTTTAAATTTAAAATCACAAAATTTTGAGGAACGAATCGTTTTGTTTATTATTAATATTTATGTTAAATATTTTTTTAATTTTTGTATATATATATATATATATATATATATATGTATGTAGTTATTATATATATATATATATATAATTATTTTTGCTTATTTGTGTGTGGGTGTGTGTGTGTGTGTGTGTGTGTGTGAATGTGTGTCGACGAAAACAAGTTTAAAGTCGTCGGTCGGTGTATGCAAGTAAGTGTGTAGGTTGGCAAATGATCGCGGCCTGTTGTCGAATGGCCAGTGGCGTCTCGCGACTTGACAATAATTCGTAATAATACGTCGAGCTTTCGATGTGCACACGGGCGTCCGGCCGCGGTGGGCGGGCGTCCTCGCGGGCAGGGCGCCGGCCGAGCAATGGGCGCCCCACCGACACAGACCACTATAAGACTCGCTGGGGGGGTTAGGGGGTGCCCGAGGGGGAGGGGGTGCGGGGGACAAGACGCGCCGGCGCGACGCCCGCCCACCCCAAGCCACCCCCTTAGGCCGCCCACCACCCCATACCTCGGGGGACGCCGGCGACGCCGCCCCCCCCCGATGAAGCACCCCTAACTCCTTCCACCTACCCACGGCTCTGTGGCGAAATTTTCTTGAGTGAATTACGCGGCCGGCCGTCTGCCGGACGACTCGTCACATTATCATACAAAAATTTGTATTATGCGTAACATGCACGAAAACACACAAACACACACACACACCTCGCTCTTATATCATCGAAGACATGCCATCGTAACATGAATTATGCAAAATTCAATAGGAATGTGTGCGATTAATATTTTTGGCTCGACTCATTATCATATAAAAATTTGTATCGAGAGTAACATTCATACAAACACCGGCTGACATCTTCGACCACGCTATTAAAATGCACACGTTGATGATCCAACATGAGCATGTAAATTTGCATGAGACAAACACTCAGAGACTCTATTTACGTCTACTGAAATACACATAATACATACATTCTAATGACAGGTTTAATTTACAGAAAACTATTCTACATATATATACTTTTCAAAATACCGAACGATAAAAAATGTTAAATAAATCTAAGATTTTCTTTAAAGAAATATGCAGTAATTTTTCTATGAAAGGTAAGATAAGATATATAATAATCATAAAAATCATGTAAAATAACCAATTTAAAATGTATGTACATACGTATGTATTTTGATCTCTCGTAATTAGATTACTATGTGCACTAACAATGAGCTGAACAATGCTTTAATTTTGAATGGAACTGGTTCGTTTTTGTGAGGAGAATTGCATTGTTCTGTCATCGCAAGTCTCGGTCAATGTCGTTCTAATTGAATGTAAAGTATTTAAGTCACGTCCAACTTGCACTAATGATTATCAAAAGGGCCGGGCAAATAAGAATCTACTATTTTATTTTTTATAAATTTTGCCATTATACATTTCCATTATAATTTAATAGTAATGTCAATTTATTAGTAATGTTTGAAATAAATACATTTTTCATTTAAAGTAAAAGCGCGCGAATTCTCAACTCTCGATATTTTGAAGTAAATATATCAAATGTTCATCATCTTATTCATCTGCGTATTTTAATTTGAATACGCAACATTTTCTAAATGAATATATATGACATTTATTACACAATTTTTATTTTGAAAATTAATATCAACTTATATATCGCAATTTTTTAGCGGTCCGTTAATCATATTATTAATTTACGTTTATTATATTATACATGCGAATATTATACGAAAATTTTTCCAAGGAACGTTAGACAAATACTACAAAGTTTTATATAGTAATTCCGTTAGAACAAAATTAAGAACTCAAAAAATATTATTCAACGTCTTTTATAAATTAATCGAATTTTTTTATTAATTGAAAAAGAAATCGAAGTTATACATAAGTAATATAGAAATGTTATCACAAACAGCGACTTATCTGATAAAAATCGAAGTTTTTAAGTTTTTAATATTTTACAATAGATGGCTCTAAGCAAATCGATCGTAGTTACGCAAATCAATTTTACATTATTTAAAATACAAACACTATCAATTCTGGGCTTCGCATTATGATTTTTCACTTTATCACACTAATAATTTTATGTATCTATTGACAATTAAATGTAAGCATTTCTTTGTATCCATTTTTGATTTAAACAAAAGTATCGATCTTACCTACAAAAATTTAAGCCTCATATATTAATCGCAATATATTCATTTTAAATGCCCATTAATTATTTATGATCACCCTAAACGTCCAGATCGAAAAAAATGAACTAACATATATTCTTTAATTCGAACTAACACATTTTACAGCGGTTCAATAATTAATTAAATAAATTTAAAAATCACTGCACTTTATTTGTCATTTACTATGTAGATATGTACGTCTGAGATCACCCCAATATTTGAGACCATTCATCACGTTTGAAAACAAGTTTTCCCCTTTAAAGTTCACAATCAAAAAACGGTCCGACACACTACTACATACACATTCCCGTTCAAGATTCGAAATAAAAATATATAATGGATGAATATACAATACATGTACAGCACTTACCGTAAGTCGAAGCTTTAACTAACCAGGCGAAGTGGTAACGGAACAAATAACAGACGAAAAATGATAAAAATCACTTAGAATAAATATAACATCGTTATCTTATATAACGGAGTCATCGTTCAATCGAAACGAAAATGAGAAAAAATCACAGGATCAAATTGTAAAACGTTCGTAAAGATGAAAAATATTGCGTAATAACATATAATATATTATAACTATGTAAGTTTTGTATGAGAAGCGTTCAATAAATAAATACGTAATAAACAACAAATATTTGACTAGAACGTTGTAACGTAAGCACACGGATTAAAGAAGAAAAATAAAACAACTATATTCTTCAACTATTCTTCACTGTTCAGTTTAGTTTTTTTTTCAATATTTTTTTTTATGATTCGTTAGTTATTCACGGACTCATCGTTTGGGTGGTTCACTGTTAAGTTTTCTTTTTTGCACGTTTTTAGAGTTTACATCGAAGCCGACTCGTCCTCGGAGGCTCGGGTCATTTTACCAACGGGGAAAAAGTTTCGAAGTCGCGCGAGTCAATCGTCATTGTGAAGGTAAAAAAAATTATATTGCACTTTTTTTATTTGTGAAATCACTTTCATTTGTTGATCACTGACTTTTTTTATTTTTTTTTTTTAAGTTTATGCGTACTACGAGCGATTTTATTTAGAGTGTCCCGTTCATGTTAGCGGACACAAAGTGCGTCGACCGCGTCTGGACGTCTTCTTCGGACCGGCGTCGCTTCTGACGGCTCCAGAGGATGCGAGAGCCCGACTTGGAGCGCCTGCGCCCTCCGATCGTCCCCAAAAACAACCCCTATTCCAAAAACTCATAAAGTCGAAAATAGCGAACAATAGCGACGTCGCTTGAGCCCTGAGAGCGTCGCGCCACCCCCGCCTAAAAAGAAGAGAGACGAGATGCGAAAGAACGCTAGCGTCGAAGCGAGAAGGCTTTAGGGTAGTTTTATTGTGCGCAAAGTGAGGGACGGATTTTCACATTTTTTTTGTCGATTTTTTATTCCGACTTTTTTTTATCGTAGATGAACGCTTTACTTATTTCCTTAATTATTTTTTTCCAGTAAAATTACATTAAAATATGAATATTATGGTATATTATCGATAGGTGATGAGAGGAGTTTAAAAGGGGTGCTTAAAAAGCACGATCACAATGCTCACCTGTTGTGCTTTACCCCTTTCAATCAACCGTAAACCAAATTCGCAATCGATTTGCCACGTGCGTGCATTATGTCAAATGTTTGAAGAAATCCAGAAAAACATTACGGTAATGACGAGCTTTCAAAGTCCTCATTTGCCTTAGTCGAGTTGAAATGCTCCAAAAATCTAAGCGAGAAATAAATAAAAACTAAAAATCATTTTTTTATAGAGTACAATTGAAAACGATAAAGCAAGCAGACGGTGTTTGCGTGGATTTCAAATTGATAAAAAAAATAATCGAATGATGAATAAAAAAAATCAGCAAATCCCCGATTCAGCCCGTGCGTAATTCTTTAATTCTACTACTGATCGAGGGGCAGAAAGGGGTCGGGAAGGGGTCGGTCGGAACGTGGCGCCGCTACTCGTTGCGACAAAAAGAGGAACTAACGCGCTATTCAAAAATTCTAACTGCACAGACACCACCTATAGTCAAATAGTTAAACTAATAATTTTCTTATTGGAATTTTAGAACACTAGGAAAAAGTCTGTTTCGTTTACGAAATATTTAATGATGTATGAAAAATATACACATTGTGAGGAATTTTATTTTAGTGGTACCTGTGTATGTACATACATACATATGTATATTGAATTTGATTCGCATTGAAAAATATTTTTCTAATCTCATTCATACATATGTACATATGTATGCAGTATGTGTGTAACAGTAACAGTAAAATATTTCAAAATATCATAAACCTTTCAAATAACCAATTAATGTAAGCCTTTTTTTTACACGTGGAGACGTACGGGAATTTTAGCATATTTTTAATTTCAAATACTTGTGATTTTTCACTCTCATCACGACTTCATTTTGATCCTATTAAATTGTAATTCATATTTTACTTCAAATTCACTATAAAATCACGACTAGCGTAGATTTGGAAATAAACAGGAAAACAATACGAATAGATAATTTGATATACATATATTCTTTTAAATTATATTCCATTTAGGTATATGTAAATTTTTACACAAATATATATACAAGTAGTCCTCGACTTACAACGATTCGCACTTACGACCGAAAAAAAATCGATGGTTTACGCAAAATTATTTTTTAAACATTACTATTTAATTTTTTGAACAATTAATCATGAGCTGCTTTTACGTCACTGCCATTTGAAGTCAAATGACGCATATTTTCAAGGAATATGCACATTTTGAAGTGAATAAAATTGACAAATTTTCTTAATATTTTGACGTTTTGCATGAAATTTAACTAACGACCGATTCGAATTACGACGGAGGTGCAAGAACGTGTCTCCGTTGTAAGTCGAGGAATACCTGTAATATAATTTTTTCATAACAAATAAATTTATTAAATACTTAATTATTATAATATTATTATGACTCGTCTTGTTTCATAAATCATAAATAATTTGAGGAAATTATTTATGTAATTTGAGGAAAGTATGCGCGTTGGTATGATAATCATTTGTACTCATTGCGAATCAATATTTGTAAAATGTTCGATTTAAATTTTAAATTCGACACATTAAAAGAAAATTATAAGGCTACATATGCACAAGAAAATGCATATGTACGCAGACTCAAACGAGTTCATTGAAACTTGGATTTTTCATTATCATTCCAATAAAATGCACCAAGTTCAAGCTTATTGACTTTTGTTTTTAAAAATTCACAGGTTGCTTGAAATTTACACAAATTCACCATCCATTTAAATATCTCCAATTTATGTACATTCAATTTGCGTTTTTTCAGTGAATTATACATACATATTTTAACATTATTCGATATTTTATATGAACAACTTATTCGCAAGGGGTTGTGATCATCTTGTCTTCTCCAATTATCAAATCCTGCCGTAAAATGTATCAAACGGTAAATATTACATTAATGAGATTTCTTGTCATATTTTTCAAATAGTTTTTCAAAAAAAAATTAACTTATAGCATATATATTTTTTTTTAGAAATTCGAAATCTCAATGAGACCTTCTTCGAAAAAAAAAACATAATTAGCTCGAAAGCCCACCTAATTGTGAGTAAAAATATTCTTACTATGCAATATAGTATGTATATGTATATATTATAAAATATTCAATGAAAAACTGCGATTTCCATTTCAGATTTTTTTGAAGACGAAGATAGCAACACAGCTTTTGACAAAATTGTCGAGGTTTCCAGTGATTTTCACGCTTTCGGAAAATTCTAAGAAAAATCATCAGCACCATCATTACTCCACGACGATCCGTGTCAAAGTGAACCTTTCGGAGTACAAAAACAGTTCTCCGAAAAAAAAAAATACTTGAAATAATTTTACATGAGTGTGTGTCTCCGTGTGTGTACAGACGATTGTCACGTCGAAGACATAAATTTGCCGAATTCAAACATTTGAACACGTCGACGAACAGCTAATTATATTTGTCCATCTGGTGCTGGTTGCCGACGCTTTGTTTTTCGATCGATATTTATTTATTACGAACGAAACACACTAGAATTATATAACTGAGCGTTGCGTAACGCTCTAAATTTAAGCAGAATAGCGCGTTTCGACATAAATCTCCACCTTTTGCGACAAATAAATTCCTAGATGTCGATGAAAGTACTTCAAAATCATTAAAAATAAATAATAAAATCAAGACAAAACATATTGTGCATATCGACGGCATGCAAGGTGGTTAATATTCTTCTCCATATGAACGAAACCACAGATGAGCCAGTGCGTAGCGTGTCAAATAAATTATGCGCATATGCTCGCTCGCATACAAATAGTACACATACATACTCGTCTTTAATATTTGTGTTGAAATAATATTGGAAAAACTTTGTGACACCTTTGTTTTCCAGTGGCGTGGACGACATTGACACATAGCCGTGCAAACACAAATTATAATAAGAAATTATATGAAAACGCAAAGAAAAAAGTGTGTGCATCAAAATCAACGTTTACCACAGTCTATACAGGTGTGGTTGAAACGTTTCGTACTACGCACAAACGTCGACGAACACCTGTATTAATTTGTCTAGATAAATTAATGTTTTCTGGCAATGAAATGACAATTTCTTGATTTTATTGCTCATTGTCTCACTTTAACGATATGGACATGTTTCTTAAATACCCGACGGTTGTAAATATTAGCAATCAGATGACTTATTAAAATAACAAAAACTCAATGTATTTAGTACCACTTACATGCATATTTAAAGATTAATTAAAAAAAGCCCAAATAAATTCATTTCTGCAAGACAATGTTTCAAATGTAATTGATAAATATGAAATAATTTGGTATTTTAAAATAATAGATATGTACATATATTCGATTACTACTGCGTACTTTACTATCATGTATTTTATATGAGAAAAACATGACGATTCCCATAATAATTCAACACAATAAATGTTTTTCATTTAATAATTATTATTAAAAAAATAAAATACAATTTTATTCATAATGGATACTTACTATGTGAAGAGAAATACATTTTTTATTCAAATAAAATTTTATTCATTCCATCGTAGTTTAAGACTTATTTATCGATTCCTATTTAAATAGGAACTTTTTCTTGTCACATATGAAAATCTACAGTATTTTAAACGGCACTCAAATTTATATTACTAATTAAAAAAAATTCTGATTGTTTTAAGATTATTTTTTTCAACTTTTACCTGACCGAGATATTCCGGACAATCCAATTTAGTACCTACATACATATTACAAACATACATTTATATAAAAGGGGATTGGTGAAAAAAAAATTATAACGGAATAAAATGATTGGAAATCGAATTATAGTATTCTACCAATCCTTTATGACACATTCAAAATTATATTTTATACTTTTGACCAATTTCTAATAATAATTATTAATAAACTCATCCATGAATGCATTTAAAACGTATTCATATACTCAAAAATCGATACACAGACGAGACAATAGTCATTTCGGACTAGGATAAAAAAAATAAAATAAAGACGACAACATGTAAAATCCAACCATATTCGAGATACACGTAAGCTCGAGCATAAAATATGCAATTTATTTCGAATGTATCTAACGCGTTCCGGGCCAATAAAAGTCCCATTTTACAGTGGCGTCCACGGGGGGCACGAGCGAACGAGCCGGGGGTCACATGTACGTGTACACCGCGACGGGATAACGACAATCTTGTATTTTTAAGTGCCCCGTAAAAAGGCAGAAATGGACGCTTAAAGAAAGATTGGTTCGCACGCTTTAAAAATCCAAAAGGGGGACGAACGAGAACTAGATACCTAGTACCCAACGTGTACCACAAATACGACCGGGGTGTATACGAGCGCGAGCGCCTCGTATAAGAATCGAAACAACTTTGAATCAAATTTCGAAAAAGTCGTTGAAATGGCTGCAAATCTCAAAGGTCTTTTCAACTTTTTTTTGTGAAAAAAAAATCTGATGGAATCAAAAATCCTTATAATAAACGAAGACTCATATACGAACTACTTCAATATAGGAATGTAAATTGATGGTAATACATAAAGCACAATATTTTAACAATTTTTGCTTTTATTTTTTTTTTAATATTATATACATATATAGTGACGCCCTGGAGTATATCAGTAATGGCTATATGGCCTAATTGTAGTAAATAAATAATAAATTATTTGTAAAAAATGGTTTTCGAAAAAAATCTAAATGATTTTTTAATTTTTCCTTTGAGATAGTTCTATAAATTTTTCTAATTTTTCTTAACAACATAAAAGGAATCGAGCAAATATATTTTTTTAATAATAAAAGGGGCATTTTATGACTCATCATTATTAAACAATGTAATAAGAACAAAACTTATAAGAATCCAATAAGAAACATCTTATAAGAATCCAATTGGAAAATATGTATACTTTAAGGGGGTATTCTAGCCTAGAGGCATGAATTTTAGGTATTTTTTCAGGTGCAATAAAAAAAACAAAAAATATTTAAACCATTATTTACCCAATATTTAGTAATGTTTGAAGAATACATAGAAAAAAAATTCAAAATTCAAAAAGTTACAGGCTGATGAATTAGGGGTCTCAAAAAAGTAGTGCGCTCTGGTTGACACGATTCCAACCCTCCTAGTAATCCAAATTCAAAAAATGCAAAGGAGGTATGTAAAAAAACAAATTAATTCTTAATTCAAACAAATGCTGCTATCACCCGAACTACGGAAAAGTCAAACAAATTTTTTTTCGCAAATATAGGCTGTCTGATATAGTCTTTTTTTACCAGTTTTTTGACTTTTCCGAATTTTTTAAAAATAGTAAAAATTGAAATTTTATCATAGTTCTAGTTCGTGCGATAGAAGAATGTATAGAAAAGGTTCACACCAATTTTACTAAACCAAGTAGATTGGTTTAGTAGAACTTGAGATATCATGTCAACCGTTTCGAAAAAAGTAGTTTCGAGAAAAACGCGTTTAAAGTTTCGGGTAAAGTTACGCGCCGGTTAGATGCTACGTCTCTAAAGCAGCTGTATCTCCGAAAATAATTTGAATTTTGAAAAATCCTTTTAAGGACATATTCTTAAAGGTTAAAGCTTTGAAAATATGAAAGAAAAAAATCGATTTTTTCAAATTTCTAGACTAGAATACCCCCTTAATGAGAGCCGTGCAAATTTATTCTTAAACGAGATATAGCACAGGCATATCATTTGAAAATCATTTTACGTTTATTTATATGTATGTACAATAAAACACTTCAACCATACACACCTTTTTAATATTTTTAATGAGAAAAATCATCCTTAACATTTAGAACGAACATACATATATACAAACATATGTATGTATGTACATATGTAATAAAACAATTTTCTCAAAATTTAATTTACTGGAACAGCTTAATGGGAAAAAATATATACATATCATAAAAAGTTTGTATAATGATGGAATAATGGAAGGAAATAATTAGTTCAACCTTCATCGAAAACATATGTATTTGTATTCAAGTATAATGTGAAGATTTATTTTGGGATGAAATAAGAATAATATAGCTGTATTATTATATCAAGATTTGCAACAGTAAAATAGGCATTTTTCTTCTGTCGAAATAAATCTATATAAATATTATTTATTTAAGTTTTTGGACCATTGTTTCATTACAAGAGTACCTAATGCGCCACAATGATAATTAATATACAGAAAGCTAAGAAAAATAAATGTATATACAGAAAAAAATACATTTCTACATAATTATAAACAAACAATAGAATTATAATAATAGCAACAATATATAAGAACAAACGAGAAGGTGGATATAGTGGATAGAGTAAAGAGATTGAAATGGCATTGGTCGGGCCAGGTGGCTAGAAGAATGGACGAATGGTGGACAAAAGAAGTGCTAGAATAGTACCCAAGAGAATACCAAAGGGTAAAAGGAAGACCGCTGGGAACATGGGTAGACGAAATTAGGAAAATGTGTGGGGTGAGATGGATAAGAGTTGCGCAAAACAGAGACGAGTGGAAGCGTGTTGGAGAGGCCTTTATCCAGCAGTGGATAGTGAATGGCTGTATATGATGATGTAAGAGCCAATACAAATAAATGGAAGAGAGAAGATCAAAATTCCACTCACACATCACATACGATGAGCGCAGGCTACCAGACAAATAGGCTAAAATAATCTCCGATAACCTACGCTCATTGAGGTGGAAATTTTTTAATTTATCACAATTATTGACATAGTTTGTTTTACATTTAAAACCACCCCAAAATAGAATATTTGTAATGCGCCTTCATGAGATAAAATACAGTATAGTGTATAATAGCTTCATACAAATGTACGTATGTATGTAAATAAGTATGAACACATAATGTACGTAAAAAAACCTAACATTTGAGAATCGGCGGTTACGCACTACCTCTGGACAATAAAATTACCACGGGCGTGTAAAATACAGTTTTATGGTAAGACGTGGTTTGACAATGTTCAGTTTTCGCAGGTTACGGCCCTTGTTTTGCGAGCCGGTGATTTTCCTTGGCGTGTGATGGCGCGTTACGTTACGAGCGTTAACGTTACGGCCTTTTCTATGTGACTTTCCCCCCCCCCCCCTTCGTTTTACCACCCCCTTGCACGCCAAGAGTATAGCATCAAGAGACATTAAAATATCCTTTACTTTAAAAACGACCAATAAAAAAAATAAAACTCCACACATTCACCCACATACATACAAACATGCTGTACAATACATTATCAATGTCGCGAATGTTCATACATATTAAAAAAAAAATCATCCCAGTTTCATTCAACCAGTAGTAGTCGATCGACGGGCGATTGATTGATTAATAAGCGGGGCCGATTGACCCAATATTTCAGTGACCGTGAAAATCCGGGCCCCGCTTCGCTGTAAAGGTGTAAAATTTAATTTACCAACCCTCCCCGGTTAGCGTTACGTGAAATGTGGAGCGCGGAGATGACAGCGCGAGGGCCCAAGCCGCGGGGGGAGGGGACCGGGTGTCGGATAATGTGAGCAATCGCCGTGTTGCCCTACAAATGATGGTCACCCTCACGCGTGTCGAACCCCATCATCGCTCGATGGCCTCAAGAGGGGAGCTTTCACCGAGAACGAGAAAAAGGATGGGGGTTTTTCCGTAAAATTTGTAACTCTCAACATTAAATCAATTCTAGAATCGCCACTATTTAGTATATTCATCAAATCATAGTATTAATAAAGTTTTTTGATTTACTTTTTATTGATGAATAATGAAAATAAATATTAAATTGAAAATTTTCAAAATAACATACATACATATGTACATGCATTCATACAACAACATATGTGCATACATTGAAAAAAATATTTCCCTGCTGATTATAAAATTTGAAAATTACAAGGTTTATCTTCCTTTTGGACAAACCTCTTAAAACTCTTCCGATCGCTTTGAAATTTTGCCATTTTTTTGGAATAAAAAACGTTCATTTTATCGTAGAGGTTTTGAAAAAACAATGAAAATCATTTCAGAATAATTTGAATTTAATAAAAGGATAAAGGGTATAAAATCATTTACGACATTGCATTATTTTAAACCAAATTTGAGGGCCATGAATTTATGATACCGCAAAAACCCGTTGAAAAACCTTACATTTGTATGTATAACATGTCATGTAATACAATCAAGAAAAAAAGCAGTTCGAGAAACAGTTGTCAAAAGTCGTTTTGAAAACTCTTTTCTAAAACGCAAAAATATATATGTATGCATGTATGTGCATACTATGTCATCTACTCTATAATTTAAGTATGCGCTTTTTCTTCGTAAACGTATTTCATCATTGAAAAAAAATATAATCATGAAAACTTTGAGAATCGCTGCTAGAAAATATTTTGTAATTATGTATAATTATTACAGTGTTAAGAAAATTGAGAATAGGGTGAGAATTTATCCAATTGATAAAACTGAAATATGTATAACATCTAAAAGAGAAAAAAGTGTGTCCATTTAAAAACAAACTAAAAGCACTGCGCGAAAGATTCAATCGATCATTTTTCTTTTATATTATTTTGGAGAATATGTAGGTACATATGATTTGTCATCTTACAATTATTTTTTGTGAAAAGGTGCTACACATGTATTTATAAAAGTATGTTTAATATAAAATTCCATCAAATATAATATAGCGAAAAAAATGAATAGTATGATTCGTGTTGTTACGAATAATTGGTAAAACTGAAACGAAAAATAAAGCGGTATAAAGCATATGTATGTAGGTAGAATATTTGTCAGTGCATCGGGAATTCCTATAACGGGGACGGTCGCGGTCGTTCCTTGCAAAACGCCGAGTTTACATAAGCTTGGCGTCCACTTCACCAGCAAGCTGTCGCCAAGTTGGCTGTCGTCGAGTTAGCTTTTGCCGAGCTGTCGCTGGGCCGAAATAACGCAGTGCCCATCCATCACGGTGCCCAATCGTCGCGTAGTCGAGAAAAACCTATCGCCGAATCGGCCTCGTCGCCGAATCGTCACGTACCGTACAACAATTGCATGAGCAATACAAGCTTGATGTACACAATTGAAAACGATTTTGGTGATATGGATCATATTTTAATATAACGTATTTCTGGCATAAAACCGATTTTGGATTTTTTGGCACTTTTTCATTTCCGGTATTCATATAATTATCATCATCATTTACAGCCATTGATGAAGGCCATTCTCCAACACGCTTCCACTCGTCTCTGTTTTGTTCAACTTTCATCTATCTCACCCCACAAATTTTCATAATTTCGTCTACCCATCTTCCTTGCGGCCTTCTTTTCCCCCTTTTACATTATTTTCGGTACCATTCTAGCACTTACTTTGTTCACCTTTCGTTCATTCCTCTAGCTACGTGTCCCGCTCATTGCCATTTCAATCATTTCACTGGCTCCACCATATACATACATTACCTTTGACATATTTTTCACCCACGTATTCAGATTCCTATCTCTCCTAGTTATGGTGCATTGGACTTTGTGTGTAGCACCTTTGCGTTGAATGCCTAAGTTTCACATCCATACATCATCGCTAAAGACCGGATAACCAAGGTGCCGTTAATTGTTCAAATGTTGTAAATCCATTGTTAAAGGTTTGCCGAACCTTTTTTAAAAATCATTTACAACAATTGAACAATGAGCGGCACCTTGGCTATCCGTACTCTAATCAACACATTGATCGAAGAATACATACATATATACATAGATAGATATATCTCAGGCAACTACCCTCAATTCAAAAGGACTGCAGTAGAAACGAAAAAAATATTAATATTAATGAAGAGATGAAATTTCAATGGCATCGGAATGAGGGGATGTTCATTTTGAGACAAAAATCCGTCCCACTTCGACATAAGTCAAAAGAGAAAAGTTTCCGCGATAGGGTGAGGATCTGCTCCTTTGAATGGCGCGCTTTACACGGCAATTCCGAGTTTTTACGGAGGCTCAACTTCGTTAAGTCTTTGTTAAATAAACACAGACTTAAGTATTTATTATCATTAAGGAGACGGACCTCAAAATGGGGGACGCTTTGACCGCAGGCTCTTACCGAAGTCGTTCAAAAATCGACGACAACTCTTGGACGGAAAGCGTCAGCGATATCGAAAAATAAACTTTTAATTAGCGAGACAAAGTTAAATATCTCGCGGCGAAGCGGAGTGATTTTCAAAACTCCAAGAAGAGGAGACAGACGCGTTTGAGAAGCTTTCATTATTTTTCACTGTCTGTTCGTGCATACAAATGGGCATAATTCGACCTGCAACACTCACCCCAAAAGCGAAGAACTTTCGAAGGGGTGTTAAATGTTCCGTGCACGCACAATTTTCGACAAGAGTAAAACCTATAGTGGACACGGGGGTATGTAGGCGCAGATTCATAGGAATTCCGCAAGGAACATTCAATAGCACACTCGACCAAAATATTTTTTTTGTAATCATATTTGTAGTTCAATTTAGACGCTACGTTGTAACCAAATTGTGAAAACAATTGTTCATATTATATTGTCACATTTGAGCAAGTTTGCCCGTTTCACACAATGGCTTGTTTACACGTTGCACGACGAACAAGCGGGACTGGTTCGTTCGTTAGTTCGCTATAATAAATCATCGCGCTTTTCGTTTGCGAATATACATACATACACACGTACCAACATATATGTACATATATAAGCATGTAAAAAGTGTCTCGTTGGCACATCTGCAAATTTTATTTGCAGATATTTTAATTATTTACCGATGAACATTCTCGTAAGGCAAGTGTCGATGTGAAGAAATATGTATCTTTCGGTGTGTTTTAAAAGCAAGCTTGTTTGTCGAGTTTCAGTTGGACGAGCTGTGTACTTCTTTGGATTTTATCATTTTATTTTGAATTATTTTATTTTGCATACACAGTAAGCGTGTTTGTGTTTGTTTTGAAAAAAAATTGAAGTGTAGTAATATATTTATGATCAAATAGAACTACATATGTACGATTAAAATTATATGTAGCCAGCAGAATGACTCGGTGGTTGCGTTTATGTTTAGCACTGAGAGGTTATCGGGTTCGATCCCGTGCTAATATTTAATGCTGCTGGTCAGACTTGGATATTTGTGACTCCAAGTCGATCGTTTCCTATCAAAGTTTGTTAATTTATCTGATTTCATTGTTGAAACGGTTCCCTCCATCAAATTATCAAAAACCATCCTACAAATATCTGAATATGTCACAAATATCTGAATTTGATTTAAGTACAATATGTAAATATTTATGTACAAGTCTAAATCCATAGATGTCTCTATGGATTAATTAATTAATTGTTAATTTCATGTTCTTCAGCCTCGCGAAATAAAGCGATTAATGTAATAAAAAACATTGCAATTTTTGTAATTAATTTTCTAGGAGGGCACATTGGGGTTTACCTGTTAGACCTTCCTGGTATATACATATATATAAAAAAATAAATAAAAAAAATATAAAATGATATAAAAAAGCATTAACAAAAATGAATATAATTTATTGAAATATACACAGTAAAAATATATGCATAGTTCACTGTGAATAGAAGTGCATGAAAAAGCTCCAATGTACATATATGTACATATATTTTTACTTACACTATGAAATTGTATAAATTATTTGCAAAATATACTATTCAAAAACAATATGAAACATTTATAGTTAATTTCAGAATAAAATCATAATCCGTTGTTTATCTTATTCAATAATTTTATTGCTTCCATATATTTACTACTTACATACATACATACATATGTATATATGACTCAACTTCATTCGATTTTTGGTTTTATATGCTATATTTTTTAATTAACATACATACATATGTACATATGTATATTCAGCATTGGTCCCTATGGCTTAATTTTAAATAAAATAATTTGGATATGACCAACTCTTGTATGTATTTGAGGAATATAAGAAGTATCAAAAACAAAATTCGATAATGACGCACACATACCCACATATGTACATATGTACTTGCCATAATAATGTTCCCCATACACGTTTGAGAGCTAATTATTTTACGGAGGAAAAACACATTTTGAATTTTCAGAAAGACAAAAGATGTACTTCCGGTTGACATATCTTCACTAATTATTAATTATTAATTATACTAATTATTTTAAGAGTGAAATTAATAATTCTGTTGAGAAAAAGATATTTAAAAAAATACCGTTCTATAAAATTTTTCATGCTCATTATATATGTACATATATGTATATATAAAAGTTTCAGGTTAATTTGTTTAGCGGCCTAGGAGATAATTGAATACACTTCCGGCTTTAATAAAATTTTAATAAAAGACACTACCACGCACATATTAAAAAAAAACATGGCAACGTGATTAGAAATCGGAATCTCGAGGGTAATTTTTTTCATGATTACAAAACTTCGTCTATTGATATTAAGTTCATAGATAATTTGGGCCTATCGGCTTGCCGCCTCCCCCAAGTATATTAAATAAATAAATAATGTACATATAAGAACCTCGTTTATGTATTTAAAAGAAAACCGAAAATCTTTTGTAAACCAACTCGCCATCTAATGATGCTTAGTGTTTATCTATGATATGTATACGGTAAAAATGTATGCTTGTATGCTGACCTTCTGTAAGTCAATCTAATTATGGATATGGAAATTATGTACTCAATTTTACTACGGCCATGAAGGGCATGCCTGGCCGTCAATGACGGTATTGATATTTTCCCGTTGACTGATAATTCAAAACGCCAAATTCTAAATTTAGCTCAATTGAGGCTTTCACGCACCAGATTGAACTAGGTATTTATAATTAAAAAAAAAAACCTTTGACAACACATGATGTATAAAAAATCATACACATACGCTCAAAAGTACATATTATATGTAAAACAACGAAGAAAAGTTTGTAAGTAAACTTGCAATTAAAGCCCGGACCCTGAGGGGGCCGTTTATTGTTCAAATGTTGTAAATGCATTGTTAAAGGTTTGCCGAACCTTTTTTACAAAGCATTTACAACAATTGAACAATAAACGGCACGCTTCCGGTCCTACCTCTACTTGCAATTATCATTGAATATATGTACGTATGAAATTACCTACTAGATAAATGTTATAAAATGTTAAATAAAATTTTATATTAAACGATATTTTTTTATTATTTGTACCGTATTAATTCATTCCTTTTCTAAGATCAACATATGATTCCAGCCAAAGAAAAATCTAAGCACGCTTTAGAAATACCAAACCAAACAAAGGGAAAACGACGAGGGGTGAATCAAAAGGAATATTGAATCGAGTCCCTTTCGGTAGTGTTGCACAATCGAAATCATTGTTGCTGACTGCATAACGGTCTCGAAGTGACAGCTGTCAAAAGTTTCTCAGTTCCCTCGCAAAATTTTGAGTAATTTAAAAAAAAAAATAGAAACACTTGAATCATCATATTCCCGTTGTCGGTGTAAATATGTCCATCTCTATATGTTAAAATATCAATACATAAAAAACAGCTGAAAAAATTTATTTCAGTTATTACAATATTTTCCCATTTTTGCTTGAGCAAGTACCAAAGAATGAAAATATGTTGTAGTCAAGTGGAGACAACGAACGAATTTATGCACGAGAATGTGTGTTAATAATTGCTAATAGTATTTATCTATATAACTCTTCTCGAATATGCTATCAATTTTTCGATTACACATTATTCGATACACCTGTGCTTATAATTGCACTGTAACTACAAATAAATATATTTCAGAAGGAATACAATTTCAGTCAAATAAATTTCGAGAGGTTAAACATTTAAACAATTAAAAAAATATACATATAAGCGTGACACGTTTTATGTATGAGCTCAAATTTCAAATGAATTATTCGTTAAAAAAATGATAAATAAGATACGGTTGCTACGATAGCAAATAACACATACATACATATGATTAAATAATATGAAATTAAAAAAAATACCACTCACCCGTATTCGAAATAATCCACTGAGCAGTCGAATTGCACATATACATTAATTTTTCAGTAAAAATAAATAACAAATTCAATTTACTCCGTCAAAATTTGACACTTCAATACAACACTATAGATTTTTAACGATTTTTTTTTCAATTAAATCAACGATTAAAATTTTGCACAACAATTATAAAACATTATTTTAATACGATAACGACACACTTTTAAACGATTTATATAGATTTTTGCAAACTTTAAAACGATCAAACACGCATAAAAAAAATAGCACGAATTTGAAAGCACGGTGAGCACCAAACTGCACAAGCAGTGGAAAAACAATGGAATATAAATTTAAAAAATATAACTTAATTTAAATAAATTGAATATTTATCACATTTAATTATTACACTTGTTGTAAATTCAACTCAGCGGTGTCCGTTTTTTGGGGAAGATTCAAATTTGAACCGTTGGAAGTGTGAGAGGACCGGTTTTGCCGCCAACAACTGTATGGCACCGTCTTAGAAAAGAAAAGACGTTAAGAGTCCTTATTCAATGCTCCTTTTCGTTATCAAATCCCCCCCTCCAACCCTAAGGTGAAAAAAAGTACTAATATTCCCCCCCATCCTTTGAGACAGCGGTCGAGAACCAGCGAACCGTGAACGACGTTTCCTGCACAATTAATATTATATAAGAACGATTTAGAGATACATACATAGGTATTAAGACTTAAAAAATAATATATCATGAAATTTTATTCAGTATACATTAAAAAAATTATCGAATCATAATAAGGAAATGCTATTGAAGTCACAATAAAAAATATGTTTTTCAAAAGTTCATAGCTTAATTAAGGATTCAAATTTTAACACATTTAATTGGATTCAACGCGTTTTAAATTAGTGTTAGTTTATAATCATGACAAATCGAGTAATTTTGTACACTAGGTACCGCTGAGCCAGCTGTATGGCTCAGTGGTAGCGTGCATGTTTAGCACCAAGTGATTATTGGGTTTGATCCTGCTATACTGTTGGTTAGACTTGGATATTTGGGACTCCAAGTCGATCGTTTCTTGTAAGAGTTTGCCAATTTTATCTGATCATTGTTGAAACGGTTCCTCAAAAATGGCAAAAAAATCATCCTACCTGCTGTCACAAATCTTCTGTATGTACAATTTGTAAAAAATATGTATAAATGTAAAATTATGTAAAATCTAAATCCATAGATGTCTCAATGGGTTAATTAATTAATTGTTAATTTCGTGTTCTTCAGCTTCTCAAAATACAGTGATTTATGTAATAAAAATGCTGCATTGTTTGTAATTAATTGCCTAGGAAGGTGCATTGGGGTCTTCTCAAGACTTTTATGTAAAATAAAATAAAATATTATTTATATTAAACTTGTATAAAGACGTTTTGACTTCGATTGGAATGCTTAGCATTTGATATTTTATTCCTCTTCAACTATTTTACTATTCATTCTAGGATTATCAGGATTGCTCCTGATAATAACAGGAATTTATATAAACGGTTTAAAAATAAAGTAAAAGGAGAATGTTTTTAAATGGGACTGAAGAAGTAAGCTCAATAATTATTTATATTTAGGATGAAGTGCATTTGGACGAATGAACGCCATTTTTAAATCAAAAACAAAAATATCTTGGATTTTGTATAATTTAATATCGTGTTTTTCCAGTGATGAATGAATGTCAAACTTGGATATTAAATGCCAAGGTGCTACATCAAGTCCAACGCACTCAAAGAACTATGGAACGCTGTATGCTCGGCATAAAGAGGAGAAGTAGGAAATGTAATACGTGGGTGAGAAGTGTGACAAGAGTAGTGAATATGGTTGAAAGAGTGAAAAGATTGAAATGACAATTTGCGGGATACGTAGCTAGAAGAATGGGCGAAAGGTGGACAAAAAAGTGGTAGAATGGTACCCAAGATAATGTAAAAGAGTAAAAAGAAGACCGCAAGGAAGATGGGTAGAGAGGCCTTCATCCAGCAGTGGATGGTGAATGGCTGTAAATGTTGATTATGATGATGATAAAAGAAGTAAGCAATATGGTTATAATTTGAATCGATTTCAAACGCAATAAATTATAAATGATGATCAAAATCAGTATATTTCGCAACAGATTTAAACTTTTTACTTCATACATACATATATGTACATAAGCATTGATACATTTTATATAGTAATATATAAAAAAAAAAATTTTCATTAAAACTTCTTTAATTCAATTTTTTTATGGACAGAATAATATATTTACATTTTAAGGACTGCCATTAAATATTGAGGTACTGGCAGGATTAATAATGAATATATTCGAGTGAATAGATCAAAAGTTGTTCTTCGGAAAATAAAAACAAAAACAAAAATTTTTCATACATATTTATGTACGTGTGTGTTAAATATTAAACGTGTGTAATTGTTTATGATCGCTGCTCGAACGTCCCTTTAACGAGTATGTGTGATGGGACATTGAGCTCTATGGCGATATGCGATTATGGCGCATTTCCCGTGTGCATATGTTTTACTTTGCGTTCAATGAACGGATACCCCATACTACGTTGGTGCTAATTCCCCCTTACCTAAGGGTCAAATTGGCGTGTTTGGTTATTAGTAACAGGACGTTTTGGATGTATAGTGTACGTACTTCCTTTCTTAGACGTATTGTGCATGGGTGAAATAAGGAGTACAATACCGTTTAAAAAGTACAGGGACGACTCGAAAAAGCTTTTTTCCTTTGAAAAATAATTAAGGCGAGTAAATATAAATTTAGCCGCATAAGTCTCATATATGAAGATATGTAATTTGAATTAGTATAAAATAACTTTAAAGTCATTCTCTGCTGATTTTGATGTATAGGTTTTTTTTACACACCTACTTTGTATGTGTACTCATTATTTAATGACTTATAATATACTAGCTTTATTACCCGGCTTTACCCAGGGTGTATAAAAAAAATAAAAAAAAATTTAAAAAAATTAAAAAATAAAATCAAAAAAAAAAAAATTAAAAAAATATATTTATTTATTTTATTAGCGGCGCCCCCTTCGGCGGGGCCCCATCTGGCTGCGCCCCCTGCGCAAAAAAAATAAATCGAACGTGTTGTTCCCACCCAACCTACGACGGACCCAACCAACGACCACCCAACCACGCACTGGCACATACGTACATACGCCAAAAATTAGTGTTTTATATGTAAGATTACAAATTTTTTATACATAAATGCATCGTGGATATGTTTATTTTAAAAGAGCTGAATTGTTTGATTTTACTCAGATATTTTAGTCTCCAGTGTACGCTAGAGCCAAATTCGGTGATTTGAAATAGAAAACTTTAGATTTTCATTGAAAAAACAAACATTTATCATTATATATTATAGCACTAAATAAAAATTTTATATTTAGAAATTCATGTAAATTCATCAAGTACATTGTAAAAATAAAAGTTATTATTCATAAATGGGTTTTTGAGCTGTTTCTTCTATGAACCGTTATTTGGATATTAAAATAAAATATACAATATAAATAAATTGTGTAAATTAGATAATGGTCACTGCGTATATAACTTTTAGAAAATATGTACGTACATACATATATGTATATATGTACATAAGTATGTATTTTTGGCGCCCAGTGTAGTCATTGAGTTTGCCGATCCCCTTCTAACGTTCTTTCCTAAAATGATGATTTTAAATTAAGAATGGTGGTGGATTAAGGAAATTTTTTAAACTTAATTTTTCTTAACCATAAACTATAAGATTGCACTCATGTGATTTTAAAAACATTATATTTCTTGAAAAATACTATATTTTTAAAATTTTGTCATTTATAATTATATTTTTTTATAAATATCGTAGAATTAAGCTGTAGGTATTTTTTATTTGCTTATTTTATTTATTTTTATTTGGTCAACATGTCATAAAACACAAAAGGAAGAAAATATGATGAATGGAATATAACATATATACATATGTATACATATATAACTTGTATTGATTCGTTTATTATCTTCAAAATTTTCCATTCATTTTAAAAAATGCTGCCCCCAAAAAAATGTCACCCCATCTTTGCTGCGCTTATATAAGCTTAAGACGCATTTTATTATACATAGCGAAGAGCAAAGCATTAAAAATATATATGTATATAATATTTATAAACTCGTGTTTATGTTTTGGTAATATACCTATACATTAATGTCCACTTTTTATATATATTTTTTAAATCAAATTGTACGCCAATGCATATCGATGGTACCTATGTATACGGTTGTATACCAATAACGGTCACCGGTTGGGGACTTATCATAACCTCTAGGGACCGGTGCTTAAGAAAGTCTCGCACAGGGGAGGATTTCGTATTATTGCGTCCCTTTAACACCCTACATGTGTGTACTGTGCTTGTTTGCCCGAAAATTACGTCGTATACTTTGGTCATACTATGCAATATATTTCTTGTAAAAGCTAATGCGGGGAATCAGTGATATGTACCATGTACGATTGTACTATAGAATACATATGTATAATATTCTGAAATGAATTTATTATTAAAAATAATGATTTATTTTTTTAATAGTACATATGTAATATGTACATATACTGATGACGGATAATATACATTTGTAGATATATGTATGTACATATCATGTATCATATTTAAACCACTACGCATTACTACGTATGCATACCGGGAAGCATATTTAAACATGCATAGTGTAATAGAGGTAAAATTCGATACTAAATTGGCGAAGTACTCAAAAATTATTAAACCGATTCAATGAATTGAATGATGGGATTTCACATTACAGAGTTGATTTGTCAAGTGGTGAAAGGAAATTCATACACAAATGTAGGTACTTATATAATTTGAGTATAGAATCTTATTTTAATAAAGGGTTGCAATTAACTGACTGGGTTGTGAAAGAATTTAGTTAATATGTATAAAGAGGATAATGAGGTGACCTGGAAGTACTATCCTCGAGAGAGATATATGAGATTTTGTATGTAATCGTTATTGAAAGAATATTGGACTCCGATCTACATAAGAAGGATATGTAAATCGTGGATGTAATCTTTAAAGTTCAAGGAATGGTCATATTTAGCCAGCAGTATGGCTCGGTGGTTGCGTTTATATTTAGCACCGAGAGGTTACTGGGATTGATTCCGTGCTAATCTTTAATACTGCTGGTCAGACTTGGATATTTGTGACTCCGAGTCAATCGTTTCATATCAGAGTTTGCCAATTTATCTGATTTCATTGTTGAAACGGTTCCTCCATCAAATTGTCAAAAATCAAACTACCTGCTATGTCACACATATCTGAATTTGATTTATGTACAATATGTAAAAATGTATGTACAATACGTAAAAATTTATGTTCAAGTCTAAATCCATTGATGTTTCTATGGGTTAATTAATTTATTAATTATTTAATTGTTAATTTCGTGTTTTTTAGTTTTTTTAGTAAATGATTTATGTAAAAAAAACTGCAATGTTTATAATTAATTGTCTAGGAAGGCGCATTAGGCCTTCCTAATATACATATATCTATGTAAAAACAAAAAATATATTAAAATAACTTGGCTTGTAGTCACCCTAAAAAATACCGGTAAGTTACTTCGAGCATTGAATATTCTCAAAAGGGGAAAAAATAACACACTTCCCCGTTCCTTATGAAATGCTATGTAAGAAGAATTGGGGGGGGGGGGGGACACTATTATTAATAATGCCAACAACTGGCTGCACATATACATATGTACATAAATACATACATATACATATGTACATATGTATGCATAGTCGAGATTTTTGTGAAGTTTTAGTAAATGAGTCTACATATAATACATTGTATGTAGACTCTAGACCTAATAAAAATTAATTATGTTATATGTCATACAACATAATTATTTTTAAAATATTCCTTTAATTTTAATACAAACTAGTTACACTTTATGCTAACATTAGAATGGTCTTCATTTCACTAAATTTTTGTTTAAAAATTATTTTACAAGTCGTAAAACTTGGGCATCAAAGAAATACTAATACACGAAATGAACCATTCATGCATTGTTTTATTCTAAAAATTGTAGTACATAAGTTTTTCTTGATTAATTATTATATATGAAATTCTAGATATTTCGTCAACAAAGTAACCACTATTGATACTAGATCAGTATATCACCTGGACGCGTGCCACAAAAATGACCGTTGGTATACGTCACAGACTGTTGCACAAAAGGAAGTCTTTTGGGTCAGCTGCCAACGTGACCATATACCATGTAAGAAAATGAACTTCCACAGCGTACACAAACCATCAGACCGATTGTGCTAGGAAGCAATTAAACAGTGCGTCAATGTATAAGCCAATGGGTTCCTGGATGCGCGAGGATCATTTATTACGTTTTAAAGTTTCTTAGAGAAGAATAGACGCAGAAGATACGGACACGTTCCTAAAAAAAATGGTATCCTCATATTGTCGTCGTTGTTGTATCATTCTTTATCTTCGACAGCAGATGTTTTAAAAGCGAAAAGTTGGGGTGACATCTTTGCTTTGTTACACAGGTAAGCGTATGATGGGACATGGACATACTTACCTGTTGGTTGGTATATTTACGAGTATGTGTGTGTGACTATGTATCTATGTAAATCAATTTGAGGTACATAATATATTTAAAGCATAATACAAAAAATGATTTGTTTAATTTCAAATATACCTTTTGTATCTACATACATATTTATGTACATATCTCCATCGAAGCATGCTTCGAATCTTCCTTTTCGAAGTTCATTCATATTGTATACATACATAATATATGTATATATGTACATAAATAAGTTAACATATGTATGTATATCGTTTAGATAATATTTGATGATTATATGTATCAATTAATGACATATGTTTTTCCCCTAGCTTCGAGGCAATGCTGCTGATTGACTGTAAGTTATTATACCAAATAATGATTTTTTGGTTTGTTATCGTTTATGAGATGCGAAATTTTTACAGTTTTTTGGCTTTTAGTTTTTAATTAAAATTCTAGTATTGCTGTGCCAAAAGTGAGTATTGGAATCAATAGTTAGATATGTTTTCTATTGATTGTGATTTTCCATTGCTTTAAAATATTTTTAATTACTTATCTAGCGAATTTTAAACGTTAGAAACATACTTTTTTTTTTACACATTTGTTACCGTATGTTCCCTCACTATACGACAGCAATAAATTCAATATATGAGCCGTTAGATTTGAAAGTGGCAGAAGTCCAATTTTCACCTCCAAAAACAGTATTTCTGTTAGACTTAATTCATAAATCGTTATCATTTCTTATGTATAAATATTTAATATGACTAGAATCTCGGAAAAGCAGTATAAACGTATTATAGGCCAGCAGTATTTTTAAATGTTATATTTAATGTTTTGCGTGATATTTATCGATATGAGAAAAGTGGACTTGAGCCACTTTCAATCATAACGGTTCATATTTTGTATACATATATTTTGTTAACTAATTATTATCTTATAAATAGGTACAAATATTTTATGAAAAGTCTTGGATTAAATTTTATTTGTTATAATTATAGCTTGAATTGAAATATGTATTTTTTTACATTAAACTGTTTCGATGTGTGATTGTTTGCGTTGTTTTCATGTGATCATTATGATTCGGAATAATTTCGACTCGTAACTAAAATTTGATTATTTCAACCATAACAATAATTACACCATGGAAGTACGTAATTACGAAGACCGGTACTGTCTAGGGTCGTATGTCGCGTGCCAGGCACGTTTCGTCTTAAGACGCTCACCCCAAAGGAAATGAGCGTAACGCAAGCTTCCGGTTGTACATAAGAGTATAAAGCACGTGCCATTGTTACACATAAAACGCGTAGGGTAGTTCTTTATCTGATTCGCTGTACCGTGAAAGATATGCGGTGGTCGCAGAAGGTGTACATACTTGGCGACCATGTGCCACTGAGTCCTATAGCTTGAGACAGTAATTATGCAAACTGGTGTGTTATATGAAAAAAAATGAAGCCTAAATCCAGTTTTATAGTATTGATAGCAAGTACATACTATGTGCAAATTGGCACATTTGAAATTATCGATGGTGAAATCCTATTTCAAATTATAAATGTGTACATCTTTAATAAAAGTTTAACAGAAATGTATTGCCGTTCAAATTCGTTAACACCATGTGCTATTGTGAATTTTTATAAAGAGGAATATCGAAAATAACTTAAGTGTTTTTTTTTTGTTCGAACACTCGAACGTACGGAATAATCAATCATCTCAAACGAAAAATAACGTATATATTTTCATTCTTGGTGAAATTTCATTGTTAAAGAATCAATAATGATGGTCCTTAGTGAAATTGGTTTTGGCGATGCTTGTAAAATAATAGAAAGGCAACAGTTGCTAAAATTATATGACGGAAATGACACAATATCAACGGTCTACAGAATAATTGTAGGAATGTCTACAAAAAATTTTACATTGTTGTTTTTATGTCTAAATTTCATAAGAAATGTATTTGGATTCACACAACTTTCTTAAGCATTTAAATTAAATTTGTTGATACATTTTTTTACAAAAGGTATTTTTTCATAATACTATTTATTCTAAATAAAATTGGAAATTAAAAATAATCTCCAGATGCGGCTGAAAGCATTTGTTTTCTGAGATTAAGAAAACCTTCAAATGTCTGTAGCTAAACCAAATTTTATCTCAAGCGCACTTTCTTAACAATTTTGAAATTGAACAATTACAAACATATGTACATATGTACATATATGCCACAGCTCGCTCTCTTCTACTGTAGCACGTACCAATTTGATGGCTTCGTAACCTGTCATAAAGGCCATCAAGCTGGTCAACCAGATTGCTGTTAGTTGGAATTTGTTTAATCTAAAAATGCTGATCTGGTTGAGAGATTGTTTAATTTGAGATTATAAATATGTTCTCATATTATAATTTGTTTTTGTTTTATTTTATTTTTGTTTTTTACTTTTTTTTTTTTGTTTTTTTTTTTTTATTTCCATACTTAATTTTTGATTATATTTAATTATATTTTAATATGTAAATGTCTGTGCGATCCGTTCCATTGACTTAAAATTTCTCGAGACTCGTTTTCTCAATCTTTCGTCTGATTGAATAGGAGTTCATATATTGTATACAAACATATTTTATTGTATACATGTATGTATGTAATATCTTTAATATACGAGACGTATTGTGATCATCCATAGATTTTTAAGCTTTAAAATATTAGTGTTTTGTTTAAATATCTGTACTATCACTATGGCGAAATAGTAGTATAAAAATTAGATCTTCAATATACGACAGTACAAATAAGTTATACATGATTACAAAAAGTCGTGTAGTTATTTTCGAACCCCTTTGTCCACAGAATTAAAAGAAATGATGGTATTGAAAATAGTACATACGCTCATTAGTTGATTACGAACATATCACTCGAAGAAAAAAATAATGATTGGGTACTAAAAGCTCTGGGTTAGTATGGCGGACAACCTGTTGCCAAGCGAGTCCACAGGTGGTCGTCGAAAATGAGGGGATATCTTCATTTTACGACACGTAACTGCCATTTATGACTTCAACAGGTTCTAATTTTTTCTTGTCCGATCGCAAAAAGGAGCAAGATTCGGTAACCGTATCTCATTTTCTTAATTGTTTGCCTTTAGTGATGCGAGTATCATTTGTCAGTCGCGTCAGCGTTAGACATCTGTTGCTTGAGGGTTATGCCAGTATTAGACAACCTTTTGTTAGATTATGAGATGTATGTATAATACATTATGTAAACATACATTGTACTATAATATTTATTCCAGATTTAAATGAAATATTATAGACTAAAATAATCTAAATCTGGTATGCATCTTAATTTGAAACTAGCGATGAAAATTATGACTTGAGCAATTCAAAGGTGTGCTATCCCTGAAATATTGAAGACATATGGGTTGACGGCATCACCGCAAAGAATACTTCGTTTCTAAGTGTAAAATTTCTTTGTTTAACGGAAAAATTATGAGAGCCCACTGTTTATTTCACGGTAATTATTTTATATACATATTAGACGCACTTTTACACTGTTGATTTTTCAGCATATAAATTTTGAGCTGAATAAGTCATAATATCTATGTACATACGTGCGTTTAAAGAATGTATGGTGAAAAATTTCAATTTGAATAATTTAATTTCAATAATTAAAAATTGAAGCCACATTCTTGCTATCGGTCTTGTATCATCAATGTATGTATATAAATAAAATATGTACATATGTATGTATGTACGTATGTAAATGGAATTGTTGATAGTAAAAATTTTTCTGTCGAGGCTTTAAGAACTTTTTAAAAATGTGTAGATTGTGTAATATTAAAAATGGATTTGACTGATGAAGTTATCTTAACCATTCAAATTGGAATAAAGAAGCGTTAATCGATATTCTTTAATTTATTATCGAACAGAGATTAACATCTTTATTGCCGAATTTATTCATTGCTATTTGTATTTTTCTAACATAACTTGCTTCTATGGCAGTGGTTTCCAAACTTATTGCTACTAGGCCTCCCCATTAAAAATGTTGGTGCCTTCCCCCCTTCCATATTTATTTCATAAAATAGTACAAACACATTTTTAAATGATAGGAATATATTAATACAAAAAAAAATACATATATAAAGATTCAAATATAATTTACATCAATAGAATTATTCTATCAACTGTATTATCAGCAAGCGGTATTTTTCCGAACATTATTTCAACCATACTGTTTTGCCGAACATTATTTCAACCATATCAATAGCTGCTGGCCAAACTACAAAGATACATAGTGTCTCTTCTATTGTACGTGGTATTTTTACATACCTCCTTTACGTTTTTTACATTTTGCGATTCAGTAAGAACCTTTGTACGATGCTAGCAATACATTTGATAGAACCAAAACTATTTTCTTGAACGTTTGCTGTTTATTAAACTGATCTATAAATGTATTCTGATCTATAATTGTATGGCTTACTAATGTATTCAGAGCACATACATAGTTTTAAGGTGCTGTTTTAATTTACTTAATCTCATACTATCTATGTACAACCAAAACATTCGTACAGAGCAAATACATTGGTATTTTCGAGATATCTATAATAGTACTTGTGAATCCCATTGATTAATAAGATGAATCATATTTTCTTGTGTTGATATTTATACTTCCTTAGTTCCCTATTGCTTTTATTCTTACTATGTATCTTTACTTATATTATCATCAGTATCTTTATTATTAGAGTAAATCCTCTTGTAACCAATTAAAAATTACGTGTGTTTCATTAAATGATTTTTTTTGCCAACGTTTAAATTATTAGTAATAAAAATAATAGTGATTTTCAAAATATAAAAATTAATGCAATAAAAAAAATCACTAAAAATTGTTTTTTTTGTGATTTTGTAATTCAATTTATTTAATTATTAGTATTAAAATAAGTATAAATAAAAAGACATTCATAGCAATGTGTATCAATTTCATACACAAACAAATCGATTTATAAAAAATATGAGAATAAAAAAAGTAAGAAAATATGTTTCGGCCAGAACACATCAAAATGTGAACAATTTGATAATTTTACTTAAAATATAATTTAAATTCATGATTTTTATAAAGAAATTATTAAATTTCAATTTATTAGTGGATTTACTTCAATAAAATTGCAGACTCTAGTTGACGGAAACGTGCTATTATTAATTTAAAGAAGCTAAGAAGAGGTTAGTAAAAATAATAAAAAGGACTTAAGTCGGTTGATTTTTTATGACTCCAACTTCGACTCCACCTCCCTGCATTAAAGGAAATGAAAGAATTAATATCAAGTTTTGCGATAGTGAACGCCAGATAAATTTCAATTTGAAGATTAAACTATTTTCAATTCATTTGAAATTTAAAAAAGATTTTTGTAACCTTTTTTATACATCAATTTTTTACTATAACATATCTTTATTTGAAATTTTATGTAATAAATTAAAAATTATTAAAAAAAAAAGATCGGACGCTGATAACCAAACTGTACACTATTATCGTCGCACTGTTGAATTTGATAGATAAATGCAATTTCCTAGCAAATTATATTCATCTAAGCCTAGGTATTGTGCATTTAATATTAGATTGCATGTAGAGAATATTCAAATTATCATTAGCATTTTTATATGTACATAGATGAAAGATGTGTAGATAAATGACAAGTGCAGACTTGAAAGAGCCAATTACGTGACACATGTCCACTGTTCAATAATGAGACCATTAGTTAAGACGTGATTTAAGCGAACCCGACAGTCATCGGCAGCATCCGACCAAATTCGCATCACATACATCTCAGTGTCACGGCGACAAAGGAAGGTGGCCATTAGACAAGATTAGACCTAAATTGCATCTAGGATGCTTGTCCCGATAAAGAGGATACACCTCGATGGGGTGTTCGTTTACTTTGCGCGGACGAAAGCGTTTCCGGATGATCCAATTTCGACTGCTCGAGAATCTCATTACCGAGGAGGAATACCGAGGAGGAAGTCACATAAGAAGCTATTAAGGATCGCAAACTTCTCAAATTACACATATGTATGTACCTAAGATATTTATATATATACATATAATATATTTATCAAAAACTACCGGATATATAATTTTGATAAGAATTTGCGATGTTATGATGACGAGTTAAATATTTATCATACATTCCAAATATTGTACATCCGCCAGTCCACGCACGAAATCAACTTTGGTGAAATTATTTCTGGGTGTTCAATTAAAGATTTCTGAAATAAAGTCGATAGATATCACTTCTCGTTAGTTAACATTTCTCCGTAATTCAAAAATTACATTTATATCAGTTGGAATACGTACGAAAAAAATTGGTACTCATCCTTAATTGTACGAAATCATTTTGTTTTTGAATATGTACATATATTATCGCGACTTAAATTAGAATCATCTTATATGTAGAACAAAAATGTAAACCTTCTTAATGGTAGGGTTAATAACGGAATTAATCAATACTACATAGTTATACATATATAATATATAATTTCGAAAGAGACTTTGTATGTATGTAAGGTTTGTTGGTAATCGAAAAACAAATTAAAGTTTCGACGACAATTCAATATAATTTTTTTTTCGATTCATATAAATTTAATAAAAAAACAAATGAATATTTACTATTAGATTCGCCATGTTTAAGCTGTTTATATTACAAATACTGAGCGAAGCCGGGTAAAATAACCAGGGATCTGGAGCAACCATTTTTTTTTAGTTGCTCGCTCCACGCTCCGCTCCGCGCTCCGGTATATGTATTTTAATAGCCATCATATGATTTATCAACTTTATTTAATTGATTTATTAGTTTTATTTATATACATATGTATATGTGATAAAACAACGAAAAAAGTTTATTTATAGACAATTTATTTATTATTAAAATATTAAATATACAAATAATATAACTAAATTACATGGTGCGCACCAGATTATCTCGAAGTGCCATGGTAGCAAAAATAGAAAAAATAATCAAGAATATATTTTGATTACGATGGATAGTTAAAAAATAATGTATATATCTACATTCATTTGCATAAAAAAATAATAAATTAAAAAAATTATATAAGACGATTAACTCACAAATTAATAATAATACAAAGATCAAATGACAAAAAATTAAGCAGTTAAATGTGTTTTACTTTTATTTAATATTGTTAATTCTTTTAAATAAAATTGCAGATAAAAAAATCGTCTTTCATTCTTTGCCGTTGTTCACTAAACACAAATTTTAATGCGGAAAAAAGTTGTTCGACACTTGCTTGAGTGGTGGGTATACTAGATACAATTCTACGCGCTGCTTGAATTCGTTCTGGGTAAATGTTAAAATCTTCAAATACAGATTTTACTTTAAGTCTACTTATACTTTCTATAACATAACAATCTTCTTGTGTTTGTTTTTCAATTTCTAAAAATCTTTTTTCTATACATATTGTGTATTGCTGGAACTCGTTGATGTTCTTCAAGTCTATCTAATTCCCTTTCAAAATCTTCCTTTTCTGAAGAATTAATGTGTGTATTCATATTTTGAGATGAAGGTTGAAAAGTGAGGTTATGCATCGCTTGGCAGGTTTGCCATATGTCAAATGATGTCAGGGTTACAAACCATAAAGTATGAAATTTACCATAAATTGAAAAACAAATTAAAAAACGCATTCACTTAATTTTTAAATTTTGAATGAAACTCTAATAAAAAATTTCAGAGAAATGGAGCACAAAAAATTTCCGTGCTCCGGCACCGCTCCTGCTCCGAGCGAATACTCGTTGCTCCACTGCTCCGCGCTCATGCTCTTGCACTCCGCTCCAGATCCCTGAAAATAACTAGTATAATATATATATATATATATATATATATATATATATATATATATATATATATATATATATATATATATATATATATATATATATATATATATATATATATATATATATATATATATATATATATACGTGTGATTTTAAGTGGAAACTATAAAAAAAGAAAAGTGGGTATATGTACATACATATGTATCATAAGAAGTCTACAATATAATAGTAATAGTAAATATTACAGATTTCTCGTGTATCTAGTAGGTTCTAAAATATGCTAAATTCGATAAAAGAATGAGATGGGCCCTTCACACTGAGGCAGCAAAATGTAAGGCGATACGTGGTATTGCCTCAATTTACCCAATATATTAATCGCCGTAGTTGTCTATCAATTCAAAATAAAATAAAATAATATCGCGCGCTCATATTTCCAATATTAACCTATGCACCAGTATGGAATAACACCTCCAGTACTAACCTTTCGAAGCTCCAATACAAAATAAATTCTTAAAAATAATTTATAACATAATCATATGTATATACCAACATGAAGAAACTGCGTGTCATAAATAATATTCCGTTACTCACAGACATTTCGAGCAAAACTAACAAATAGATTCTATGACATAATCACTAATAACCATAATAACTAGAGGTAGGATAGCCAAGGGGCCGCTCATTGTTCCATTGTTGTAAATCCTTTGTAAAAAAGGTTCGGAAAACCTTTAACAATGCATTTACAACATTTGAACAATACGCGGCACGCTCTGGGTCCGGGCTTTAATAATAACTAGTCACCGGAGCCTGAGGGGGCCGTGTATTGTTCAAAGGTTGTAAATGCACTGTTAAAGGTTTGCCGAACAATGGATAGCACTGTGACTATCCTACCTCTAATAATAACACAATTGTGAAGAGTCTCGGTGATTACAAGAAAATCTATACCCTTCAGGTATAAACACAGATTACCTTAACACAATCTGCTTTAGATAATCGAATTTAGAGAGTCTTTAGTTAATATTATGTATTACGAGCATTTATAAGAATTGTAAATAGGTTTTTGAGCTCTTTTTCCTATTATGCTGTATATTAACAATAGAATAATATAATGCTATAATTACGATCTCGCGCAAGTCACTAAAATCTCGAACACGGAACATCTGGCACCCAGATGAGAACTCGAGTGCGAGATGTTCCGCGATCGAGATTTTAGCGTATTCCGAAATTTGGAGCTTTAGTTGGAAAGCACGTTGTGTATGTATCATGGAGAATTAGTGAAAACTACTATGAGAATTTAAAAAAAATATGCACTGCCCATTTTGTAATGAGATAGAGTAAAAAAGTAACTGCTAATTGTTTGACCTATGAGTTGCGTAGAAAGATGATTTTGGATAGCTAGCTTTCATCAAGTCGATCTGACAGATGATCCAATGATTTCGTTGATGGTCAAGCTCCTCTACATAGTTTCAGGGCGGAGACATTTGCTTACTTCGACTTACAACAAATTTCGAACGCTTAGGAATTCCACCTGTCTAACCAAGTGAAACTAATAAAAAGCCTGTAATAAAGCAAGTTTATAAAATATAGAGTGTAAAAAGAAAAAGTTATAGGGGTTTAAATAATTAAAATTTGACAGCGAGATGGCAGGGCGAAAAGTAATGTATTACGTCACCGTGTAATACGATGCAGTATTTTCAAACGTGTCTAATACGATATTTTTTCACCATAGTAATGGCGGATGATACCTTAACTTATATTGTTGACCAAAAAATGAGCAATATGGCAAAGTATGAAAACGATCGGATAAGAGATAAGAGATATAAAAAATTACCACTCACACGAAAACCATGTGAACTGTATAAGAGGTTAGTAAAAATCGTAATTATTACTGAATTTTTTTTAAATTAAGCAACGCTTTATGAGTTTATTTTTTTATTAATCTAATCATATCGGATGATTTCAAAAGTTCGCACTCGATTTTCATGTAAACGTTACTTTAACGGTTAAACGGGAACAAAATTATGCAATCTTCCAAATAAACGGAATAATTTAAAATTCAAAAAACTTCCCATGGGGTGTTCCTTCATATTACTATATATTGCATATGCATATGTATGTACGATAGAAAAATCCGAATTTTTAAAACAAAGCTTTAGGAATTCTTTACATTAGACCTACTTTACTTTTGTGTATTTGATAAATTTAGAATAATAATAATAGTGAAGTTGTATAAAAGAAAAATTCTTAATAGGTAAAACTTATATAAAAATTAAAACTATTGATCGGAACGTGAAGTTGAACGTACTATTACATATAATATTATAACTATACATACATGTGTATTGTATTTATGAATGTATGTACTCAGGTATATAAGGAAGCCGAAAGGTTGAAAGTGTGCATTTAACGTTTCCCCGTGGCCTCCTTGGGATAAAGAGGTTCGCCGTTCGGTATCCCGATGTAATTAAATCCTCCATAAACATGCAAATCGTCTTCGGTATTCCAGCACTTATCAGATGCAAACTCCGTCTTGCTTCTTTGTGCTCGCCCTTGAGGGAGAGTACGGTGAAAAGATTGCGGTGCAAGATAGTGCTACGAAGGAAGGTTCTCCGAATCGTCTGGTCTAGTTAGTTTGTATATCTTGGGAAGCAGACAAGAAGCGGTATCCAACCCTCCACATGCTGTATCAATTTATTTCGTTGAATATGCAAGGTTCACCCTTAAGACAAGGGTGGTACGATATAAGACAATCTCGAATTCCGATCAACGCATATACTGACAATACTGGTCAACAAATTTGCACTTAAATTGCAATTAAAAACTCTGAAAATTATTCAACTTTTAATCAATACCAATTGTATTACACATACTCTTTCTCATGTTTTATAATAATATAATATTTTTTTTGTGAATTTTTGTGAAATATGAATTCATCATTTTATTATATTACTAGTGGTTTTACCCGGCTTCACTCGGTATTTGTAATATAAACCGCTTAAACATTTATAGTAATATAAACCGCTTAAACATTTATAGTAATATAAGCCGCTTAAACATTTATAGTAATATAAACCGCTTAAACATATAATAGTAAACATTTTAATAAATTTATTTAAATAGTTTTATTTTATATAAATTTATTTGCATACTCATTTGTTTTTACTTTATCTATGTTTTTAATTAAATTGTCTGTTACGAATAAACAACCACACATATATAGTAAGTCTCTTATTAAAAATTATATGTATATCGGAATCCGGCACCTGCGCCCCCATGGTTGCGCCCCTTGGGCTTCGCCCCCGGCGCGAAGGTGGCTTCGCCCCCGGCGCGAAGGTGGCTTCGCCGTCGGAGCCTTTACCCCGGAGACTTCGAATCCTTTGAATCGAAAAAAATCAAATTATTTGTTCAATGACGTCACGGATTTGCGACCCAACAAATGAAGGTTACATACAAAGTCTCTTTCCAAATTATATATTAGATTTGGAAAATGGAGGGATTGTGACATAGATGGCCATCAAAATCATATGATTTGACTCCATTTTTATATACCTCCTTTACGTTTCACATGGCTTTCGTGTCAGTGGTCATTTTTATCTCTTATCCGATCGTTTTCATACTTTGCCATATTGCTCATTTTGGTCATCAATATACGTAAATGTATCGTCTGCCATTACGTTGGAGATAAAATATCGTATACAATGCGTAACAAATATCCATAATCTCGGATACGGTGACGTTTATGACGGTACGTAAGGCTACCATAATCTATCTTCAACCTTTTCGTCTTGATATGCTATTTCAGATTTTAATTGTTTAAACGCCTCTAATTCACTCTATATTTTATAAAATTTGCTCTATAGGTTCTCGTTATCTCTAATATTTAAATATTTATAGTTTTAACTCTCATATGTATATATAAATTTCAAATTTGGCGTCTAGCTTCATGTAATGTAATACACGATATATGTATATTGATTTTTGGCCAAATATGTCAAATCTGACATTTCACTGTATATCTCCTCAGTCGGTTTTATCTGCGAGATAAGTATTCAATAAGAAGTTATGTTGTATCTAATTGTTAATATGATTTACAATAAGCTTACATACATTTAGTTTTTTACAATAAGCTTACATACATACATCACATACAATTATTTTTAGTTATCAGCTGATTTTTTACAAACCTCATTTACGTTTCACACGGTCTTCGTTTAAGATGTCATTTTTTATATCTCTTATCTCTTATCCGATCGTTTTCATACTTTCCCGCATGTGAAGATAAATGTACGTATGTGATGATATTATAGCGGCCCAAACCTCTTAGTAATATATTTAATTACATTAGTTTAAGCCGGGATCATAATATAGATTGAAATCCCAATCATTGAAAATTCTATGATTGAAATATTAATCATGAAATCCCACATATTTGTAAATTTGTTGTTGAAATATTGTTTAAATTGCCTTTTTATTTTATTTATATTTTAGTACATTATTTTATTACTACAGTTTTATTAAATACATTTATTTATGCCGATAATTAAAAAACAATTCATGCACTCAAAATTAACAGTGTAGCCATCATTGTTGAAATAGAGCAGCATCTATGCGAAAAAAAACTTTCTATAAGATTAGGTTTAGGCTAGGGTTCCTGACCTGGATCAACCAGAGAAAAAAATTACCGAGAATTCGTGGAATTTTTGATGTTCCGTGTCCCGGGAATTGTTATCTATTATCACGGGAAAATACTTCCTTCATTCTATTCATTAAATTTTATAATTAGAGATCGGTGGATGAAGGGGATAAAATAGATTCCTATATAGAAATATAAATTGACAGTAGGAACCTATTTATTTCGAACCGGCACCGTGATGCGCCGCTGTATAGTTATAATTAGAGGTAGGATAGTCACAGTGCTATCCATTGTTCGGCAAACCTTTAACAATGCATTTACAACCTTTGAACAATAAACGGCCCCCTCAGGCTCCGGTGACTAGTTATAATATAGGCGAATGTATGTATATTATATGATGAAATTATTACTAGGCGAGTTGTATCCTTCTTGTATTGACGATTCCACAATGGAAGAAACTTTTTTAGAAATTGATGAAACAAGAGACAATTGGGTGTTTGACGATGAATAAAGAATCAAATAAGGAGTTATCAAAGACAGTTTACAAAATAACGTAAATAAAAATGGACTCGACTTAAAAAATAAATGAAAACATGCACGCTGACAGGATAAAATTAAAAAAATTGTTTTCGTCCCTATTAACTATAAAACTTTGATAGAAACTGAAAGAGTTTTTCCATTACTGGAAATATTTGTACTAAATCTAAAAATAGGCTGTTGGATTCTCATTTTATATTTTAGAATTCTTAAGAAGCTTTTTCAAATAAAGTTGCCGTTAATACATATAACGTTTAATTTTTTTTAAATATTTTAAAATTAACTAAATTGAAATTTTTTTTACATCATATGTTCCGGGATTCTCCAAATCGCGAGAATGTAATTGTAATTGTAATTTCTGTTAACCTTAATATTTTTAAGAATAAGCTTGATGCATTTCTTAAACTTAAAGGATATCTGTAATTCTTCTTCCCCGATATCTTATTTCCCAATTTCTTATTTTCATTTTAATATTGTCATTTTGAATGTATTTTACATTTTTTCTCATTTAATTTACATATATGTATGTATAAATCAAACTCCTAGGGTCTATCGGCTTAGCCGCCTGCCCAAGTATATTACATAAATAATAAATGTTCAAGTCTTCATATAAAGCTTTTCGGGAATAAATTAAAAAAATTGAAAATAAAAATATTTAGAATAGTATTTGTTTTATATGATAAAAATAATATTATTAAGCTTTTAACGTTGTATGTAAGTCCCCTGGGTGCGTTGTGGTAGTTTTAGGCGGGTTATTCACGGTCACGGTCGCATGTTCCGTTGAACAAACCCTTAAACGAGCGGAAGGTGCACTAACGTCGGGGGGTCAGTTTTTCCGGGTATTTTTTTCCCTACGTGCTGCTTTTGCTAATGCAAATCGTGTTAAAATCACTCGCCAGAAAAGAGGGCGATGCCGTGTGAAAAATTGGTCAAAGCGTTAACAGGCACAACTGTCGGAAAAGTGCACAGTCGGTTGTCTCGTACTAATTTTCTTTGTTTTTTATTTATTTTTTAATTCCCACTAACGAAACTGCAGCCTCACTAGTGTATATATGTATGTACATATGTAAATGTTGGGGAAATTGTAGTTACTATACATTTGTTTGTATGGATAAAGTAGAGAGGTTCTTATTTCATTACAACATTTAGATTCTTAACTTATGTACTTTATTGAGATGTACATATGTAAAGCTTTCGTTATAAATTTTCGTAATATTTGTTTTCATTTTTGATCACTTCGTTGATTAGCTCGTTTAAAGGAAAATCTGATATTTTTTATATACATATACATACATATGTATGTATATGTATGTATATTCCATAAAATTTGGAAAACAACGAAATGTTGTAGAGCACGTGCTGATTTTGTTTATCTGCGTAAATTAGTAAAATCAACTATGGATGAATGCCGTAAAAAATATATTTTAAATTGTGAAATTGCTCTATCTAAGGAGCCGTCTGCTTTCTGGTCACTTATTAATTCTAAACGTTTTACTAAAAATATACCTGGCACTATGCGTTATGAAAACTGTGATGTACATGGTTCCCAAAATATTGCTGATAAGTTTGCTGAACATTTTAGCAATATTGTGCGGAGTAGTCAATCTGTACAAGGTCAGTCTAACAGTATATCAGACAATGGCTGGTTCCCCATTCTAAACCTAGATTGCTGCAATCAAAATGACTTAATTTATGGTTTTAACAGACTGAAACCAAAACTGTCGGCTGGTCCAGATCTCATTCCTGCGTATGTGTTGAAAGCTTGCAAAGCTCCTTTAACGCAACCACTATGCTTTATCTTCAATTTGTCATTAAATTCGGGAATTTTTCCTGATTTTTGGAAAATCACAAAAATTGTTCCCATTTTTAAAAAAGGTGACATTTTATCAATTACAAATTATAGACCGGTTGCGCTACTTTCTGCTCCTGCCAAGGTGTTCGAGGCAATTTTACATCGGTATAGCTACAATCACTGTGAACCATATTTGATCGATCAACAACATGGATTTAGAAGTTCTCGTTCAACAGTTACTAATTTATTATGTTTTTCCAATTATGTAACCAAATCGGTTGATGCGGGAAACCAAGTTGATGTAGTATATACCGATTTCATGAAGGCCTTTGATATGGTAGACCATAATGTTTTGTTTGTGAAGTTAAGAAATTTTGGGTTATCAAATGGCTTGATGCAACTTATACAAAATTACTTTGAAAATCGGAGGCAATTTGTATATTTTCACCCTAATTCCTCAAATGAGTTTTTTTCATATTCTGGGGTACCTCAAGGGTCCAACTTATGGACATTATTCTTTTTAATTTACATTAATGACATCTCAAAAATAATTAAGTATTCAGACTATCTTTTATTCGCCGATGACCTTAAGCTTTTTATGACAGTTAAGTCTCATAGTGACGCAGCCCTTCTCCAATTGGACTTAGATGCGCTGTCAAGTTGGTCTGTCGATAATAAATTATTTTTTAGCATTCAAAAATGCTGTGTTCTCAATGTGACAAGATCTTCAAATCGCTTGATTTATCCATATCGCCTAAGTGGTGTTGAATTAAAGTTTGTAGATGAATATTGTGATTTGGGGGTCTTGTTGGGATTCTTACTAAGAGTTAGCAAACCTTTCCAGAGTACGTTGGTGCTTAAAATTCTTTATGAATCTTTAGTACGTAGTATTCTAGAATTTTCTTCCATTATATGGAATCCTACCCATATAACTCATTCATTGAAGATTGAGAGAATCCAAAAACGGTTTCTCAGATATCTTTATTTGAAACAGTATGGTTATTATCCTTGGCTATATCCTAGTGCATTCCTTTTAGAGGCGTTAGGTTTCAACTCATTGGAGTCTCGTCGGAATATGTTACTGGGAAGACACTTTTTTAAGCTGTTGAATGGGATAATACACAATCCTCAGGTTCTAAAGGAATTTAGGTTTAATGCACCTTGTAAATTCAGGGACTTGAGAAATCGTGATTTGTTTGTTCCTCCTGTGGCTCGCACAAATATGTTGTCAACGGCTCCTATATCTAGAGCGATATATCTGCTTAACAGGATTTCTGGTGAAATTGACCTCTTCAATATAAAATATACTAATCTGGTTGAGTGGTTGTTGAGGAATGCCAGTGGTTGATTTTGCCTATTATAAATATTAATGATTGTTATTACTTTATCTATGTTTTTTCTTTTTTTTTATGATTTTATGATTTTAATGATGTTGTGTTAATATTGTTATTATTATAAGTTATTATTACTGTTATCATGTTATTATTACTGAATGACCGGCCACAGCGACGCGTTGGAGATCTCTGTAATGTCACTGTGGCTAATATGTTAAATAAATAAATAAATATGGTATGTAGGTAAATTAAAAGTCCGGAATAGTGATTGTAACTTAGCTGAATCCTAAAACACTTCTTTTTTTGTTTAAAACTTCCACTTTTCTCTATATATCAAGAAAAAACGTGTTTCAATTTATGTAGCTGCATCAAATTTTCATGAGAAATTGAAAAAAAATATTTAAAATTAATATTTTTCATAAGAAATTGAAAAAAAAAAATATTTAAAATTAAAATTCAATATTTAAAAAAATCTTAAATTAATATGACTAAATGAAGTTAACTTATTCCATTAAAGAAAATAAATCTATATTTATAACATTCTTGAAAGCTCACCTTTTGTGAACCATTAAGAAATTTATTGGATCGATAGGACAATATTAAGTACATAAAAAAAAATTCGGGTGTTACCAACCCATGAATTTATATATGTATTTGAGGAATATAAGAAAGTTAGAACACAAAATTCGATATTGAACCTTACAAACAGAATATGAAATACTAATAACTATGATAGCGATACAAATTGAGCGCAAATGTATGGAAACTTGCACCAGACAAAAGTTCTATTTCCGGTTGTCAGATTTTTTTATCAGTATTATACAGATTAAATATAAAGAAAATAAATATAATTTAAAAGGTCAAAATAAAATAATGAAATATTGTTTAAAAAAAAAATACTACTTCCAGTTTACGAATTCTGACCAAAACGTTAGCAGCTCTAAGTTAATACATAAAAAATACAAATATAAATGTTCAGCTTAATACGTTCAGGGGTATGGACATAATCCAGGCGACAACATTTTTGACCTTTCTAAGAGATAAAAATCCCACTTCCGGTTTATATAATTTAGTGATTGTTTTTTTATTTTCAACACATTGATACAAAAATTATACTTGAATTTTTTCGTGAAAATCACACATGTTTAAGGGGTCGAAAAAAATAGTGGAAGAAAAGTCGAACAAGAGTAAACTGCTACTTCCGGTTGAGGGATGCTTACCAAATTTTATACTCAAATTGTTGTTACGCTTAAATTTCTAGATATGAAATTTCAGTTCAATAAACTAAAAGGTTCCTGAGAAAAATATATAATAAAAAAACCGCGATTCTCTAGAGTAAAAGTACTACTTCCGGTTCAGATAAAAATTTTTAAAAAATATAAATTTATAAAGATTATTATTTCTATTACATGTAAAAAAATTTCAGTCCGATTCAGTTTGCGGCTTGGGATTTCTTATGTCACGTCCGAATTTTAATAATACTCGTAACTCGCTTCCAGACGTCTCTGTTTTGTGCAACTCTCATCTGTCTCATCCCACATATTTTCCTTATTTCACCTACCCATCCTCCATGCGTTCTTCCTTTTGCTCTTCTGAATTCTCTTGGATACCATTTTAGAACTTAATTTGTCCACCTTTCGTCCACTCTTCTTGGACTTTGTTTGGCATCTTGGCGTCCAATATCCAAGTGACAGATCCATACGTCATCACTGGCAAAACACATTGGAACACATATTAAATAAACCCAATAATCCACCATTGACATCCAGGATTTCATATTTATGTAATAAATATAAATTTTATATATATGTATGTATGCAGATATGCATATTAAATATCACGGGGAGAAATAATCATGTATACGGAATGAATTGAAAGTTTCTTAATAAATTTTCGAGCGCAAACAATCTCCCGAAAAGAGTTGATATTAACAAATTCGTGGTCTGAAGCAAAGGGCCGCGAAATCGAGTACAAAAAAAGCTCGGCTTGTTTGAGTTGATCGGCGTCTAATACTTATACGTGGGGTCTGGTGAGGAAAAGAGTATACATCAATAAAAGTGGATTATTAGGTCGGCGTCTGAGTGAACCTTTTGTCGGCCAGCTCAAACATAATAACACCCCAAAAGAAACAATGTAACCCCAAAAGTTCAAAGGGTAAACACACTTAAGTTCTAAATTCACCCTATTGTCGTTTTGTGTCCATATCGTTCGACGAAACCTCATAACTGAAACCTATCATACCTATATTGTATGTATGTACATATGTACATATAATAAAACGGGACACGAATAAAAAAAAATACAAAATTTAAATTGCATTTTAATAACGCTGGTAAATTTGTATATTTATGAAATTAACTAATTGAGACATCGTTATAAATCTATGTAATTTCATTGATTGTATTCATTACGTCTTACGACTGTGAACAAATTTTACAAATATTTGTTTATTTTATGTATAGGTATATTCTTAAAGGAAGTGGTTTTAACGAAGAAGACTACCAAAGACTTTCCCAATTTTACTCTCACTATGTATGTATATTATAATGTGACGTTACAAATTATATAATGTACATATTATGTGTATATATATATATATACATACATACATACTAATAAAACTGATACACTTTTTTGCCTTTTTTTCCAGTGTTTCGGGGTACTATACCCACAGGGTAAATTTGCTTTGAAATTGTATGCTTCTCAAACATTTTATTAGCAATACGAAATTATTTCTCAAAAAAAGCCTATGTAGGTACAACTGCAACGCACATGTATTCATAAATCTTGTGTGCAAACGCATATATCACTCGTTTATGTCACACAATAGATCCATATTTTATTTAAATATCTACACAAAAGCGACACAATTTCTTTTATGTTAAATATCAAATATGCAAGAGAGAGTAAACATTACCAACTCTTCTACTGCAATGCTATTTTTTAATGTGTTGTCAAGTACCTTGGAATCATACCTTTGCATATTTTGCAATGTTCAGAAATTATTTGTAATAAAATTTCCTACATATATGTATATATATATATATATATATATATATATATATATATATATATATATATATATATATATATATATATATATATATATATATATATATATATATATATATATATATCATCATCATCATCATCATTTACAGCCACTCGCCATCCACTGCTGGATGAAGGCCTCTCCAACACGCTTCCACCCGTCTCTGTTTTGCGCAACACTCATCCATCTCACCCCGCACATTTTCCTAATTTCGTTCACCCATCTTCCTTGCGGTCTTCCTTTTACCCTTTTGCATTCTCTCGGGTACCATTCAAGCACTTCTTTTGTCCACCTTTCGTCCATCCTCCTAGCTACGTGACCCGCCCATTGCCATTTCAATCTCTTCACTCTATCCACTATGTCCACTACTCTTGTCATACTTCTCACCCACGTGTTCCGCTTTCTGTCTTTCCTCGTTATGCCAAGCATACAGCGCTCCATACTTCTCTGAGTGCATTGGATTTTATGTAGCATCAGTGTCCAAGTTTCACATCCATACGTCATCACTGGCAAAACGCATTTATCAAAGATCTTTTTCTTCAGGCAGAGTGGCATTTTTGATTTAAAAACAGCATTCATCCGTCCAAATGCACTCCATCCTAATTTCATACGTCTCTTTATCTCTTCATCTTTACTACCAGACATGTCAATCATTTGACCTAAATATAAATAATTATTTATTACTTCTACTGGTTTATCATCTAATGGGATGCTATCAGGCATGCAATAACTATTGAACATTAGTTTGGTCTTATCTACGTTAATTTTTAATCCTACTTTTCTACTTTCCCTGTCCAGCTGTGTTAGTCTGTTAAGTAGGTCAGCTGAATCACGAGCTATTAAAACTATATCGTCTGCGAACCGAAGGTGACTCAAGAAGCGACCGTTGATGCTTACTCCGGCTTGGTCCCATTCCAAGTTCCTGAAAACTCCCTCAAGCACCGCATTGAATAACTTGGGCGAGATTGTATCTCCTTGTCTTACTCCTATTCCTATGCTAAATCTATCTGTACCTGAAAAAATTTTAACTGAAGCTGTGGCATTCTTATATATTGCAGCTACCAGCCACACATAGGGTTCCGGTACTCCCTGTGTTTGTAGAGCGTTAAGTACTGCATTGTGGCTCACTGTATCGAAGGCTTTCTCATAATCGACGAAACCTAGGCACAATGGCCGTTGATATTCGTTGGCGCGTTCGATTAGTTCGCCAACTACTTGGAGGTGGTCCATTGTGCTGAAATTTGCCCTAAATCCTGCCTGTTCTATAGGTTGGTTCTCGTCGAGGATATTCTTCAGCCTTTCTGTAATAACCTTCGTGAAGAGCTTGTAGACCGCTGAAAGTAAACTAATGGGTCGGTAGTTCTTGATATCGCTTTTATCACCTTTTTTGTGTATTAAGATGATAGTTGCGTTATTCCATTCTTCTGGTATAGCTTGGTTCTGGATGCATTTGCTGAAAAGCCTAGCTAAGATATTATTTAGGGGGGAGCCGCCACATCTTAGTAAGTCAATGGGAATATTATCTTCCCCTGGGGTTTTATCGTTCTTTGCAGTTTTTAGCGCGGCCTCTACTTCGCTAGGCAATACTGCAGGAACCCTTTGGCCGTGTGTCGATTCCAGAGCGGGGAATTGACCGTTGTCGTTCTCGTATAGTTTTGCATAGAACGTGTAAACTCTGTCTATGATTTCTTCTCTGTTCCTAATTATTTCTCCGCTCTCTGATCTGATTGCGATCATTTGGTTTTTGCCTAAGAAAAGATCCTGTTTGCACTTTTTCAGGCTACGGTTGTTCTTAATGGTATTTTCTATTAGCTTGCTGTTAAAATCCCTGACATCCCTGACTATTCTCTTTTTAATTTCCTTATTTACTAGATTGTAATCTTGCTTATTATTATCCCTATCTAAATTCCTTTTATGCTTAATTAGGTTTTTTGTTTCCGCTAAAATTTTGCTTAACTTAATCTGTTTCCTGAATCCACCTAATTTCTTACCTGTTGAGGTTAGAACCGAACTAATTACAGTGTTCAATTCCTCGATGTCTGCTTCTGGGTTCAATTTCTCGTATCTATTTCCAAGTTCGAGTTCGAATTCCTTTTTCCTAGACCTTAGTTGAGCGAAGTCTGGAGAGCTACTGCATTCTTTTATTAATTTCCTACGTTCGCAATTTATATTAATGGCCATCTTGGCACGGACTAATCTGTGATCGCTACCTATATCTACTTTATTTAAAACACTAACGTCTTTAACGAAGTGCAGGGCATTTGTTAGGATGAAATCGATTTCGTTTCTGTCTCCTTTAGGACTCTCCCAAGTCCACTTATTGTTTGTGTTTTTCCTGAAAAATGAATTAGTGATAAAGAGCCTGTTGTGTTCTGCGAATTCTATGAGGCGATCGCCTCTTTCGTTTCTTTGGCCGGTACCAAAATTGAATTCTGCTCTTTCTGTGTTTGCCTTTTGTCCTATTTTTGCGTTAAAGTCGCCCATGATTATTTTAAAGTGGTGGCGGCTATTATCGTATGCGCCCTGTAGTTTTTCGTAGAAGTCTTCAATTTCCTCGTCTGGGTGGCTAGATGTGGGGACGTACACTTGGAAGATTTGACAAGTGTACCTGCTCGAGATTCTTAATACTACATAGCATATACGTTTCGACATGTCGCTTATTTCTATAATATTTCTTTCTATTTTCTTATTGATAAGAAACCCTACTCCTCCTATTATACCATTTGGTAGCCCTCTCCAGTAGAGACAGTTACCACTTTTTAGGATTATTTGGTTTTCCTGTTTTCGTCTTACTTCACTAAGTCCTACTAAATCCCATTTGATACTTTCTAATTCATTCTCTAATGCAAGCACACTTCCTTCACTCGATAACGTTCTTACATTGTACGTGGCTAAATACAGGTTTCTATTAGCTAAGCTATCATCCATCGTCACTCTTACCTTGTTGGAGGTTTGGATATTATTTTTCTCGCATTTATCCAAGATGTGTTGAGAAAAAGGCGGTACTTGAGAGAGAATTCCATTCAAGGAGTGAGTTCTTACCGCCATAGACTCTTCTCTGTGGTCAGCTTTGTCAGATAGTCATCCTAGGTATCACTTGGATCACTTATGAGTTATTACATGCCATTTAACAGGGTTACTTTGTAAGTGAAAGTAGTTAGTTATGATAATAATAGATTAGCAATTGTTATACTACTTTTACAGATCTTTATCGTGAGACGCCTCTTTGGAAACAACGGATTTATATATGTGAGTGCGGTTTGCAATTTAATATTTTGATAATAACTTTAGTAAAGAATATAAAATTACACGAATTACTTTAATATAAATTAAATATGAAAAAGAACTATTAGACAGTTGGGAAACACCGTTTCTGTTTGCTATTATTCTATTAAGTAAAGTTCGTTAAAAATTACGAAATCACTGATATTAAAAACGCTGTCAACGGCCGATCATCTGTTTATTTTTACACTTAAATTATACTAGGATGCAATTAGTAAAATAACTGAGTAGATGGTTAAGTTTTTAGTGATAAATGCGTGAGGAGTCCGAGTATTTTGAAATGCACAGTGAGAGCGAGAGAAACGCGCGCGGACACGGTGGCAGTCGGACTCCATATATATATATATATATATATATATATATATATATATATATATATATATATATATATATATATATATATATATATATATATATATATAATAATAATAATAATAATAATAATAGCTTTTATTCCAGACGATGAGGAGAATAGTGCAATCCCCAACGCCCATATAAATAATATATAGATAATAAAAAAAAAGTATTGAAAAATAGTAAACAAAAAATAAATAAATAAATACATAAGTAAATATATAAATATTACTGATAATAAATAATAATAATAATAAATAATAATAATAATAAATAATAATAATAATAATTATAATAAATAAATAATAATTAATAAGTCTAATAATAATAAATAATAATAATTTTATGTCTATTCAAGGCGGTCGGTGTAGCAGTTCCATCCATCGAACATACAATGAAGAATGCAAATGAGAAGATGCAGCAGCAAGAAGACAATTAGGCGACAAAAATATACTAAGACGTAGAGAGGCCGCTCTCATCCTGAGAATGGCTTCAAAATGAGGCACATGCCCTTCTACAAACATTTGCGACGCGCTACAGCTCCTAGGTAACCCGAAAAGAGCACGGTAACAGTTGTTGTATTGTACCTTTATCTTCCTCATCGTCTCCCGCTTGTATCTGGTCCATAATTCACCAGTATAGAGGCTAGTACAAAAGGACATAAATAATTGTCTCTTAACCTCTACACTGGAGTGGAAAAATCGTCTAGCCAGCATATTTGCCCTTACACAAATGGCTCTTCTTTGTCTTTCGATGTCACGGTCATCAGATAGATCCTCCGTCAGCAAGTGTCCCAGATACTTGACTTCTCTAACAGTTTCAAGATTACGCCCATCTAAAATAATGTTGGGGACGAAATGAGGACCTCGACCGTATCGGAAAATCAATACCATGGATTTACTCGTATTATACCGCATATTATGTTCTGCAGCATAACTCGAGCAAACTTCCAGGAGGCGATTCAGAGCTGACGGAGAAGGCGCCAAGATCACCATGTCATCCGCATAGCTGATGTGGTTACTGCATATTCCTCCTATGTGGCAACCAACTCCAGTCTGTCGAAGGCGATGTGAAAGTTCATCCATGTAAAGGTTGAATAAGCCAGGAGACATTGACCCACCCTGTCTAACCCCGCACTTCAAAGAAGCGGTATCAGAGTATGAATTCCCCCAGCGTACACGGCTGAACTGATTCCGGTGCCAGGATGCTAAAAGCCTCACGATTTGACTTGGAGCTCCCCTTTTTAACAGTTTGGACCGAAGTAGATCATGATCCACTCGATCGAAGGCCTTGGATAAGTCTAGAAAACAGGCGTATACGGAAGTTTTTCGCGATGTATAAAAATCCACTACCTGTTTTAAAGTGTAGATGGCCATGTCCGTCGACGAGTGCTTCTTGAATCCAAACTGCTCATCAGCTGACAAAAGGTAGCCACTTAATCTGCAACTCAATATCTTCTCTAGAATTTTAGATAAAATGGTGGCTAGAGCAATAGGACGATAGCTGTCAATGACTGAAGCATCAAGCTTTGATGACTTGAGGACAGGAACAATAGTCGTCCTTGAAAACTCTTCAGGTACATGTTCATGCAAAATCATCACATTGAAAAGCCTTGCTAATATGATGAGGAAATTCTTACCACTATGCAGAACATGATCCGTACTAATGCTGTCCCAACCAGTTGCTTTCCCTCCAGACATTGACCTTAACGCAGTTTCAACTTCGTCGCCAGTTATGACGAAAAACGAATCTTCTGAGATAGACATAACCACATCAGCCCTGCCCATCAATTCCGAAACAGACTCTTTGAAATGCTTGCTAAACATATTGGCAATACTCCGATGGTTGTAGATTCCATTAATATGTACCGGGATAGTACTGTTTACTGCTAAAATAGCATTTGTAGCATTCCAAAATTGCTTGAAGTCTTTATTTCTATGATATAGAGCTATCTTGTCCATAACACTTTGATTAGCGTTGCGTTGACATACCTTCAGTGCAATTTTAAAAACATGCCTAGCATGACGACGTCGGTCGGCAATTTCTCCTGTAGAAGGGCGGCCCGCTGCGACCCATTCTATGAATGAGTTCCTCGAATCTAGGTAGCGTGCCGCTACCTGATCGTTCCAACCAGGAACCACCTTAAACCTCTTATCATTATACTGATGCGTTGGTGAAGAAAATGATGTCGAAGCGGCATTTCTCAACACATCTACAATTGAATGATAGAGGTAATTAATGGAAGTCCTATGCTCAGTATCAGTGCATTTTCTCAAATTGCAATTTTGAAGATTATTATCACATACAATACGATCCAAAGAGTTAATTATTTCTAGTGAATATGCAATTATGTCGGAAGGGTTGCGTGGCATCCAAGTTGCAATGTCGCGATGACGATAATTGTGATATGGTCTCGAACGATTCAGACCATTCGAAGCAATTATAACAAAAAGCGGACGATGATCTGACCATACTACGTCAGTGTGGACTTTAAAATCTTGAATGGATCCTAAAATTCCTTCAGATGTGATACGGTGATCCAACCACCGTAAGGAGCCGTGTGCGTCACTAACATATGTAAATGTATCAGATGGAAGACACGCATAATCTTGAATCCTCAAATGATTTTCTTCACAGAAGGATAGTAGTTCGTTCCAAAATAAAGAGCCAGGATTATATATATATTTATATATAACTGTTACCGTGCTCTTTTCGGGTTACCTAGGAGCTGTAGCGCGTCGCAAATGTTTGTAGAAGGGCATGTGCCTCATTTTGAAGCCATTCTCAGGATGAGAGCGGCCTCTCTACGTCTTCGTATATTTTTATCGCCTAATTGTCTTCTTGCTGCTGCATCTTCTCATTTGCATTCTTCATTGTATGTTCGATGGATGGAACTGCTACACCGACCGCCTTGAATAGACATAAAATTATTATTATTTATTATTATTAGACTTATTTATTATTATTTATTTATTATAATTATTATTATTATTATTTATTATCAGTAATATTTATATATTTACTTATGTATTTATTTATTTATTTTTTGTTTACTATTTTTCAATACTTTTTTTATTATCTATATATTATTTATATGGGCGTTGGGGATTGCACTATTCTCCTCATCGTCTGGAATAAAAGATAATATTATTATTATTATATATATATATATATATATATATATATATATATATATATATATATATATATATATATATATATATATATATATATATATATATATATATATATATATATATATATATATATATATATATATATATATATATATATCGCACACCAAAAATGAAGTATGTATATGTACATATATACATACATTTACAAATTCAAATTTAGAGTATCTCATTATGTAAATCTGCATTTATTAACATATTTATATAATATAAGAAATATTATCTTCGTAACTAGAAAAAATAGCTTCGTAACTAGAAAAAAATCTATGAAGGTACGATATTATTATGTACATTGTATTATATGTTTGTATAGTCTCTAAAAAGAGATATGTACGTCAAAATAATATCATGGCGCGTTGGCCATAGTACGGGCATATCATTGTCCATTTCATTTTTTATAAACTTTTTTAATCATTCATTATATAATTTATTAGTGACGTAAAAAATATATGAGAGATAATGAGAGCCTATAATGCAAATTTTTAGGATATAGTGTGAAAAAGACAAAATTATAAGCGCTTAAACAACTAAAATCTGACAAAACGAGTTTGGGGTGGAAAGTCAAACAAACAAGGATACTGGCTATTGGCAATGAAATTTTCGAATTTTTAAACCCATTATATCGATTAAATTTCACTAAATGTTTTTTCCATACCATTGGACAAAGTAAAACTAATGAAAACGATTGTAATTGCCTGGTTGCGTAAAACACAATTAAACTGGACGATAAGAAATTTAGGTTTAATTACAATTCTAATTTATTGAGTGTTTTTCATTGTGAATTTATTTATCACATTCGTGGTCCAGCAGAACTACATACACAGATACATAACGCTTGGTAGAGCTTAATAAAACGGTGTTCAAGCCATATTAGGAGTAATTGTGTCAATGATTACAATACTTTTAAAGTTAGTAAAATATTTTTGTTCCCAATTATTATATAAAATTAAATCAGAAATTTTATCAATATCGTTAATAACTAGAAAACTAATAATGTAAAACACTTAAGAAAAACCACAAAAATAAATGTAAAAAGAGTGGAAATATCGATTTGCTATGAATATATTTATTTTATTAAGAAATGTACGAATGAATATATATATATATATATATATATATATATATATATATATATATATATATATATATATATTTTTTTTTTTAAAACGATTATCCGAGAGTAAAAGAGGTTGAAGTAAAGTTTAGAATGTATTTGGTATATCTAACATGTAAAAAATATTACTTATTTCTAAGTAAAATGATATTATGTATGTCTGTGAGCAAAAACCGAAGTTGAAAAAACAAGCCAACTCGTGGTGATATAACAGAAGTACAAGTGTTTTCAACAATGTATGGCAGCATTTGTATTTGATCGGTAAAAATATTGATTTAAAATGGCATTTATTAAACATCGCTAAATCATTTGTATTTGATCAGAACCGAATCGAACATATGCGCAAATGTTTGAAGAGACAAATGAAATTGTTTTCAGCTAAAATGCGAAATGCGGTTATTATAAATAAGCTAAGGATCGAAGCATTGGCATCAGTCATACTCCACCCTCCGCCATGAGGGCGGCAATTCTCCTGATCTTATTCTGCTCATTGCAGGTAAGTTAAAAAGCATAACATAATATAATACTAGAAATACCACAATGATTCAATACTCACACCACACATTTCTGTTTAGATACTTACAGGAGCAACCGCACACGGCGATAATGTTATCGGAAAATTATCAGACTTTCTATCTCATGGACACTTAGGCACAAATTGTGGAAGACATGAAAGGATTTTGCAAGGCGACGATGTAATCGAAACGAACGCCAAAGGGGAAATCATCGAGAAGATTACTTCTAGAAAAGAAATTCTTACCGATGATGACTCCGAATCTTTCAGTGTCTCGTTATCAAACGAAGACGAGAGCACTGAGACTATTGTGAAGACAATCACAATTGTTCAAGAGATTCCAAAGCATGGCAAAGGAAAGGGCCATGCTAAGGAGAAAATCTTCGAAGAAGAAACTGTCATCAAGAAACATGCTGGAGCTGCAGCTGCCGGAGGTGCTGTAGTCGCCGGTGGTAGGAAACGTGGACACGGATCAGTAAGTCACGAACGCATTGTGACTCCCGCTATTATCACAAGATACAGCGCATCTGCATCAGTTTCCCGCGAACGACCAATTGTCTACAGACGACCAGTCGTTGTTGGCAGACCAAAGGTTAAGAAATCGGTTTCAGTTTCTTATGAACGTATCCAAACACCAACCATAATCACCAAATACAAAGCATCCGCTTCAGTATCACGCGAACGACCAGTTTACAGACGACCAGTCATCGTAAGCAGACCAACTGTTAAGAAATCAGCTTCCGTTTCATACGAACGTATCCAAACCCCAACCATCATCACTAGATACAGTGCATCCGCATCAGTATCTCGCGAAAGACGTCCAATTTACAGACGACCAATCGTTGCTTACTCTAGATCCGTCTCAGTTTCCGCTGAAGGACCATGGAGAAGGCGCGGACCATTGTCTGGTATTGGATCTTTGGGTGACTCTGGAATTATCGGTGGTTTGGGACCACACGGACTCGGACCACACGGACTCGGACCACATGGACTTGGACCACATGGTCATGGACCACATGGACATGGACCAGCCGGATTAGTCGGTGACGTTTTGGGATCAGTTGGACTAGGCCCACATGGCCTCGGCCCACACGGACTAGGCCCACACGGACACGGACCACATGGACATGGACCACTAGGATTAGGAAGCTTGGGAGGATCAGGATTGGTTGATGATGTTTTAGGACCAATTGGACGTGGACCATTGGGACGACGTGGACCTAAATTATCAGGAAGTTACTCCGCTGAAGGGCCAGCTTATGGTCTAGGAGGCTGGGGACCATACGGAAGATGGAACCGACCACGTGGCAAGGTTTCCAAATCTGCCTCTGTCTCATACGAACGTATCCAAACCCCAACTATCATCACCAGATACAGTGCATCCGCATCAGTATCCCGTGAAAGACCAGTTTACAGACGACCAGTCATCGTAAGCAGACCAACTGTTAAGAAATCAGCTTCCGTTTCATACGAAACCATCCAAACCCCAACCATCATCACCAGATACAGTGCATCCGCATCAGTGTCTCGCGAAAGACGTCCAATTTACAGACGACCAGTTATCGTAAGCAGACCAACTGTTAAGAAATCAGCTTCTGTTTCATACGAACGTATCCAAACCCCAACCATCATCACTAGATACAGTGCATCCGCATCAGTATCTCGCGAAAGACGTCCAATTTACAGACGACCAATCGTTGCTTACTCTAGATCCGTCTCAGTTTCCGCTGAAGGACCATGGAGAAGGCGCGGACCATTGTCTGGTATTGGATCTTTGGGTGACTCTGGAATTATCGGCGGTTTGGGACCACACGGACTCGGACCACACGGACTCGGACCACACGGACTCGGACCACATGGACTCGGACCACACGGACGAGGACCACACGGACTCGGACCACATGGACTCGGACGTCACGGACACGGACCACAAGGCTTGGTCGATGATGTTTTGGGATCAGTTGGACTAGGTCCACATGGACTCGGACCACATGGACTCGGACCACATGGACTCGGACCACATGGTCTTGGACCACATGGACATGGACCAGCCGGATTAGTCGATGACGTTTTCGGATCAGTTGGACTAGGTCCACGTGGATTGGGACACGGACGAAGACCAAGAGGATCTGCCAGCTACTCATCAGAGGGACCACGAGGTTACTACGGACCAGGAGGTGCATGGGGACCGGACGGTGTCTATGGATCAGGAGGTGTCGTTGGTCCAGACGGTTCATACTACCCAGGTGATGTATATGGTGACTCCGGAATTGTCGATGGTTATGGCCCATGGGGAACATACGGAGGATTGAGACGTCCACGCGGCAAGGTTTCCAAATCTGCCTCTGTCTCATACGAACGTATCCAAACCCCAACCATCATCACTAGATACAGTGCATCCGCATCAGTATCCCGTGAAAGACCAGTTTACAGGCGACCAGTCATCGTAAGCAGACCAACTGTCAAGAAATCGGCTTCCGTTTCATACGAAACCATCCAAACCCCAACCATTATCACCAGATACAGTGCATCCGCATCAGTATCTCGCGAAAGACGTCCAATTTACAGACGACCAATCGTTGCTTACTCTAGATCCGTCTCAGTTTCCGCTGAAGGACCATGGAGAAGGCGCGGGCCATTGTCTGGTATTGGATCTTTGGGTGACTCTGGAATTATCGGCGGTTTGGGACCACACGGACTCGGACCACACGGACTCGGACCACACGGACTCGGACCACATGGACTCGGACATCACGGACACGGACCACAAGGATTGGTCGATGATGTTTTGGGATCAGTTGGACTAGGTCCACATGGACTCGGACCACATGGACTCGGAACACATGGACTCGGACCACATGGTCTTGGACCACATGGACATGGACCAGCCGGATTAGTCGATGACGTTTTGGGATCAGTTGGACTAGGTCCACATGGATTGGGACACGGACGAAGACCAAGAGGATCTGCCAGCCACTCATCAGAAGGACCACGAGGTTACTACGGACCAGGAGGTGTCGTTGGTCCAGACGGTTCATACTACCCAGGTGATGTATATGGTGACTCCGGAATTGTCGATGGTTATGGCCCATGGGGAACATACGGAGGATTGAGACGTCCACGCGGCAAGGTTTCCAAATCTGCCTCTGTCTCATACGAACGTATCCAAACCCCAACCATCATCACCAGATACAGTGCATCCGCATCAGTTTCCCGTGAAAGACCAGTTTACCGACGACCAGTCATCGTTAGCAGACCAACTGTTAAGAAATCAGCTTCCGTTTCATACGAAACCATCCAAACCCCAACCATCATCACCAGATACAGTGCATCCGCATCAGTATCTCGCGAAAGACGTCCAATTTACAGACGACCAATCGTTGCTTACTCTAGATCCGTCTCAGTTTCCGCTGAAGGACCATGGAGAAGGCGCGGACCATTGTCTGGTATTGGATCTTTGGGTGACTCTGGAATTATCGGCGGTTTGGGACCACACGGACTCGGACCACACGGACTCGGACTACACGGACTCGGACCACACGGACTCGGACCACATGGACTCGGACCACATGGACTCGGACGTCACGGACACGGACCACAAGGCTTGGTCGATGATGTTTTGGGATCAGTTGGACTAGGTCCACATGGACTCGGACCACATGGACTCGGACCACATGGACTCGGACCACATGGTCTTGGACCACATGAACATGGACCAGCCGGATTAGTCGATGACGTTTTGGGATCAGTTGGACTAGGTCCACATGGATTGGGACACGGACGAAGACCAAGAGGATCTGCCAGCTACTCATCAGAAGGACCACGAGGTTACTACGGACCAGGAGGTGCATGGGGACCGGACGGTGTCTATGGATCAGGAGGTGTCGTTGGTCCAGATGGTTCATACTACCCAGGTGATGTATATGGTGACTCCGGAATTGTCGATGGTTATGGCCCATGGGGAACATACGGAGGATTGAGACGTCCACGCGGCAAGGTTTCCAAATCTGCCTCTGTCTCATACGAACGTATCCAAACCCCAACCATCATCACCAGATACAGTGCATCCGCATCAGTATCCCGTGAAAGACCAGTTTACAGACGACCAGTCATCGTAAGCAGACCAACTGTTAAGAAATCAGCTTCCGTTTCATACGAAACCATCCAAACCCCAACCATCATCACCAGATACAGTGCATCCGCATCAGTATCTCGCGAAAGACGTCCAATTTACAGACGACCAATCGTTGCTTACTCTAGATCCGTCTCAGTTTCCGCTGAAGGACCATGGAGAAGGCGCGGGCCATTGTCTGGTATTGGATCTTTGGGTGACTCTGGAATTATCGGCGGTTTGGGACCACACGGACTCGGACCACACGGACTCGGACCACACGGACTCGGACCACATGGACTCGGACATCACGGACACGGACCACAAGGATTGGTCGATGATGTTTTGGGATCAGTTGGACTAGGTCCACATGGACTCGGACCACATGGACTCGGAACACATGGACTCGGACCACATGGTCTTGGACCACATGGACATGGACCAGCCGGATTAGTCGATGACGTTTTGGGATCAGTTGGACTAGGTCCACATGGATTGGGACACGGACGAAGACCAAGAGGATCTGCCAGCCACTCATCAGAAGGACCACGAGGTTACTACGGACCAGGAGGTGTCGTTGGTCCAGACGGTTCATACTACCCAGGTGATGTATATGGTGACTCCGGAATTGTCGATGGTTATGGCCCATGGGGAACATACGGAGGATTGAGACGTCCACGCGGCAAGGTTTCCAAATCTGCCTCTGTCTCATACGAACGTATCCAAACCCCAACCATCATCACCAGATACAGTGCATCCGCATCAGTATCCCGTGAAAGACCGGTTTACAGACGACCAGTCATCGTAAGCAGACCAACTGTTAAGAAATCAGCTTCCGTTTCATACGAAACCATCCAAACCCCAACCATCATCACCAGATACAGTGCATCCGCATCAGTATCTCGCGAAAGACGTCCAATTTACAGACGACCAATCGTTGCATACTCTAGATCCGTCTCAGTTTCCGCTGAAGGACCATGGAGAAGGCGCGGACCATTGTCTGGTATTGGATCTTTGGGTGACTCTGGAATTATCGGCGGTTTGGGACCACACGGACTCGGACCACACGGACTCGGACCACACGGACTCGGACCACATGGACTCGGACCACATGGACTCGGACGTCACGGACACGGACCACAAGGCTTGGTCGATGATGTTTTGGGATCAGTTGGACTAGGTCCACATGGACTCGGACCACATGGACTCGGACCACATGGACTCGGACCACATGGTCTTGGACCACATGGACATGGACCAGCCGGATTAGTCGATGACGTTTTGGGATCAGTTGGACTAGGTCCACATGGATTGGGACACGGACGAAGACCAATAGGATCTGCCAGCTACTCATCAGAAGGACCACGAGGTTACTACGGACCAGGAGGTGCATGGGGACCGGACGGTGTCTATGGACCAGGAGGTGTCGTTGGTCCAGACGGTTCATACTACCCAGGTGATGTATATGGTGACTCCGGAATTGTGGATGGTTATGGCCCATGGGGAACATACGGAGGATTGAGACGTCCACGCGGCAAGGTTTCCAAATCTGCCTCTGTCTCATACGAACGTATCCAAACCCCAACCATCATCACCAGATACAGTGCATCCGCATCAGTATCCCGTGAAAGACCAGTTTACAGGCGACCAGTCATCGTAAGCAGACCAACTGTTAAGAAATCGGCTTCCGTTTCATACGAAACCATCCAAACCCCAACCATCATCACCAGATACAGTGCATCCGCATCAGTATCTCGCGAAAGACGTCCAATTTACAGACGACCACTCGTTGCTTACTCTAGATCCGTCTCAGTTTCCGCTGAAGGACCATGGAGAAGGCGCGGACCATTGTCTGGTATTGGATCTTTGGGTGACTCTGGAATTATCGGCGGGTTGGGACCACACGGACTCGGACCACACGGACTCGGACCACACGGACTCGGACCACATGGACTCGGACCACATGGACTCGGACGTCACGGACGCGGACCACAAGGCTTGGTCGATGATGTTTTGGGATCAGTTGGACTAGGTCCACATGGACTTGGACCACATGGACTCGGACCACATGGACTTGGACCACATGGTCTTGGACCACATGGACATGGACCAGCCGGATTAGTCGATGACGTTTTGGGATCAGTTGGACTAGGTCCACATGGATTGGGACTCGGAAGAAGACCAAGAGGATCTGCCAGTTACTCATCAGAAGGACCACGAGGTTATTACGGACCAGGAGGTGCATGGGGACCTGACGGTGTCTATGGACCGGGAGGTGTCGTTGGTCCAGACGGTTCATACTACCCAGGTGATGTATATGGTGACTCCGGAATTGTCGATGGTTATGGCCCATGGGGAACATACGGAGGATTGAGACGTCCACGCGGCAAGGTTTCCAAATCTGCCTCTGTCTCATACGAACGTATCCAAACCCCAACCATCATCACCAGATACAGTGCATCCGCATCAGTATCTCGCGAAAGACGTCCAATTTACAGACGACCAATCGTTGCTTACTCTAGATCCGTCTCAGTTTCCGCTGAAGGACCATGGAGAAGGCGCGGACCATTGTCTGGTATTGGATCTTTGGGTGACTCTGGAATTATCGGTGGTTTGGGACCACACGGACTTGGACCACATGGACTCGGACCACATGGACTCGGACCACATGGTCATGGACCACATGGACATGGACCAGCCGGATTAGTCGATGACGTTTTGGGATCAGTTGGACTAGGTCCACGTGGATTAGGACACGGACGACGACCAAGAGGATCTGCCAGCTTCTCATCAGAAGGACCACGAGGTTATTACGGACCAGGAGGTGCATGTGGACCTGACGGTGTCTATGGACCGGGAGGTGTCGTTGGTCCAGACGGTTCATACTACCCAGGTGATGTATATGGTGACTCCGGAATTGTCGATGGTTATGGCCCATGGGGAACATACGGAGGATTGAGACGTCCACGCGGCAAGGTTTCCAAATCTGCCTCCGTCTCATACGAACGTATCCAAACCCCAACCATCATCACCAGATACAGTGCATCCGCATCGGTATCTCGTGAAAGACCAGTTTACAGGCGACCAGTCATCGTAAGCAGACCAACTGTTAAGAAATCGGCTTCCGTTTCATACGAAACTATCCAAACCCCAACCATCATCACCAGATACAGTGCATCCGCATCAGTATCTCGCGAAAGACGTCCAATTTACAGACGACCAATCGTTGCTTACTCTAGATCCGTCTCAGTTTCCGCTGAAGGACCATGGAGAAGGCGCGGACCATTGTCTGGTATTGGATCTTTGGGTGACTCTGGAATTATCGGCGGTTTGGGACCACACGGACTCGGACCACACGGACTCGGACCACACGGACTCGGACCACATGGACTCGGACCACATGGTCTTGGACCACATGGTCTTGGACCACATGGACATGGACCAGCCGGATTAGTCGATGACGTTTTGGGATCAGTTGGACTAGGTCCACATGGATTGGGACACGGACGAAGACCAAGAGGATCTGCAAGCTACTCATCTGAAGGACCACGCGGCTATTACGGACCAGGAGGTGTATGGGGACCTGACGGTGTTTATGGACCAGGAGGTGTCGTTGGTCCAGATGGTTCATACTACCCAGGTGATGTATATGGTGACTCCGGAATTGTCGATGGTTATGGCCCATGGGGAACATACGGAGGATTGAGACGTCCACGCGGCAAGGTTTCCAAATCTGCCTCCGTCTCATACGAACGTATCCAAACCCCAACCATCATCACCAGATACAGTGCATCCGCATCGGTATCTCGTGAAAGACCAGTTTACAGGCGACCAGTCATCGTAAGCAGACCAACTGTTAAGAAATCGGCTTCCGTTTCATACGAAACTATCCAAACCCCAACCATCATCACCAGATACAGTGCATCCGCATCAGTATCTCGCGAAAGACGTCCAATTTACAGACGACCAATCGTTGCTTACTCTAGATCCGTCTCAGTTTCCGCTGAAGGACCATGGAGAAGGCGCGGACCATTGTCTGGTATTGGATCTTTGGGTGACTCTGGAATTATCGGCGGTTTGGGACCACACGGACTCGGACCACACGGACTCGGACCACACGGACTCGGACCACATGGACTCGGACCACATGGTCTTGGACCACATGGTCTTGGACCACATGGACATGGACCAGCCGGATTAGTCGATGACGTTTTGGGATCAGTTGGACTAGGTCCACATGGATTGGGACACGGACGAAGACCAAGAGGATCTGCAAGCTACTCATCTGAAGGACCACGCGGCTATTACGGACCAGGAGGTGTATGGGGACCTGACGGTGTTTATGGACCAGGAGGTGTCGTTGGTCCAGATGGTTCATACTACCCAGGTGATGTATATGGTGACTCCGGAATTGTCGATGGTTATGGCCCATGGGGAACATACGGAGGATTGAGACGTCCACGCGGCAAGGTCTCCAAATCTGCCTCCGTCTCATACGAACGTATCCAAACCCCAACCATCATCACCAGATATAGTGCATCCGCATCAGTATCCCGTGAAAGACCAGTTTACAGGCGACCAGTGATCGTAAGCAGACCAACTGTTAAGAAATCGGCTTCCGTTTCATACGAAACCATCCAAACCCCAACCATCATCACCAGATACAGTGCATCCGCATCAGTATCTCGCGAAAGACGTCCAATTTACAGACGACCAATCGTTGCTTACTCTAGATCCGTCTCAGTTTCCGCTGAAGGACCATGGAGAAGGCGCGGACCATTGTCTGGTATTGGATATTTGGGTGACTCTGGAATTATCGGTGGTTTGGGACCACACGGACTCGGACCACACGGACTCGGACCACATGGTCTTGGACCACATGGTCTTGGACCACATGGACATGGACCAGCCGGATTAGTCGATGACGTTTTGGGATCAGTTGGACTAGGTCCACATGGATTGGGACACGGACGAAGACCAAGAGGATCTGCAAGCTACTCATCTGAAGGACCACGCGGCTATTACGGACCAGGAGGTGTATGGGGACCTGACGGTGTTTATGGACCAGGAGGTGTCGTTGGTCCAGATGGTTCATACTACCCAGGTGATGTATATGGTGACTCCGGAATTGTCGATGGTTATGGCCCATGGGGAACATACGGAGGATTGAGACGTCCACGCGGCAAGGTCTCCAAATCTGCCTCCGTCTCATACGAACGTATCCAAACCCCAACCATCATCACCAGATATAGTGCATCCGCATCAGTATCCCGTGAAAGACCAGTTTACAGGCGACCAGTGATCGTAAGCAGACCAACTGTTAAGAAATCGGCTTCCGTTTCATACGAAACCATCCAAACCCCAACCATCATCACCAGATACAGTGCATCCGCATCAGTATCTCGCGAAAGACGTCCAATTTACAGACGACCAATCGTTGCTTACTCTAGATCCGTCTCAGTTTCCGCTGAAGGACCATGGAGAAGGCGCGGACCATTGTCTGGTATAGGATCTTTGGGTGACTCTGGAATTATCGGTGGTTTGGGACCACACGGACTCGGACCACACGGACTCGGACCACACGGACTCGGACCACATGGACTCGGACCACATGGTCTTGGACCACATGGACATGGACCAGCCGGATTAATCGATGACGTTTTGGGATCAGTTGGACTAGGTCCACATGGATTGGGACACGGACGAAGACCAAGAGGATCTGCCAGCTACTCATCTGAAGGACCACGCGGCTATTACGGACCAGGAGGTGTATGGGGACCTGACGGTGTCTATGGACCAGGAGGTGTCGTTGGTCCTGATGGTTCATACTACCCAGGTGATGTATATGGTGACTCCGGAATTGTCGATGGTTATGGCCCATGGGGAACATACGGAGGATTGAGACGTCCACGCGGCAAGGTTTCCAAATCTGCCTCTGTCTCATACGAACGTATCCAAACCCCAACCATCATCACCAGATACAGTGCATCCGCATCAGTATCTCGCGAAAGACGTCCAATTTACAGACGACCAATCGTTGCTTACTCTAGATCCGTCTCAGTTTCCGCTGAAGGACCATGGAGAAGGCGCGGACCATTGTCTGGTATTGGATCTTTGGGTGACTCTGGAATTATCGGTGGTTTGGGACCACACGGACTCGGACCACACGGACTCGGACCACATGGACTCGGACCACATGGTCTTGGACCACATGGACATGGACCAGCCGGATTAGTCGATGACGTTTTGGGATCAGTTGGACTAGGTCCACATGGATTGGGACACGGACGAAGACCAAGAGGATCTGCCAGCTACTCATCTGAAGGACCACGCGGCTATTACGGACCAGGAGGTGTATGGGGACCTGACGGTGTCTATGGACCAGGAGGTGTCGTTGGTCCTGATGGTTCATACTACCCAGGTGATGTATATGGTGACTCCGGAATTGTCGATGGTTATGGCCCATGGGGAACATACGGAGGATTGAGACGTCCACGCGGCAAGGTTTCCAAATCTGTCTCTGTCTCATACGAACGTATCCAAACCCCAACCATCATCACCAGATACAGTGCATCCGCATCAGTATCTCGCGAAAGACGTCCAATTTACAGACGACCAATCGTTGCTTACTCTAGATCCGTCTCAGTTTCCGCTGAAGGACCATGGAGAAGGCGCGGACCATTGTCTGGTATTGGATCTTTGGGTGACTCTGGAATAATCGGTGGTTTGGGACCACTAGGACTTGGAACACGCGGATTGGGACTCGGACGCAGACCAAGAGGATCAGCCAGCTACTCATCTGAAGGACCACGCGGATACTACGGACCAGGAGGTGCATGGGGACCTGACGGTGTCTATGGACCAGGAGGTGTCGTTGGTCCTGATGGTTCATACTACCCAGGTGATGTATATGGTGACTCCGGAATTGTCGATGGTTATGGCCCATGGGGAACATACGGAGGATTGAGACGTCCACGCGGCAAGGTTTCCAAATCTGCCTCTGTCTCATACGAACGTATCCAAACCCCAACCATCATCACCAGATACAGTGCATCCGCATCAGTATCTCGCGAAAGACGTCCAATTTACAGACGACCAATCGTTGCTTACTCTAGATCCGTCTCAGTTTCCGCTGAAGGACCATGGAGAAGGCGCGGACCATTGTCTGGTATTGGATCTTTGGGTGACTCTGGAATTATCGGTGGTTTGGGACCACACGGACTCGGACCACACGGACTCGGACCACATGGACTCGGACCACATGGTCTTGGACCACATGGACATGGACCAGCCGGATTAGTCGATGACGTTTTGGGATCAGTTGGACTAGGTCCACATGGATTGGGACACGGACGAAGACCAAGAGGATCTGCCAGCTACTCATCTGAAGGACCACGCGGCTATTACGGACCAGGAGACGTATGGGGACCTGACGGTGTCTATGGACCAGGAGGTGTCGTTGGTCCTGATGGTTCATACTACCCAGGTGATGTATATGGTGACTCCGGAATTGTCGATGGTTATGGCCCATGGGGAACATACGGAGGATTGAGACGTCCACGCGGCAAGGTTTCCAAATCTGCCTCTGTCTCATATGAACGTATCCAAACCCCAACCATCATCACCAGATACAGTGCATCCGCATCAGTATCTCGCGAAAGACGTCCAATTTACAGACGACCAATCGTTGCTTACTCTAGATCCGTCTCAGTTTCCGCTGAAGGACCATGGAGAAGGCGCGGACCATTGTCTGGTATTGGATCTTTGGGTGACTCTGGAATAATCGGTGGTTTGGGACCACTAGGACTTGGAACACGCGGATTGGGACTCGGACGCAGACCAAGAGGATCAGCCAGCTACTCATCTGAAGGACCACGCGGATACTACGGACCAGGAGGTGCATGGGGACCTGACGGTGTCTATGGACCAGGAGGTGTCGTTGGTCCAGATGGTTCATACTATCCAGGTGGTGTGTATGGTGACTCTGGAATTGTCGATGGTTTGGGACCATTAGGGCTTGGACCACGAGGATGGGGTCGCGGACGCAGACCAAGAGGTTCAGCCAGCTACTCAGTTGAAGGACCACGAGGAGTTTATGGGCCAGGAGGTGTATTGGGACCAGACGGTGTCTATGGACCAGGAGGTGTCATCGGCTCAGACGGTTCATACTACCCAGGTGGTGTATACGGTGACTCTGGAATTGTCGATGGTTTGGGACCATTAGGACTTGGACCACGAGGATGGGGTCGCGGACGTAGACCAAGAGGATCTGCCAGCTACTCATCTGAAGGACCACGCGGATACTACGGACCAGGAGGTGAATGGGGACCAGACGGTGTTTATGGACCAGGAGGTATCGTTGATCAAGATGGTTCATACTACCCAGATGGTGTATATGGTGACTCAGGAATTGTTGATGGTTATGGCCCATGGGGAACATACGGAGGGTTGAGACGTCCACGCGGCAAGGTTTCCAAATCTGCCTCTGTCTCATATGAACGTATCCAAACCCCAACCATCATCACCAGATACAGTGCATCCGCATCAGTATCCCGTGAAAGACCAGTTTACAGACGACCAGTCATCGTAAGCAGACCAACTGTTAAGAAATCAGCTTCCGTTTCATACGAAACCATCCAAACCCCAACCATCATCACCAGATACAGTGCATCCGCATCAGTATCACGTGAAAGACGTCCAATTTACAGACGACCAATCGTTGCTTACTCTAGATCCGTCTCAGTTTCCGCTGAAGGACCATGGAGAAGGCGCGGACCATCGTGTGGTGTTGGATCTTTGGGTGACTCTGGAATTATCGGTGGTTTGGGACCACACGGACTCGGACGTCACGGACGAGGACCACAAGGCTTGGTCGATGATGTTTTGGGATCAGTTGGACTAGGTCCACATGGACTCGGAGCACATGGACTCGGACCACATGGACTCGGACCACATGGTCTTGGACCACATGGACATGGACCAGCCGGATTAGTCGATGACGTTTTGGGATCAGTTGGACTAGGTCCACATGGATTGGGACACGGACGAAGACCAAGAGGATCTGCCAGCTACTCATCAGAAGGACCACGAGGTTACTACGGACCAGGAGGTGCATGGGGACCGGACGGTGTCTATGGACCAGGAGGTGTCGTTGGTCCAGACGGTTCATACTACCCAGGTGATGTATATGGTGACTCCGGAATTGTCGATGGTTATGGCCCATGGGGAACATACGGAGGATTGAGACGTCCACGCGGCAAGGTTTCCAAATCTGCCTCTGTCTCATACGAACGTATCCAAACCCCAACCATCATCACCAGATACAGTGCATCCGCATCAGTTTCCCGTGAAAGACCAGTTTACCGACGACCAGTCATCGTTAGCAGACCAACTGTTAAGAAATCAGCTTCCGTTTCATACGAAACCATCCAAACCCCAACCATTATCACCAGATACAGTGCATCTGCATCAGTATCTCGCGAAAGACGTCCAATTTACAGACGACCAATCGTTGCTTACTCACGATCCGTATCAGTTTCCACTGAAGGACCATGGAGAAGGCGCGGTCCATTGTCTGGAATCACCGGATTGGGTGACTCTGGAATTGTCGGTGGTTTGGGACCTCTAGGACTTGGACCACGTGGATTGGGACTCGGACGCAGACCAAGAGGATCAGCCAGCTACTCATCTGAAGGACCAGGTGGATACTACGGACCAGGAGGTGTATGGGGACCTGACGGTGTCTATGGACCAGGAGGTGTCGTTGGTCCAGATGGTTCATACTACCCAGATGGTGTATATGGTGACTCCGGAATTGTTGATGGTTATGGCCCATGGGGAACATACGGAGGATTGAGACATCCACGCGGCAAGGTTTCCAAATCTGCCTCTGTCTCATATGAACGTATCCAAACCCCAACCATCATCACCAGATACAGTGCATCCGCATCAGTATCTCGCGAAAGACGTCCAATTTACAGACGACCAATCGTTGCTTACTCACGATCCGTATCAGTTTCCAATGAAGGACCATGGAGAAGGCGCGGTCCATTGTCTGGAATCACCGGATTGGGTGACTCTGGAATTGTCGGTGGTTTGGGACCACTAGGACTTGGAACACGCGGATTGGGACTCGGACGCAGACCAAGAGGATCAGCCAGCTACTCATCTGAAGGACCACGCGGATACTACGGACCAGGAGGTGCATGGGGACCTGACGGTGTCTATGGACCAGGAGGTGTCGTTGGTCCAGATGGTTCATACTATCCAGGTGGTGTATATGGTGACTCTGGAATTGTCGATGGTTTGGGACCATTAGGTCTTGGACCACGAGGATGGGGTCGCGGACGCAGACCAAGAGGATCAGCCAGCTACTCAGTTGAAGGACCACGAGGAGTTTATGGACCAGGAGGTGTATTGGGACCAGACGGTGTCTATGGACCAGGAGGTGTCATCGGCTCAGACGGTTCATACTACCCAGGTGGTGTATACGGTGACTCTGGAATTGTCGATGGTTTGGGACCATTAGGACTTGGACCACGAGGATGGGGTCGCGGACGTAGACCAAGAGGATCTGCCAGCTACTCATCTGAAGGACCACGCGGATACTACGGACCAGGAGGTGAATGGGGACCTGGCGGTGTTTATGGACCAGGAGGTATCGTTGATCAAGATGGTTCATACTACCCAGATGGTGTATATGGTGACTCTGGAATTGTTGATGGTTATGGCCCATGGGGAACATACGGAGGGTTGAGACGTCCACGCGGCAAGGTTTCCAAATCTGCCTCTGTCTCATATGAACGTATCCAAACCCCAACCATCATCACCAGATACAGTGCATCCGCATCAGTATCCCGTGAAAGACCAGTTTACAGACGACCAGTCATCGTAAGCAGACCAACTGTTAAGAAATCAGCTTCCGTTTCATACGAAACCATCCAAACCCCAACCATCATCACCAGATACAGTGCATCCGCATCAGTATCACGTGAAAGACGTCCAATTTACAGACGACCAATCGTTGCTTACTCTAGATCCGTCTCAGTTTCCGCTGAAGGACCATGGAGAAGGCGCGGACCATCGTGTGGTGTTGGATCTTTGGGTGACTCTGGAATTATCGGTGGTTTGGGACCACACGGACTCGGACGTCACGGACGAGGACCACAAGGCTTGGTCGATGATGTTTTGGGATCAGTTGGACTAGGTCCACATGGACTCGGACCACATGGACTCGGACCACATGGTCTTGGACCACATGGACATGGACCAGCCGGATTAGTCGATGACGTTTTGGGATCAGTTGGACTAGGTCCACATGGATTGGGACACGGACGAAGACCAAGAGGATCTGCCAGCTACTCATCAGAAGGACCACGAGGTTACTACGGACCAGGAGGTGCATGGGGACCGGACGGTGTCTATGGACCAGGAGGTGTCGTTGGTCCAGACGGTTCATACTACCCAGGTGATGTATATGGTGACTCCGGAATTATCGATGGTTATGGCCCATGGGGAACATACGGAGGATTGAGACGTCCACGCGGCAAGGTTTCCAAATCTGCCTCTGTCTCATACGAACGTATCCAAACCCCAACCATCATCACCAGATACAGTGCATCCGCATCAGTTTCCCGTGAAAGACCAGTTTACCGACGACCAGTCATCGTAAGCAGACCAACTGTTAAGAAATCAGCTTCCGTTTCATACGAAACCATCCAAACCCCAACCATTATCACCAGATACAGTGCATCCGCATCAGTATCTCGCGAAAGACGTCCAATTTACAGACGACCAATCGTTGCTTACTCACGATCCGTATCAGTTTCCACTGAAGGACCATGGAGAAGGCGCGGTCCATTGTCTGGAATCACCGGATTGGGTGACTCTGGAATTGTCGGTGGTTTGGGACCTCTAGGACTTGGACCACGCGGATTGGGACTCGGACGCAGACCAAGAGGATCAGCCAGCTACTCATCTGAAGGACCAGGTGGATACTACGGACCAGGAGGTGTATGGGGACCTGACGGTGTCTATGGACCAGGAGGTGTCGTTGGTCCAGATGGTTCATACTACCCAGATGGTGTATATGGTGACTCCGGAATTGTTGATGGTTATGGCCCATGGGGAACATACGGAGGATTGAGACATCCACGCGGCAAGGTTTCCAAATCTGCCTCTGTCTCATATGAACGTATCCAAACCCCAACCATCATCACCAGATACAGTGCATCCGCATCAGTATCTCGCGAAAGACGTCCAATTTACAGACGACCAATCGTTGCTTACTCACGATCCGTATCAGTTTCCAATGAAGGACCATGGAGAAGGCGCGGTCCATTGTCTGGAATCACCGGATTGGGTGACTCTGGAATTGTCGGTGGTTTGGGACCACTAGGACTTGGATCACGCGGATTGGGACTCGGACGCAGACCAAGAGGATCAGCCAGCTACTCATCTGAAGGACCACGCGGATACTACGGACCAGGAGGTGCATGGGGACCTGACGGTGTCTATGGACCAGGAGGTGTCGTTGGTCCAGATGGTTCATACTATCCAGGTGGTGTATATGGTGACTCTGGAATTGTCGATGGTTTGGGACCATTAGGTCTTGGACCACGAGGATGGGGTCGCGGACGCAGACCAAGAGGATCAGCCAGCTACTCAGTTGAAGGACCACGAGGAGTTTATGGGCCAGGAGGTGTATTGGGACCAGACGGTGTCTATGGACCAGGAAGTGTCATCGGCCCAGACGGTTCGTACTACCCAGGTGGTGTATACGGCGACTCTGGAATTGTTGATGGTTTGGGACCATTAGGTCTTGGACCACGAGGATGGGGTCGCGGACGCAGACCAAGAGGATCAGCTAGCTACTCAGATGAAGGACCACGAGGAGTTTATGGACCAGGAGGTGTATATGGACCAGAAGGTGTCTATGGACCAGGAGGTGTCATCGGCCCAGACGATGCTTACTACCCAGATGGTGTGTATGGGGACTCTGGAATTGTTGATGGTTATGGCCCATGGGGAACATACGGAGGATTGAGACGTCCACGCGGCAAGGTTTCCAAATCTGCTTCCGTCTCATACGAACGCATCCAAACTCCAACTATTATTACCAGATACAGTGCATCTGCATCAGTTTCACGTGAAAGACCTGTTTACAGACGGCCAGTCATTATAAGCCGACCAAAGGTTTCTAAATCTGCTTCTGTTTCATACGAAACTATCCAAACCCCAACAATTATCACCAAATACCACAAATCTGTTTCGAAATCTATCGAACGACCAATTTACAGACGACCAGTCGTTATTAGCCGACCAAAGGTATCTAAATCTGTCTCAGTTTCTTATGAACGTATCCAAACTCCAACTATTATCACTAAAGTCCACAAATCCGTATCTAAATCAGTCGAACGACCAGTTTACAGAAGACCAATTATTGTTAGCAGACCAACTGTTAGAAAATCGGCTTCTGTTTCGTACGAAACTATCCAAACGCCAACTATTATCACCAGATACAGCGCATCCGCCTCCGTTTCCCGTGAAAGACGTCCAATTTACAGACGACCAATCGTTGCTTACTCTAGATCCGTCTCAGTTTCCGCTGAAGGACCATGGAGAAGGCGCGGACCATTGTCTGGTTTGGGTGACTCTGGAATTATCGATGGTTTGGGACCATTAGGTTATGGACCACGTCGTTTAGGACTTGGACCAAGAGGAATTGTTGGTTCAGCCAGTTATTCCGTTGAAGGCCGAAGAGGATTGTCTCGTCCACGTAGATTGGGACTTAGCCCACTTGGGTCTGCAAGTTACTCTGCTGAAGCACCCAGAGGATATTATGCCCCAGGTGCAGTATACGGAGGTGATATTTTGGGTGATTCTGGAGCTGTTGGTGGATATGACGGTTATTCCAATGTAGGAGGAGCTCATGTTCCACGTGGTTCTAACTTGTACACCACCCATCCAGATCCAAGTACCGTATTGAAATCATGCAAGACTTCTCCTTATCAACTCTTGATCAAGGTTGGAAATGCACGCAAGCGTAACGGAAATTGTTAATCATTAAATAAAATATATACATATAATTAATATATATTATTAAAAAGCGATTATAAATTCAAAGCACTAAATAATATTATGATTTAAGGCATTTTGTCATTTTCAAGATTACTGTATGATTATTGATAATAAATTTATATATATATATTTATATATATATATATTTATCAATATATATATATATATATATATATATACTATACTTATATATTAAATTGAATCTTTTCTTTTATCCTTTACTTACACATTCCTTATAATTACTATTTGTTTAGAACCTGAGTTTTGACTTATTTGTACAATATTGAACCGCCAACACACAATATTATTTTTTTCTTAATATTTTATCCAGTGTACTACACACAGCAGAATACAGAATACACATAAGAAATAAAGCTGATTAAGATTTATACTGTTATACTTATTACTACATATATGAATGTCATACTACATGTATGTATTTGTTTTATTTTATTTTATTTGTTACATATATATATATACCAGGAAGGCCTAACAGGTAGATCCCAATGCGCTTTCCTAGACAATTAATTACAAACATTGCAGGATTTTCATTACATAAATCGTTATTTTTTGAGAGGCTGAAGAACAAGAAATTATTAATTAAAATATATATATATATATATATATATATATATATATATATATATATATATATATATATATATATATATATATATATATATATATATATTTATATTTATATTTTTGCGTAGGGGTGGGTGGAGGATCCAAGTAAAAGGCCAACAGTCGTTTCACAGCATTTATTGATGATTAAGGAGTTACACGCACTGTCCCTGCTCAGTCCAGAATGACATGATATCGCCTACGTACCGCCTTATAAAGGGTAGATCTCTCAGGACGCCTCATCTGTTTACCTGTTGAATAGTCACGTATTCGGATATGTATTTCCATGACATTGGGTCTCCCCGTACCGATTCCGAGAAATAACTAATAACGGTCATTGTTTAGCCTAAATGCACTTAGAGTCCAGATATAATCTTTGGAAGTAAGTGCATGCACCTAGTTAATCCGATAACAGATATCCGTTGGTCTAAGTGCAATTCGCTCAATCCGCGGCGTACGTAACATTGCCTCCCTCTTACGTCAAATCGTCCCGATTGACCAACAAATCCTAACTGAGAAATCTACAGTAATTACATTTATCTCTGATATCAGTCACAGTTACATTTACAATTACAGCCGTTATCTTTACAGTTACAATGGAAACAATGACATTTAAAATCTATTACCGTTACATTAACGTTACCTTTACAATTTAAATTCTGTTACAGTTAGATTAACGTCACCTTTACAATGTAAACAATTACATTAAACTTTCATTACACTTCAATTTACGTCACCTTGACAATGGAAACAAAAATATTTAAAATTTCGTTACCCTTCAATTTACATCATCTTTACAATGGAAACAAAAACATTTAAAATTTCGTTGCACTACGATTTACGTCACCTTTACAATGGAAACAGTTACATTACATTTCTACTCGCCTAAAATTAGTCATCCGATGTTCTACATTTGGAAATCATTATTTGTTAGCTCTTCGGTCCAAAATTTCTCACGTGTTTGGTCCATGTTGCTCGTATCATCAAAGTCCAAATTTGCTATGGCAGCCCCGTATTCCTGTCATGTGGCCCAGCACCCTGCTGCAGACCAACGTTCAACCCAGAACGTGCTCCAAAGCCATGTCCCACAAGAATCGCTCCCATCCTCACAAAAGTGACTTGGTCCATGTTTCTCCTATCACCATCGTCCAAATTTGCTACGGTGGCCCAGTGTTCCTCTGTCAAGTGGCCCAGCATCCTGCTGCAGACCAACGTTCAACCCAGAACGTGCTCCAAAGCCATGTCCCACAAGAATCGCCACCATCCTCACAAAAGTGACGGTTGACCCTGGAAAATGTGCACCCCTCAGTCTGCCACTCTGTTGGTGGTGCTTCTTTTCCGTTCCCTTGACCCTGGAAAATGTGCACACCTCAGTCTGCCACTCTGCTGGTTGTGCTTCTTTTCCGTTCCATTGATCTTGGTAAATGTGCACCCAACAGTCTGCCACTCTTGTTGAATGCGCTTCTTTTCCGTTCCATTGACCCAACTGAAATCCATTTCTTTCTGATGTATTTTCCCGTTACATCTGCGAGATGATCTAAACACTCTTCTGCAACTGTTCATGTATTTTTTTTCAGGTACTCGTGTTTCCACTAGTTTCCAACTAGATTTTTTTTTCGCTGTTGACGTATATCAATTGTTCCGCTCTCTCTCTCTCGTTGAAGTCGCGATCTGGCGTTTCTTCGGTTTCAAATGCCCTCACGTGGTTGATCCAAGTCCCTAGTTTCCCCAACGTCCAAATTTGTTGCGGTGGCCCCGTCTTCCTGTCATGTGGCCCAGCATCCTGCTGCAGACCAATGTTCCACCCAGAACGTTCTTCCGTTGCCATTCCCTCTGAAGCTGTGCCTCCTAAAAGTGACTTGATTGACTCCGCCGACTAACCAACCAACATTTATCCAATCTGATAAATGTGCCTCTCTGCCGTTGCATGGTTCCGATTGAATTCCATTTCAATCCGTTTACTTTCCGACTCTTTGCGAGATGACACCTGTGACATAACAGGTGGTTAACTAGTTTCCAATTAGACTCGAATAGTTTCCAATTAAAATTTTTTTCCAGTTTGTTGACATCTGCCGTCAACAAACAGTTGAAGGGAATAGTGGCTTGTAATCGACATCTCTCAGTTGTAGTCGATCTCCGCTCCTCTTCTGACGACGATGCTTTCCCGTGGATCGTCGTCACCTACAGCCGCTAATTCTTGCTACTTGCGGCGAATTGGCGAACTGCCCTCGTCCCGGTCGCCCTTTGGATGACTCTGCAATTGCCGGATGCTGCTCTCCGATGTTGCCCTTGACAACGCCTCAAGTTGTCCTCTCCCGGCAGCACTTGTACGAAACCTCCCGTTTCGTAACCTCCTTCCGTCATTCCGATGAATTCTTGTCGGCCACCGCCGATAATGTCAAAGTCGAGTTGCAGTGATAACTGCAATTCGACAACCGAATATGTGATGACCGATTCTGTGTGTTGCAGTGAAAACTGCATTTTTTTATTTCGTGTCTCCATGGCTCGAACTCTCTCCTACAGCTCCCGAGGATGGCTTCGCTGTAGCTTCTCTTCCTTCGCTGGTGACTTTGTTCCACGGCCCATCTTGAATTACTAGATTTAAAAGCACACTTTTGTACTTTTCTGCATTCATTATTCTCTCAATAATGGTCAGGGATCCTAAACTATATGCGGTAATACACCCTCAATGGTTTGAGGGTGTATTACCGCATATAGTTTAGGATCCCTGACCATTAAATGGGGTTAAAGCGCAACGACCGGAGAAATGCATTCCGCGCGGAATCTTTCGCCAACTTTCCGACGAACCATGCACATCCCATCCTGCCCAAAGAAATTGAACTTCGATTTTTCAGAAACTACAACCCTTTTTTTTCCAAGTTTTTTTTTTCCAAGTCAACCCTTTCGACAGTCCAATGCCTATAGTTCTTAACCCAATTTAGATGATTTGATGAAACGGCTTTTTGGCAGGGTGGTGTGGCCGATATCCATGCTCCGAAAGTCACTTCCTCAATGTTTTTTTTCTGAAAATGTCACATGATCTGATGCTTGAAGCTCTGTTGAAATTTCTACCGCTGTTTTGAATGGATTTTCTAGCATTATGAGCTTGATACGGCTGTCACACATCATCTTTCGTTCCCAGGTTTCCTCCCCAGAGTAACAGTTTCTCGATATTTTTTCAAAAATCGATGAACTCGGATCTCTCCAAATCCCACTCGACGAGATATTTCACGTATAGAAAGATTTGCTTCGAATAACGTAATAATTTTTGATTTTAAAACAATCGACATCTGTTTCGGGTTATCCATTTTTTGCGAGATGTTTTGCGCGATGACGTCCAACAAAAAACTGTCGAACATTAAACACTTGCATTGGATCAAATATCGAGTACCAGTGGCGTAGCGTGAATTCCAGGTGCCCCCCCGCAAAATATTTTAAGGCGCCCCCCCCCCCCCATATATTCATACTATTTCCTTACAGCAAAATAACTTTCCAAATTAATAATTCATACCTCTTTTACGTAGAAAAACTTTTTTCTGGACTCATTGGCAAACACGACTATTTTGTTAAAATTTAATACTAATCATTGCTAATACTTTAAGACGATGTTGTGACATATGTAGTTGACCTTAAGTAATTTTTAATAAGTTTCAACTTGTGAACTAGCGCTCCGTAGTGGCTACAGTTACCGGAAGCGTGAGGAACAAGATGATTTAAATTTTTTTTTTTAAGTTATTTTCAATCGACCCGTCGGTCATAAGCAGATTTTATATCAATTTAATTTATCAGAAGATTTGGCAATTCATTAATTGCCAACTTTTTATCCATTACTCGACTTTATAAGAGCTTTTGCCAGCTCGTTTGAGTGGGTTTCGAGTCTACGCTTGTAGTTTTTTGTATAATTTTCTATTTCCGTTTTAATTGATGGTATAGATACATGTTGACGAATTTCAGTGTTTCTCGCAAACCATGGGGCATTTGTTATTATTCTAAGGGCTTTATTTTGGAATCATTGGAATCGTTGTAAGATTTCCACGTTAGAGTTACTACTCGTTCCCCATAGTTGGATACCATATGTCCAGACTGGCTTTAGGATTGACTTATATACTAAAATTTTATTCTCTAATGTTAGACTGGATTTTCTTCCTATCAACCAGTTCATTTTGTGTAGCCGCTGGGTGAGTTCCTGTCTTTTATTTTTGATGTGATCTTTCCATGTCAGTCTCCTGTCAATGGTGAAACCCAGGTATTTTGCTGCGGTACTTTCAGTCAGTTCATCGTTTTTCAGTCTGACTACTGGGCAGTTCCCTCGTCGAAGTGTGAATGTGACATGAACGGATTTGCCAGTGCTAGCCTTCACTCGCCATTTTTTCATCCACTCTTGGAAGCCATTTAATTGATCCTGTAGCACTTCTGATGCGAGCGTGGGGTCGCTACTACTTGTTAGGAATGCTGTATCATCGGCGTACGTCGCTACTGTGACATTTTTGTTTGGTGTTGGGATGTCTGCTGTGTAGATCGTGTATAATATTGGTCCCAAAATGGATCCCTGTGGTACTCCCACTCTGATTTTGTATAGCTTTGAAAACGCCTCACCTTGTCTCACTTGGAATATTCTGTCCTCGATATACGATTATATAATAATTGTGTATAGAGTGTGTGGGGGCTCTTTTTTGACCTTATATAGCAACCCCTTGTGCCAGACTCTGTCAAATGCCTGTTGTATGTCTAAGAAGGCTGCAGAGCAGTATTCTCTATCTTCCAGAGTTTGTCTGATTTTTTGGACCACTCTATGGACCTGCTCGATTGTGTAGTGGTTTGCTCTGAACCCAAATTGGTGTTCTGGAATTATTCCTTCCTCCGTTACTATAGGTAGGATTCTAGTCAGTAGTATCTTCTCAAATAGTTTTGAGTTCAATCCAGATTTTGACAAGATGATTTAAATGACGAATTTAAATTATAAAAATTACAAATAAAGAGCTTTGCCAAATTATGAACACGTTGATCTTCTTTATTTTTACAAGGTTTATTTTCTTTTAAGCACGAACGGAAATCAAGTATCTGATCAGGCAATGATTTGTCAAAATCATTGACATATTAGTTGGCTAGAGACATAGCTTCATGATATACATATGTACATACATATATGTAATCGTCATCTGAGAATTGTTTTGCAGGAAAGCGAACTTTGAAACGATGTTTAAATAACGTGATACGAACCTTCATTTGCACTTAGGTTACGTTTAGTGCCGCATTAAAAAATTTTCAAAATTTCTTTTATTGGATCCTGGAATCGTATATCATGACTAAGTTCATCGAAATGCTTTTAGATTCAATTTTGGCTTCAACCCTAATATTGTTGAAATTGTTACGAATCCTTCAAATTTATTTCTAAAATTACTGATCTCGCAATATGCATTTCTAATCATAGACTGAGCACTGATATCGTCAGCGTTTTTTGATTGAAGGAACTTTGAAACAAATTTGAGAAACCGAAGAATTCTTCAAGAAGCACGAGTACGAGAATAAATTCGAAACTTTCCATTTTCTTTTTTAGTCACTTTTCTTTTGATTGTTCATTATTTCTTTTACTTTTTAAAATTATTTCTGTAAGAAATTTTAAAACATCTTTACATATATGTACCTACATATATATCGAAGTGCATTAATAGAGTCTAATCTGGACGACCAACAAGCAGTGCACAATCTGTTTTAAGTAACTGATGATGAATTTTCCTTAAAAACTTCCCACCTGTTAATGTTGACAATTAAAAATTTATAAATTTTTACGATTTTACGCCTCATATAATTTTATTTTATTGTTTTAACAAAAATATACACAAGAATAAGAGAGAATTTTCAGCTATATGTAAATACAATAAAACGAGTTAAAAAATAACGGAGGTTTTTAAAAAAATTATTGCAAAGAAATTACGGAACAAATTAAATAATCTGCAAAAAAGGCACGCCGCTTTGCGGCACCCCCCAAGCCTCGGCGCCCCCCCGCATTGCGGGGTCTGCGGGCGCGGTAGTTACGCCACTGTCGAGTACCTGAAGTACGCCATACCCAAAAACAAAAAATGAAAACAATCGAGACAGAGAAAAAACCCAAATTGAACGTACTACGCAGTTATGCGGCATTTTCTATGTCTCCGACTGTATGTATGTACATACAGTCCCATGACAGGAAATTAGATCACCCGATTGAACAGCGTCTACGTCCATTTGTGATGGTCATAAATAACTCACTATGGGACCTTATGGGCTCATGTTTTTTGTAAGCTAATTCTTAAAGGAAACTCTATTCACTGAATAGCGGTACATTATCCTTCCAAATGTCTTCAAAGATAAAAGAAATATATTATAAGTCATTTTGTGGGTTCTCGCGAAGATTTATAATTATTTCATCAAAAACACCGTGATTTTTTTATTTTTCTGCATCTTTATCATATTTTTAAGATAATTTAATATCTCAAAATTTTATTTTGTTTTATATTTTAAATTGCTTGTGAAACTTTTATTGTTTTTTTTAGATGGGTGAAAATCAGATATTTCTAAAGAAAAAATTTCATGTATTACCACTTTAATAAAAACGCGAAGGTTTTCCTAATGGAAAATTGGAACAAAGAAGGGTGTTAGCAGGGCGAATGTTGGACGAATAGAACAACGTATGAAACAAGGTTGTGACCACGCAAACAACCAGCGAGCTAATTTTGGCGATAAAAAAAATTTGGTTGTCGTGTGGATCGAAAAATCGTCAAATTTGTTTGCTGGAATCGTTTCATCACCAATAACAATATTCAGCAGGAGTTAAAGGACGAAAGCGTAGATATATCTACGCGAACGATCAACATAAACTGCCAAAGAAAAAAATTCGGGTGTGACCAACCCAAGACTTTATCTATGTATTTGAGGAATATAAGAAGGTTACAAAACAAAATTTGATATTGAACGGTACAGAAAGATCATGAAATACCAATAACTATAACTTTGACATCGATACAAATGGAGCGCAAATGTATGGAAACTTGCACAAGACAAAAGTTCTACTTCCGGTTCTCAGATTTTGTTCAAAATTTTTTTAATACTTAAAATCACTATCAGTATTATACACATTAAATATCAAGAAATTAAAAATAATTTAAAAGGTCAAAATAAAATAATGAAATATCGTTTAAAAAAAAAAAATACTTCCGGTTTACAAATTTTGACCAATACCTTATCACCTCTAAGTTAGTACATAAATAATACAAATATAAGTTTTCAGCTTGATACGTTCAGGGGTGTAGACAGAGTAGTGGGCACAACATTTTTAAACTTTCTAAAAGGAAAAAATCCCACTTCCGGTTCATTAAATTAAGTGATTTTTTTTATTTTTAGTTAAAATCACTATATTTATTATATACAATAAATATCAAGAAGATTAAAATAATTTAAAAGGTCAAAATAAAATAATGAAATATTGCTTAAAAAAAAAATACTACTTCCGGTTTACAAATTCTGACCAAAACCTTAGAAGCTCTAAGTTAGTACATAAAGAATACAAATATAAATTGTCAGCTTAATACGTTCAGGGGTGTGGACAGAATCGAGGCGACAACACTTTTGACCTTTCTAAGAGAAAAAAAATCCCACGGTTTATTAAATTTAGTGATTTTTTTATTTTCATCACATTGATACAAGAATTATACTTGAATTTTTTCGTGAAGAAAACACGTGTTTAAGGTGTCAAAAAAAATAGTGGAAGAAAAATCGAACTAGAGTAAACTGCCACTTCCGGTCGAGGGATGCCTACCAAAATTTATACATAACTTGTTATTACGCTTTAACTTCTAGATATGAAATTTCAGTTCAATAAACTGAAATGTTTCTGAGAAAAACATAAAAAAAACCTCGATTCTTTAGAGTAAAAGTACTACTTCCGTTCCAGATAAAAATATTTGAAAAATATAATGTTTTATAGATTATTATTTTATTTTATTTTATTTTAAAAAATCAATACCACAGAGACTTGACAGGTTGCCCCAAAGCGTCAATGTGATTTTAATACAAATAATAAAAATCATAAAAATTACAAAAAAAACATCATAAAAAAAATAATAAAAATCATAAATAAAAAAAAACATAAGAAAATAATAAAAATCATAAATAAAAAAAAACATCATAAAAAATAATAAAAATCAAGTAAAAAATATGTACACAAAATAAAAACAAAGAAATAAGATTGAAAAATTTATATCGTGCTATTTAGGATGTGTTCCACCAAATCAACATAACTGGCATCGAATAGGTCCAAGTATTGTGCCAGTAAGTTAAGGAGTCGAACAGCTCTCGAGAGGGGGGAGTTCATGAGCACGTTTGATTTAGCCCTAATTGGTAAAATTTATTTCTATTACATGTAAAAAACATTCAGTCCGATTCAGTTAGCGTTTTGGGAGATAATTGAATTAAAAAAATTACAAATAACATATGGAGGTTCCATTATGTAATGTATAATACATATGTATAAAAAACCTATAAATGGAGATACCATTTCCAGTCAACTTAAAATTTGAAAAAAATTTACGTCGTGTCGATAAAAATTTCAGTAACCGATACTAAGTTTCAGTTCGATAGGACTAACGGCGTTCAAATAATCCCCAAAATACACGGACACACACACATACAGACACACACATTCACACATTTTTTCTAGATCATGAAAACGTGATCAGTAATCGGTCAAAATTTCAAATCAGTCAAAATCTCGAGTTCGAATTTTCACGTGATCACAAAACTTGTTATATTGTTACATTGTTAAGTACATAGATAAAGTAAAAATATACATACATATGTGTGTATTATGCATTGTACTTAAAAATTCATACGTATGTACATATATACACTACGTACGCAATATGTATGCATACACAAGACAATATTTGAAATGCCCGATAACAGCCGGTGGTAATATGATTGATTTAACCACTATACATAACAATATATGTATTTGATGATTACCTTGGCAGTCGCCTCACCGGTCTCGCGCGCTGCGTTGTCTATCCACCTAGCGATCACCCTAAAACTATTTGATAAATATTTACTGCCATCTATGGGAGCATCCTAAAAGCTCTAATTTATTTTTAATTAAATTTATTTTATTAATAATAAATTTATATATGCATGTATATGTACATACAAATATTTTTAGTATGAAGTTTTTTCGTATTATATTTTCACTTTATAATGATTTCGAGATTTGTTATGTTTTGTACATACATATGTACATATTTGTCGACATGAATACTTTAAAATACTTTAAAATTGCCCAATTTTTATTCGATATTCTAATACTTGATAAATTGAGAACCCCAGTGACATCACTAGGTGTAATATATGTACATACATACATATGTATGTAAAGGTCTGCCGAGAGGAATATCGGCCCTGGGAAAAATGATTCTGGGGCCTATGACAAACTTAAAAAGAGGTCATTTAGATACATTAAAATCTATCAGAACTATTAGAAAAATACCTATATGTTGGTTGCTATTTTTATTTAAAATAATTGAATAAGAAAGTATGATATAATAAGTACGATTTCCGACACAGGGGCCCTCATTAGATCCCCCCCCCCTCTTGTTGGCCCTGTGTATGTATATCCTGCGATGCAGAGTTTCTTCTTCTTGCATTGGTGATTTCATTATGGAAGAAACTCTTTCGATTTTAATGTAGATGAGACAATCGTGTGCTTGATAAAGGATCAAGAATCAAATAAGGAGTTATCAAAGACAAATAAATGTAATAATACAAAATTAGCTCCAAATAATACAAAATAAATCCCTTAAAATAATTTATAACATATCCAAATATATTTACTTGAAAAAACTGCATGCCATAAATAATATTCCATTAGTTACAGACATTACTAATAAACTAGTCAGTAGATTCTATGACATAATCACTAATAACCATACTAACACACTTGTGACGAGTCTCGGTGATTACAACAAAATGTCTATACCCTTCAGGTATAAACACAAATGACCTAAACACAATCTGCTTTAGATCGTCGACTTTATAGAGTCTTTAATTAATATTATGTATTAGATTTATTTTGAGCATTTATAAGAATTGTAAATAGTTTTTTGAGCTCTTTTTACTAACCTCTTATACGTTTCACATGGTTTTCGTGTAAGCGGTCATTTTTTATATCCCTTATCTCTTATCCGATCGTTTTCATACTTTGCCATATTGCTCATTTTGGTCATCAATATAAGTTAACGTATCATCCGCAATTACGATGGTGAAAAAATATCGTATTAGACACGTTTGAAAATACTGCATCGTATTACACGGTGACGTTTATCTGTCACATTCATCATTCACATCGGTAGTTTCATTACTTTTCGCCCTGCCATCTCGCTGTCAAATTTTAATTATTTAAACGCCTATAAAATTTTCTTTTTTCACTCTATATTTTATAAAATTTGCTTTATAGGTTCTCGTTATCTCTAATATATAAATATTTATAGTTTTGTGGAGGCTTGCTGAGTCAACGGTCTTGGGTGTTGCCACACCGGCCTTTATGCAGGGTGGCAACACTGTTCGGTGAGAATGATGACAGAATGACGTTTAACCCATAACCTCAAATCAAAACAAACTTTCTAACCAATACAGGCTTAATATATGTACACAGATCAAACAGTGATAGTTTTATTTGTAGTTATTAGTAATCAGCTTATTTGAAAGTTCTACTCCGGTTATATAACTAGTAAACTAAAAATTTTAAAATAAAAACCCTGGTAAAAAAAACTTTTTTAAATACTAACCTTTTAGTTTTTTATATAATATTAAGATATATAAAATTATAAAATAAAAAAAAACTCAAGTAAAAAAAAACTAGTAAAAAAATAAATGTATTTAATAAAACTGTAGTAATAAAATAATGTACTAAAATATAAATAAAATAAAAAGGCAATTTAAACAATATTTCAACAACAAATTTACAAATATGTGGGATTTCATGATTAATATTTCAATCAAAGAGTTTTCAATGATTGGGGTTTCAATCAAAATTATTATACATATTTATTTATTTATTTATTCTAAACAGACCATTGTGGCATAACAGGAATTCCTAAAGCGCCACAATGGTCAAAAAAATATAACACAAAAAAAAAACAAAATAACAATTAAACATAAATTAATACATAACGAAAATAATATACTCATCAATTATACATAAAAAAATACATTTGAACATAATCATAAATACATCCATACATAAACATAAAAAATAGCATTTAATAATAACAGATTAAGTAAAAATATCAAATAAAAAATATAGCATATGGAATGCCTTGCACCTACAGCCAGTTCCAATAAATATGTTAGAAACAACTACAAATACAAAACATCCCTGTAAGGCCCAATGGAAGAGAGTTAATCAAAATTTCACTCATAAATCACAATCAATCATGAAAACAATGATGAGCGCAGACTACCAGATAAATGGGTTAGAGTAATTTCCGACAATTTACGCTCACTTAGGTGGAAAATATCACATTCAGTCTCGGCAGCAACGATTTCATTAAGAAGTCGAATAGCTCTTGGAATAGGAGCCATTCTAAAAAGAACTGTGCGGGCAGGAGGTACAGCCAGCAAATGATGATGTCTACCACGCACATAGTGATTAGGGACATAAAGTCCCAACTGCTCCAGCAACAACGGGCATGACGTATTACCACGTAAGAGCAGGAGAACGAAACGAATTTATGAGAAGTTTCTCTGAAGTTCAAGGGAATTATACCCAAGCATGCCCAAAAGGAAAGGATTATGATCCCGGCTTAAACTAATGTAATTAAATATATTACTAAGAGGTTTGGGCCGATTTAAAATCATCACATACGTACATATATCATCACATGCGATTGTTGAAATATTGTTTAAATTGCCTTTTTATTTTATTTATATTTTAGTACATTATTTTATTACTACAGTTTTATTAAATATATTTATTTTTTTACTAGTTTTTTTTTACTTGAGTTTTTTTTTTATTTTATAATTTTTTCATATAATGCTGTACATTAACTAATACTAATTAGTACATGTATTAATTAGTGTTCTCCGTCACGGGCCCGAATGTGAAACGCCCGAAAATGCAAATATCGGAAGGCAAATATCGAAAATCGAAAGATCTTAAGTGAGGTAGACCCATTAATTAGTACGTGTCGATGATTAATTCACTGATTAGATTCCTATAGAACGGGGCGTCAGGCAAGGATGCATCCTATCACCTACTCTTTTTAGCACCTACACCGAATCCATCTTCCACGATGCTCTCCAAGAGGCGGAGGGCATCAAGGTGGGCGGCGAGACGATCACCAATATAAGATATGCTGATGACACGGCACTAGTCGCTGAAAATTTAGCAGACCTGCAAATATCTTTAGACCGTGTACATCAAGAAAGTAATCGAAGAGGTCTGCGCATAAATTTTAAGAAGACAAAATTTATGATAGTAGATATAATGCAAACAGACACCGGTGATCTAACTTGGATGGAGAGGTGATAGAAAGAGTAAAAAGATTCAAATACCTGGGTACCTGGCTGAATGAAGAGATAGACCCAGATGAAGATCTAAGAATCCGCATCGAGATAGCTAGAACAGCATTTATAAAAATGAAGGTGGCGCTTACAAACAAGCATCTCAATCTTCATACGCGGTTGAGATTCGCGAAGAGCTACGTCTGGACAGTATTACTACACGGATGTGAGACGTGGACTCTGAAGACCAAGATGATCAGCCGCATCGAAGCTTTTGAGATGTGGGTCTACAGGCGTATGCTGAAGATTCCATGGACCAAAAAGATATCTAGCGAAGCTGTCCTCGGCATGATGGAGAGAGGCAGGCAACTTGTTTCTGTCATCAAGCGGAGAAAGATGGAGTACCTCGGACACATGATACGGGGTCCAAAATACGAATTTCTCCGTTTGATAACCATGGGGGAAAATAGAAGGAAAAAAATGGATTGACAGGAAAAATTTATCTTGGCTTCGAAACATGCGCATGTGGACCGATATGAGCGCCGAAGAGCTGTTCCGAGCCGCTGAAGACCGATGCGGATATCTTCAAATAATTGACGAGGTGGTCGCCAACGTCCGGATGCGGACAAGGCATTAACAAGAAGAAGAAGATGTACATTAACATTAAAATAATATAATACGATGATTATTAACAAAATTAAATTAAAATTGTAAAATGGAAAATTATCAGTAGATCAGTAGCTATTAAAATAGATATAAAACGTATTGTGTACATAATTTAGTAATAATAAAAAATTAAAAAAGCATTTAAAAATCAAAATCAAAATGTACTAAATAGCGTAAAAAAAATAGCACCGACTTTTAAAAGAGAAATATACGTGCTGACAGGAGAAAAGACAGGTAATTTAAAAAAATTGTTTTCGTCCCTTTCAAAGTATGTAACTACATATGTATAACTTTGCCGGAAACTAAAAGAGCTTTTTCCAAAACTGAAATTATTTGTGCAAAATCCAGAAAAGGCTTTCGGATTCTCATTTAAATATTCAAGTATTCTTAAGAAGCTTTTTTAAATAATTAAAATTTTATAATTACATACATTTTTTCCAGTTAATGAATATATTGTTTAATTTTTTTTTTAAACAAAGGTGTACCATTTCGGGTAAGATAAGACAAAAAAATTCGAAACAAAATAAAGGCGCATGAAAAAGAACCATGGATTGTTGGAACGGCATTATCGGCACGGTCGCTCGGGTATATTGAAAGAAAAAATGACACCCATATTTCTCAAGTGCACATTATTTTTCATTCTAAGATATTTTTCAAATTTCATTCGAAATGGTACAAACGAATATTTTACGAAATTTCGATGGATTATTTGAATATTATTTGATTATTTGATTATTCGTATAGCTGAAAATCGGGAGAAATATTCGAATATTCTATTGATAACTGTAACTGTCACCCAGCGGGTTTCCAAAGATTTCTAGAAACCCATTGTTAAAAATCCGAAATTTTCCATTGATTAACGTTACTGACAAAGAGAAGTTATTTTTCATTTGAAAAAAATAGAAGATGTAGATTTACTTCAGCTAATTAATTTACTGGTATATTTTAAATCCTAATATTTTTGAATATTCACAGAAATATGCATGATATAAATTGTTCATTTCACTTTACTGTCCATTTGACTTTAGGTCCGGGCTTAAAAACTACGAGCTCTTTGAAAGGCTACGAACACTTACATGAAGAACATCCATAAATCAAAACTAAATTCAAATATTTTCAGAAGAATTTTCGCCTGTGGCCATTATTTTGTCAAAAAATATTAAAAATAATGAATTTTTAAATTAAATGCCGCCCTGGGTAGCACTTTTTAGCACATTTCGGTAATAATAAACAAAAAATTTCAAACACATCACTTTTTCTTATGTATACATTATTGGTATATTTCAGAGGAAAAAATCTCGCTACGGCGATTATAATCATATTGCCCAGTGACCAAGTACAACTTTTTTATTTTTTTAAGTCGCCATTGTTTAAGGCGTAAAAACAAGATTTTCATAAAAATAAGATAAATTCTTGGCATCCAATTTTACAATCAATTTGATTTTTTTCAACTTTCTCAAAAACATATTAATATGCATATTAATATAATGTAATTAAATCTTGCATCAAATAAAATAAAATTAACTAAATATTCATATTTATATATATATATATATATATATATATATATATATATATATATATATATATATATATATATATATATATATATATATATAAATCTGATATACCTTTATATCAGATGTATAGATAAGCATTTTATTATGTTATATATATTTTTTTGATAAATTAAATAGAAGTACTTTATTTTTGTATTTTTTCAAAGACAACAAGTTGAATTTTAAATTAATTACACACTATGCAAGTACCCCAAGGCTATTGGAATCGTCTTCGTAGTAGTTTTTGATTTTTTTTATCGTATTGGATTGTATCGAATAACCTGTTGGTTATATTTGTTTGGGGTGAAGCGATTGAAGTCTGGTCAAGTTTTTTTCTTAATACCTACAATATTTAGCTTGATGAGAACGGTGGGAACGAAAACTGGTCCCAGAATCCAGTGGGGTCAACGGAGATAGGGCAACTTAGAGAATTACTCGTTCATAATGCATTGTCACCGGTGATTTTCGGTAAATCAGTCGGTCAAGAAGGCGCCAACCCCGAGGACTTATAAGCTTTGACCTCTTCAATTCATCAATCACAGGTTGGTAAATCCTAAACTGACACATTTTACTTTAAACGAGATTATACTTTCTTTGTGGAAGTTACCAATTTTATTATAAACCACCAAATCGAAATATAGTACAAAAATAGTTCTTTTATATTAAAAATGTAACTGCACGTAAACATTCAGTGGTTGAGCTTCAAAAAATATGTGTTTTAAAATTAGGAATTAATTTAAGATGCGAATTGTTTTCAATTAAATTCCCTAACTTTCTCCATATTTTTGCATCTACGTTTGAAAGACTGAAAAGTGCAAATGCATTATACATATAAGAAGTGTTATTAGACCAAGAATGACTACAAAGTTGCAGCCCGAAATTACTTAATTTAATTTAATATGGTATAATAGTGATTTTTGAGTAGCTTTAATACATTTTAAAATCAATAATAGGTCTTTATTGGGCAGAGTGACGGCCAAGTGATATTAATTAATATAATACTTCTAAATATTAAATCTATTCTTATTATTTTGTAATATAAAATTTGTTTGAATTACTAATGGTTTAATTTTAAATGTAATTAAAGTTATACATAATTTAATTCAAAGTTAGTCGTCAATACGAGTCTTGCGTCATATCACGATTAATAGAATCGAAGGGGTGAGTTAAATGTTAAATGCAATCCCCTGGTGATCACAGAAGACCACCCCCTTTCCCCTGGTTCCCGAGTCCCCTAGATGCTCGACGAAAATTTATGGAAAAGCCTCCTGCGGCTGACATCGCCTTCATTATGAATGGAACAATCAATTTTCTCTAATTAGACATTGTATATGAAGTATAAATACACATACATACATATTTAGTATGTACATACATATAGTATATGTTCTTACGAACATTCTCGATGAAGCATTTCTACATTATTTTCGTTTTCAATTTCTAGCAATTGTGTAGATGGATAAATAATTATGCAAAACATTACAGTATTTATTATTATTTTTAAAAATTGTTTTTACAAAATGGCCCCCGGCGATTCACGTCACTTCTTTCCCCGTTCGCGAAAGAAGAAACGAAGGGGCGAAATTTTAATTTATACTTCACCATTAAGTTCGCAGTCTTTCTATGCTGACCCTTCACTGTTTGTGAGCTTGCACAAGGGTGGGCAGGGGTCGTCAGAGCCGAGGATGACTTTTGTCTTAGTGATGAATGTCCTGTCAGTAGGGAAGAGGGTGGATGCAACGAATCACGTCTTTCATATGAAATTTCCATTACTTGGCAAAAAATAGCTAAACATGAGCGAATACTATTGATGGAGCTATTTTGTAAAACACGATGATTTAACAAATTTAATTTTACATACAGTGGCTACGAGAGCGACTCTATTCCCATGGAAATTCGTTTGGAAGTGTATTTAGATGTTTAAGTCAAAAAAGATTTACTTCTGGTTATCTGATTTTTTTCAAATATTTTATTAAAAATTCCAATGCGCATGCGCTAACGTATAATATTATTTTATTTGTTCTTTTGTTTTTGAAATTTTCTTCAATGCCACCATATTGAGCAGTTCGGTGTTCGAGTTCGCGTTTACATCTCTTCAAAGATGAAATAAGAAGAGGCAGCTGCAAACAATCGATCTCGACGATTAGCTCGGGATGAGTGATCCTTTCACTTCATGAATTTCAAAAGGTCGTATTTTAGCGAGTGCAAAAAATAATGCACCAGGTCACTAGTTTATATAAACTTACCGGTCGGATAAAAATTTACCGACTCGGACTCCGACACCAAACTCTGAAACTGACTTGAACGATTTTAGTAAGATCGATTTTTCACACCAATTTCTCCAACTCAAAAAAATTGTTAGAAAAAAAAATAATAGTGATTTTCAAAATATAAAAGACTAGTGGTTTTACTTGGCTTCGCTCGGTATTTGTAATATAAACCGTTTAAACATGGCTAATCTAATAGTAAACATTTTATTAAATTTATTTGAATAGTTTTATTTTATTTAAATTTATTTGAATATTCATTTGTTGGATGACGTCACGGATTTTACGAACCAAACAAATATACCAAGTCTTTCGAAATTATATATTAGATGAAAGGAATTAAAATAATCACTAAAAATTGACATGTAACCCAATTAAAATATTTGTAATGAAATATGCATAAATAAAAAGCAAGTTATTTCATAGTGTATGAATTTTTTCCACAAGAAAATCAATTTAATTTCCAATGAGTATGGAAAAAATTATGAGACGGTGGAAACAATTGGTTTTAGGTACAATATATCAAAATATGTGCAATTCAACAATTTTATTCATAATGTAATTTAAATTCATGATTTTTATAAAGAAAATATTAAATTTCAATTTATTACCGTAAGTAGAAAAAAAATATGATAGTAAAAAGGAGTAGGAGTCGGTTGATTTTTTTTACGACTCTGACTCCACAGCCCTGGAATAAACTTAAGTAATTAGTAGAGGTAGGATAGTCACAGTGCTATCCATTGTTCGGCAAACCTTTAACAATGCATTTACAACCTTTGAACAATACACGGCCCCCTCAGGCTCCGGTGACTAGTAATTAGTAGAGGTAGGGATAGCCAAGGGGCCGCTCATTGTTCCATTGTTGTAAATCCTTTGTAAAAAAGGTTCGACAAACCTTTAACAATGCATTTACGACGTTTGAAAAATACGCGGCACCTTCTGGGTCCGGGCATTAGTTATTAGCTCGATAATTTCAATAGCGTCAAAAATATCGCACGTTAACAACATTTTGGACATTACTAAAATATCAAGTAAATCCATTGTATAACCTCTACTATTATTTTAAGTGTTTTATATTTATTGTTTGTATTGAAAATATAACATTCATCATCATACGATATCATCGAATTTTATTGATATGGCATAGCATCAGAATAATAGGTTTGTCGTTCCTATATTCGAAAAATCAATGTTGTTTTCAATTCGTTACTGAAATAATCATTTTTCCGCCAATATTGTGCGTTTGATTTGTGTAGTGTTAAAACTTGGTTTGACCAGTGTTGCCAGAAGACAAAATAAAAAAGAGGAATTGTTTACCGGTAAAATTATTAATTTAACGATAAATTATCGAGCAACTTTTCGGACCCCTTAGCAAATACCATATATGGTTTATGGCCATTTTCACAAGGCTTTTATTAACTTCACGTCACCTTTTGGTCTGACACTATTTCCTAAATTCTTCCGATCGGTTTGAAACTTTGCCATTTTTCGCGGTTTGGTCACCGATAGAAATTTAAATCACTTCCGATAGTTCGATAGTGAAAAATAATCGTAATAAACACGTTTAAGAATGCAAATTATTTTCGGTTCACTTAACGCATAGTTGCATGCACTACGAAATGTCTTGCGACTCTAGCTAGTGGGTGGTGGACAGGGTGAGGTGGGCCGCAGGCGGAATGGGGATCTGGAGGTTGGATAGATGGAGTGGGTGGGTGGGTGGGTGGACGCTCAAAACTCGGACTCGTTATTGTACAGACCAAAGCTAAGTCCGTTTTACCGACGGCTGGACACCGCGATCGATACGGCGTCGCAACGCCCTCTGGCACCCCCAAATACACCAAATTAACACTGCGGCAACGATCACAAATCTAGATCCTTTGTTCTGTCATCACATCCTGAAGTATTGGTCTCTGTCTTCGAGATCAAGTCACATCCGTGTATCATTCAATGGCTGCATTTTCAAACGCTGTAACTTTGCTGGAGTCACTGGTGGCTCTTCGTTGACGCATTCCTTGTTTTTCTTTATCTATAACAATAGATGAAGTTTCGTGATCGCATTCACGTCAGAGAATGCAAGCTTCCCTTAAATTTTTCCGTTGATCTGTATCTTCTTCTTACGCCTTACGGCATGTCCTATCCAGGTGTCAAGTCTCTTTCCGATTTCAGATAATTTCTTGAAATTATTTCCGACTGTATTTTTGATGTGTATGGTTGATCTGAATTCATGTTTGAATATTACAAAAAAAAAAAAATAGTACCCACAAATTGCACATTTTATTTTGGTTGAGCATCGTATGTGAATAAATAAAATCGATTTATTTATATATTATACTTTTGGAAATTTTTAAAGATCGCTGGTAATTCTACATAAGTTAGTTTTTAATGATTTAATTATTTAAAAATATTGATTTTACAGTATTAATTAGTATTTTTACAAGGTTTATATTATTTAGTTTTAATTACGATAAATTAATCTGTGACATTTACATTTTGAAAAATGTGCACGCATACATATCCATGCATAAGTACAATATCATACTTTTTTACTCGTTTTTGTACAATAAAAATAAAAATAACGAACGAAGTAAAACTAAGAAAAACCTTGTAAATACCAAATTTCTATTAAAATTGAGGGATAAAAATGAAAACAATAATTTAATGTAAAAAATCGGGTCTTAAGTAGTGTATTTATAAAAATATATATGTAAATGTTTCCAATATTAATTGACTAAATAGTGAGATTAATTACAAATAAAGAGGCTCTTTCGTAATGAGTTTTTGTTTTTTCGCACTTGGTGTGAATATGCACCAAGTACGAAAAATAATTGTAATACATAAAAGGTGTAATAATTTAGTATTTATTACAAAATGGGAAAAAAAACTTTTATCCAAATCAATAGATAATTTTTGAAATTATAATTGCAAAATATTTATAATACAAATTGTACATCAACATATGTATTATTCATACATCTTTATTTGTCACATGTGTATTTACTGTATGTAAACATTTCTGAAAAAGTACTCATAACTTCATTTACTTTGGATAAAAAAACACCTCCAATAAATATTTACCTCATAGCGCATTCCGATTCACAAATTTATAATTATAATAATAAAAACCTCCTAACTCTATCGAAATGCTTAGAATCTAAGCCGAAGAGTTTTATCTCAACCCCCACATCCGAGGGTGAGACGAAATATTCAACATGGCTTCCAACTATGATTATCCCCCCCGGCCACCCCATTTCGCCGTTTCTGGGGTCGACCCGACCTCCACTCCCCTTCCCTCACGCTCCCCACCCCCAACCCAGCCTCGACTCTGGAAACACGGAGAAACATCCCTTAGGTATTATTTTAGTCATGCTCCCGTCTAGATACAGGGTCCCGAGAAGGGCGAAAGAGACGAGAGAGAGCTGCGCAGATATACCTTTGGGTATATTTTGTTTTGTGCACTACGACGGCAGGACCGTAATTGCGCTCGGGTGATAGGGGAATTACAAAGGCATGGACCGCACATTTTCTCGCCCGAATGTGTATACAATATCAACCGTATTCGCATTTCAAAATCGTTGCAAAATATTATAATTAAAGTAAGATGCTTCGTACAAAATAGTCATTAAAGTTAGCTGTAGCGTGAAATTGCGTGTGTATGTACATATGTACATATGTGGTTGGTCGCATATGGGTTAAGGATCGAAGAATCGGGTTTGCGACTGGTTTGATCCGATCGTATATAAAAATAGAAGGAATGGTCATAAATTGAAAAAGGAAATAAAAGCGCGGGAAATGTGTTGAAAATGAGCGCTCGAGGGTCGCCGACGGAGAATACTCACTGAGGATTTGATTCTCGATAATTTTTTTTTTGTTTTTTAATTTAAATATATCAGTATTAATGTATAAATAATACCATTTACATGTATGACATTCAATCAAATTTACGTCATGGAAACTTTATACCTATGTACTAATTTGAAAGGTTAAAATTTTAATTACATTTTTTATAATAGACCAATATATTAACAATTAATGCAAGATTGAAATATATGAGTCGATTTTTTAATAGAGTTGGTATTTTTAAATCGACCTATCTAAAATTGTATCATAGAAATGTATGTGCATGCATATTGAAGAGGTTAACTGATGATAAATTGAAGAAATAATGGTGTGCAGCTCCGACGTTGAAAGAAAAATGCGTTTTTTTTGTAGAACGTATCTACAGCATATATGTACATATGTATGTACGTGTATACCGATGGGTGTATGTTTTAGATGAAAAAATGAAAGTTTTGATTCGTTCAAGTGATACTAATTAAATTTGGGAAATAAGAGTAAATCATATTTTTTGAGTTAATTTCTCCTGTGTGTATCCAGTTTGCGACCGCGTTTTCCTTCTTTTTTCCGCAACATAACAGGATCTGTGTACGAAGTCCTTTTTTTCGCACAGCGCCTGGGAAATTATTTTCGCTTTTCCCGGCGTCCGGTCCCGCAGGCTGTGTGTAATACTTTCATCCCTCGCACACGTGGCTAACACGTGACCGAGAAAGGGAAAGAGAGAAAATAAAAATGTCCGACAATGAACCAGTGTGTAGGTCAGTTATTCTTTTTAAACTTTTTCCAACCGACCGGAAAAATCTTCTCACTTCACAGCGCGAATCAAATAATGCGGTAACGCGTAATTAATATTTCAATCCATTATATAAGTACATATGTACATATTGTAAAAATAAATATGTGTAAACATATGTTTATGATTGAAAATTATTCATCAATTTTTTCCATTTAGGAGCATTAGATCTTTTATGAAATTTTAAAGGTTTTTAGTGATTTTAATTTTATATCTAATCATCTAAGCTATGATTGTTTTATTGTTAACAGCACGGGTCAATTCGATTGAAGTTCTCGAGTATAACTGTCTTATTTTATAACTGCTCTCGAATATTTTGCCTTGCATAAGTAATATATAATCCATGAATAAAATATATATCTTTTTACCGCGTACAAACTATCTATGTACATATATGTACATATATACACTAGCAGTACAATCTCATCTTCATTTCAAGATAGAGGGAGGGTCATTCGAGGAATTAAAATTATGAATATTTTGCAATGTTTGTGTGCGTTTTATGTTGGCATGGAGGAGGCACTGCACCGCCACAGCCAGTGACCCCTCAGACCGTCTGTCCGTGCACCACAACTGCATATGCACTGAAATTTATTTCCCCTGATACTAGCTCGCTATGTTTTCATTTAAATATTCCTCTCGGTCTGCGCCAGTGATTCTCACTAAATCAAATAAAAAAAAAATAAAGTAAAAATATTAGATATTGAGCACTTTTGTAAAGACTACCGTTTACCATGCACCCTTTTTTTTTGATCTTTCGACTTAAGATCTTTCGATTTTTGTTCTTTGCCTTCCGATATTTGCGTTTTCTGTAATTTAACATTCTGTCTCGTCACGGAGACCGGCGTGGTAGATAGCATCATTTAATGGTTGTACCTCCTGCTCGCAGAGTTCTTTTTCGAATGGCGCCTATACCAAGAGCTATTGGACTTCTCAATGAAATCGTTGCTGCGGTCCCTGAATGCGATATTTTCCACCTCGGTGAGCGTAGATTATCGGATATTATTTTAACATATTTATCTGGTAACCTGCGCTCATCATTACTTTCTTAATTTGAATGTGATGTATGAGTGGAATCTTAATTTACTCTCTTCCATTTGGGCCTCACTGTGATTTTATTTTTTATTCATATTTTGTTTTATTTTATTTTACTTTAACATTCTCCTTTGTACATTTTTATGTACTATTTTAATTTTGTTCAATGTAAACAAAGAATGGGATTTATGGATTTTATTTTTGATTTTTACACTTTTGTTAATTTTTTTTTTCTGATGTATTATTTTCCTTTTGTTTTTTTAATATTTTATTTTACCATGTTTTCTGCTTTTGCTTTTTTCCTTAAATATATATATATATATATATATATATATATATATATATATATATATATATATATATATATATATATATATATATATATATAGCGAATTGCACTTAGTATATATATATATATATATATATATATATATATATATATATATATATATATATATATATATATATATATATATATATTATACTGGATATCTGTATAGATGAAACGATCATTTTTTTGCATCTGTATTCAGATCAACCGTCTCCGAATATAATTTAAGATTCCGGTATGTAATGCTTATATAGTATAATATTATTTATCCATCTTTGTTGCAATCCAAATCGTAACAATTTTTTTTTTTGCACTTTTTTTCAATAACTTGATGCGAGCCGCAGTTGGGCCAATTCATCATTCGTACGTGCAATAGGGATGCACAGCGTCGATTCAACTGTTCTTGCTTTCCTACACACGTGTGTGTGTGTGTGTATGCACTCGTCCCGGGAAAATGCGGATGCGAGAGAAAAGCCCCGGAGCGCGGCTGCGGCCAAAATGCATTTTGAATATTGCACGGAGCTGCACAAAGTGCATGTTCGGTGACACAACGACTTGCACAAATCTGGAACAGCTCCGGATTCGATTCCCAAAGCTATCACTGATCGAATGTAACGTGACGTGTCGGCTTACTCTCTGATCTTTTTAAATAACTTGTGAATGTCAGACATTTACCATCAAATATTCATGATGATGGTACTCCTTATTTGAATAGTTTATTTACAAAATATTGCTTATAGAACAAACTGAAATCAATTTACAAATTCCTTTAAATGAAAGAATTGTCAATAATTAGTGAATTCGACATACTGCAGAATTAAATTGATTAAATTAGTTTTTTCAAATCCATTTTGGTTACCTTCTGTTGTGTTCTACGTATATTAAATAAGCATCTGCCAGCATATTTAACTTCCCAAATTAATCTTAATTACTTTTTATCTTATCTACTTAGTATTTTACCTCTGCAATTTATTTTGAAAAAATGTTTGTATTTTTTCGAAATTTTTTATTTATTTATCTATCGCATGCCTAGTCAATACGTTACGGGAACGATTGATTTTATTTTGAAATCGCGTATATATATATATGTATATATATATATATATATATATATATATATATATATATATATATATATATATATATACACATGTTGAATGATTTATCTATTTAAATTTACTGAAAGTGAATTACACATATATGTAACTGCTGATTTATTAATGTATGGATTTAATGATAATTCAATAAATACTTAAATTCATGTTTCAAATTTGAACAGGTTGGAGATCGTAAGATGAGTTCTGGAATTGGGGTGCGAAATCAGGTTTTTCCGTTGAAATTTGAATATCAATACGATTGATACGATTTTCGTGAAGGTGATCTTCTGACCCGTTCGCACGGGGCGCGATCTGACCCCATCACCCCGCTCGTTACCCGTGTGACCGTTGAGGTCGCAAATGCTGACCCCAACGATATTTTTATGGAGAAATCCTTCGTTTTTGCAAGAGTTGGTCCATGAAAGGGCGAAGCGGCACCAGATCAAACTAGTTTTATATGCGCGTCCCCGGACCGACAAAGGACGTTGCTAATTGAATATTCAATAATGCAAAGTGGACGAAATGACCTATTCACATTATTCTGGAAACGTTTGCACCAAGATTGTGTGAAATAATACTGGTTTCTTTGGCCTTCACGACCGGACTACACGGATCTTCTTCCCGAGAAAGATTTGACGAGATTTCGGGAGCTCGTCCCTATCAATTCACTTCTAGCTGTTAGTCGGAATACATCGATATCTTCTCGCTGTGAGTACATCTTAATTCTGTTGTTAATAAATTGACAGATTACTTCTTAAAATTTAATTATATTTTTTTATTCATTTTTCTATCGTTAACTCGTTTATTAATTGGCATTTTTTGAAATAGAAACAAACTCTTCAACTACATATGTAAATATACATACATACATATGTACATATGTATGTCTCTTTTAAGTATATAAAATAAATAATGACAATTTTTATATTTAGTGAATTGTGTTATAGTATTAATATACACAATTAATATGATTATTATAATTTTATGCACATTATTCTGGTATTAGTATTATGATAATAACATAAATTAAAAACATTTTCAAAAATAGGTATCTAATATATGTATATGTAATTTCGAAGGAGACTTTTTACATTTGTATGTTTGTTTTTTTGGTTCGTAAAATCCGTGTAGTTCAATTTAATAAAAAAACAAATGCATATTCAAATAAATTTAAATAAAATAAAAGTATTCAAATAAATTTAATAAAATGTTCACTATTAGATTGGCCATGTTTAAGCAGTTTATATTACAGATACCGAGCGAAGCCGGGTAAAAACACTTGTACTTTATAAAAAGGCTAATTAATATCTAAAAAAATAAGATTAATTTAGAAATTGAAATTTATATATACTTACATATTTATTTGATTAAATATTCATATGCATGACCATCGGAAACTACATTTCTTATTTATATTTAAAACAGATCTATGTATATTTCACTATTTGATTTGAGTATGTTAGTTCATATTTGTAATAAATACAGTTAAATACTGTAATACATATATTTATTTCAATTACTTATGTACAAAAGAACAAAGTTATTATTATACATAAATATGATCAATATTTAATTATTAAATGTATAATGCCGATATATTTATATACTATACATATGTATACATTAATTTAAATTGCAAAATTTTTAAAATGTAACATATGTATAATAGTTTTATGGTTTTATGTTTTATTTTTTGTATTCTAAAAATATATACTTGACTATGAAATACTGGGGCTGACCTCGATCGATCGCCAAATTAAATTTGCAAATTCGATGGTACATATGTACGTACGTCTGTTGCGTCTCGTCGAGCCGTGAGGAAAAGGTTGATTTTCCCGATTTTCCGGGCTCGAAACGACCACGGGCGCTTTTCCGCACAATGCAACCCCTTCCCATCCACACACACATACACCTATTAAACACGTTGCATTATGCAACTGTGACCCGCGTGCGCATTTTTCAAATTAACTCGACGTGCCCTTATATTGTGAATAACGGCTGGGTAATAATCGAATTTATGACGCACGGACATACCGTAGCACAATCATGCCAATCCGTCACAAAAATCTCCTATTTGCAACGAAACTTTGATTTTGCATTTGATTTTTCTTATTCAAAATTAGTGGCCGCATGCATATGTATATTTATACACATACATACATGTGTGTTTGCAAACATTTTACAATGCGGGTGTTTCTATTATTATTTCAATTTGGAATTCTTTTAAAATCAGCAATATCACTACTTTTCAACGTGCACATTGCGATGGTTTTAGGTACCTATAATTCACATACCTGCATATGTACGAGTACATATTAGTGTGTGTGTGTGTGTGTTTTTGTATGTTTTGTTTGATGCACCGAGTCGTATGCACGCACGTTTAAAATGGCGCACGTACCTCGGTTTTGCATAGTTTATCCTCAGTCTCATTTCGCAATACGACCGTCCAAAATTGATGTTGTTATTATTATTTACATTATAAATACCAAGAGCATATTGCGATAAAAAATTTATTTTATATATTCGGCGTGCAGAGTTTGGCTTTTTAACTTTTTGCACATTAGTTTGATTCGAATTGAGATCTGGAGATATTTTATTCAGATCTGAAGTATATATATATATATATATATATATATATATATATATATATATATATATATATATATATATATATATTTATGTTTGCGATGACTATTTAAATTGTATATATATGAGACGTTTAAAATGATAATAACTCGGTAGACATTAGATTGGTCTGTATCTATCTACGACCAATTGTCAAAATTAACAAATATCAGCTAAATCATCAGAAATAGGATACTCTTTCAATTTAAATTATTTGTATTCAATGTTGAAATTTGATAGTCGTCACATATGTGTGTGTTATATATTAAATATTAAGATAATGAGCAGGGTTCTGTAATCTATGTATCATGAAATGATAATCGCTTATTCGATCGAAGTTATGTATTTTACAAATTACAATATGAAAAAAAATGCTGCTAATTTTTCATGTAAAATAAAGAAAATCTAGCTTGAATATGGGATGCAAATGGATCAAATATTATGTACCTGAATCCTTTCTTGAGCATGCAATAATTTTCAAATGGAGTAAGCAAGCGTCTTTGGAAGTAAGCGACTGGGTGGAAAAATTGTGTCTCGCTTTTCGCGACTAATCGATTCGCAAAAAACGGAACGATCTCGATAATTTACGAGCGTCCTTGATCAATGATATCTCGCTTGAATCGTACAATATTTACATAAAGCAAACATTAAAGGCATAATTTCGCGGACGGTCGTTCGTGTGTGGTGTGTGTACGTGTGTGTGGATTTAGAACAAAACCCCGCGAGTGAACTGTATTACGTTATCCTACATACATCCATGAAAATAACCTTTAACGATCCTCACCCTCTCACCCCTAGGTTCTGCCTGCTCTCGTCCCAGAATTACCTCCCTCTCGCGAAACCCTCTTTAGTTTTAACCAAATTGTTCCCCCCACCTCGCTTTTCCTCTTCTCCACTTTGTAGTCGGCCAGTCTCCGCTTATATGCGTTTTATACCTATATACAAATAAGTCCGCGTCTCCAGATAAAATCTAATTACTATGTTCGTAATTAATTTCCTGACAATAAATAACGTTTGTGTACGGCGTTAGCAGTGTAAAGGTTTTAGTTTGGCACGGACGAATCTAGCAAACTGCGGTCGAGGAAATTCATTGTTGCATTGTGCGCAACAAAACCATTTTCTCCAATTATTTTATAATTAAAACACATTCAAACTTCCAAATTTACAATTACAGTTGTGTAAAAGGATTTTATTAAATTCCGAGTGAAAATTTAGCCAATAATTTCTTATTAAAAACAACGAAGACACGCTTGAAAATACCTTCATAATTGAATTTCGTTTGCTCGATGTTAGGCAAATAATTTAGGGTGAAAGTCTAGCATTCAAATTACTCGAATATCGAATATAAAATAAAGTTTAACATATTTGTATTTAAATGCTTAAGAATAATTAACATGTTATTAAAGTTATAGCAGAATCCTAATCTGTAATACGAATAGAATCGAAAGTGGTGTATAAAAAATATCATATTTATTGTAGACAAAATCTGATGTTATTAAAATTAATATATCGGTCCAGATCTTCGTGAAAATATTGACCGATGCGTTTGTACTGTACGAATTCAGATAAGTACAAACGCGTTTGGAAGTGATAGAAAGTGGAGAGGGTGTAGGGGGGTTCGGTTGAGATACGGCGAAGCGTTGAGTAATGGGGGTGCGATAAGGGTGGCCGACGAGTGAGCACGTAAGGGACGGAGTTCGAAGTGGAAACAATGGGTTAGCCGGCGGGGGAAGACGAAGAATAAGCAAATAGGAGGGCCCGCATTTGGTCACCCCTGGCCGACGGGCGTATTTGGGCTGAGAGTGGGTGGGCGAGGTCCCGGGGGGAGAGGGGGTGTGCAAGGGACGGTGGGTAGGTAAGGGGTATAAAGAAAGATGGACGTTTGGAGGCTGCTCGGACGAGGGTCTGAACAGTTGAATGTAATTAATTAACGCTCCGTGCCTATAGACAGCTACTACGAACGCAAACTAATTAACGTCCAATTTCGCCCTCCGACTTTGCCACGGCTGATAAATACGTAATACCAGAGTTATTATAAATCCCACGCGCGTTTAAAATATTACAATTTGTCCGATTTCGACACTCTCCAAGCCCGACTTGGATTCAGTGGGATTTTTGACGGCTTTTTGGGGTTTTTTTTTCGCGTACCTCCTTGGACCGTTTGTGGTGGTTTGTCGGGGTGGGTTGTTTGATCAGATATTTCAAATGGTCATTTTAAAGTATGACATTTCACTCACTAGGTCAACACGGTTTTATGGTTATATTAAATGTAGTAAATAATTAAAAAAAGTTCAACAAAAAAAAATCTTGAGTTTTCACATGATCACAAAACTTCATCTATTATTATTACGTAGATAATACATGCAGTAAAAAAATTAGATGCGACCAACCCACGACTTAATCTATGTATATATTTAAAGAATATGAGAAAAGCTTAGAAAAACAAAATTCCATAATGACACACATACTTTCATACATACCGGCTACGAGAACATTTTCGATACAAGTTTGAGCACCAAAGAAGGGAAACTTTCGGTCGTCAGATTTGGTCCAAAAAATTTTTATTACTAAAAATTAATAAAAATTACTGTTAACATTAAATATCAAAAAGATAAAAATAAAAATAAATAAATAAACTTCAAATAAATAAACTTCAAAAAAGGTCAAAATAAAATAATGAAATATAATTTAAAAGAAAATACTACTTCCGGTGTACGAATTCTAACGAAAACCTTGTCAACTCTCAATTAGTGTATAAATAATTCAAATATAAATTTTCAGCTCGATACGTTCAGCAGTGTGGAAAAAATCGTGTGGTCACAAAATTTTTGACTTTTCTCAAAGCAATTTCGAATTAGAATTTTCGCATGATCACGAGAATTTACTTAATGATATTACGTACATAGATAAAGTAAAAAGTGTATAATAAATATTTGAAAAAATATCGCTTAAGTTTATAGATTAATAGTTTGTCGCAATTTTATAGTCGGTACAATATTTATTTTACGTTTATAACAAAAAAAATTCACACTTTATTCACTTCAATTTATTTAGCACTAGTTGTACTTTATTTAGCATTACAATATTTCTTCTTGTTTTTGTATTTTAAGAACATTGAATGCTACAATTATTATCTGTATCTTAATGAAATAAATGATATTTCAGAACATTTCTTCGAAAATTAAAAAAAAATTACATTGAGTTTGATAAACGCTAATCAAATGGACAATCTTTCTAATTTACATCAGCTCCTATTGGAGCTTACCCATTTTAGTTTTCATTTACCAAAAGGGATTTATCATATATCATTTCGAATTATAAGACACTTTCTGCGTGAACCATCCTGGTATCCAGTTGTATATTTATTAAAAAAAAATAGTGTCGACGTCGGTTTTCATGTTGAAACTACGACGCATATTTAATTTTTAGACCGTTGTGACGCATTTGAGTAGACTGTCAGGTCACAGCGGTTGCTAATTGTTATTGTTAGTGTTACTACTTTTATGTGTTTTAAAATTAAAATAATATTGGTTTTTAATATTGATAGATTAAATGAAACGTTTTTCAATGTGTTCGATATATTCAGTCTGCGTATTATATATTATACGTTTAGCACATTTTGTGTTAGTTGAAGGAATTTATAATACAATGGATATATCTATAGTATGTTTGATGGTGATTTTACTATTTACATTAAACATTTTTAAATGTTTGCATTCGCATTGATTGAATTAGGAGTTTAATTGAAATTGAAAGTTGTTTGACATACTGTACGACCAAATCTAGCGGTTGAAGAAGGTTTCTCAGAAACCCCCTCTAGCATACAGAGACATGAGAGAGTATGGAGTGGAGGGATGGCAACTCCCATTTTCCTCTCTAACCAGGGGATGGGGTGATTTTGTAGGGGGTGGTAGAGAGGACAACCTCGTACACCCCATGACCACATTGACCGCGGCCTGCCAGCGCCTGCTTAAACTTGTTTTGGTCCTCTTTTGGTTACTTCAACCCCAGCCTCGCCAAGATGTACTTACATATAACTAATGCATGCACGAAATATATTACAGTGAAGGAGGAAATTTATATTTCACGTGTAAATTGTACATACATAGTACCGCGAAGCTTTGAATTTCTCTCACTTTATATAATACTATGTAGTTGTTTTACCCGGCTTCGCTCAGTATTTGTAATATAAACATCTTAAACATGGCGAATCTAATAGTTCATTAGTTTGTTTAAAAATTCATTTTTTTTTTATTAAATTTATTTGAATCCAAAAAAACATATCGAATCGTCACAGAAACTGTTTCGTTTACGAAGTTCCCAATCAAAGATACAGAGTCTTTTTCAAAATTATATATTAGATGTATTATATACTTATAGATGTATTTATTTGAATCGAAAAAAATATATATCGAATCTTCATTTGTTTTCGATGTTACGAACCAACATTACATATGTACATACTTACAAAGTCTCTTTCGAAATTATATATTAGATTTTTCCAAAGGGGTTTCTTGTTAATTCAATGGTTATTTTGAACTGGCCCGTAAAATGCAATTTCCAAATGAGCACCCAAGGAAAACTTATCCACTCATTTATAAAGGAAAATCAATACATCCCACTACAATCTGCGCGTTACGCATAAATAATAAATTATACAATATTGAAAGTTACGCTTTGAAAATTCAAGTCGCGACCCTTATTCGCAACCCCTACGCTCGTCGGCAGCAGCCGAGGGGGATTTTTCTTTTAATTCAGCCAAGGGGGGGGGGGCGGCCGGAGAAAAACTTGATGATTAATGTTACGAGAGCGGGGGTGCACTTTCCCCACATATATAAGATGCGCTTTAAAGGATAAACGAGGAAATGGAAAGGGATGCATAATGCAGATAAAGGGAGGGTTGCATATACTTTAACTGCGATAGGTCAATGAACCTTTTATATATGCAGGTTCAATAGTTTCGTGGTGCGAATTTGCAATTATTTTATAGATTATTATTATTTTTTGGCAAAAAGCACGAGTACCTAGCGAACGTTTTGCGTGTAATATATTAAACTGGTATCTGACTCGAACGATCTTTATATCTATTATACCCAAAGCGGGACTGAATATTTTATCCTGAAATTATATCTAAGTGTGCGTGTGTATCAAATGGGGTGTTCTCTCACCACGCCGAAGACACCTTGCCGGCTACGTTAAATCTCCTCCCTGTATCCCTCCGCCTCCCACCTCCATCTCTGACTCCACAGCCTCCCGTTCAGGAAAGAGGAGGGCAAGGGTCTGAAAGGCTTGTGGGAAATTATAGGGTTCTCACTAAGGGAAGTGAAGAGGGTGTGGGTGAAAGGACTGGATATAAGGACCGAAACGTGTTACAAAGAGATTCTGCCACAATTTCGCAAATACATATATACCGATGTACATATTATATATGAAAATATGCACAATAAATAATTCGAATGTTTATTTTAATATGCGATTTGAGGTTTTTGTTTACTGTGACTTTTCTTCAATTACTTTCAATTACATATTTAGATTCCAAAGTTGAAGAGAAATGAAAGCAATTATTGTTTATTTAATAATACATACATATTCATGTACATATACAAAACATTTGATGGTTATTGGTTTTCACCAATTATTAAATTATTGGTTTATTTGGTTTTTATCTATCTGTATCAATCGTGAATAGTTCAAATGTCGTTAATTTTTTTCAATTCATCTATGCACAGAATATTATTTTCTCTACCTATGTACTATGTACAAACATACATACATACATATGTACATACAATATTCTATGAATAATGTGTTCTATGAAACTATTATTTATTTAAATCTATATTTCTAAGATTTATCCGTACAATCAGGGATTCCTGATGATCCATATAATTCCCGAATAGTTAATAAGCAATTATATAATGCTATCGATTCAAAGTCATTTTCAGTACTATGCCAATTTTTTAAACATAATAATTTCACTACTCAATGACAGACTACAACTTATATACCTTGATGTTTCTTATTTAGCAATACCTTATTTTTGTTATTCATTAGGTACTATACATATGTTCACAATTTGTCTTCAGTTTATTCGAAAATAAGTTACTGTTCCAGCAATCATCTATTTTATAATGTTTTTCTCATTTTAATGTTAGTCTTGAAGATTTAATTGAAGAAAAGCTCAAAATCAATTCGAAATATAACAAGCATCTGAAGCTCATCATACAAAAATTAGATGTTTTTCTTATTTCAAAAAATATTATATCTTTATAATATTAAAAGTAATAATTATTTGAAATAATGTGTTTAATATCTGGGCTTCATATATCTCTTTTTTCTTCTTCTATGATATAATAATAAACATTTATTTGTTTTCAATTTTGAACGATCAAATTTGGTACATTCATTAATACTGTAACTTAGATTGTATGTACATATGTATGTACACTGTATTTTTTCTCTGTTTTTACAATCTTTTTACTAGCTTCATATAGACTTCTACGTATTTCAACGCTCACCCATATGAACAACGTGAAAATCGCAAAGTTCGACTATAATATTTTATTTAAATTCAATGTTATCCATAGTAATTTTATATTTTAAATTCAATGTTATCCATAGTAATTAAATATTATGACATTTAAACGCATTTTTTTTATTTGCCGTATACTGAATGGGTTAACTGTTTTTATTGTTTCTTTCAAACGAAATTTTGTTCTCCTTTTGAAGACTCGATATATTAAAAATATACATATATTTACATTTTTTTTACTATAGTATTTTATTTTGATTAAATAGCCATCTTTAGGTTTGAATCCGTATAAACACATACAAGCCAAAAATCTAATATAGCATTGTTGCGATGTATTTGATCTTTGTTCAATCTATTTCTCGCTCAAAGAGTAGGATTTGAATTTAAAAACTCAATAAATTAAAAAAAAATAGAACATAAGAAAAGTTTAATTGAGCCGACCGGACGCGGCATCTAGCCGAGGCTACATATCTGTCGACATCTGTTTTCAATGCGAGCCGCCGAGCAAAACTTTATTTCTCATGGGCCGCGGGGGAGGAGGTGGATGGGGGACGGCGGTCTTCTCGCCCCACCGACTTTCAACCCACCCTGAGAATGTCCCACCCGCCCACCCACCCATCCGGCAACCTTCCCTTGTGTTTGCTCAACGAAGCTCTATTGATCGTGTAAGCAGAAGCCGGTTGCAGGACGAAGGAAGCGCGCTTCTGCTGAGCCGAGTTTCCTACATCGAAAGCCATTTCACCCCATCACCCCCCCCCCCCCATCCCCGGATTTTCCACCGCCGCATAAATGAGACGGACTTATGCGCGCGTCTTCGGTCGCGCTGAGACGGTTGCAACTTTGAATTGTTATAAGCCGACCGCGCGGAAGCGAGACGGGGAGATGCGCGACGCGGGCGTGGGAGGAGATGACACCACTCTTCTTACCATTTTGTGCGGTGGGGGTGCGGAGGGTGGTTCGCCGTATAGAACGCGAGGGGATGTTGAGAGGACCACGGTGGGAGGGACGATAAGGAGGGTTGGTGGGCCGAAGAGGGGCGGTCAGTAATATGTATTGCTCCTCGCAACATGTCCGCAACCGCTAACCCTCGCCCTGCCCCTCAAACTTTGCCATGAACTTTATTCGTCGACTAAGTATCGCCAACTATGGCCGCACTATTCTCTATGTACCTATCTATGTATGTACATATATGTATATATATATATATATATATATATATATATATATATATATATATATATATATACATACACATAGGTATATTTGTCGTAAAATACATACATTCTAGAAGCTAGAATCTAGATCGAAATGTATGTATATAAACTGTATTTACAGTATTTTTCTAACTATGATGCGGTTACTCGAATTTATGTATATGTGCGTGTACGTACGCTCAGTCGTCCTGTCCTATACATACATTTGTGGATAAGTCAAATAGAAATAGTATTTTTGGAACAGAAAATTGAACTTCCGCCACTTTCACATATGACGTGTCATATATGCAATTTCGTTTTTGTCGTTTATGAGAAGCTTTTAGTTTGAGCTTTTTACTTCTGCGAATTATGCAACTATTCGTAAAGGCTTTTGAAGGCATATAAAATTGTATAATAATTAGATTATTTTCAAAATAAGTACAATCTTACAATTAGATGCGCAAATCATTATTGTATGTGTATTTACACGATTAGTATAAGGACAATAAGTATAATCTTAAAATTAGATTCACAAATCATCATTGTATGTGTATGTTCAGGATTTGGTCCAGAGAAAATTTAATCTATTTAATCTAAGGCTATTTGATCTCTAAATTATGTTTTCCCAAATTGGATAATTCATTTTTTTTGGATTTGAGAAGGATAATTACATCTAATTTCATAACAAAGTGAAACTAATATAAACCTTGTATAAACGTTCTCATGAGATACCTACATAAGATTTTATAAAATAATTGTACACATTATAATATACATTTTATAAGATCATATACAATAGTATATTATATAATACATACAATGTATGTACATATTCTTAGGTCGATTTCTAAAAAAATATCTACAAAATTCCGTTAAAATTTGCATTACAAACTTCTCAATTCTCTCAATTTTCCCATCGGATCCCTTAACAAAGATGAATGTAAATTTATGTAATTTAAACCGATATATGTACTTTGCTGTGATCATAAATTATAATAAGAATACTGTAGTCTCATCTTTGAGGGGTCAACCCAGACAAATATTGTACTCTCTTCAATCTTATGTTTGAATATTTAAATTCGGACCTGTTTTGTATGTACATATGTATGTATCTACATATGAATATATTGACCCTTCACTTTTTAAATGAAACACATTGATGAAGGATATGTGTTGTATCGTAATATATTCATGAATTAAAATACTTTTGAAATCTTTTTATGGAATATGGGAAAAGTCACATTACTTAAAATTCATATAATCATTTAATTGAACCAAACTTATGTTAGTCTAATTAAAATGTTTTGCATGTTGTGATGGAAAATGTAAATTTTTATCAAAATTATCATTGTATTCAAATTTGGTCGTGATTTATGCCGTCCATCTCGCGCTCATTATCCACGGCCACATCAAAAAATGACACGAACTAGCTGATATGCTGTGCACATTTTGCAAAGGGGGGGGGGGTGCATGGGTGTAGGACGATATTGTATGGCGTGGCGGGATGGAGAGGGAGAGGAGGAGGATGGATGCACGTGCGTGTTCTGGACGCCGAAAACGCGCGCCGTTTGTCTAAACGGCCTGACAGCGTTTCGTTATAAATTTTCAATGCACTACAGGAAATAAATGCCGCAGAATAATTATGCATTTTAATGAGACATTTGGCCCGAACGTGTCGTCCGTTTAATGTTTCGGTCGAACGTGGCGGACGTAACGACCGAGCCTACACCTCTAACACATTCACAATGCATACAGCTTGCATTGCGACTTATGCAATTTATCATACTTATATTTTACTCCCGTGCTTATTCTCGAAGTGATAAAAAATAATTTTAATATTAAATAAATATTTTCCGCGCGGTAAAAAAGACCCGGCAGCTTCTCAAACTGCCAACTTTAACAACAACTCTCCTCGCCCGGTGCCCTCCCGCGGCAATCGTTCTATCGCCTCAGAGGAGCGCCCCCTAAACCCCTGCCATCTCCACCCCCCAGCCACCCTCCGAGGAGCCTCGCTGTCCCTCGACCCAATCCCCCCCCCTTCGTCCGTCCTTACCAGACCCCGCCCGCACCCCTTTCCTCCTCCGTCCTGGCAACGTTTATTTCTCTTCGGGCCCCTCCTCTCCTCTTGTCCACGCGGCTCGCCTACACTTGTCCTTAGCTCTCCTTACGTATAAAAAGCTATGCTCGACTCAGACAATGTGTTATACTTTGAACTAATATATAATTTTTTAAATAAAATAATGGTATTGAGAGGCAAACATAATACCTACATAATACGCTGGTATGATAATGTTAAGACATTTACGCTATTACAACAATAACAAAATTTGAATGATCTATTTTGTTTAATATTACATACATATAAACAATACATACAGATACATATTGAATTTTAATTTATAGATCTTATTTATCCTTTTACAATTAAAAAATAGACATATTTAGTTACAGTCTTATTGTCGAGTTGTATTAATTGATTCGGTTAATATAGCTCGATCTGAAAATATCGACGAATATGATAAAATTGTTACTAATATGACAAATTTACCATTAGGTAAAATAATATTACAAATAATCATCAATCAATATTACCAGACAAAAAATTAAATACTCGCATTAAAATTTAATTTAGCTTATTATTTTTCTAATATTTTTAGAAAAGTAATGGTAGAAGTAGAAGGTTTTGTAAATTGAACATAACTCTTGAAATAAAAATTAAAATAAAGCTTCTGTACAGTTGTCTTCAAACTTATGAATTATCAGATCAATGTTTCTCAAATTATGGTGATTGATGTATTCAATTTTGAATAAAATTGAAATACATTTCAATATATCACGTAATTAAAGATATCTTCCCTGTAGATCATTGTGTTATTCATTTGAATGAAAGATTCAATTTGAGAAATACGTATGCTACGCGGGAAAAAACCAGTCAATTTCAATTTATTGGGATTTGAAATCTTATTCTGAATATTATTATTATAGAGGTAGAATATTCTCAAACAATTCATTAGAAAAACTGTCTGATATGATATCTATGAATGGGAGTTAGAAACTAAATATTTTAAATAATCCTGTTCTCATGACGTTTGAAGGGTTTAAAAACACACGTTGACGGCCTTAGAATGAAGTTTTATTAAAAACGCAGCATATTTGTTTACAATTAAGTTAATAAAAATTTGAACGAAAAAATAATTATTATTCTTCACAAAAATGGTTGTAGAAATATTCTACTTCTTCTTACAACATTATGCATCTTATGAATGTCTGTTACAACATTATGAATGTCTGTGATCATCATAGTAAATTGCACCTTGCCCTTAGAAATAAAATGTATACATAAATTCTATAGTTAATTTTTATGTTATTACTAGCTGAACCCGACATGCGTTGCAATGCCATAATAACTCAATAAATTCCCGTTCCCGTTCCCGATCCCGTTCTCGTCCCCGTTTCCGTTACCATTTGTCGGAAAAATGCAGGCAACGAACACATTTGAAATTAATCAATTGTTTGTCTATTTTACCCTAAAAACGCAGGTCGCGACGCGAAAACATTTGAAATTATTGCGTTGCAATTACATTCCCGTTTTTCCCGTTTCCGTTCCCATTTTTGGGCGATTTATTTTACAGTAAGCTTCCCGGACAGGCATACAACAAATCCTGAAAGTTTCATCGTAATCGGTTCAGACAGACAAACAGACATTCATTTTTATATATGTATATATGTAGATATGTATTATTTATTTATTTATTTATTCTAAACATATTTATTCTAAATATATTATATTACACTGTTATAATTTTCATATCAAGTTCACATTTTATACCGATAAGGTATATGCTACAATGGTCCAAACTTTAAATAAATAATATTCATTTAGTTTTATTTAAAATTATCGTATATGGATGTGCGTATTTAAAATTCCATTTGAAGGTCACAATATTATCAAAAGAAAAACAATGTATGCTGAATTCGTTTGTATTAATTTATGCACCAATCTGTTTCAGATGACGGTGCATCATGGGCTTCAGGATTTACTGAAAAATTAAACATGGAATGCGGCATGAGAATGCCGAATAAAATTATTTATCAAATGCGTCGCCTTTCCATACCAAATTAAGGTAAATACATGCATTAAAAGTATCAAATTGAACAAAATTAACCAATTACGGTGTTTATATTATTTCTAACTTATGTATATATTACTAGCCGAACCCGGCATGCGTTGCAATGCCAGAATAAGGCATGTAATTCCCGTTCCCGTTTCAAATGATGGTTGGAGCTTAACGCCGTGGAGTAACGTCTCTTCAACGCCGTGTTGTCATAAATCAAGTGGTAACGTGGTTACCAACAAACACATTTCCTAGACTACACAATGGCGCTTCATGCGTTCGCGTCTGTAAAGTCGTAATTACGAATATTTATTATTAAGAGGTTTTTTCCCGTTTTTATTTCACAGTAAGCTTCCCGGACATGCATACTACAAATCCTGAAAGTTCCATCGTAATCGGTTGAGTGGTTTAGGAGCCTATTCGAGACAGACAGACTGACTGACAGACAGACAAACAGATGAACAGATTGACAGATGAACATACATATGTTCGTAACTAGTATCGAAATATTAGTCAGTGGTGAAATAGAAGTGGCAGTTCGGCTTAAGGCGATGCCCATTCTCTCCTAATCTAAGCCACCCCCCGTCCAACGGCTTTGCTACCCCCTTACCAACCTCCCACACCCTCTTTCATCCCCCCTCCCCCTATTCGGCGGGGTGCGCCTCTTTCATTCCGTTCTATCGCCAGCTTGGCATATTATATTCTCCAATTTCACCGGGGATAACTATCTCTCATTGCTCGGGCGAAATTACTTCCCATGTTCGCCGGTCGCCTGTGGGGTACACACGACCCGCCCATTGCCTACTTTCTGAACAGTGCCGTTCGCTTAAAACCCACTACCACCCTCTCTCTGTCCCTTCATCTCATCCCGGTACCCGACGTTCAAATTATCCGCTCAATTGAAGAAAAAATTCCAGAATTTCGCACCGCTTGTTAAATGTACCGTTTGACACTCGACACCTGAAAGCGTCTGCCTCTTTTGAATGCTTTTGACAATATATATTTTATAAAGATATATCTATATTTTTTTTAAATATTATTTAATTTGGTCGTTGCCTTGTTTTCAATTTAAAATAAGAAAAGAAGGACCTTATTTGAAGGGTCGATAAACAAGCGTTTTATTTTAATTATGGGTGGGTGCGTTTATACCTTTTTCGCTGGTATCTACCCGAGTCGCGCTATAAAATTTATATACGGGCAACACCTTCGTCTGTAATTTAAACAAAAATGTATAGACAAAAGCTTTTACGTTAGGGATTGTACACTTTGGCATTGAACATATAATATAATTGTCTTAATAATATTCGAAATAAGTAATTATAATTCACATCAAATTTTGTGTGGTTTCTATCTAAGTAATTATGAATGAAAATTAAATGTTTACATATTATACATATATGTATACATATTTCATGTAAATAATGAAGTATTATTAATATGCATTGATGTGAATTTAAAATATTTTTCTAGAATTTTCCTTTACATAATTACGTATAAAACATATTTAGTTTATTAAATTTTAACATATACTAAAATATTTTCAAAATTTTCTAAAACTCATTACAATATCTGAAAGGAATCTAAATCGCTTGAATCTTAAATCAAGATGATTATTGAAAATTCTTGAAAAGAAGATTATTTTTGAAAATTCTATTATGGATTATATTCTCTTTTTATACACATATTTTAATATATTGACCGACTCATTCATTAATCCGTAACGGTATGGTTTATTCAAACCGTTTGTTCAAATATTTCTCATTGAAACTATGCAAATATTTTAGGTTTTGTTGAAAAATTAAAAAGAAAACAAAACAATATGGAGGATTTTACTTTCGGGAGTACATATGTTATTGCAAGTTGGCGACTCCTGACACATATTACGGCCACAACAAAGCTCCCAACTTGAACAGTATACGCTCGACAAATTTTTGGATTATACAAGTCCACATTTCACTCTGCTAAGCCATTCTTTATATCGCTTTTTGCTAACCAAATGTTAAGATAAATATTTTAATAACTTACCGATGAATAATCACGTGTAAATAAATTATTTCACCGATTGAATATATGTATGTACATTCAAATACATTAAAATTATCATCCATGGCAAATTTCTTTTTATTGTAATCGTAATGCGACACATTTTCAGAATTAAAAGTCTTCGCAATAAACAAATCTTTGAGCTAACCGTTTTATTATGTTCATAGTTGCTTGAATTTCTAGCGGTATAGTTGATTTTTTTAATGTAGGAATGTATTATATTTCTAGCATTATTTATATGTTAATTTACGCGTATTGTTTGCGAAATTCTGACAATACACAATCTTGACAGGTTGGATTCTTAACGGTTCTGGGACATTTCTTCGAACGACCATTTCATAGCGGGGACAACTCGCCGACAGATTTCATGCAACTATATTTTAATTATAGATCAAAGAAATATAGCAGATTTTCAACTACAAATGTATAGTTCAAAAAATCATTGATCCAAATATTTGAGCAACGGTTTCAATACACATTTCTAAAAGTATGATCAACATTCAATTTAAAGATGAATAACTGTGGATAAAAATACTTGTGGGTTAGCTCGTATATCATGTACTAAATTGGGATTAACTCTGTGATTTTGATTGGATACCAATTTGATATATTACTTTTAGACAAATTTAGTATGATCTCATAAGATACGATGCGATAAGATCTTTTTTATTCGGCTATCTTTGCTACATACTACACATTTATTTTCATACACTAAACTACTACATTTTGTACATATGTATGTATGTGTGTTGATGATTGTTTATATTTTAAAATATTTTTTGACTCGTTATTGTCAAATCGACCAGGAATAAATTAAATTTGTTATTCAATTAATGTTGGAAAAATCAGTAGATTCCTCCATCTGTATTGATCACATTTTGACATTTGATTTAAACATAAGGTACATATTTTAAATGAAAGGCAACGCCCGTAGCGAAAGAAAGATAAAATGTTGCGCAATTATGTAAACACGAAAAGTGAAACTTCCGTTTTAACGTTGAATACCCTACTTATGGGCTTAATTTTGCCCTAGACTCCCCTGACGTGGTTCGTGCCGGAGCAATGATGTCGGGACTTGTAGGTGATGTTATAAACACTTCTCCCAGAGCCACCCCCCGCACACCCCTGCCCCACGTTTCAACCCCTTTGACCCACCTCCAACCACCCAACCCTCCTTCGTCGGACGGACACTCCACCCACCCACAAACGTTATAACGCGAGTTTATTCAGCGTTCGCAAAATCATCTTTGTCTTTGTATATTTTACCAGCTAACTGTACCCCTTCACGTTCGAATAAATTAGTCAAACATCAGTAATGAGTAATTAAATATAGATACGCGGCGATCGCTGTTCCGCTCCGCTGACGACGTTGTTAAATTCTCTCTGCCTGCCCGTCTGAAATTCGCACACATTTATTCGAATGTAAATATGAAATTGGTAATTAAAGTGTCGTGTTCGAATTGAAAGTACGCGTACATATGGTAATATAATAGTATATGGACGTACATTGTGCATACATATGTATATGAAGAATGCGTGAAATTATCGCCATTTCGACATTCTCCCTCATCTCTACTGGTTCGTCGTTTGATAATTTCGTTCCCTTCGTCGCGCCACGCCACTGTCAATTACTGTTAATCCAATAATCTTTAAAATGAATATAAACCGACTGGAAACTGACGCCAAAAGACAGACACAAGATTTACATATTAACGAGCAAATTTGAAATTCTAACGATTTCCTACCTAAAAACTAAGGCGAAAAGATGTATTATACGTAGTAAAAATTTCATTCGCTTTCAAATATTATATTAATACTAAAAATATTTTTATATTAAATGAAATTTAAAACATCTATGTATGTATACAAATAAAATATTTTTGAAAAACCGCATTATTCCATACCTTATTATTAAAAATTATTGAATGAAATAATGCTAATAGTATTTTTGGTTTTAAGCCGAATAGTATACATACATATTACCTTAGCATAGAGCACTGGTAGATCTATTACATATCGGTAGAGAGGTCGTCGGTTTAAGTTCCGGCCAAATACGCTGCTGGCGTATTTGGCCGGAATCTTGATTTTGTAAAATTTAATTGCTAGCTTAATAGCAGTGACGGACCCAATAAGTCGGTATCCTTCCTCTCAGTTTCATTAGCATCTCGAATTTGTTTAATCTTATAAAATTCTACCGACATAATGTACATATGTATGTTTCGCAAATTTGCTGTATATTAAAATAAATGTTGATGGCCTTATTGGAAAATGGTTAGTACTTATTTATATTAATAATCTAACCATATGTGTCGCCTTTGGGTAATTCCTGGCATGGCACATATGTAAAAAATATATGTACATATTTATGTGTGTACATATATAGTTTTAAGTCAAATACATTATGGTTTAAATAGTCAATCTAAGGCGTAATTTTATATCGTTTTTATATGTTCAATATACATTTTAACATTGTTAAGTAGTATTTCGTACTATTAAGCACGATGGCGTACTAATTAAAGAGAATTATTTTGGTTTTATTGTAGGTGGAATAACTATGCATAAAATTGATATAGAGATTTAAAAATATGGGAAAGATTCACGTTTAATGTACCATAATGCGATTACGAAAACGAAAAATTTTCCGATGCGATTTATCGTTTCGCATTCGGATGCGTAGGATAATTTTCACGCGCAAATAATTCAAATCCTTGGACGGGTACGGAAAACGTTTTAATTTTAATCGGTTGAAATTTCCAAGAATCCGATCCGATAAATATAATAATATAAGCTAAAATGCCACGTCATACAAATTTTATACAAACGTATGTATGTATGTATGTGTGTGTACCCCTAAGCTCACCGAAACATTATCGATACGTATTGCACTGGGACTAATGACCCAGATCACTATCGAAAATTATACCCACACGTGTGTGTGCGTGGAGCTACTTACATCAGGTAAATATAGACATTTCGCCGTATACAAGTAATACATCAAACGAACACGGCGGCACTAATTGTGCTCAAATTGGAGCTATGGCGGTCTGTGGAAGACAACCGTCCAGTATATGTAACGTACATAAGTGATTTGGGTCCGTCGGTGCAGTTTTCAGACGAGTTGGCGCATTAAAATGCATAATGCCTCTTCATCACGACGAGACGCTTTCTGTTAACTTTGGAGCCGAGCACAAAGCCTGCCGCGTTGAAAGTTATGAGCTTTTGCCATTTCAACAGTTCTGGTCCACCCAATATGTACGATGCTACGAACGTTTGATGCGAACGTTGAGCATCAGACAACCCCCCCCCCCCCATTCCCTCTATTTCCTCCTTTTTAGTACAACTTTGTTTCATATGTTCAATTTATAAACGGTCGTTAAGCTTTGAAAACTTTACAGAGCAAAAATATCAAATTAGTATACGATCAATAGATGCAATATGTATGTATGTATGTACATATGTACATACGTACCAGTCGTTAAAGTTTCGTTATATATATAGTATTAATGTATCAAAGTCCAACAATTTAAATTGAAATGTACTGAAAAATTAAAAAAAAAATAATTTGTATTTTCAAAAAGTACTTTTAAATGTGAATTGGGTCTCAGCTAAGAAACGTCTAAAATATATACATACATATATATTATATATACACATATCAGACTTTTATCAATAGATTTATTCAAAAATCAAAGTATGTAATCAAAATATATCACATGCATACGTAGATATTCTATAATTGCCAAATTTCCATATGTATACGATGTATGTTCATACTGATGTAATTTTACCGTTGTTATCTTTCAGATGAGATGTGCTGTGTATTGACGTTATTCTTGGACTATCGATTATCGGAGAACTGATGCATTTACATATTTCACACTTTTATGGTATTTTTTTAACTATACATAAATAATTTAATTAACAAGTGTTATATTTAATTGTCGTATTTATAATTGTATTTAAACCGTAAACATTTGGCGAACAAAGGCTTCGTTTACGTTCTCACCAATGAGAATCGCTAAAAACAAATATAGCAACAACTGCCCGGAAAATTTGCAACATAGAAAATAACTTTATATTAATGCACCATTTCGTAGAACTATGCACATATTTGCGAGCATAATCGAAAACTACGAAATACAACTTTTTAACTATTTATTCAACGTCAGAGTACGTTGCTGTCGAATAATTATTACTATGCAAAAATTTTCAGCTACAAAATTAGATTATTTACTACTATTACTGTGTTATGGCGTGTAATTATACAAACATATCTACTTACATACGTACGTACATATTATATATATATATATATATAATACATATATACATATATACATATATTACGGTATTATTTCATTATATTAAAATAATTAATTTTCATTTCAAAACTAATACATTTTATATAACATGAGTAAGAACATACATATATACATTTTAGCTGTCAGATTAAATAATTAAAAGAGGGTTCGAACGAATTTCAAAGTCACCTCTGACTATACGCATTCATAGACTTCTAAGAAATATTTAATACGAATGATTTATGGTTTAATGATCCTCATTATAGAAATATTTTATAAAGTTTACCGAAATTTTAACTTTGCTGAGGTAGGTTCTTTAATTTTTAGATACATAGTTAGTGGAGATAGTTTCTTATGTACTTAAGAAACTATCTCCACTAGCTAAATTTATGTACATATGTACTCAATCGTTCAAGATCGATCAATATTAGAGAAATTTTATTGAAATTCAACTATTGATATACATAGATATTTATGTGTATTAATGAAGTTCTTTCTATGTATTTAATTAGATTTGAAAACTTTTAAAATCCCATACAATATTTTTCCTTATAATTTACTTTTTGTTCATATATTGAAACTGGAATTTAGTAAAGTTCTTTGACAATAAGAAGATATTTCAGTTGACCTCTTAACAGATTCTTTGTGAATTAAACGCGCAAAATTTTGTATCGTTTTAATACGCATACTTGCACGTTATATGTACCTACATATATATACACATATACATATGGTTGTATATTTTATAATGTTTTAAATAGAGCTTGTCCTTTGACGCAGCGCGGCCCCCGCTCGCCAGAAAGGGATGTTTTATATTATTAATTACACAAAATCATGTAAAGGGAAGGAGCGAAAGACATTTGCAAAGGATATAAAAGAAGGACTTTCCGTAACAGCGCCTGACCCTTTTTAATGAATGTCCTTAATGATATGTATGTGTGCGGGCCTAAACACTGGGCTTCAACTCAGGTCAATCCACAAAGTGTTTAGGGGGGAGGGGCAGATGGGGCGGCAAAACTCAGTCCGAGTAGAAGTAGAGGACGGGAGGGGGTTGAGAACGGTTTTCGGGGGTTTTTGGGTTACGACGTGGGGTCGGGAGGAAACGGGGGGATGCTGGAGAGGGTGGGAGATTCGAACAAGCCACGGGGGGGTGGCCGATAGCAAGGCGGAATTGCCGTACGGGGTATTTGTAAATGCAAAGTAAGCAGCTACGGGGCGGCGGTAACCTTAGTACGGGGACCCGTATATACGGCCGGGATGAACCCGTTAGTTTGGATAAATATGCGGTTTAAGTCCCCGGGACGCGGTAAAGGGCCCCCTTCCAGTATCCCCCTCCCCCTACCCCTCGTGGGGGTCTCCTTCGATCGAAACCCGACCGGGGGCCCTGGCTAAGTTCGTTAAAATCTGCGGTGTCCTACCTACGTCGGGGGCCCCCCGAAACGACCCGCACGTCGACCTTTCATATCACGTGAAATATAACCCTCGTTATTATATGCGAAACTTTTCTTTATGTTGGCAAAGGCCAATCAAATACGCGCAAGATAAATTTTCGGACCCGACCGTATGTGTGTGTGCTTACTTGTGTACGAGCTCGTCTATAATGTGATATGTCTATGAGTGCTTATGTATACGAAAATTGAATTAATATTAATAACAGTATATGTACTTGCGTATTAAAAATATCTCGTATCACTAATAATGGTATCAATTTTAGTCATGTCTATAATTATCTTGTAACGATCAAAATTAGCTTTTGAATTTGGATCAAAATTTAATATTTTTATAGGTCAAACATACATATGTATTACATTTAACACATATGCAGTCACAAATTGTGTTGAAGCTTGAATGAATTCATATTGTATGATGTGCGAAAGTGTTTTATATGCAATATGTGTGTGAATTATTAAAAAAAGTGTTAATTTGATATTGAAAATGAAGGTTCAATTAATTTGAAATGAATAACGAATATCAAATCGTTCGTTATTAATTAACTTGAATTTTCAATCATTGACTTTCGTTTATAGAGTGAAGCGAATGCTCGAAACAAATACAACAAAAGAATGCTTTTCATCGTATAATATCCGTTTCGTTATTTTTCATTTTCTCGTTCACAAGTTAAAATTTTTTACCAACTTGTTGAGCTGACTCGCCGATTATTTAGTTCAACTTTTTTTATTATTTTGCTTTTTATTTCCAAATACAACCGGTCGTTTTTGACACGAGTTAAATATCTCGCAATCCGTTACCACAGCTTTTACACTGTAATACGTGGCAGCGTTCAATTAAATTTTCATTCCTCTTCAGGTTCTGTGCAATTTGCTCGCATTTTTCAGTGTTTTTCTTTTGGTTTTATCATGTTTACATCTAAGCTTTCCAAGAATTTTTTAAAGCTTATGAAAATGTAATACGTAGGTAAGTCGTTTTAAATTGACATAAATCTCGTTCAAACTACGTCGATCATCCGTTTCAATATTGACACGTTTATACTGATGAAATTTACGAATAACGTAAAAGTTCCCAAACATGGCCGTGATTCGTAAAATGAACATTTAACTAACTAGTCAAACACACCCTGGGGGTAGGACGTTCGCCATTAATCAATGACGGAATTTTCCTCGAATTACACGCAACTTTATTCGCCGCCGAAGATAAATCCCTCTACACGTTGCGAATGTCCTAATTAAACGAACCTGATTTAATCTCGAAACTCACCTATTACGCGACGCCCAGCGTTATCGTCGTCCTCTATTCCAGAGCCTGCTAAGGACAGATGGGTAGGTTTCGGGAGTCGGGGGTGGCGGTGTGGGTATGAAACTTTGAGTCGTTAGGTTTGCCCAAAACTGTGGAGAAGGGGGTCGTTGCGAGGGTGGTTGGTCGAATTGGGGAATGGGGTACGTTAGAGCTCCCTTAAAACCCTCATCCTGCTATCGCTGCGTCAACCATTGTGTTCGGCACTTGACCAACGGACGAAACTATCCGAAAATGCGGGGTGGGTGTGGTGGTTGAGCGGGGGTGGTAGAAATAGATTAATGATGTTAAGAGATAGCGCAGCAGCCCTTCGTGAAGGGTATCCTTGTGTTTGTACATCGTCAGAGACCTGTGCAGAAGGTCGAACCTACGAGTCGTAAGGGATGAGGGTTGATTGCATGCCTAAATCACCACCCCAAAGTTGTGCTCGACATACGAATTTAAAATTCAGTCGCCAAGTCGAAGATATATATATATATATATATATATATATATATATATATATATATATATATATACATATATACATACATATATGTATATATACATTATCGATGTATGTGCCTAGTCCCTATTTGTAGGTATATTCGTAAAGTTTGATGAATTAAGGATTCAATTCTGAAAACCAAAATTTTTCTTTTACATACATATTCAGAATTGTTTTAATTGAAATTATTTTAGTAGACATCTTATATTAAGTCAATATCTTATAAAATAATTCTAACAAATAAAACGTGTAACGGAAAAATCATGTTTACATATGCAGTCTTCGGTTTCTGAAATAAGATGCATCCAAACATACATACATACTACTATACCATTGTTTTCAAATTATGATTGCTAATATGTATTATTCTTTATATATTCATGTACATAGATATGAACGTACATATGTGCAATAGTAAGAAATATTATATGAACTATCTATCAAATATAATATAATCTTTTTGCCATATTAGTCTAAAATAAAATTTTCCAATTAATTAGCAGTTGAATTTATATTTTTAATCATTATTTATGATTATATTTTGATAGTATTGATTCTGTTCCTATTTGGGATAAACTGTATCTCATTTGAATTATTTTCCCTGGTTTCCTTAGTATGGCGAAATTGAGATAAGCGTTCATGAATAAATTTAATTGTCGACATCTATTATTATTAAGGATTTAATTTTGCTTGCGTGACAGGGTGGAGACGGTGGTGGTATTCTGAGGGGTTGTGCATAGAAGTGCAGGTGACGGGGAGGGATGGGGTAGAGAGGGTGTCGGAATATTTGTTCAGTAAACCGTGAACTGAAGGAAAATTAGAAATGTCTCTGCAGGCAAGAGGGAGATTATTAACTGTCCTAGACCACGTCCGCAAGCTTCCTACTTCATATTCTAAATTCACGCTAGCCTTCTAGTCCAGAAAGGTTGGCCACCCCCACCAATGGTCCCCCTCGAACACATATATCACGTACGCGCTGCTTCCCAAAAATGTACATACAGACATACATATGTAAGTACATATATAGGTTCATACTTACAGCTATGCAATCTGAAAGTCTAATTGAGAATATTCGATTGTATGGTATTTAGATATATGTAAATTTCGGAATTCGTTGGAATTTAATACATTGTTTAATACAAATAGCTTGTTTATAAGATGATGTGTTTTAAATATTTAAATTAAGAAAATTCAATTTATTATTTAATTGAATGTTTGAAGTATTGTGTGAAAATACAAATATAAAAAGCCAAATAATTAAGACTAGTTATAAATATGTACATAGATATGTTAATATTATTTTTAAAATGTATTTATTTATAAATAATTACTTTTTGATTGTATATTTATTTCAATTTCCAGATTTCCCGATAAAAATGAAGAGAAGACGTTAATACAAACATCTCAAGAAATTCAAAATACCGCATACGAAAAATGTATTCCAAAAAGTAAGAAATGGATCATCAATTTTCTTCGCTTTCGCCAAAAAAAAAAAGCTTTCTAACAACTTTAATGCTTACGCTTTTGCTTTCATTTATTTTGTATTATTTTATAGCACTAAAATTACTAACAATTTATTGAAATACATGTCTAGTGTTATATACAATAACAATTCATTCTTACGTAGATATGTTGCATTTTAAAGCAAATTATCGATGAGCAAAAGAGATCCGAAAACAGTGATTACTAATATATCAGTGAAAAAAGTTTGAAATGCGCTTATACGTAGTTATTTAATTAAGAAGTAAGTAGATATATGTGTGTATATATGATATAAAAATGTTTCGAAAATGTTAACAAAGAGCAACGGCATCTCTGAGCGTTGTATTGAGCTATAAAAATGAAGATTAAAAAAATCTCTTTCAAATTTATATTAATTGAATCGCACTTTAGGCGTTATTGTATTTAGATTGTGTATGTACATATAATCAGAAGCGTTCGAAGACGTTTCGATTTGATTGATTTGAAGTTTTAGTTTTATTGTTTGAAAATGAAAAATATTTTTAATTCGAGGATGAGTTTCTTAGTCAATTTGTATATAGTTTAGTAAGAAATTAGTTAAATAGAGATTTGATTTATTTTCTTTGTTATGAAAATCGTCGGAAAATTGTTTTTCCCGGTAGCGTTCTTTCGACAGCATCTAGCGGCCGAACGGCGAAGGTTTTTTGTCAGTTTTTACGGTCGCGCGGCAATGGAAAGTGCTTTTTTAAGAGAGAGGGAAAGAAAATAAAACGGGAAAAAAATGGCGCCAGAGGTACAGGAGCGTTTTCTAGCTGCGGGCCGCGCGCAAAAGTGTTGGAAAGCGCGCGCGAATATGTGTGCGCTCGACACCGACTCAAGAGAACGTGATATAGCGCAGAGCGCGTCGCACGTACGATCGCGTCCCTCTCGCACGCCAGCAAGGCAAGTAACGATCGCCATTTAATGCGCGGTGACCAGTCTTTTGCAAAAATACGTCGGTACATTTTTAAATTCATCAACAAAAAAAAAACACTTGAAAGATTTTTACTTTATTTCATTTCGATTTTTTTGTTTCTAGTACCAACATCAATCCTTAAAATATGTAATAGCAAAATCGCATTATGCAAAAAGTGACAAATATTTTCTTATAAAAGACGATACATAAGTTGATATTTAATGTGTTCGTCAGAACCTTAAGAGGGCTGGATACCAGCGCCTTGTCCATACAAACGTGTTACACTTCTCCCTTCCTCAATTATGGCACTAGAGAAATTATTTTATAATATGCTATGGATATCCACCATTGGCATGCATCTGTGCTTTTATTTTTTTGATTAGTTAATTTTTTTATTGGAGCTAGGAGCCACCAAACATCTATAAAATCACCTCGTTTTTACACCCACGAAAAGAGTCCAGCGTGCTAATTTAATGATTGATTTTTAAAAAAATACTAAGACACAAACATAGATAATATCTTTCTCATACTGATGATGAAATTTTATTTAAATTTCCTGCAGTGATTTTACTAATAGATTTTCTTCTTTTCCTTATGCCAAACCCGTATTCGGACGTAGGCGATTACCATGGGCAGACATAATTTATAAGCCGTACTAATTCTACCTTATCATGGGCAAGCTGAAACAATTTTTCAAGTCCGAGTCCCATTCTTATTGTCTGTAGAAGGTGGTATTTGGGCCACTTATTTTTTTACGAAGCAGCTGTAGGACAGTTTTGTTCTTGAGATCTTTTACATCCTCCGGTAATACCACGTTTCAAAGGACTCTCTCTTGTTCAAGCTTGCCCCCAATACCGTCCACTTTTCGCATTCCTACAGCAACACTAATCATGAATACAATCTATTATATATCCATATATTATTATATATATATACACCGATGAGTGTTTATACAGACAGACATCACACTCGCGTAAATTCGTACAGACGATTTGCTCACTTTATGAATGGGTGTACCTGGATACTAGTTAAAAGTGTTTATTCATAGAAATAATTGATATATATACATATATATATATATATGAGTTCGGTCTTTCGTGTCATGTGAGGAGGACGTGCTTCTGCGTTCCTCCCGCTATTACTCGCTTAAACCCGGCTATTGCACGAAATTTAACTTAACCATCTAATCACTTATTTTACTAATTGCATCCTAGTATAATTTAAGTGTAAAAATAAACAGCAAATCGGTCGTAAAAAGCGGTTTTATATCAGTTATTTCGAAAAATTTTGTGCTAATTTTTGTGTCAAATCGGTGTCAAACGAGATACATCTCCCTACCTGAATACAAAAAAAGGGTCCTTCGCCAGCCAAGTCGGTCCCACAGAAGCAATAAATCTTCCACATAATTGCTTCCAGCCAAAAATCTTTAACGAACTTTACTTAATAGAATAATAGCAAACAGAAACGGTGTTTCCCAACTGTCTATCAGTTCTTTTTCATATTTAAATTATATTAAAGTAATTCGTGTAATTTTATATACTTTACTAAAGTTATTATTAAAATATTAAATTGCAAACCGCACTCACATATATAAATCCGTTGTCTCCAAAGAGGCGTCTCACGATAAAGATCTGTAAAAAAGTAGTATAACAATTGCTAATCTATTATTATCATAACTAACTACTTTCACTTACAAAGTAACCCTGTTAAATGGCATGTAATAACTCATAAGTGATCCAAGTGATACCTAGGATGACTATATGTCAAAGCTGACCACAGAGAAGAGTTTATGGCGGTAAGAACTCACTCCTTGAATGGAAATCTCTCTCAAGTACCGCCTTTTTCTCAACACATCTTGGATAAATGCGAGAAAAATAATATCCAAACCTCCAACAAGGTAAGAGTGACGATGGATGATAGCTTAGCTAATAGAAACCTGTATTTAGCCACGTACAATGTAAGAACGTTATCGAGTGAAGGAAGTGTGCTTGCATTAGAGAATGAACTAGAAAGTATCAAATGGGATTTAGTAGGACTTAGCGAAGTAAGACGAAAACAGGAAAACCAAATAATCCTAAAAAGTGGTAACTGTCTCTACTGGAGAGGGCTACCAAATGGTAGAATAGGAGGAGTAGGGTTTCTTATCAATAAGAGAATAGAAAGAAATATTATAGAAATAAACGACATATCGGAACGTATATGCTATGTAGTATTAAGAATCTCGAGCAGGTACACTTGTCAAATCTTCCAAGTGTACGCCCCCACATCTAGCCACCCAGACGAGGAAATAGAAGACTTCTACGAAAAACTACAGGGCGCATACGATAATAGCCGCCACCACTTTAAAATAATCATGGGCGACTTTAACGCAAAAATAGGACAAAAGGCAAACACAGAAAGAGCAGTAGGCAATTTTGGTACCGGCCAAAGAAACGACAGAGGCGATCGCCTCATAGAATTCGCAGAACACAACAGGCTCTTCATCACTAATTCATTTTTCAGGAAAAACACCAACAATAAGTGGACTTGGGAGAGTCCTAAAGGAGACAGAAACGAGATCGATTTCATCCTAACAAATGCCCTGCACTCCGTTAAAGACGTTAGTGTTTTAAGTAAAGTAGATATAGGCAGCGATCACAGATTAGTCCGTGCCAAGATGGCCATTAATATAAATTGCGAACGTAGGAAATTAATAAAAGGATGCAGTAACTCTCCAGATTTCGCTCAACTAAGGTCTAGGAAAAAGGAATTCGAACTCGAACTTGGAAATCGATACGGGAAATTAAACCCAGAAGCAGACATCGAGGAATTGAACACTGTAATTAGTTCGGTTCTAACCTCAACAGGTAAGAAATTAGGTGGTTTCAGGAAACAGATTAAATTAAGCAAAATTTCAGCGGAAACAAAAAACCTAATTAAGCATAAAAGGAATTTAGATAGGGATAATAATAAGCAAGAATACAATCTAGTAAATAAGGAAATTAAGAAGAGAATAGTCAGGGATGTCAGGGATTTTAACAGCAAGCTAATAGAAAATACCATTAAGAATAACCGTAGCCTGAAAAAGTGCAAACAGGATCTTTTCTTAGGCAAAAACCAAATGATCGCAATCAGATCAGAGAGCGGAGTAATAATTAGGAATAGAGAAGAAATCATAGACAGAGTTTACACGTTCTATGCAAAACTATACGAGAACGACAACGGCCAATTCCCCACTCTGGAATCGACACACGGCCAAAGGGTTCCTGCAGTATTGCCTAGCGAAGTAGAGGCCGCGCTAAAAACTGCAAAGAATGGTAAAACCCCAGGGGAAGATAATATTCCCATCGACTTACTAAAATGTGGCGGCCCCCCCCTAATTAATATCTTAGCTAGGCTTTTCAGCAAATGCATCCAGAACCAAGCTATACCAGAAGGATGGAATAACGCAACTATCATTTTAATACACAAAAAAGGCGACAAAAGCGATATCAAGAACTACCGACCCATTAGTCTACTTTCAGCGGTCTACAAGCTCTTCACGAAGGTTATTACAGAAAGGCTGAAGAATATCCTCGACGAGAACCAACCTATAGAGCAGGCAGGGTTTAGGGCAAATTTCAGCACAATGGACCACCTCCAAGTAGTTGGCGAACTAATCGAGCGCGCCAACGAATATCAACGGCCACTGTGCCTAGGTTTCGTCGATTATGAGAAAGCCTTCGATACAGTTAGTCATAATGCAGTACTTAACGCTCTAAAAACACAGGGAGTGCCGGAACCCTATGTGGGACTGTTAGCTACAATATATAAGAATGCCACAGCTTCAGTTAAAATTTTTTCAGGTACAGATAGATTTAGCATAGGAAAAGGAGTAAGACAAGGAGATACAATCTCGCCCAAGTTATTCAATGCGGTGCTTGAGGGAGTTTTCAGGAAATTGGATTGGGATACAGCCGGAGTAAGCATCAATGGTCGCTTTTTGAGTCACCTTCGGTTCGCAGACGATATAGTTTTAGTAGCTCGTGATTCAGCTGACCTACTTATCAGACTAACACAGCTGGACAGGGAAAGTAGAAAAGTAGGATTAAAAATTAACGTAGATAAGACTAAACTAATGTTCAATAGTTATTGCATGCCTGATAGCATCCCCTTAGATGATAAACCAGTAGAAGTAGTAAATAATTATTTATATTTAGGTCAAATAATTGACATGTCTGGTAGTAAAAATGAAGAGATAAAGAGACGTATGAAATTGGGGTGGAGTGCATTTGGACGGATGAATGCTGTTTTTAAATCAAAAATGCCACTCTGCCTGAAGAAAAGGATCTTTGATCAATGCGTTTTGCCAGTGATGACGTATGGATGTGAAACTTGGACACTGAACGCCAAGATGCAAAATAAAATCCAATGCACTCAAAGAAGTATGGAACGCTGTATGCTTGGCATAACGAGGAAAGACAGGAAGCGGAACACGTGGGTGAGAAATATGACAAGGGTAGTGGACATAGTGGATAGAGTGAAGAGATTGAAATGGCAATGGGCGGGTCACGTAGCTAGGAGGATGGACGAAAGGTGGACAAAAGAAGTGCTTGAATGGTACCCGAGAGAAGGCAAAAGAGTAAAAGGAAGACCGCAAGGAAGATGGGTGAACGAAATTAGGAAAATGTGCGGAATGAGATGGATGAGTGTTGCGCAAAACAGAGACGAGTGGAAGCGTGTTGGAGAGGCCTTCATCCAGCAGTGGATGGCGAATGGCTGTAAATGATGATGATGATGATATATATATATATAAATATATATATATATATATATATATATATATATATATATATATATATATATATATATATATATATATATATATATATATATATATATATATATATATATATGTGTGTGTGTGTATTATTTTTTCAATTATAAACGTAAAGTAAACAGTACCAGTTTGAAAATTTAATTTGGCGGAACGCATGAAATTTTTCTAAATTGCACAAAACAATTTCCTCGAATGGAATAGTAATCGGTTCCGAAAAACTGTTGATTCATAGTCATCCCAAGCAACGGCGTGTGTGTGCGTGTGTGTGTGTGTGTTTGTGTCTCATAATCCTACGTGTATAAAATGGCCCGGCTGCGCAAAAATACGCGCTCTCGCTCGCACGACACTTACGTACGCCCACTGTAGAAACGTCGTAAGCGCTTCAAGCATCCAGCCGATTCCATCTCTTATTCCCCATTGCCACAACAGAGGTATTAGCTTGTTCGGGCGACGCTTGTTGCACCGCGTCGCTCGTTCCCGCCACAGAGACAAATGTGCGAAGCAGCTAACGATTCTGCGCCCGAAAGATGCGCAGATTGCGTTTTTGGTGTGTTTTTTTCCCGGCGAATTTCGAAGTTGGGCGCGCGCGGGGGCGGGGGTTGGTCGCCCGTGCTTTCCCCCCCCTGACACCCCCCATTCTCTCCGCGTCCCTCCCATCGTTCCCTTCCTCATCCCCCCCGTCGTGCAGTCTGGGGTCCTTGTCTATCTCGTGGTGGGCCAATTGTTATTCGTCTCGCTCTCGTTTCGTTGGCGGGCGTTCGTTTTTACGAGCGGAACTCGCACGGCCAGCCCACCTAGCCTCGTCTAAGGGGTGGCCCGAATGGCTTGGGACAGATGCTATCAACTATTTTGCATCCCTATTAATTAAATGCTCATATTCAATTTTCTATAATAGTAGAAGTAGTCAGTAATTATTTATATTTATGCCAAATCATTATCAAAGAGGAAATCAAAATACATAACGAATTATTCAACGTGCTTTGCTAAAATGCTACACGCCCCCCCCCCCCCTCCCCCTAAAACTGGCACTGGTGAGATCGATGAGAGTTAATTAAAATAGCGAAGAATTTAAATTTGTTGGGGATGAATAACTGAGAATGATAATAAAGATGATTTTGTATTCTTATTCAATATCTTCATACGTATTTAGCTCACAAAATTTATTTATTTTGGGTACCATTTGAGTGTACCATATTTCTATCATATTCCGCTCGTTGCCATTTCAAACATTTCTCTCAATTCAATATGTCTGTTACATTCGTTATACTTCTCAACTGTTCGTTTCACATGATATATTTTCTTGTTAAATTGATATTTTTATACACATATGTATGTATATTGTATTTTTTTCTGTATTCTGGATTTTAGTTAGCATTAAATTAACGTGTATGCTTTTAAATTGTCTATAAAAAACAAATCAGTGGCCTGGTGCACATATTTATGCACTCGAAAACTTTGAAAACCATGAAGTGAAAAGATCTCCCACTCCGTGCTAATTAATTACACTGAGCAACAAAAAATCACGTTTTTGAGTTACCAGAGCGGAGACTAGCCAATCTTTACTAAGTTTGACCTACTGAATTCGAATATGATGTTGATTTTTGTTGGTGGGATGATCGTTTACGAGTCCGACCGCTGTACTCTGGGAGGTGGATTACATGCCATCTCGCTTGCACCCAAATATTACGCGCTACAACCATATACACAACGAAAGCATTTAAATTGAAATTTCCGCTTGAGTTAGTACGTTTAGATAAAAAAAATATTGAGATAGAAAACCAATCCTTATAAACGTGGTAAAATAAAAAATTTGCCAAATAAATGAAAAATAGCACGGAAAAAAAAATCCGTATAAAAAAATATATTTTTGACTTTTAAAATTCGCTAGACAATTAATTGGAAGTATTTTAAAGCAATGAAATATAAGAATTAATAGTAAAAATATCTGACTATTGATTTCAATACTCACTTTGAGCGTAACAATCCTAAATTTTGAGTTAAAGACCGCAAAAGCCAAAAAACTGTAAAAATTTCGGATTTTTTTAAACGCTCATATCTCGTAAACGATCACCCACCAACAAAAATCAATATCATATTCGAATTCAGTGGGTCAAACTTAGTAAAGATTGGCTAGTCTCCGCTCTGGTATTTTTTTTTGTTGCTCAGTGTTATCAAAACCCAATTGCTGTCGCTGCCTCTTCTTATTTCATTCCTAAATATACGTAAACGTGAACTAAAATAACGAGCTGCCCAATATGGTAGCATTGAAGAGAATAACAATAACAAAATAATAAATTAAACAGAATAAAATAATACGCAAGCTTTATATATAATTTCGAAAGAGACTTTGTCTGTATGTTTGTTTGGTTCGTAAAATCCGTGACGTTCAATTTAATAAAAAAAAAATAATATTCAAATAAATTTAAAAAAATGTTTACTATTAGATTGACCATGTTTAAGCGGTTTATATTACAAATGCCGAGCGAAGCTGGTTAAAAACACTAGTATTATATAAATAGATTAATGTATGCTCAAGTGCCTTATGAATTATTAAGTCATTGATTCGTTAATCATTTTAAGAATTATATTTTAGATTCACGATAGTATGATAATATTTTAAATATTATTTGTTGGTATATAATTTAATATTTAAATAATGATAATTCTGATTACATTTCAGTGGATTCTAACTAGTTATAGAAAACTTCTTGATTTTCTTTGTCGTGCTTTCTTGTGGCGTGAAAATTTAACAAAATATCCAACTGGATTTTATTAATCCGGTATTAACATAAGTGGTTTATGATACATATGAAATTATAAATTTCGATGTACATACATACATACATATGAATATATACTAAAATTAAATTTTCTAATACATTAACTAAAATCTAATAAGTAGGTACTGCCGTAGTTAAATCTACTTATGTAAGTACATAATTATATACCATTAGATTTATCATCTAATTATAATCAAAGTTTTCAACGACCACTTACGTTGCCCAGTGCGTTGACATATAATAAAACAGCACACCCAATTGGAGCCACATCGGCACCATTAAAAAGTTCGGAACGCGAAACGCGATTGTTCGTACCTGAGCTGCGGCGCACCGGGGGTGGTCCAGAGAAGGGGTGTCACGAGCTTTGCATAATGCCGGGTCAGGTTTGTGTCGGGCATTCAGGGGTACCTTTTTGCACAGATCTAAGTATGCGATTGTGTGTGTGTGTGTGCATGCAAATGTATGCGTACCAGACGACACGCCACGCAACATCCTAACAAATACGTCATCCACGAATGACGCCGGTCGGGGTAACTGACTAACAGTACCCATGCTTACGTTTGCGATTTTGACTAAAATCTATCATTTCCAGTAGATATGAAATGTTTGATGACCGTAAGAGAATTTATGTACAAGTTTAGTTTTTTTTTTGTTTGTAGATGGTTTTATAAGATGTGTTATCTAGCTACCGACTGCTCGACTATTTGTTAAATAGTACAATGGTTTTATAGAGTTATAAATTGAATTACCAAATAAATCAATCTAACTGATATGTATATTGCACATTAAAGATTTTATTAATAGTGCACAGGTGCTTGTTAATAAAAAGTGAAAGCCGTTTAAAAAACTGCGCATTGTCATTGTGACGCCTGTACAAGTAATCATTGTGATATCAGTTGACAGAGTGCGCATGCGCATTGTCGATGTAACGACTGTAAGAACAATCATCAGTGTGACGTTTTATCTACATAAATAGATGACGTAAAAACATAGATAGATGACGTATGTACATATAAATTTACGAACAATTTTACCATAGTGACATTACAGATTTATTCCACTATGGCTATCCATATTAAATAAAATAGAAACAAAAATTAAATATGGAAATACTTATGATGTAAAATTCAACAATTCCTTAATCAGATCAGCGTAGTTTAGATTAAACAAGTCCCAAACTAATAGTAATCTAATAGTACCGGAGTTGGCAGAGAATATTGAAGCTCAATTTTGTAAGAATTTAGGGATTGCTAACCAAATCGGCCTATAGTTTGTAGAAATATTTAGCCAGACTCAAGACAATCATCATTTTTACTAGGCTCAGATCGGCACAAAAAATGGTTCACTATTATCAATTTCTTAGAAAAACCATTATTTTTGGCTCGTACATATGTACATATGTTTATTCAAACCCCTTGGGCCTATCGGCTTTGCCGCCTCCCCCAAGTATATTAAATAAATAAATATAATATGTATGTATTATACATGGTACTGCATAAAATTTAAATACAAAATAATGTGTGTGATGACTGTTGGTTGATTGATTGATTTGAGTTATTGAGACAAATTTCATTTTCGTTTGTTCGATGATGGAAAAAAGTAGTTAAAATAAAACACGTCGTTTTTTACGCCGTGCGAATGTTGACGAGTTCTCCTTACTACTACAGCGCTGTGCGTTTTTCGTATCGCTCCAGGCCGACGCCCCACCGCGCCGGTGCAATGGGGCGCCCACCTTTCACCCTCTTTCCCATCGTTTCCACCCACACATGGGCACACGCATACACGCCACCCACTTCGTTGCAAGGCTATGCAACAAAAAAACTGGGTAATGTCATTGATCTTGCATCCGCTATATTGTGTGCGCTTTTGCACACTACGCTCTCCTTTTGTTTATTTATTTTTTGGTCTTCTTTATTCGCGCATTTCAATATTTCGCAGTCGTTTCCTTTTTTTTCGCGTTCACTTTTTTTCATTTCACCCTTTGCCGCCCCCGCGATTGATCGAGAAAAAATGCAATGTTACGTCACGCTAACAGCGGGGCAGTACAATAACTGTCGATGCCTGTCACTAATTGAGGCGATTTTTTTTCTACATTTCTTTCGATTGCTGTAACTTACTTATACATACATATACGTATGTTTAATAAATTTATAAAAAAATATATATAAGTAAGTATTGATAGGATTAAAACAATATTCGATTATTATATTAGTTGATTTTTTTTATTGCTACATATTTCCAAACTGCACCATGATATATTTTTTCATAGAAGAAACATGTTATCGATTTTATTTTATTTTAATTAGGATAGTCATTGATGTAAGGGACAAGAGTCAGTAAAATTATGATAAGCATGTATAAAAATAATTATTCAAAGAATTTGTTATTATATATCTACAAACTTATGTACATACATACATATGTATATAACAGTTGTTAATGTGTTTATTATATTCATCGAGAATATTTTATGAAAATAAATATGTTGTGTGAATTATTATTTATAATTTAGTTTGAAGATGTTTTGTGGTTATTTATTAATAATAAAGTAATATGCTTTTAGATGAATAATAATTATTGCTTTTTGTCATTTTTATATATATTATTGCTTGCTATATATTATTTAAAAAATAAATTATAATTTATAGTGTTCTTTGTTATTCTTCCTACCAAAATATTTTAAGTTGCAGTCGATGAAGAAGTTTCAAAGTAAGTATGGATACCAATATGTAATAAATTGTCTTGGAATTTTTTTTATTTTAAAAGTTATAACAATTTTCTATTTCATGTACGTATGCAATTATTTTATAATTTTTACTATTACGCCATCTAGTATCTTTATTATACACTATTGTATTTTGAGTGGATATTAATAAATAGAGACATCTATTTAAAATTTGTCAAATATTTTTAAGCACTTCTCACTCTTTTACTAGTGAAGAATACCATAAAGAAAGGGACGCACAATGAACTTATTTTTTTTTCATTTTCAAAAAAATTTATACAACAATTGGTGAATAAAATTCCACTTCATAAAATATATTTTTTAAATTTGAATTACGCTCAATAAAACCTTACTGTCCACAATTTAAATATTAAAATTGAATACAAAAAAATTTTCAATTTCCATTAAATAATATTATTAAACTCCTAGTGCTAGTGCATAATGAGCAATAACTAATGTTATTCCATATGTATTTACGAAAGGGAATGTTTGTAAATTTTACATAAGTTTAAATAGAATTAATTTTCTTTTACTATTAAATCTCCACAATAATGCGCGTAAAACGACGTTAGTGTCATTTTACGCGTTGTTATTATTGATATAGGAAATCTTCGCTCATTTATCTAAATATATTATTGAGGTCTGAACAGGTAGGCACTACAATGAACTTCTACATTTTTCTTTTAAGTTAAAATCTAGCTAATATACTGCTTTATATTCATATATTTATAATTTTCATATTGCGTTCTTAAAGCACCGTTCATAATGAATTATTTTGGGAAGGAGTTTCTTTGAGATTTAATGCTCAAATTTAAACTTATTTTTACATTACAAATGGGACGTTTATATGAAAAGTTGCCAATTTGCTCTGAAACAATATGAACGTATACAAAACTGCATTAATAACACTGTTCGACACGAAAAATGTTTCAGAGATGAGATATGACTTTTCTTATAGATTTATGCCCAGTGAACACGAATCTGGTAATAAAAAGTGTTGATTGGCTCGAGATTCGGAGATATATGTGTTTTTTAAATCGCGCGATATTTCTATATCTTGGTGTTGTTCTGTCGATTTCCCAAAATCTGCTAATTTTCTGTTCAAAATGAATATTGGAATCTACAGTCGGGTATTTTATCTTTCATTTGTAGTACTTTTCAGATTTCAAATCTCTCTAAGTAGTCGTCCAGTTCAAATCAAAAGTCAAAATTACGTATTTTCACTTGGGATTTTTTCTCACTGTTAATACTATATTATATTGAGTATTTTCTATTGAAACATGTTTATTAGGATAGTGTTATGATCACACTATTTTTTGTTTTCGTTTAAAAGGGTTAACTGGAAGTGTGCTGAACTTTAAATCAGTAAAATTGCGAGCAAAAAGCTCGTACTAGTGTTTACTCGTATTGACACGAATCTGAATTGAATTAATAGGGATAATATATTAAATTATCACCAATATAGGGAGCTAGTAACTTAGTGCTCTAAGAAGGCGATATGTTGATATTTATTTGTTATATAGGATAAATATTAAAAGTTTCTCCACAATATGTATATGTATTTTATAAATTCAAAAATCAATTAAATATTAAATATAATTTCAGTATTAGTCTTTCCAATTCAATACAAATTTTATATATCTTGCCCGACTAGCTGGTTTAGCCGCATACCCATCAATGAATCAATCAATAATCAATCGAAAATCTTTACAAAGTGCTATCCATCCAAATGTTCCAAATGTATTGCACAAAGTACTAAGAACATTTATTATAATATTTATGTACTCGTACATAATAATTTAACGTTGCGTCAACCATTTTAAATATTTGATTTCTTCTTATGCAAAAATCAATAAGATGGGCATCTTCTTATCTATTTACTTTCAATTATACATTATATTATCTTTTGGAAGTCAGAGATCACAAATCTGGTTTTCATCTATTACTATTAAATATAAAAGGGAAAATGTACATAGAAGAAGCGGAACTTTCAGGCTTCCAGGTTAATCTTAAAATGCAAAATAAAATGCATTTCTTGATATACATATGTATTATTATCATTATTATTTAATTTAGCAAAAAATCGATCATTTTACTGGTAAGAATTCTACTCTCGATTTTTTAGAAAGTTGTGGATTGAGCCATTATTTTTTTTTTTTGGAAATACATAAGAAATCATTCATAACAGAAATATTTTTCAACAAAGCGTAACCAAATTGATGATATAAAATTACGCCATTACAGCAACGCCCCCGCTTTTCCTCCGCTTTTACTCGACAAAATTAATGGCGGTCTTAAATATCTGCTATATCCCCTCTGTTTGCTATCGCGTACTGTATACATACATATATACACCTACTCTAAATACGTAGGTATCGCATGCTCAAAGGAAACGAGGCCTAGGCAAAACGCGACATTGAACAGGCAAAAACAGTCCATACGTTATCGTAAATTAAAGGTCAAAGTTGGGGGCGTGCGCGGCCATTTTTGTGCGAGTTGAAACCGGTGGGCTCATTTGATAAATCACCCCCAAGGAATACGCTCTGGTTTGTAAAACGTCCCAAATGCCAACTCGGCCCTCCATTGAATTTGACCCTTGGAAATGCTCACTCTAAGGGACAATTTCGTCCGTTTCCGGGCCCGAGTAAAAAAAGGTCGGTGTAAGGGTGGTTTTTACAATGGCTACGTGTTTTGTAGAATCGCCCCCATCTCGTGTCCTCCCTCTTTCTCCCCCTCTCCGCGCTACCGCCTCGTTTTTAACGCATTCGAGTCTCGGTAAAGGGGAAGATTTTTTCGCGTACATTATGTATGCGGAGACGCGGAGAGGGGTGTTCGCCCCCGCCTGCCCTCCCTCCACCCACGTACGCCCCCATCTCACTTGCGCCCCTCGTTTTTTGTAATCAAAATGGCGGCGGGCCTTAGCGGTGACTCCTGGGGCTGGGCCGGTGCCTTAAATGTGGCGCGTAACTTTTTTGGCACGAAAAAGTATAATAATTCGGAATGGGATATGCAAAAGTGGTATCAGCTTATTCTATTTTAATTTGAATTAATTTTCAATAATATTTTTCAATAACATGGAGTAAATATCCTAAAGTGAACGTTTCTTTTTTTAGCAAATGAAAAAAAAAGTTGACAATTCTTCTTTCTCGCTTGCTCAATGCTGAGCGTCGTGGTCATTGATGTCATCTTGAATTTGATAGACGATCCGCCTCCACTCCTCCCACTTATGTGTCAAGTTAAAGGCAGCGTTAAGTTGACGATCTCGCTTGACGATCTTGTTGACGATCTCGCCAGTTCTTTGATATGGTGAAACCATCTCTTGGGAGACTGTCCTCTAGCTCGCCTTCCCTCCAGCGTTCTGGTGACTACCAGCCCTCTCCACATTCTTCCTGAACATATGACCAAATAGAAAATAACCGTTTTCCTACATGTTGTGGAGAGTCTCTCTGAGACTGCCAGTTCTTCGAGGATGGAGATGTTTGTGCGTCATGGTAAGGGTTCATGGTATGCGCAGAATCCGTCTCCATCACCACATTTCGAATGCATCTAGAATGTCCTTTTCTCTCTTTTTCCAGAGGGTTTTTCGCTATTTTCATAACAGAGCGGTTCTTCCATATTTTCACCAGACTGACTATTGACGCTTTCGCCATTCCTATTCATATGCGGATTTCCGATTGGCATCCTTCTTCCCTTTGGATCAAGGCACTTACATTGGTTTATAATGTCGTCGACTTCCTCATATTATATTAGAACGTTGCAATATATGAGAGTCTCAAATCAAATAAAAAAAAACGAAATTTTTTTTGTTTTATTTTTGTTTATCTCTAGACCGAGGTGTCTACTCCCTATCTCTATTCTACGAAGTAGTTCAGCAATTTCAACCTCATTGCTGGCCATTGACGTCCTTTCGTCTGCGAATCTTATGTTAGAAATCTTTCTGTGGTATTATGTAGGATATATAAGTTATATAAAAACAAAAGATAAACAAGTTACAATAAACATAAGACAATAATTCAAATTAACTGAAAACAGTCATAAAATATATATTCAAAATACAATTGTATGGAAAGTGAATTCTCTAAAGTATACGTTGTTTCTCGTTGCTATTTTTTACTTTGCCAGTTACTGTCGCTATATAGAATGCACATTTTGTAAATAAAACTAATAAAAGTCTATAGAAAAAATTCAATCAGTCAATTCAGACTTTGGAAACTCGCAATGTTAACTATTGAACATGAAGAAGCTTAAAAGTTACGAATTCAGAATTTGCAAATCAGGAGGCCAGGAAGGACATTCAAAATTTGTACGTTCGTTTATTTCATTAAAAAAATAGGGGACCCTTTGGTAATTTTTGCATGTTGGTCAGTTTTTTCCAACTACGCCACTGCAGAACCGATCACTGATCACTTTTTCATGGTTTTGAAAAAATGTGTATTTTTTAAAATTAAAATAATAAAGCGATTTTTACTGCACTTTGTAGATGAGTTTTCTAAAATAATCGTAGAATATTTATTGAATGGATGGATGAATTTGATCTAAGAGAAAATTTTCCGCTGAATCTATTCTGTTAATAATAATATGTGGATGGCAGACTTGTTTACTGTAGGGTCGATTCTGATTTCTATCTATTTCATATTGTAGGTGTAATAATGTGTTGAAGACGATGAATTAATCTACATCTATTATATATGTAGCCAGTGGCGGACTGGGACTGAAATCAGTGCATGCCAGGAGTCAAAGGGGGCCCCACCCAGGGTTAAAATAATTTGTCCCCCCCCCCCATATAACAAAATTTTCTTCTTTCCATAACGCTAAAAATCAAGGGAAATTTTTTTTTTTCAAAATTGGGAATAAACAAATTTAGGTACAAGAAAAATGGCAAAAGCAAAATAGATCCATAAATTATATTGTATATTTCGTTTTAACCCTTGTCCTAGGTAAATATAATGCATCATAAAAGAATGCGGCATAAAAGCGGCTTTTACTTTCGGTAGAAAACAATCAGGGACGTCATTTCAGCTTTTTCTTTGGGGGGCAGGGCAGGCAAAGATTGGTCAAATTGAATTTTTTTCAAAAAATCTTTTTTATATCGGAATAAAAATGGAAAATATTCTTTACCTTATTGAGTTATAAAATATGAAAAAAATAAGCTTATTATTGAAAAAGTAATTATAAAAAAATATTATGTAAAAAGAGAAAAAAGCGCCGCAGGCGAAAATTTTTTTCCACAAATCTTTACATAGTCAACATTAATCGACCATCAAACTGATTCTCCAAAAAACTATCAATTAACTTAATTTCTACCGACTGTCTTGTCACTTTATCTATGTACATATGTACGTAATAACATTAGATAAAGTTTTGTTTTGTTTTTTTTCAAAGCACATAGCAGCGATTATTTCATTAGTTACCCAAAAGTAACATACATAAGAAATACACGTAGCATTCATAGATCCAAAGTATCTCATTAATCATTAAATTCATAATATTTTCTAAATTCAAACTATTCCTTAATTTAGGCGAGTGCCCCCCTATGGCCCTCCCCCAAATTACGTCCCTGAAAAAAATGCATAATATTTTCAATTAATGTTAATCGAAAATCGGGATTTTGGGGAGGGGGCCCCTATCCTATATTTCTATTTACATGGGTGTGTCTAGATTAGGAATAGATTTTATATTCGGAAACTGTTTAAAATTGTGTATTTAAATCTTACTATATCATCGAAGTATAATCAAATGTTATTTTGAAAGTATGAAGTAAATTTCAATCGCTGGTTGATGATGAATCGTCCTATCAAAATTGTTTTAAGCAATTCAGTTTATATTATTCACGAAAATTTGTTTATTCCCATTTTTATTTCAGTAGTTAGTTGTTACATAGGTATTGGTATATACATAATCTTGACGTTGGAATAGGCCCGGCAAAAGGGCCCACACAAATGTTGAAACTTACATTTCAAGCCTAATAAAAAAAGTTAACCGATCCTTGGGCTGTTAAAGCAGGTATTAGTTATTTGTGTATATCGTAAGAAATTTGTTTTGTTGAAATACCCAAACTTTAGGTCCTAAAGTTGCAATATCCTATACATTTTTACACACGTGAAATAGTTAAAAAGTTATTTAATTTTACTGAGGGCCCATATTTTCTAACAGATAGTGGGGCCCACATGCCATCGGGCATGTTCGCTTGTATGGCCAGTCCGCCACTGTATGTAGCTCAGAGAAAGAAAATGTATAAAAGTGTGATGGAAAAGCTTTAATACAGTAGTGAATCCTGCGACCTAGTTTATATGATAGAACTTTTCATTTGACAGTAAAAAATCATTTCTTCAAAGCAAATTGTGTATACTTATTAAAAAATTATTTGAATCGCCTAATTCCAAAAATTATTGTCACTGCAAATGTGGTTATAAATAAGGGTTTTCTTAACGTATTTTGTTAAATTTTCTGTCAAATACTATTATATTCATCCTCCATTGAAATTTTTGTTTATATGCGTTTAAATAATTAAATAGTTTAGAATGAATATTTTTCTAAATATTTATTTATTATCGTATTATTCGTAGGATGTACTTGTGTAGCTCTAACTTTACCTGTTACAAGGTGTAGATTTTTTCCGTCCTTGTAGAATCCAAGCTAGGAATCGAAAAAATACACAGACACACACAAACACACACATTTTTTTTAGATCATGAAAACGTGACCAGTAATTGATTCTGAGTTCGAATCAGTCAAAATCTCGAGTTTTTCGCATGATCACAAAACTTCATCTATTGTTACTACGTACATAGATAAAGTAAAAATAGACTGAATGAATAAATTATATGTATATAGTAAATCGTTCAAATCATTGAGGCCAACTATTTATTATTATATGTATGTATATATGTATACGTAAAATCGACCGAAATTTTATTTTTTAGATCTATATATAAATATAAATTATAAATTATAAATATAAATTATAATAATAAAATAAACCGAAATCAGACATGAACAGATAAAACTCATAGAGAACACGTGAAATTTCACGAGCAGAAAAAATTGCGTTTGATTTAAAAAAATTACCAGCAAATGGTACAATGGATAAATTGGTCGATCATAAAAAAGCAAACTGTATGCCGTTTCCGTGTCATCGGTCAAGCTTCACTCCTTGGTGAAGCAAAATGGCGGTGCGTGCAGGGAGTAAGTATGTATGTAGAGTATGTAGCTGGCCCAGCGCCTTGCACAGCTCGTGCAGCTCAAGCTACGCTGCAAGAGCTGTGCAAGGGTGGCTTTTGCAGCTCGTGCAACTCCCTCAGCTCTAGCTCAGCTCCGTGCAACCCCCTCAAGCTCGGCTTCGTGCAGGGCTCGATGATGTGCAAGGGGCTGGAGCGTTTGGCTGCGGCCAATGTCACACTCGGCACCCCCCTGCAATGCCGCGTTGCTCTTGACACTTTCTTCTCCATATCTGCGACATTCGCACATGCATTATTTATCGTTTTGCATGTCTCTCTGTTTGGCACGCTCGTTCCGTTGTTGTCATTTTTATTATTTTTTTATTTTATCGCGTTTTAAATGCCTAGTCCCAGCACACTAACGCATCGAATGTTTGCGTATACACGCGGGCGCCATTTTGTTTTGTTTGGATAAATTTTCTTTTGATTCAGGTGGGTTTCATTTTATTTTTTTATTTTCTTTTTTTAACACTTTATTTATTTTTGTTTTTTTTTTATTTTGAACTTCTTGAAATTGTTTTTTAATTTAAAATTTTTTTAGGAAAATAAAATATGTACTTTTAAACAATGAAACTTTTTTTCTACGCATACCTAGTTTTTATATATGCTGATTTTACATATATTATAATTACACACATAGTATATTTATTTTCTGCATGCAGAAAACCCATTTTCATAAGTACATATTTATCATAAATGTAAATATACACTTATCAATTTATATGTGACATAAATTTAACTTTAACGCAACAACATCTGAGGTTCAAATTATTTTATAAATACATACATGTATGTTAACAAAAAGGACATACATAAAACGATCAAATTTATAATCTTTATAGTCTATATATATATGTATAAAAATTTCTGTTCATTGTTAGTATCACACATGAATTATCATATTCATATATTTATATATCATTTATATTACGTAAAGTATGTATGTCAAACAATTTAGAGTACATTTTACAATTTTTTTCATAAATTGATAGTTATATAACTATTTTAAAAAAATGTAAAATTTTCCATTGTTAGTTACTAATATGCTAAATAATTGCAATCCTGAGGTCGTTTTATATTAAAAATTACATTGCAAAAGTTCTGGTCTGAAACAATATAGCGCTAAATTGAATATTCAATAACTGTTGGAAACAGCTTTTTAATTATAAACTTTCAATTTGAAATGAATTTTCATTTAAATTTCGAACCCCTTCATACCGTATCAATATTACACACCCAGGTACTTAGTGTTAGAATATTTTTATTTTTAAAAATGTGTAATTTTCCCAGCAAGGGTCTCTCACTCTTAACAAAGGTTGTCATAGCCGCTCTCGCAACGATCCATCAAGGGCTTAAAACCCACGATGTCAACTGTCAAGGCTTTCAATTACTTTACGTTAATGAATTTTACGTCAAACCCTCTCCACATTTGTCCTCCTCATATTTTTCAAACCTTTATGTGACGCATTTTTCGTTTAATTCCATTTTCACTTTCTCTAAACATGAAGCCTATATACGATAGGGGAAAGGATTATGATTTCTGAAAAAAAGTTAGAAATTGAATCCAGTTATATAATGGAATATATTGTTGTATAATGTGTTTTGATGATGTATGCAATTAAAAGGGAAACTCAAGATTGATTAGGTGACGGATAATTTCCGCCAACGGGAAGTGAATGTTTACTTTTTTCATATTTTTTTCAAAGCTGAATTAATAGCACTTACCGAGTGCTTTGCCGCCATATTGGAACGTCCCCCTTTCGCCTCAACTTTCGCGTATTTTCGCTTATATAACGAATTTCGTAATTGGATTTTAAAAATGTGTACCTTGGTGAAAAAAAAATTATAGGAATGTACGCTTACCTGGATGATAGTATTCGCGTGTGAGCGTAACTATAGAAACCGTATATCGCGACTAGACTTTATTGTTCGTGGTAAACTCGCACAGTAAAGTTACTGCAAGATAAATTCTTATCGAACTTGCGTTCGAATCGTGGAGCAACTTTGCGTTTGTGAATAAATCGCATTATATGCAGAACACAATAGTTTCGATGCTGTGTATATGCTATGAATGGTCATTGTAGATGTTGAGAAATCGGTTTTGAACACGTGCTTGAGACCGATTGCAGCAAGGGGAAATCATGTTTTGATGAAAAGTCTTATATTTACATACATACATACATAGTATTTTAAGCCTTGAGATAAATGAAAATAGACCATAATGAATTGACCTTGATAGATTTGTTTGTACACATGCTTACGACTCTATAAAAATTTATCAAGAGTTGCCATTTTTATGATATTGCCATTTACCAAGCTTCACCAGTTGGTTGGTGGTCTGAATGTGAGATTTAGAAGACTTATTCACAATCTTAGGGGACGGAGTATTGATTCCGTAGTACCCGGTGCGGGCACATGGCAGAGGAAAAAAATGAAGGACAGATATATAATTTTTTTGTAGTTTATTAGAGATTGATAAGATAGCCCTAGAAGAAAGAAAAGGAAAAAAATGAAATTTATTATGCAAATTTATATTCGATTTTGCCAATTTTAATAGAAAAAGTCGAATCTTTACCGGCAAATGGCAAAAATAGTTGAATAGGTGTTTAAATTAAGTGTTTGTGTTAAAATATTTAATACAAAAACTTACTCACCTACAATATAGTAAATAATAGGTTGTTGCTTTACTTTGGTCACTTAAGCGTAGATTTCCTATTTTTACTAACCTCTTCTTAGTTCAGAATGGATTTTGTCGTCTGAAAAAGTTAGGGTTCTTATCCGATCATTTTCAAACTTTGCCATTTTGCTCGGTTTGTTCATCAATATAAGTGGAAATAACGTCCACAATTACCATGGTGAAAAATAATCGTAATAGACACGTTTGAAAATACTGCATCTTCCTTCACGATGACGTCTATCGTCCACACTGTCCCATTTGTCCACACTGTTCTGATCGTGTTTTTCACTTTTCGCCCCCCTCTCGCTATGGCAGATTGAGCACTTTGCCATACTCATGATCAAAGTTCACGGAGAGAATTGGTGATTTCTTAATAGGTTTTTTATATATTGTCTTAATTTTATAAACAAAATATAGAAGAGGTGAGTTTTTAAAAATCATTTTTTTATATATATTTTTTTGCAACTCGTTTTCCAATTTATATACAAATGTCTTACGTGTTTTATTAGTCTATAGATGTCAAATAGTAATGAATAAAGTACCGATGATTTGTCATTACCGTAAATAGAAAAAATAAAGAAACTTATATAAGTTGATGGATACGAGGAAGGTTTGGTAATACATTTTAAATTTGTACGAAAGCAATTAAATTCGTCCAAAACTATGGTTAACAAAACAAGACTTGAATAATAAATGAAAGCAACACTTTCGATGCATAGAAAAACGTTTATTATTAGTTCAATAACCATAAGTTGCATGTTATAATTAAACATTGAAGGCAATTCATTCAACGTAGATATACATATAAAGGGACATATTAAACCTTACTCGCAAAATTTTAAAACTTTTTTTCACATGTAATCGAGATACACAACTAACAACCTGACAAGGCCATCTAATGAACACTGTATTATTTTAATGTTGAAATTATATTAAATAAGCTTATCGCGGCGCGACCGCCATATAAAAGTGTAAAAGGCTTTCACGGCGCGGGCGCGCGGGGCGAGGTTGCCGAGCCCCGCGCACAATGGGCTTTTGTCTGTACCACCCAGCCTCCCACCCACGGGGGAGGGTTTTGGGACTCCCTGGTCGTGGGGGTGGCTGGCCATGGGGTGGCGCTGGGCCATTTACAAGCCGGCGACCTGCCAGCCTCCTCGCTACACCCCTAAAAACTCTCTCTCCGCGAACCCTCTCTGAACCTCCCCCCATCCATACTTGCGAACGGACGCATACCCAAAAATGTGATGTATTTGACGGGCCTATGAGAGCTTTCTTGCTGTGAGAGTATTTTTCGAGTGGGCTTTTCCGGCGAAAGCTCGTCGCAAAGATCAATATCATCCACACTTACTTTTCGCCGATACATCATAGTTGATCGATATGTCTCCGTGTCAATTAATGGAAAATAAAATAAATCCTACATATTTATGATATCTGATAATAAAGCTGTTGTGCAGTGTGTTGGAGGTTGATTGAATTGATTGGAAATGGTTTTTTTTTAAGAGTAACTGGTATGTTTAGACGAGTCTATGATATTCCTTCTGTAGAGTTAGTTTTTTTTATAATTTGGTGAAAAGCCCAGATTGGATTAGAATGGAACTGAGTGATTATGAATGTCAATCAAAATTAATGTTTATACTTTTATGGGCTTCAATTTAAATAAATAATTCAATGTCTAGTAAATAATTTAAAAATAAATTTCCATCAGGGCTCAATTGATAAAATATAATCATTTTTAATTTCATGTCAAAAATTTTATTTAATTTCACAATAGCATTGTGCAAACTTTTCAAAATATTTAATTTATTAAACTCAAAATGCGTTTTAAATATATCAAACAAAACTATGAGCCTTAAAATCAAATATATGTATGTACGTTTTGAAAATTTAAAGTGATTTTCATTTATTTGAGCATCCTTTTTAGCTGTTTATAGAATGAAAATTAGGGACAAATAAAACTGTGTAATGAACCAGATTGACCCACAGACCATACTTTATGCCTTGCAGTGCGTTTTAATTCCTATGGAAGTGAACAGAAAAATTTGAAAATTCGATTTATAAATTCTACGATAAATTCATATTTCAAAAACCTCTTTAATAAAAAAATACTCTCAATTCATCTAAATCGGCTTAAATTTAATAAAAAAATTCAAATATTCGAATTCTATAGATATTTTGACATTTTTATTCTGAAAGTCGAAAAATAAAAGCAAATTTCAACCGTATTGATATTTACAGCGTAAGTAATCGCACCTGCTCTCCCTTGTCTGTATCCAGTATCTAAATAAAGCCTTTTCGAATTATAAAATTTTCCCCGAAATTAATCGTTGAACAAATTCGACCGTGATATTTTACTTTCATTATATGTACATTGCATGAGTATTGTATAACGCATACTCTTGTCCATTTGCGATATCCCCATGATTTTTCAAGTGGTCCTATCGGGATCAAATTACATTACGGGGAGGGTATGGAAAACCATCAATATTAATGTCAATAGGGTGACGGACGGATATAAGCCTTCGGAAAAATCAATATTATCCCATAAGTCACTATTTTGAACACGCCTATACATTTCAATATGCGGCAGTACATAAAAGCGACTGCGAGCGTACATACTAGTTTATTTTTATGTACATGGTTTCCGGTTAAAAAAGAATATGCAGTACGTAGGTTTTACATTTTACATATGGTAGTATTGTCTTTTTGACAATGGTTTTTAAAATATTTAAGATGTCGTGCGATAACGTGGTATACACCCGGTTTGCTAGAACAATACGCCCAAATGTTACTTTACAAACACACAATACTGGATAGGAGTTGTTTGTTCATAGTTCAATATTAAAAATGTATCGTCTCTTTCATACTCGGCTCTCGAGGAAGTGGTACGAAATTTGATTTTGTTAAAATTGTAGTCGCCTTTTTAAGGTTGATGGTTAAAGCAATATATTTGAAATTTATCGAATAAGTTTTATTTTTTAATATTTACTTACACATATAGATACCTTCTCTATTTGGAGTATGTGTCACTTAGAGTTGTGCATTGTTTTAGAATGTCCACGACTGTTTGAATGCAATGGAGTTTTTTGGTTTTGTCTTTGTAAACACAACAGCAGCTGGTTCACGAGGTTCGGAAATTTGTTTTGTGTGTGTTTCCGAAGAAGATTAAAAGCATTCCATTGTATGAAAAAGTATGTGGACAGTATCAGGTGACTTGTATGAATATGATGCGTTACACGTACCTGTTTTTAAATAAATAAAATGTAAAATGATAGACTATCTTCATGTTTATACATAATTATATTTTATAATAAAAAATAGCATTTTAAAATGTTGAAATAATTATTATAAAGTTGATGAAAATATTATGAATGTTTTTGAAAAACTCTATTACACAAGTTTTATCCTGGTAACTGTGCATCACAAGAGACATCGACGCGCGGGTAAATTCGGTTAATATATGTACATATATCACATATTTATGAACTTGATTTTTGAACTTATTCTACATATATTTTTGATATTTAAGTAATATTTTCCACAATAATAATTATTATATTATTACGAAAGTCAAATTTTAATTTATAAAAAAACATTCAGTAATTTTTAGGCATTATGCGAACACATTGTATATAATATTGTATATACGTAATTGAACACATTGTATATATGTACGTAATTGATACATCGATTCATAAATTATTTACATATATTGCTTAAGTTTTGATTTTATAAGCACATCTTTCAGGAAGTTTGAAATTTAAATTCAATTTTTCATTAAATAGCGTTATCGTTTCGCGGGCAATTTTAAATTGCTTACCTTTTATGCAAATATAGAATTGCTAGCTATGGCGTACTTTATGGAAATAAAGGTGAAATTTATTATTTTCGATTCGTATGGAAATAATTGTGCTACCTTTTACGACGTAAGGGCGTTTGGGTAATGTGTAAAGGGTTTTTTTTTATTAATTAATGTGGGTTTGTATGCAAAGAGAAAAAAACCTCCCTCTTTGAATATGAAATAAAAAAAAGGATTGTCGGCCGATTTCACATAATTTTAAAATGTGAAAATGTGCAAATACTGCGTAGTTTGCGAATTTCCATATCAAAGCGAAGCCAAGCGGTCGTCGTACCAGGAACAGGCCTGATAATATCTTTTGAATTTCCCTTGGGCACAGGAAAAAGCCCCATGTTTGTACAGGATACATTCGAACCAGTGTGCCGGGTTTTCGCACTCCCCGCTTAATATAATGAAGACAATTCTTTATCCTTGAAACCAAATGTGAAATATCCATCTAAATGCAAATTTTCAATTTATTTTTCGTAGGCGGTAAGCCAAGTGCTGTTGAAAAAACAACGGTTCACACCGAAAAAAAAACACAAAACGAACCTGACGATTTTAAGCTCCACATTGTGCCAAGTGGGGTAAAGCAGGTGACTGACTCTTTAAGAGCTCATAGGCAATAAAATTAATCATTAAATAATCTAATATATAATATCGAAAGAGACTTTGTATGCATGTTTTTTTGGGTCGTAGATTCCATGACGTTCAATTTAATAAAAAAAACAAATGAATATTCAAATAAATTTAAATAAAATATATTTAATAAAATATTTACTATTAGATTGGCCATGTTTAAGCATTTTATATTAAAAATACCGAACGAAGCCGGGTAAAAACACTAGTATTAATTAACTAATTTCAACCAGTAAATTAATTTATAACCAAAAGGTAATTGATCGATTGGACTTTTGTATGTTAACATTTAAAAGTTTTCAAAATGATTTGTTGCTTCTGCATTTAATTTAAAAACACCATACTTTCTATATATATTTTTATGGATGTTTAGAGATTACATTTAGATATTACATATATATTTAGATATTACACATACATACATATTTATATACATACATACATATTTAGATATTACACATAGATTTCACTTTAAATGCACATCTAGATTTATTTTATAAATATTCGATTTGAGTTCGTCTATTTCAGGGGTTTGAAGTACATAATTTATTCAGGTTCTACTTATCTTTTCTAAAACTGCTTATTTGATTTTACAAAGATATATACCAGAAAGGCCTAACAGGTAGATCCCAAAGCGCCTTCCCAATAATTAATTATAAACATTGCAGGATTTTTATGAGATAAATCACTGTATTTTGAGAGGCTGAAGAACACGAAATTAACAATTAATTAATTAATCTATAGAGACATCTATGGATTTGAACATATTTTTTTACAAATTGTACATACATTAAATACAGAAGATTTGTGACAGCAGATAGGATGATTTTTTTTTGCCAATTTTGAGGAACCGTTTCAATAATGAAATCAGATAAATTGGCAAATTCTGACAAGAAACGAATGACTTGGAGTCACAAATATCCAAGTCTGACCAGCAGTATTAGATAATAGCACGGGATCGAACCCAGTAACCGGTATGGCTTGGTGGCACCGAGAGGTGCTAAACATAAATGCAAACACTGAGCCATACTGCTGGCTAATATATAACTTTAGTTAGCAAGTTTTATTTTTTATTTATCGTAACTAATTAATACACATACAATATATAGTTAAATTGTTGTAGTGAAGAGTAGATTGTAAGTCATATTATATGACTCATATTATCCGTTTTTATTATCCAGCACTGCACGTCAACAGCTCGGTACAATACAGCACAACACTGCTCGGGAAAGACTACTTCTATTCCGGTCTCCGTGACGAGCCAGAATGTTAAATTACAGAAAACGCAATTATCGAAAGTCGAAAGATAAAAAAAGCGTGCATGGTAAACGTAAACGCAAAAGGCTTTTCCACCCGTATTCTGCGCGCGCACATTAATACGGGAGGAAAAGCCTGTTCCTATTGTTCCGGTTGTATCCTGCTCGCGCAAATTAAATGAGTATGTACCGTTTACCATGCACCCTTTTTTATCTTTCGACTTAAGATCTTTCGATTTTCGATCTTTGCCTTCCGATATTTGTGTTTTCTGTAATTTAACATTCTGTCTCGTCACGTAGACCGCTTCTATTCATACTATAGAGCTCCACCCATTTTCGTCACGTTCATACATGTTTTAAAGAGTCAATATTGTCACAATATGAACACTTAAGTACGGGTCCACTCGTCACGTCATTCGTAAATATTATAATTCCACAATGGCCAAAGAAAGTCGATTCTGCTTGATTCTTTTTGGAGACATGTACAGCTGTATAGTATGAATGGATCATGTTGGTTGCTGTTGTTTCGGATAGTCACATATATATTAATGTGTCCACATATAATAGAATATATATGTGGATATAATAGAATAATATTTTTTCTACTGCTGTTTACTTGCAGTTGCTGGCATGAGCTGTGCCGGTATAAACGAACCTTTAAGCATGGGTTCTGCTTTTTTGAATTTTATATGAATTTTCAGGGAATTTATATTTAACACACATTTTTTTCTTTTCAGATATACTCAATCCCCACTTCAGTCGACATAGCCTTTGGTTAAAACACGTAAGTCTTTTCGGATGGATGGAAAATTCTTTTACGCAACAAAATTAAAAATCTCACACGATAAACGGTCACGTCATATGTTTGACTAGGGCTTTATTTATTTTCTAGAATTATCGTTCACAGCTGCGATAAGAGGGGGGTAGTTTGTTTTATGTGAGGTTTTCCCGCAATATTATTAATAACAAGGCGAACGAAACTCTCTTTTGGGCTCGGTAGTGGGTGGGCGGGGGGAGAGTTAGCATTGTTTTCCCGTCTGCTGAAATACGACGCCGCAAGAACAAAGAGCAGAAAAAACACAAACACAGGCCCAGGCAACCCTGCACAACACTTTTGTTAAGTCCGAAATGTTGTAGCCGAGGCCGAAATAACAAAAATTATTAAAAACGGAAAGCGGGCCGTGGCGGCCGCGTTACGGCCGTTTTATTTATTTCGTGCCATTTCCGAACGGCCAGCCACACAAAGGAACACACCCATATCTTTATACGCGACGCGGTTTTAGCTCGAACATTGGTACATATTATGTATATGTATGTACGTATACGCGCACGCACACAAGCCCACGCGATAAACATTTAGGTAAACCGAAAATTCTTTAAAGCAAAGCCCTTTGTAATTTATACCCGGGTCGGAAATTTCTATTCTTCCGCTCTACCCCGGTTGAATTTATCAAATTTTCGGTGTAGATATCGCTCTTGTGCGAGGAAAATCAGCTTTGTTGAATAAAATTTTTCCTCGGAAAAGTAGTTTGAAATTTCAAGTTTATGATTTATGTTTGCAGTGCTAATCAATTTTCTATTTTTTTCAGGAGTTTTCTATTTTTTTTTTTACTTTTTTGTGTATTTTTAAATCTTTAAATATTTTTTACATGCTTTTGAAAAAAAATGAAATTTTCTTATTTATCTTATGATAAACTCGAGCAAACTGAATTTGATTTTTTTATTTTAAATTGAATTTTCAACCAATTTTCCCAGATAATGCTTTTATACAGGCGTAATTTTTTAATAGCTCTAAAATATAAAACAAGAATATTCTCTTTATCTAAAGAAAATTTACGAGGTTTGCAATTTATAGGTGTATTAGCTTTTTTTGAATAGTTTATAGAATACATATATCTGTCTCCAATTAATCGTTTTCGTCTTCAATTTGAGCTTTTAATTTTAATTTCAACATGTAACTGGGGCTAGAAATCTAAATTTTCACAAATGGGAGCGGTCGATAATTTTCAAAATTTGCTTTTGATTTTTTTTATTGTTTTACAATTCATTATCTCTACCCTACTCCTGTCCTTTTGGACATGCTTGGGTATATTATGTAACTCCATTGAACTTCGGAAAAACTTCTCATTCATTTATTTTATTATCCAGCTTCTACGTCGTTGCTGGAACAGTTGGGACTTTATGTCTCTAATAATTATGTGCGTGGTAAACATCATCATTTGGTGATTTTAGCTCTGCCCGCACAGTACTTTATCGAATGGCTCCTATTCCAAAAGCTATCCGACTTCTCAATGAAATCGTTGCTGCTGAGCCTGAATGTGATATTTTCCACCTCAGTGAGCATACATAGGTTATCGAAGATTATTTTAACCGATTTGTCTAGCAGCCTGCGCCCATCATTATTTTCATAATTGATATATGAGTGGAATTTTGATCTTCTTTCTTCCATTCGGACCTCGAAGCGATGTTTTGTATTTGCGGCTGGTTCTTATATATTGGTGCTGGCTGTAGATGCAAGACATTTCCTATTTTGTATTTTATTATTTAATATTTTTACTTTATCTGCTATTATTATAATGCTATTGTTTTTTATGATTATTTTTATTTTATATTGTATTATATTTTATTTTATTTATTTTATATTGTATTATTTTATATTGTTTTTTATATTATTTTTGTTTTTTATGATTATTATTTTTCTCATCTTTCTGTATTTTTTCGACCATTGTGTTGCATTAGGGACTGTAATGCCACAATGATCCAAACTTAAACCTAAATAAATAAATTATACATATGTACATATATACGTACCAGAGCCGGAATTTTAAGTATTTCTTAAGCAAAAATAAGATATTACACATATAATACTTAAGAGAGGGCTTAATCTTAATTTAATTGGGAGGTGATAGATGACTGGTACTTAAAAAACATAAAATACTAGCAGAACCTGGCATGCGTTGCAATGCCACAATAACGCATACAATTCCCGTTCCCGTTCCCGCTCTCATTCCCGTTCCCGCTCTCATTCCCGTTCCCGCTCTCATTCCCGTTCCCGTTCTCGTTCCCATTTAAGTTCCCGTTACCGTTCTCTTTCCCGTTCCCAATTGACTAATCGTATTAATCTGCGCGCGCACATTAATACGGTAGGAAAAGCCTGTTCCTCTTGTTCCTGTTGTATCCTGCTCGCGCACATTAAGTGAGTATGTACCGTTTACCATGCACCCTTTTTTTTATTTTTCTACATTCGATCTTTGCCTTCCGATATTTGCGCTTTCGGGCGTTTCACATTCGGGCCCGTAACGGAGACAGATACATATGTATGTATATATCATAATCATGCTTTAAATATCAGTATTTTTCTGTATTCATACATTCCATATATAAAAAGGCTACAATTATGTCAACGTAACGTTATTTTGAGATTCAATCAATTGTAATTCTAAATGTCCCAGGTCATTTACCATTTTAATTCATCCAAAGGTTGAATGAATTAAACTGCCGGCTGAAAATCAGTAAAACTATTGTAAAATTGATTCAACATTTCTTCTTCATTGTTTTAAAGATCCATTCATTGTTTTAAATATCCATTCGTTGTTTTAAAGATTTCACTGTGGCCTTCCTTGCACCCGTCTACATTCTCTCCGTACCATTCGACCACTTCTTTCCGTTCTTCTAGCTACGTGACCGTTTGTGATTTCAATCTCTATACTTTCGCCATTATATCAGCTGCCCTTATCCAATACATATGTTGCAAACGTGAGGATAGATTTTTATTTTAGATTTTCATTACAGTGTTTGAGGGATAACATCTATTGTAAAAGTGCCCCCTTATTTTACATTTTATTACTATGTACGTTCGACTAAACTAAAATTATAATTTAATCAATAATCAAAACACACTAGCAACGGTACGCATTTTCAATATCCAATCGATCATTTCGCCGCGAAAACGAAACGTTCGAAACGAAAATCCGAGCTTATCTGTTTTAATTAATCTCGCGCGTACGTAAGCACGCGGAAAAAGCGACTAATCCGGGCTCGGGAAAACTCCCCGGAAAAACATTATACGAAAAAAAATACAACACACGCACAATATTTGCTTAGATTTTTTTCCGGTCTTTCGCAATATGAATAAATTTCAATTATATAATATATATAAAATATACGTATCCGGGCATAGGTATGGATATAAATTTTTATTATTTTATTTATCTTATCTCCCTCGGTGGCCCGTGCCTTAATCGAGCCCTCCCATTTTCGCGCCGCGCCGCTGTGTACGGAATAATAAATGACCGCGTTTAGAGTCCAGAGGTGGAGGAGAGGGGAGGAGGGCGGGGTGAAGAGGGGACCCTCTGTGTACTTAAAAAGGTTCCCTCCAAAGAGGGCCCCTCCTTCGTTTTGGACCCCCGTTTCCCTCCCGGACCTCCCGAATCGGCCTTTTTCCCCGTGTATATATATTTTTTGCTCTACATAAGTAGTAGAAGGGTGCGGAAAAACCCGCCCTCGCGCTATTTGCCCTCCCACAGCTTCCCTGCGGACAAATAACGATCACTACCTACGCACATGTACGAATCGTATGTATTCGTATATACATAGCTTTGCGATGTATAATGTGCAGGAATAATTAAATTAAATCTAATTTCGAGAAGGTGAAAGTGGATGCGACAAAGGTTTCTTTGAGGATCATCGATAATGTATCGCGTAAAAAGCGACCCTGCACCTTTTGTGTATAATATAACTTTAAAGAGGCTTTTATGGGTGTTTTATTTTATTTGAATGAAGTATATCAATAAAATATGATATTTAATTTATTATGATAATATTTATTTTATTGTGATTTTATTTATTTTGATATATGTTTAAGTTTGCAAAATAGTAAGCAATTTCGTTTGAATTTTCCAGATAAAAAAGAGGTCAATTCGAGCTTGGAAATTGCCATTATTTTTCGTTATATTCCTCAACCTAATGCCATTATCTGAGGGCCAATCTCCCATTTGTTCGAGCTCTGATGAATGTGCAGCGAAATATTATTTTTAATCACACAAGAGAAATCGGCCCTTTGCCCTTGCTGTCTGCGATTTCGAGCAATCTCCGCATCGCTTGCGAAAAAAATCCCTCACAAACAGGTATGTACCGTATAACACAACACAAGTGATTACTTTTGGTTTGAATTTAATTAATTATTGATTTATCAAGACAATTTTTAATCTTACATATACGAAAAATAAATATATCTATATTAAAAAAACATTCAGATATCCGTATAAATATCTAGGTTTTTCTTTCTTTGTTCATTTTTTTATATACATATCTGTATGTATAGCACAATAACGTAGGGCTTTCACGTTTGCGTTCTTTTTTATTTGTAGTTTAACCCTTTTATAATTTATCATCGGCGAAGATATTACGAAAACGAAAATGAGTTGGCAGTTTTGATAATTTATATGAAACGTGCGGCAAACAAAAATAAAATTCCAAAAGGAAATTTTTCTACCTTAAAAATATATTTTTGCGTGCGTGGATATTTTACGCAGAAATCCTTTAACGGAATTGCGTTTGACACGTTAATCTCTCGTGCATTTGATAAGGGTAACCGTTTAATGACGAATAAAGGGATCTTCGAAAGTCATTAGCGCCAGTTTGATTGAAAGCCAAACGGACAATGCGTGTCTCAAAACAATTCCTACGCTAAAGTGACGTGTGATTTATTACGTCAATTCGTTTTTCCGTTTGACACATTACACATCAATGTTGAATTCCTATTTACATAGGTTTAAAAAAACATATTAGCATTGGCATTATCTTAAATACTTTATTGACTCGGATATACATATGTACATATGTACATATCCACATGTACTTCACATTTTATTTTATACAAACCAATGGTCCAAATCCGATTGATTACATTCATTACATTCAGTCGTTTAATTGACTAGCGCTATCCCACAAAATGACATTCAAGTGGATAACAGTTTTCATGAAAATGGAAACACGTGAACGGAAAATTCATTTAGCTTTTCATGTCTAACATAATGTTTGGTATGTAAAACTGTAAAAATAATTCGGTTAGTATAGCAGCAGTTTAACAGTGCAGTTAACCGTATTGTGGTGTAATAAGTTTACGCTCGCTCGGTTAGTTAGTAGGTATAATACGCTTTATACGATGTGTATTTGTGTATGATTAACCTTTAAATGCGCGGCATTTTGCTAATGCGTTCGCGAAAACATCGAAAGCATTTTAGAGACGAATTTATAATGTCATATACCGACACACTGTCCATTTGTACTCAATGCCTTATGTAAATGTTGAACGAGCTAATTAAAATAATCCAAATTCTTGTAGGTTCAACTAAATTCATATTTAGTGAATATTATATTTAGAAAAATGACTACTTACATTTTTTACTAATTTGTAATTTTTTTTTATATTTTGACTACATGAATGAAATTTTCTGTATTGTACTTGATCTATCCACAGTTCAACGTGTGAACCTTTCACGTATATGTATCTAAAATTTTACCGAGGAAGAAGGTAATTTTCAACCCTTTAAATATCTATGTGTGCTCTTCACCATAAAATTCCAGGATAGTCCTTGTTTTTAAATATGATCAGTTTGTATGAAATAATAGCCACTGCGTAGATCAATAATTCAACTTCTAATTGAATATTTCAACTTTCTTTTCAATTAAAATCTCGCCAGATTTTTTTTGTCAATATAGAAATAATAAATCTTGTTAAAGTTTGTTACTACTATTAACCAAAAAAATATCGTCCCCATAACTAGCGTCATTTTCCATAATTTCTAGTTTTCCAAAAAGCAATTTGCAATATTATCCCAATAACGCTAATTTCCAAAATTAAGTTTATCTAGATAATCTGAAAATTTCGTTTTACGTATTTGTTTGATAAACGCCATTTTCTTTTTATTTAATACAACTTAAATGGATTAATTTGTACATATAGTGTATGTACAACTTCAACGGAAAATATGTTTTTATCGAGTTATCGATATGTGAAAATTTTTAGTAAATATAATAAGATGGTATATAATAAATAAGTTGTCTTTAAGATATTTTTAATGTTTTTTTGTTTGATATTCTAATAGCGTGAATTCAGTTTTTTGTAATTAAAATGAAGAAAAAATTCAACGTTTTTTTAATAGGAAAATAAAATCGGTTAATTCTAAAAATGTCACATTTACGTACGTGTTTTGTTGTCATAATATTTATCATTATTATGATATTCAAAACATATAAATATGTACATATGTTATTTTATTTTTTATTTTATTTTATTTATTGAAAAATCAACAGACAACTGGATGTAGATATGTATAAAAAACAAATAGTAAATATATAATATATGTAACATCCGAGTCCAATAACAGATTTTTACAAAGATTATAAAAAAATGAAAAAGATAAATATAAGTTATTAAAAATAATTTCATCTTTATTTTTTCGAAATAAAGTGATTCCCCATTTTTTTTAAATCTAATTTTCGTAAAAATATTTTACTTGAATATAAAACGCCATTCTATCGGTTTTTGAATGAAAAATAATCATTTTCTACTAGTTTTTTTTATTCAAAACCTTTATTATCGGACTAATATAATAATATAGTACATAAATTTAATGTCAGTGCCTTCAATGTGGCTAAACAATAATAATAATATTAAAGCATAAGCGCAGAGTTGCGTTAATTGACGTCGCAGAGTGATTTCACGTGAGCTTTGGGTTCTGTTGTTCCAGGTGTGCGCACTCACAGTTTTAGAAACACAGGGAGTCGAGAGCTTCCGTCACCCTCCCGCCTTCCCTTCGCCCCTCTCCCTCACTTCCTCTCCCTCTTCAGGTTCCTGGGCGTGTGGCAGAGCACACTTACACGGAGGGAAGAGAGGGGATGTTCGGACAGGGGGAAGGGGTTGCAAACGGGGGTGTGTGTGTCGGGGTGCCTTCGCGAAAGAGCCGCCATTATTTTGAGGCGCGTGTATTCGTTGGGCGAAGTGCGGCTGTGTGCGTATATCGGTACGCGCACTGTGTCAGCGCCGCGCAAAATGCTGTGCAAAAGAGTCGACTACCAAAATGCAACCCAAATATTGCACGCACACTCTCTCTCGCACCCGTGTGTGGATTTCGCATGAATTATTCAGTCGTGCTATGGGTGATAGTCATTATTTACATTAATTCAATTTCTTTCCAGCTGAAAACTATGATGCTATTTGATCTTTAATACAACCAAAAACCTCGCAAATGCAATTTAAAAAAGAAAATGGAGACAGCATTAGTGACAGATTTCAAATAAAACTATTTGGATATTATTTTCTATATTAAAAAAAATTTATTCAAATTTTGTGCATTCAAACAAATGAACTTGCTTTAGTTCGAACGAGTTTAGTTCAATTATTAAATTCTTTTCATCCGAACTTCATATCTATGTAAGTATAAAAAGTCGAATGGAAATCGTATTCATGTATGTATGTATATGGAAAAACAAGCGTTTTGCTGTTAAAATTTGAAGAATTTTACGCCTGTAATATTTACTTCAAATTATTCATGTAAAATCTTTCTTCATCAATCGACCATATATGTATGTATATATATATATATATATATATATATATATATATATATATATATATATATATATATATATATATATATATATATATATATATATATATATATTAATTTATGTTGATGGTCCTGACCTGAGAAATGTTATAATAATAGTATCGCCCTTTCGTAAACATTTTTTGTTTCAATAACAAGCGTCCGTTTCCGTAACTACGCTATATAGTATCAGGGTCATCACATATTACTACAGAATTAAAGTCCTTTTGATAATTAAATATACGTGTTTTATTGTGATTAAGATTTATTTACAATTTATTTATTAAGGGATGTGTATTTGTCTGTTGTTGGGAACTCTTAAATTAACGTGTAATGTATAGTTTCAACAAAAATATGTATGTATAATATAAAATTAACGATGTTTATATTAATTAAACTTAAATAATTGGTTATTCGGCGCCAGCAAAAAAAATGTTTTTACATTCATTTAAAAATATTTTTTACATTTCTCTAGTGCCACCCCTGAAAAAAAAGTCGAAGGCCGGCGACCGCCATGACACTTTTAAGAACTGTCAAACTACGATGTTATAATTGAATAATATGTTACTAAAATGATCAATTTACTTCCCATGTTGTTTATTGTGTGTTTTTGAATACATCGTGTAATTTTTAACGATGCACTTGCCCATCTTGCGAGTAATATAAAGTTTTTATCGGACATACGTCGAGCACCAAGCGTCAAATACCAAAATTATTTAGGATTGTCTGTGGATAACCGTCCTTGACAACGATATAACACCTAAAGCCACTTCTGTTAATATTACATTTCTTTGATCCTGACGTTATATGTACATATTTAAAAAAAAGGAAAAATTACGTAGTTGATGTATTTTAAAGATGTACATACATATGTACACAATATTATACTAATTAACCAGCTGAATAGACTAGTGGTTACATAGTAAATATGTATGTAATGCTTTGAACAAAGTGGTCATGGGTTAAAATCACACTAGTTTATGCCAGCCAGACCTTAGGTTTGTGACTTGCCAATTTATCTGATTTTCATTGAAACGGTCCCAACAAATTGGCAATCTTATCCATTTTCTCGCCGATCTCAATTTTTCAGCAATCTCGAATTTTGCTGAATTGTGTAAAATGCTGCAAATTTACAAATTTGACCATAAATGTCTCTGTAGATGTTAAATCATATGTATTTACTAAACATTGCTGAATTGTTTAAAAATGGCTTGCGTCATTAACATGTATTTACTTTGTATTATACTGATAATACATGTATTAAATGTACAAATTTTTTTGGCCAGGAAAGCGCACTAGGGCTATCTGCTAGGCCTTCCTAGTATAAAATTTAAAAACATTATATCTTTCCCCGAAATGTATGCTAATGAATTTCTTTAACACGACGACGAAGTACGAATAAATTTGTGAAATAATTTTATTTTCAATCGTGTTGTAAATACGAGACATTCAACTACATACCAAGGTCATTTTGTCCTGGGGTCTCCTGCGAAACATTAACTCTCATTAAATGAACTCTATATTTATATACTCGTCTCCTCGGCTTGGTACTAGGAGTATATGATTTTTTTTTAATTCATTGAAATTAATTAAATACATAACACATGCATGCAGCTGGTATAAACATAAAATTATTAATCTTATTCAAAATTGGTGACAAATTATATGAAGTAAAGAAATGGAGAGTTCGTTTAACGAGAATTGGTGAAACCAGACCTACTACGAGTGAATATTGTCATATTAGGACGTTTCCGAAAATATTAATATGCACTAGGCAACACCTTTAGTAGTACGGGTGCATTCGCCACTATGACGTCATGTCAAAATGGTTCTGCATGATACGTTTCGATGACAGATATTCCATATCCGCGATTTTCGTGGCAACCACTGTCATGTGCGGAATAGTCCATTTATCGAATAAAAATGGTGTCTATTACTGCTGTTTCAGCTACGTGACATACACATTACGGAACATATGAATGTGTCCATATAGAATATACTAAATAATATTTTGGCTGTTTACGTGCAGTTGCCGGTTCGAGATGTACTGGTACAAAATAATTTTCATCGGACGAATTCTAAATTTTAATTTCTCGAACATATTTTTAATATAATACAACTATGCTCATTTTAAATCCGAAAAATTTGTCACATTTCATAAACAAATATATTATTGTATTGTACTGAATCTGTAACTAATTTTTTTCTTCAACCTGTTTCAGAAAAAATGGCGACACGTTGACTAATTGTACCATTTACGTATACGCATTACAAATGTTTTGTGCTACCAAATACGAATAAGGAAACTATCATATTTGCAGATGGGATCACCTCAAAATGGTTAATTTAATATAAGGTATACAATTATTCATATTACAATTCATAATTAGACTTTGATCTGTCAAACGGAACCAATCTATGTATAATGAAATATTTTGGCAATCGCAATTTCATGACTTTGATATTGGAAACCATATCTCCATTATATATATCATTATTAATTTTAATAAGAAAATTTTTGGATGGTTCAAATATAACTTATCTAGGCAGAAGTTCTAGTTTGCTTTTCTTTATCTTATAAGGTTTAATCGCAGTCTATGTGTTGATACATCATGCATCGTACAAAATTTTACAAACGATCGCTGAAAAATTGTCCACGTATTATATTTTCCTCGTATGAAGATGTACAGCGTGTGCATAATGGCGATCGTTAAATACGATAAGTGCACTTCCGTCTTATATCTCTATTAAACCGATTGTACCACTCCATGCGGCACACCGGACCCTCCAAACAATTTATAGCTATTCATTTTATCTCTCCCGTGGACCACCAACGAGACTGTACACACAAACACACACAACTATTCAAAACCTAATACTAGTGTGTGCACATAAATTCACCAACATTGGCAAGTCTGCACCAGTACTAGTGTGTCTCCAACGAGCACGCATGCTCCTCACACTTCCACCACACATTTCCCAGTTGCTATGACGAAACTAGAAGCTTTCCACTCGGACCCCACCCCCCGAAACTGGCCCGAATTTCGTTCCGACCGTGCAGAATTGTTTCATGCACATCACGTTTTCATGGGTTGGATTTGCTCGTCGATGGAGAGAGTCGCTTGCGTCGTTCGGGTTCCGAGGGGGGGTGGGGCGCGTTTCACGTACAAAAGTATAGGGCCTCACGATAAAACGCGTATATTTACTGGGCGCTCGTACCGAGGGGGTGGCTCGGGTAATACGGTTTGAAAAACGAGCTCTCGGTCAGCTCTGGAGGGGTTTTGGGGGGTGGGTGCTTTGGTAGGGGTAGGCAGGCTCTGCCCGGCCGTACTTGCGTGCGGTCTGGTAGAGTGGGGCATTTTTGTACCTATGCAAAGTTGTACGTAGGCCGTTGCGAAAACAGGCGCGTAGTTAAGGCGTTATTGAATTTTTATTTGACATATTAAACATGTAGTTTGTGAGATTATATTTATTCTTTATACAATATACACTTCTTTAAACAACATTGATGCTTTCAAATTTGTTTGAAATGAGTACTTTTTTTTAATATTATGTATACTATGATAAATACATACTTTATTATGATCAGAGATCGGCGGACAAGATTTTTTGGCCACAAAAAATGCTTCATTATTGTCAATTACTATTGTCTTATAAAGCAAGAGACCAAATAAAAAGGTTGACAATAGTGAACCATTTGAGGGCAAATGAAACTTGTTCGCCGATCTCTAATTATCATAGTTACATACATACATAGTTATGTTTTTAATATACTAAAATACTAATGAAATACACATTGTGTGTAATATGTATGCATTTGTATCACTCATATTCTAAACATATTCTACATATGTAGATAAACATACTCTAATATACAAATGTATATATGTACATATATGAAATAATGTTTCTTGTATGTATTATTATAGTATACATAGCTTACAATAGTTTTTTTTTTAAGTAATGATAAATCAGTTGATAAATTTTTGATGTTGAGCTACGATGAATTTTAAAATTACTATGAAAGATTTTTAATTACTTGTTTTGTGGGAGTGTGAAATTGACTACGAATTAAACAGAAACCCCACAAAAATATTTTCATTTTAAATCATTGTAAATATTATACACTTATCATAATGTGGGTACTTTGTATAATAAAAATTAGACGATATACATAGATTTCTGCTATATATGTGCCCATAATTATGAAGTGGTCAAGAAAAAAGATTTTATCGTTTATATTGTAATATGTTAAATTAATTAAAAAAAAAAAATTTTTTTCTAGACTTAGAACACTTTCATAATTATGGGCACGTATATATACTAGTTGTTACCCGGCTTAGCTCAGTATTTGTAATAAAAACAGAGTAAACATGGCGAATCTAATAGTAAATATTCAACCAATTGAATTGTCGTCATAGAAACTTTGTATTGTATACGAAATTCCAACCAAAGATATATACATATTTACCTACTGATACACATACAAAGCCTCTTTCGAAATTGTATATTAGATGTACATATATTGTAGCACGCATATATTTCATAACATTCTCTCTTAGAATAAAAAGTAATTTGTTGTAATAGTTATTTTACATACATATATACCAAGAAGGCCTAACGTAGGTAAATATCAATGCGTCTTCCTGGTCAAACACTGCAGCATTTTATTGCATAAATCGCTGAATTTCGAGATGTCAAAAAACTCGAAATTAACGAGACATCTATGGATTTCAACTTGTATATACATTTTATAGCACATAAATCATTTTCAAATAGTGTTGACATAGTGGGTAGGAATATTTTTGCCAATTTGGTGTAGGAATCGTTTCAATAATGAAATCAGATGAATTGGCAAACTCTGATAGGAAACAATCGACTTGTAGTCACAAATATCCATGTCTGAGCAGTAGCATTAGAGAATAAATTCTTTTCAATCGAGGTTAGCTCAAGCGATCGAGCTTTTCGACCTCTCGGTGCTTAGTATAAACGCAACCACAAACCGTGCTGATGGTTGATTTCAAATAACGAAAAAAAATATGTAGATACATATGTACATATATGTATTTATGTACATCAAAGCATCAAAGATTTTGGGAAAGGGCTATTTTCCAGCAAATATTGTTTTTTACGTAAAAACATTAATATGATATGCTCAAATTTTAAAGTCTGTTTAATAAAGAAGATTAAGAGTTTTTTTTTAATTCAGAAATATTATTTAAATTGAAAAATTAAAAGTGTTGGTATTCCAACCCTTCGATTACAAAAGCTCCGATCGTACGTCTCGCTCGCACATCCTGCGAAAAATGCGACTAGCATCCTTTTCTCTCGTCCGACACACAAAAGCTCCTACACTTTCAAAAGCGAGCTACGCCATGTCAGAATACCATAAGGGCGCATTCGAAATATTTTCAACTTATATTTTATAGTGCAATTGTAAAAATATTACTGTGGTACTATTCAAAATATTCAATTAAAGCCATCGTAACATTTAGAACTATTATCGGTTCTTTCATATAAACTTTTAATAAATATTGCCCTATTGTATTTTGATTGACCTATCATTTTGAGGTCGCCAGAACGACCCGCTTTTTAATTGTAAGTGACATTAATTTTCACTAATATGCTTTTCGATTTGGTTTTACGTTTGTGTCAAGAAAATACATCTTTTTTTAAAAAAAATTTTATATATTTTTAAAATATTTATCTACTACGTTTTTGGATTCCACTATGTGGGTGCACACAATTTCACGTGAATTGCAAAAAATAGTAAAGCTCCTATGAAGAGTTGTCCTGGCTTGGGGTGGGAGGAGGACGCCACGCCCCTGACGCACGCTTATTGGTTAGGCTAACCCCCCACCCACCCACCCCCAGAAAAGCTTCAGATGATGTCCGACTTTCACTCGGAAAACTCGTCTTGGCATGAAAAAATTGCAAAATTTTTGCAGTACGCATCCAAATTTGAGATGATAATTGAAATATTTTACTACCTACATGATACAATAAAATAATTTATTGTTTTTTTATTATTACTATTATAGAGTTAACTATTTTCCAAACTTTTCAGCACTTTCAATTTTTGAATAAGGAACTTAAATGTATATATGTGCATACATATGCACTTATTTATTATTAATTATATAATTAAGTATACAAGAACACATACAATATCAGTTTAAAAAAATGAGGTTTCTTATCACTTATTAGGTTTTTCGTATCATATTTGAAAACATTGAAATGTGTTCATATTTATTCAGATATCAGTTTATAGTTAGTTAGTCAATGGAAGCAATCAACTAACAAACTCAAAATAGTGATATTTTGATTAATAAATAGGGTAGAATTAGTTACCTACCTACATACATATATGTACATTCATTATAGCAGAATCGCTATTCAATTATAGCAATTATTCGATTCACACACCCAAGGTCAGAGGTGTGTTTTATACTTCATCATTGGAATTTTGAATAAGATTTTCCATCGCAAAAAGATGAGATAGTAAAATCTTATATATATAATTCATAGAGTTTTTTTGTATATTTTCAGATACGGGAATATGGTATTTTATTTTAAACAGATGAAAGAATGAGTAGTGAAATAATAATTTTTTGTTTCTCAATACGTTAATGATATCTTAAATAGTCTCTGTGAAGTTCAGTAGAAAGGAAAATATAATTATCTTTGTCAGTACACAAATTGTTCATTTGTGTTTAAAGCGTAGTTCATATTTCGTTTGATTTTAATTGTATACTTATTTATCCTTACAAATTTAAATACGAAAAAAAACGATAGGCTTATACCCAAAACTATTCCTAAGTATGTGTATTCTTGTGGAAAGTTAAATAAAGCCTAATTAATTGCACATGCACATTTAAGTGCACGAAAGCCAACGTTTCAATTAACTTTAGGTTTCCGAAAGATATTTATAATCAAATTATGACGGTTTAACTGAACAGTTTTAATTTCAAATTCAATTAAATTTCTTTTGTTAATATAATGTCCTTATTGTTAAATTTAGTGGTGTTTTTCTATTTATTTTATACATACTTTCGTTAACATTGCAATGACATTTTTACAGCTTCTGCATACATACATATGTACATATGTACATACATACATATATAGATTTTAATAATTTAAATAAGTTTGTTTTTTATGAATTATTTTGCATCGTAAGTAGGTAAATGAATTTCAATTTTAAGTATATTTTCTACTGCGTAATTGAGTTATAAAAAATTTACATACATAAATACTTTCAATTATTATAAAAATCCTATTCACTTGCCGACGGAAAAATTTCTTTTTGAAAAATCACCGTTTTGAAACGATTTTTTTCTTTAAACTATTAGTAGTTGATATCAGGTCAAAACATTATTAACAGTATTTTTAATTGATTTTCTCATACTATAATTAAAAACAGAAAAAAATAGGTAGCCGTCGGCAGCACTTTTTCAGCAATAGAAAAATCTAAATCTGGGGTTCTATCTATATAATTATTTTGTTATAAATACGGATTCCTGACAATATTTTTAAATTTTTATTGATTTGAAAGAGAAACATTTTTACTACAGCAATTAAACTTTTTGTAAATATTACTAAGTTTAATACACAAAACTTTGTGTAGCTATCACAAAGTTTAATAATTCAAATGATTAATAGTCAAGTAAGCTTTATTTATTTATATACATGTACATATAAGTGAAAATAACAACAATTTCATTAGTAATCTTGCACATAACTATGTTTGTATGTATGTACATATGTAGATATATATATATATATATATATATATATATATATATATATATATATATATATATATATATATATATATATATATATAATGTATATAAATGTACATATGTATATAATACGTCTTTAAATTCATAGTTTTAAGAATTTGTGAAAAATAAGGATATATCAAGAACTGAAACAAGATATGAGCCTTTATATTTAAAAGTGGTGGAAGTCCAATTTTCAGTTCCAAAAGCACTATTTCTATTTGACTTACTTCACAAATCGTTATCACTTATTTTTATTAAAAATATCGAAAATCTCGGAAAAGCAGAATAAACGTATTACAGGCCAGCAGTATTATTATATATTATGTATATTGTAAAACGCAAAACATTATTTTATTAGATATTTTTCGAAGTGAAAAGTGGACTTTACTATAACGGCTCATATGTACAATAAAAACATCAAAATCGTATTATACCTTGCATGTTGCTTTAAAAATATTTAGTACGTTAATTTTAAGTTAATTTTAAGTCAATTTTATTATAAATACTATTAAAATGAGACAAAATAAATACTATTTTAAAATAAGAGAATCTAGAATTTGTTTCAATTATTCTCAAGATATATACATATGTATATATCTTGAGAATAATTGATTAATATCTTGAGAATAATTGACACTTGCAAGACGCTTCCTATAACTGATGTTAAGTTTCGCGGCTACTTCCTTGATAGTTGGGGTATTAAGATACTCAGTATATTTCAGTATTTTTTGTGAACCACGGGGCTCGAGCTATTGTTCGCAATTATCAAGACATAAAAAATCTTATTTTATTTGAATTCCTCTCATACCTTGTTTACGCAACACAAAGCAAGACAAAATTCGGCATAAAAAGCTTTTAACAATGTCAATTTCAGTAGTATGTATTATATATATTTGGATATGATCCATTCTAAAAGAATCATTTTTCAAGAAATTTTTCTTATACTGACTCACTTGCAAATTTTTCCATGAATCATTTTCAGTATTTTATATTTGTCTTTTCTCGCGAAATATTTCGTTTCATAAAAATTTTAGTATTTTCATGGAATCTGAATTAAAAAAGCTTCTTTCTTTTCGATTACTCTTTGTTTACCACAGAAAATGATCAATAACATCAATGAATATTATAATAATACATATTGACAAATCTCCCCTTAAAAGTGTAATTCGGAGCATATCGGTTCGAATTTTGATATCTCGATATTATAACCCATTCAATCAATACAAACATGAATTCAACACACGTCTAATTCAGTCTGTGGCATCTTTCAGAATGAAATTAACATGAATAATGAAACTAGCAAAATTAGTGATATTAAAAAAAACTCTTTCTCTCTCTTTCTCATACACACAAAAAACGCGCACGTCCGCCGGAAAAACTGATGATGCTCATATACCGCGTAACGACGATACGGATCCTTTCATTTATAATTCAGTGAAAATTTTCGTACGCAGAAACTTTATGATATAAAAAAAAAGATCGTTTGAGCTCGCACACACAGCCGCAGCATAAAGGTTGTATTATATTTTACGTGTAATCAGTTTTTCTGTACACTTTGAGGCCGCGGTGATGCGCGCGCGTGATATAAAAGAGGCCCTTTTTTGTTTTACGATTCCCGCCCTATCTCTGGGACAGACAATTCTGTGAAAGAGATTGAGCAGGGTGCGCCTTTATGCGGCGGGTCCTGGTCCTTTATTATGTTGTCCTAATGTGACATTGTCCTCTTATCTGTGTGTAGGGCCTTGGCGTAAAATTTTATAATGTACACATTCGTCTGTTATGTAAATTGGTGGAGGCGACCCGCCCACCGCCTGCTCCTATCACAGGCATAATTTTCAGGCGGTCACATCTCGTGTTGTTCTGCTCTTTTTACTCTTTTTTACAACCTTTTTTTGCATTTTTTCATTATTTTATACATTCCGATCTCGGTGCGTGCGGTTGACTAGGAAACGTCGAGAAAACGGCGAGAAAAACGGCAGCGTCTGAAGTTTTCCAAAAATCAACTCGTCTTAAGTTTGCTAATATTCATCACATGAAAGCCCCGAAATATCATGGAAATTATTAATATGTTCAATATGCTTTTGATTCGAAGAAGCAAAGATGTTTTCTCATTTTCAATTAATGTCATTTTGCGATATTTTTATTTGTATTATAGTTTCAAAGTTCATAGAGGTTTCAGAATACTAGATATTAGAACACAAACGAATCAGTCATAAAAATAAAATAGTAATATTATGCTAGGATTTTTTTGTTAGGCTGGATTCATTTTGTGGGTGGTTGGTCTAAATATCAACGAATGTAGTTAAAGTATTAAAAAATGAACATTATTTATAATTTTAATTTGTGACGGTGATTAAAACGGGCGATAATGTTAATCGCCCTATCAATATTGATGTGGTTTTGAGATTTAAAATATGTACATTATAATTAATATTTTAGTTGAATACCCTTATTACTACTACGTACAGAATTTCATAAAATTGAATTTACGTTACAGTGCTAAATGATGTCGTATATATATGTATATATATATATATATATATATATATATATATATATATATATATATATATATATATATATATATATATATATATATATATATATATATATATATATATATATATATATATTTATTTATTTATTTATTTATTCTAAACAGACCATTGTGGCATAACAGGAATTCCTAAAGCGCCACAATGGTCAAAAAATATAACACAAAAAAAAAATATATATATATATATATATTAATTTGAAATTGAAGACATCAATCTTACTCTAATATTTGAATTTCAAAGATAATTCATACTTACTATAATATATTTTGATCTAAGACCACATGATTTAAATAAAAAAATATAGCCAAAAGCCTAGGATATGAATTAATTACACATATTTCTTTAAAGTATACTTTAAATATATCATTTACATATAGTCTTTGATATATCACATATAAAATATATGAGATTGAATCTATAATAATCCAATTTTGTGATAAAAATAAAATGCAGGCCTGTGTAATCAAGAAAGAGTTCAACTATTGAATTTTTTATTGTTGACTTAGTGAATAAAAGCCTGTTCGTTCGAGATGTGCATATTTAATAGTTGGGATCTTTTTATAAAATTGTTAAAATGGCATTTTAAATATGCATCGGTTCGGAAAAATCCCAGGTCCCGTCGTGCTTAACAAAAAAAAAATACAGCGAAACTTTTTTCGGACATCTGAAGGTGACCCGAAAACGCAATTAAAAAGCGTAATCAACCTTTAAAATTGTAATAGGAGGCGATACTGAGAGTGGTGTGGGATACAAGGCGAGCCACCCATGGCGGCCGACTGTCAACACCGAACTTCGCCCCGCGCGTCGAATTTTAAATTTTTAATAGGCAATTCCTAAAAGGTACATAAGCCCCGGCCGACCTTTACTTTTCACCTTTCCCTTTCAAAGTGGGTCCACCGGATCCCACTTGATAATAAGGGCCAAAATTTTCGAAACGAACCTTCGCCCATCCCACTCCACCGTCCGTAGATTGGATATCAAAAAGGTCCTCTTAAAAAAAATTGCGTCGTGTTCCATATCATCAAAAAGAAACCTGCGTAAAAACGAATTCAGGATTGTGAAAAAAAAAATCACAAAAATTCCGTTCACTCATATTATATTTTACGTATTTATCTAAGTGAGATGTGATCGATATACATATGTCAGTCATTTATATAATGTAATCGTAATCATGTGTTTAATTAATTAATTTCGTTTAAATAGATACACATACATATGTACACTGTTGACTACATATTTATTCCACAATTATCGAACATATTCAAAAAGTTCAAAAACAGTTCCTTGTACTATGGAAACTTTCTCTTAGTTATCAATGATTTTAAAAATAAATTGAAATTACTAATTGTTAATATCAAAAAATATATCTACATATATTCCAGTGTTTCTGATATTTCAAATTTTCTCAAGTATTAGTAAACGATTAGTAACTACTAATTTATACAATTAATATACAGGTACCGACAGGACACGCACATACATACATAGATAAGATCCGTTATATTTGAAATTGTTATCACTACTTTTAAATTCGATATGTCCAGAATCTCGGAGAGGCACAGGTCATCAGTATTTTTAAATATTACATATTACTTAATATTTAAATTTTAAATATTAAGTGGCATAAGTCAGAGAAATGTTATAATAATATAAGTGTCTTTAGGCGTCATATTGTTGTCAAGTGACGATTGTCAACAGACAATCATAAATAATTTTAGCATCAGTCGTATTTGATGTTTGTTGCTCGACGTATGTCCGATAAAAACTTCTCTGTTTGTTTGTATTACTCGCAAGATGGGCAAGCATCGTTAAAAATTGCACAATGCATTCAAAAACACACAATAAACAACATGGGATACATTTTTATAAGTAAATTGATCCGATTGTATTCCGTGCAAGTTCACTTTTCTTCATTTTATTTGGAGAAATATTTCACAAAACATTAAATCATTTTTTTCCGTTAAACAATATTTAAAAATAGTGGTGGACTGTAATAAATTTATGCTGCTTTTCCTACATTCTGACATATCGAATTAAAATAAGTGATAACAATTTGTGAATTAAATCAATCAGAAATAGTGTTTTTGGAACTGAAAATTGGACTTCGCCACTTTCAAATATAACCGTTCATATGTACATACATACATGTACATATGTGTATGTACATATATGTATGTAGGTAGTTATGAAATATTGTTACATATGAATAGTACAATAATTGTACCATTTCGTTTTCGAGTAGCATATTTTAGTTCCGAAATAAATTCAGGCGTTTTTAAATTTAGGAGGGTATGTATGAAGAAAAATACGGAAAAATCGCAAATTTTCGCATGCATACATTTAAAAGGGTCTAATAAGGAGTGCGAGCGGTCTCCGGTTTGGCCCTTTGTGCCGAATTACATTACCGAGTCACGAGCGCGCGTAAGCCCTTCTGACATATTTATTTTTCGTTCTAATTTTGATATCAACAGTATAGGCTTCGCAGGGCCACGACCAAAGCAAACCCGCCGGACATAAAGTTGTTTAATCAGGACATAATGGTCGGGGAGAAAACAAATAGGCGCTGACCCATCGCCAATATTCAAGTTATCGTCCTGTTTGAATATAGAGTGCCTCATATAGAAATTTATGCTACCACCCCTTTCAAATCTACAAAAATATGTATTACACACGTACATACTTACGTACTATCCATAATTCAGTTAATGTAAAATGAACAGTTTTTGATTGATGATCATGATCATTTTTTTTTACGTAAAGACACTCATACGTCATATGGTTCTGATGAAATTATATATTCGTACTGTGTATGACGTATATGTAGGTAGATATTTTCCTGGTTTTGTTCATCCCTACACGTGTAATAGGAATGTCTTGACTGGGGTCTCGCGTACTTTTCATCTAAAAATAATGTATTTTTGTGGCGCTTTGCACATTGTGTAATCCGATTATACTAAAAGCCAAATGTAGCCTTCGTCTCCACTTGACATTATTAACAAAGGGGTGGAGTTTTTTTTTTTTTAATTTCGCCTTTACGCGTTGAAAGGCAAACAACGACGGTCTGAATTTTAAACAAATCGTCCGTTTTAATATTGCACACTATACGTATATTAATGTGCCTATATTATTTTTTGCGTTTCTTTAAATTTAAATATGTATTGTTAATATAGGAACGTTGTGTGTAGGTTTCCGCGGAAAATGGGGCTTTTATAATTTTTTTTCTTTCCGTGCAAAAAAAAGCAATAGAAACGACTGTGTATAATTTTAAACGCAGAAGCGGATGTTGGCGGAAATAAAAATATTTATTTAAATATTATAATATATGCACATTATGGTTGTTGTTACGGACCGTGCGCCGCTTACAATTTGCATAATTTCACGGGCAAGAAAGTCGCATAAGAGTTGTTCGTAGGAAATAATTGCATAATTTTGACGACTTTTTTACCCACTCAGAATAGTCGAATACGCGATTTAAATAAATTTAGATTAAATATGCATGTAAATTTTTATTCTGTTCTAAAATTTGTATATTTTTAATTTTCAGAAAAAATGAAGAAAAAATAGATTTACAATCTAACTGATATAAGAAAAAATTGAATACTGATATATGAATATGAAAAAAATACTGATAAATGAATACAAGAAAAAATGAAGAAAAAATTACTTTTGAAAATAAGAAGCATTCCAGAACAATTTTACTCAATCAATCTTACAATGTCTAAGGTATTTAAATTATCATTATAATTCATATATGTATATGTACATATGTACTTCCAGATCGTCAGTGATTGCTAAATTTTTCTGCTATATCTACTGAATTTATTTATTTTTCTTCATAAGGTTATTTATATTATAACTATACTCTATTTATGATGGCAATGAGTTTCTCTTCCCCTGTTTTAGAAATTCTGGTAAAGCATACTTATAGTTTGAGTATGCACCTCTTGATCTGTAAAGTTCGATCTGCATTGCGACTTTTTAGATTGTTTTCGATGATATACATATTTAATATACATATACGAACGAATGAAGTTTCCCGTTGGCTGAACACCTACATATGTACATATGTATGCACATTCATACACAGATGGCGATCGAACAATGCTCGTACAATTATTCGACCATTACGAATAAGCGGGGGATTGAAAATCTCGGAAAAAGCTAGGCGTCCGAGTAGAACTCGGGCAAAATCTAATTACGGACACTTGAACCACTCGAAAGGAGCGGAGATCCTCCACACGTACTCCTCCATCTATACAATCACACCGGCACACGTACATATACTTACCGACTAATAAAGAGGTAGAGTTGTGCATGAGTGTGGGAGGGAGTGGGTGGTTGGGCGAGGGTGTATCCCGCACGAGTGCCCCCTTGTAATGTCGTTAAAGTCCCGGCCGAGCCAACAGCCCGTGCTTTTATTTCTGGAGCTGTATCTCCATAGGCATAATTTTTCATTAAATTAACATAAAAAGTTGTGCGGGCGTGAAGATAAAATAATACCGCCGCCTCCTCTCCCGTTCTCAGCCCACTCTCTCTCCCCGTGCCGGATCTGCTTGCGATCTCCACTGGCGGCGCGCGAAGCTTTTTTACAAATTAAAATTTCTAGCGAGAGCGCCATGCAAATTTAGACCGCTCATAAGATAGTTTTTTCCGTTCGTCCCTCCCTCCAGCCGGAAGTTTTGGACGCCATAAATTCGCCAACTTTATCGTCCGGACGCGCGCGAATTCGAAAACTTGTTTCAAACAAATTCAATTCAACTTCTCGCAAAATTCTAGCTATTCACTATTATTTATAACACGATGAGACGATATTCTTTCCTTTATGCAATTTTATACATTTGTGACTACTATAGGTACATATAATATGCATATATTTGATAATTTGTAGATGAAATCAATGGAAAATGAATATACATACATATGTATGTACGGGGGAATCCAATAATAATGGCTTGAAAAATAGCTCTGTAGTTTATTATTTTTACCGGTAAATCAATAAAACGAATTCACTTCGTTTTATTAGATTCTACCCTTTTATTTTATCTCTTGGCAACACTTGTCGCGGACCCAGTACTTTATCCAAGAGTTAAAAATATACAATAATTAAAATAGCAGTAGAAGTATTAGAATCAATTTACAACGAAGGTGTAGTAAATCTATCAGTTTCAGATTCCTTTTATAATATTGCAGTATTCAGATTCCTATTATAATATCTACGACTTAATTTGTGTTATCAGTAAAAGAAAACTAAAGTCAGTATGGGAAAATAACCTACCCAAAAGAAAAAAAATAAAGAAATCGTATGAAAGAAAAATGTTTTTTTGATGAAATAAAATAAAATTGAAAGAATTACTTTAAAATTTAGATCATTAAAAAAATTGAACATAATGTATTAACACTATCGGATGATAGTGTGAATACATTAGGCTTTCTTCTCTTCTTTTTTCTTAAACGACGAATAAAAATATGTTTTTTTAGTTCTTTATAAAATATTAATTTATAAAGAATTCATTACTACTAGTACTTTACTCGTAATTATTGTTTTGGGTAATAAATCATAGTATACAACAATGTTTATTAGCATTTGGTTAAATAAATTAAGTACAAAATAACGTACTTAGTTTATTTTTGAGATTGAAAAATCCGGTAATTTACCGGTAATTCCGGTAAGTACGGTAATTCGTAAAAAAAATATTGGATTACCGGTAAACTGAATTTATGGTAAATTGGAATCCGTAGTACCTACTTACTGACCCATGAGTTTTGTACAAAAAAATGTATGTAATTTTTTTCATTATAATCAAATTTACTTATGAAAGTTAGGTTCATCAAAATTAATCCCATGTTCAATTAAAGTAGTACTTAAATAAGTTGAGCTTCGTAATGTAGAAATAAATACTTACATATACATATATGCACATATGTATGTACATATATTGAGTGCTGAAATGCAAAAAATATAATACTTCATTTAGCTGTCTCTCTATGTTGGTTAAATCAAATATCAAAAAGTTATGCATAATGAAATGTGAATTTTTCGTACAAATGGCAAGTATATTCACAAAATCCGATATTTGTATAAATATCAAAAACAGTAAATCTATCAGTAAATTTAAAGTTATCAGTGTATGGCTATAATCAATATAAAATTTTATTAGCCCTGTAGGCGTTGCTAGATTTCATGAACCGTAGGTATTTGAATATTTATGAATGGATGCGTTTATCGGTTTCCCGAGGATCAATGCGATGGACGATGTTTAATTTCCGGCGAATTAGATTTAATTAAAACTAAAGTCAATAAAAAAGGGAACGTGTGGCAAACACGAGTCGTTATTGCATTTCGGGTCGGACACGAAGACCAGGAAGCGAGAGCGGCCAGAAGGAGCGACGAAACGGGAGGGAAAATGGGGGCCCTCTGAAGGACCGAAAGGGCCGCAAGGGAAACGAGGTTCGGGGGGAAAGAACCGAGATGTAAAAAGAGGACGGGGGGTCAAAATTACCCCGAACGTCCGTATAGAGTTGGGATTATGGTCCATATCCAGAAGTCTGACGACGGACGCATGAAAAGCTCGGGGAGCGCGATGAGATCAAGTGGAAAGCTCAAACTCATCAAACGTCTGCCGCTTTTAGCCAAATTATGCATGCACACATAAATGGAGAGAGGGGTCTGAAAGTAATAAAATTTCAAACATAAAAACGAATATTATATGGCCGAATTAACTACATGCATCTTATCAAGTATAGGGTTGTGAAAATATAAATAGCTTCCAATTTATCTATGAATTCCTATAATTGTTTAAATCTCATATTTTTTCACTTGATAGAATACTACGCATTCAATCAAAAATTATATCATAGATAAAACAATATTAAAGTATTTCAATGTAAATTAAACTTAAATAAAACATGGCCGTTCGTAACTACATTGCCTCTCACGTTTGTTTAATATAATATGTACGTATGTGTTCCATAGATAGGTATATAAGAATGGTGGGTAATTTAATCCCACCTCTCCTCTGGTGAATAAACATCTTTGTCTCACTTCCATTTCGCTTTTCCCGTAATTAAAACGAATTGTCCCGGGAGCGCGGACGGTTTTTATCCGTTTTATTGCGCTATTAAGAATAAGTTTGGATTTATTTAAGCATTAATGCAAAGTTGGACTGAGCTGCTGGGCACATTTCGGGCAACATTAAACCAACCAAGTGCCTTTTTCATACAATGCGAAACATTTTTATATTAAGCAAGAAGTTAAAATGAAATATGCAAATTGTATATATAAATTTTTCAGCGCGCATACATTATACTGTACCATATATCTATGTATGTATGTACATATGCATAGGTACGAACATGCGCAAATGCTTACATATGTACAAGCTAGAATTGGTATTATATTAATAAAACTTGAATAGCTTTTGTCAATTAACATAAAACATTTTTAAAATATGTCGTAATTTATTTAAACATTTCTATGAAAATATTTTCCATATGAGCCGTTGTATTTTAGCCACTCCTCTTCATTTCGAGAAATATGTCGCAAAACATATAAAGTTTTGCATTTTACAATATGTAAAAATACTGGTGGCTTGTAATAATTTTACTCTACTTTTCCGAGATCCTGAACATATCGAATTAAAAGTAGTGATAACAATTTGTGAATTGAGCCAAACTGAAATAGTATTTTATGAATTGAAAATTGGACTTTTAAATAACGCGGCTCATGTGTACATATGTAATACAAAATTTTCACGAGAACACATGTTTATATTAGAAATCCATACATTTCTTTTATTCTCAAATGAAACAACTATAATACTTTATCTTTTGATACTTTATTTAAAAAAAATTCACTTAATTGGACTACCAAAAATAAAAAAAATGACCATTCAAAAGCATATAAATTCTTTGACGTATATTTTATTGCATATTTAGTTTTTTTTTCATTCCTAATTATTCACTTAATAATTTTAAAAACAAGAATATCTAATACGCAACTGAACATTTTATCGCTTGCGTCAATAATTTTATGTGAAAAATTAAGTGAGCATAAAATTATATGAAAGCTTTGTTTGTTTTGTTGAAATCAATGTTTGTTCTTCACTGTCTTTAAAAAAGTGTACATATGTTCATTCACATATTGAAAGTGCACATGAGCTTTTTATCGCCTTCTGCGCATACCGGAATCGTAAAGTGTTAATGGCGCGTACCAAAACTCAAAACGCTCATTTAAAATTTAACATTCTGCCTGGTAATAATAAAAAGGAAACGAGAGGCTGCAGCGAGGATGCGAAGGTGGGGAAGGGGAGGGTTTGAATCCCAGGGAGGTTTTTTTGAGTCGTTTTAAGCCCTTTTGTTTGGAGTGTCGGTGGTTTAATCTCGGGTCGTTCTCGTGCGGTCTCGGCGTCTTTATTTTCCTTTGCCTTTTTACGTCCGCCCACCACCCACTTGCCATTTTTCTTTACTTTCACGCTCTCGTTTTGTTTTCCCGACTCACTCGCGTGACTGCAAGGGTAGGTATATATGTGTGTGTGGTTTTTTTTGTCAGCTTTATTTTGAGACTGGTCGGTTGGCAGGGGTAAAATAAATTTTAGTCGTGCGCTTGGTTTTATTACACCGACCGGCGAAGTACTTAGAAAATTCCCCGGCGCTCGTGCACCGCTAAACCCAACAACAAAATATACATATTTTAATTAACATATTGTTCCGTTACATAAACATACTAATACGCAAGTTGGTATCCATACTTGTGCCGTGAAAATTTCTTATACCGTGAAAATTTAGAAATTCCGCAAAATTAGGTAGAATTTTATTAAAAACAACTTCGAATCCTTTGAATCGAAAAAATTGAATCGGTGCCTATGAATCGAAAAAAAAAGTTGAATTTTTCGTCTACGACAATGTCTCTTTCCAAATTATATATTAGATGTATGTACATACATATGTATGATAATTATAAACAATTTGTATGAGTATTTTTATTCTAATGCTTGAAATCGAAAATATTTGAAAGCACTTTTATTATGGACTCTAGTTTGTGGACGAAATCCTTCAACAGTTCAAATTTTTTATTTATTTAACGTTTTCGACCATTGTGGCATTACAGAAAGAACCTAATTTAACCTAGTGGAATTTATTATATATGCACATATACATATATATTATATTTTTATTCCAAAACAATTTTCTAGGCATTACAATATTAACGATTTCTTATGTACATGCGAATAAAATACTGACATTATAAAATTAAATTTATATCTTTTGAAAAACTTTGATTATACCTTTTGAAATCTTTGGAATTTTATTACAGTAAGCCGCCATCTTAAAGTAGATGTACAGAATCGTTTTGACATCATTTTTTCTTGAAAAACTTTGACTATATCTTAAATTTATATATTTTGAAATCTTTGGAATTTTCGAATAGAGTAAGCCGCCATCTTAAAAGTAGACGTACAGAATTGTTTTACCAAAGCTCTATAACTATGAAATTTATAAAAAAAATTGGTACATACATAGGTAATATTTAAGATTGTATGCATAAAAAAAAATTATATCATTTACAAATAAGAATATTTCAAATCAAAGATATAATATGTCTCGAGTCGAGTATTGTTATACCTACGCCACTGCAGCGCATTGTGTTTACCTAATAATGATTATGAGTCATGCGTATCATATAACTATTTGATTTTCTACACACTTTATATATGTATATATATACATGTATATATATATATATATATATATATATATATATATATATATATATATATATATATATATATATATATATAGTGTTTTACTTATATAAAAACTGTTCAATGTACCATACGTATTATACTCATATACTCGTATTGTACATACATATGTACTTATATTCGAAAATCTACTAGTCGCATCCCCCTAAGGCCTCTTAAATTCATCTACATTAATTCGTACACATCATATAATATTTACAAATTTCCACGTAGCGTTCGTTATCTGCCTTCTACAGAGCTTTTGAATAAAATACAATGAATCAATTTAGTATTGTCAGTGAAGGATGTGGGTATTGAATGGACGTTGGTATTGGCTGTTGGGATACGTGTCGCTACGTCGTCTGAGCTTAATTGGATTTGGGTCCGATTCCATATCCTTCCTGCGCTCCACGACACGAACAAAGGACCAACACGACTGACGTGGACAAATTAGAGGAAATTTATTCCCGTCTTGTCGGCGCGATCTAATGAAAAAGACCACGGACGCAGGAAACCCGCCAGGTACAAACGGGTATGTATTATACGTACATACATATGTACGTACACATATCTACCTGATGCTGGGGCTTGCCACTACACGTGGTCGTATCGGGGATTGTTTTCCAATTTGCTTCGTCGGCTGATAGATAGCGAACGTATTCTGGTTTCAATTAGTCGTCCCGAGTGCCAGGATTTAAGCTCCGCATCTGCAGAGTCGGGTCCATTTAATCAGTCAAAGGATTCGCCAGGACGATTTTATACGACGATTTTATAAGCCACGAACGCGAAAGCTCGATGGTATTGTTGTTCGTACGCGGAAACTTCGCGAGTCAACTTATGTACCGTTTCCATACATGCCATGGTACCACTCTCTATAAATATATGTATGTATGTAGGGTTAAGGGCAGAAAGGCATGTTGAAGAATATTCATTACGTCAAGTCCGAAATTAAAAATTTGTGTACTGTTAATAAGTAATAATATAAAGTGTGAATGAAAATCTCAGACTAATTTTTACTCATTTAAGGTTGTAGTAAAAATATAATAAAAAAATAAATAAAGCTCATACCTCGACTCGAGATAGGCGCAGTTTTGTTTTTTTCAAAAATCATGAAAGAGTTGATTTATCATTATTTGTCAATTTTGGCATTTATGTTTCGTGTCCATACATACGAGTATATGTAGGAATGTATTAAAATATTTACAGAAAAATAAATGAACATCGATATGAATCATGTTGCATCAAGATAATTTGAATGCATGAATTTATAATCGGTGTAAAGCCGAATTGATCTAACTCAGTTATAAAACGTTTTAAAACCAAGCGAGGGACTCAATGTGTCAGTATGACACCCCACCCTCTTGATTGACGAGTTTCATAATCAATTATATATCATACGCTTATGCAATTTTCGTATGTAGCAACGTGTTGAATAAAACGTTTTATTATCATTTGGGTGTCGTTTGGGAATGAGGCATTTTGTGCAAATAATTGTCTTGGAAATAGCACTCGTATTCATGTATGTATATATGGCGTTAAAATCAGTAAAATAGTGCATAAGCGGTATGTTGAAACTCGATGGGGGTTGGTGGGGTGTCTCCCTCCTCAGACCATGGCTTGATGGCAAGGGAATTACTTAGAAACCGTCACCGCAGGCAACAACTGTTACCACCGAATGCAAGGGAGGCGAGAAAGGGGATTCCATGGTAAATTGTACTGAATATATCTATACGTATATGTATATGTACTTGCACACATATGTACATAGGTGAGCATATTCGTATGTACAGAAGGTATATACCCATCGGTGGGCCAATAGTACTGTTAAATTTCAAAGATAAGACTATGTACGATGTTTTTTTTAGGGGCGGCTTTTCCAAATGGGAATTCCTCGCGTTCATTAATTACCAACCGTTCCTGGAAAACGAAAACTCGGGATACGAGAACGGAGGGTTCGGGATCAGAGATTTATTCTGGTTGGGAGGATTACGGCCTCCTGTGCCTCCTCGTGACCGCAATGGCGCGGCAGCAACCTCTCTCCTACGAGATTAGAGTATAAATTTCCTTATTGTTTGCGTTTCTACTTTGCCCGAAACAAATGCCGCCTACGTTTACATTGGCTTTATTTGTTTGCGCAGCGAATCAACCGCGGTGGAGAAATGGTGGGAGAGGGGGGGGTGGAGATGGGTGGAACGCTTCGCGAGAGATGGAATAAGGGGGTGGCGGAGCTGTTATTATCACTTCGGGGGTGAAATGAAAGAGAAAATGGTTCCTTTTGTAAACTTCCCTCTTTTTGCGGATCGATCGAGGGTTTAGAAAAGGGTTTTTGCAGGAAGGGTTCCGCGCAAGGGGGTAGGGGTAGGTTTCTTTCATGTGTTCCTTCGCTGTGCGCGCGTGGGCTGACGACCCTTTTTTGTTTGCCCGGGAGGGAAAGGGCTTCGCGGGACTCCGGAATTTTCCAGAAAGCAATTATGAATAATGTATTTTGTTTTTGCGTTGTTTCAGGACGGGATCGCCCTCCGCCTCCTCGGCCAGCCCACCCTCAGGGGCCTTCAAAGATGCGGTCGTTAATCAGAAAAGCGGAAGGGTGATGTGAATGGGGAAGAATAAGGTCTCATGTGTTCAGAGTGGCGTGCATGATACGATAGGACAGCTGCTATTGTCTTCTCGCATCCACTAAATATCAAATACGATAGGTACTTTCATCTAAAATTTTTAATATCGGCTGTAGTATGGTCGTAAATTTTTATTTTTAAAATTATTTACAAATTGGAAATCACGACTTAATATAACACAATCAAGCTGCTTAGAATACTAACACTGCATATAATATATTTTATTTTTAAATAGTAATACTACTAATATCTATTTATAAATTGAAGCAAATTATTATTCAAATAATATTTTCTGTCTTCATGTTTATTTCACACAAATGATTCGGATTTGATTTTAATTGATCTGATTTAAATAACATCTATTTTTAATTCATGAGATCTTCAATTTCATCATAATACCATATTCTTTCATCCCCATTCGATTAAAATGAAAAACGCTATTTTCAAACTATTTTTATTATATTCATAAAACTTTAATATTTGTAATATCTTTACTAGTATGAATACTAGCAGGTGAGATTACTAGTTTTTTTTTACTATTTTCTTAGTATAAATTCAAACAGTTTTAATTTTAAAATGCGCTTTTTAATTATTGTTTTGGTTTTAAAATTTGAACTGATAAATTTCCAAGTAAAATTCAAAACATTTGAAATTCTACGACACGCACGTATGATAATCCTGATTTATCCCCCTCAGAAATGTATGAGAATTTAACACACCCTCGATTAAATTAACCTTTGCGCGTCATTGAAGACAACTTTGGTTCAAAAATTTTCATATAATAATCTGGAATAAAAATTGTAATTTTACTAAAATAAAATTTTGCACGATTTGAAAATACGGTTTTAGATTTATTTTATAAACGTTACGAATTAAAATCTACATAATAGTTGCTTAAATTGCGCGACCAAAGCGCTGCAACGCAAGCGCTTTTGCCTACTTAAAACCGCCGAACCGGCCGCTATTTCGATTTGGGAAATATTTAAAGCACTTTTGTATCGGGCGAATCCCGACTAAGGGGTGGCGGGTGGATTTGTGGGTGGGTGGGTCGAGGAACGGGGTGGTTTTTAGCATAGTGCGTGCCTGTAGCGAACGGGTGATTGATTAGTGAAAACCTGCCGGCGGTGGCAGGCCCGAAACCGAACACGCCTTTCCCCTAGCCACCTCCTCCTACCCAGCCTCCCCATCGGGGATGATGTCCCTCAGCCCCCTTGGGTTCAACCTCATCCCCGCCGCCCCCCGGCCACAGCCGCCCGGGGCAATATGACTGCCTTGTGCAAAATGCTGAAATATGTTCGGCGCTAATGATTGCCGCGCGCCACTATATTACCGTAGCCGCCCGTAAACAACGCGACAACTGCGTGCGCATCCATATTTTAAAATATGATCGCGAAAACCCGTGCCTTTTTATCCATCTTCATTATTATTTATATCGGTCGCGTATATTATGCACAGGTTCGATGTTCTATGGTACTCAATGCCTTCATGTGATACGTTAAAAGGCCGGAAGCTGGAGATTGATTAGATTATTGGCGAGCTCGTTCACGTTCCGAAGCTAAGTGCTGTTTACTCTATGATGAGATTTAATATATTTTATAAACATACATATGTTATATATAGAATCAATTTTTTAATTCAAAACATCCTGTCGTTTGGTGTGTTTTCTTTTTTTTTAATAATTATCGCTGAAAAAGTTGGCTGCAAAGCAAGATGTTTTTCGAAATAGAAAATAATGAATCTAAATACTTCATTCTTTAACCCTACATAGAACGGGTACTACAATTTTCTAATGCAAACGGATACGGTTCCGTTGGACCCTTGGTTATATCGGCCTGATTTTTAAATGTTTTATTGTTTATTATGGTTTTATATGAAGGGTAATTGATTATAAAAGTCATAGTATGATTTATATTGGTCAAATAAAATATATTTTAATTCAAAATAATAAATAGCACATTGGAAGAAAAAATTAAGTAAGTTGACTTGTTCCATATTCCATTTTGACTAAAAAAATATTTATTTTAATCAATTAAAATAACATCTCACGTTAAAGCCGTAATAATCCACCTGTGCGGTCGCTTAGTGGCAAAATTACATACTTAAAATTAATAACTAAATTTTATTAGTGGCAAAATTAATAGCTAAATTTTATTCCACACTTATCGGGTTTTTGGTAACACATTGTGAAAATGAACATTAAAAAAAAACTCATTCCGACTCATAGTTAGATGAATGGAATGAGTGCTGATTAAATATAAGTTATCATTGTATATAAAACATTATCTTATCATTATTCAGATAGTAAAATTATTACTATCTGAAATAGTAATAATTTTGTATTTCTTTTCTCATGCAGCAGAACTTTTAAAATTCATAATCCCATAGTAATTGCCTTAGTGGGTAAAATGGACCCTAGTATCCGGTGGCGTTGCAAAAATCGGTCTAATTTTTATTCTGACGAAATTATAAGTTTAAAAATGTTTTATTATAATAAATAAATAAGTTAATTAGTGAATAAATGAAGTAGTAGAAGGATATTAACCATTCTTTTCTATAATTAAGTTATTGAAATTTTAAGAGGCGAGTGGGTTCGTTGGACCCACGTTATCCGGATTAGAATTAGAATTAAATAGAGTATAAATATTAAGTCTGGAATAAGCTACAAACTTGTAAAGTTCTTATAAAACACCCAGTTTGACAATAATATTAAGAAAATTTTGGCTAAAAAACACTAAAATACTCAACCTATGGTCAAACTGGGCATTATATTGAAGCCATAGAAAACTCATAAATAATCATAAAATACACAAAAGTAAAACTAAGAATTTTATGACCATATTCAGGTCATATTTAGTACCATGTGCTCACGAGTATGCTGCAAATGAATCTCTGGCTTATACTCTCGGTATACTTTATATTATAATTCAATTTATATATTTTTTGTAAACACTGCTTCAACAAAAAAATTATAAGTTTCTACACATTTCATAACGCATAGTTTATTGTGTGATATTTATATGTAGATGTATAAGCCTTCGAAAACATTTATGCAAAAGTTTTTTGCCTACGTTTCACCTTTTATTATATTAGATTAAAGCCATTATATGAAAATTTTGCGTAAAATGCAAAATTGGCACGTAGGTGGGCGGGAGGGGGGTGTGGTTTCGGTGGAGTGTTTGGTGAAACTTTCGGTAAAATCGCATTATTCGCAAGTTGGTAGCGGCGTGCGAAAGTGGCGCGGGTGTTTGAGACGTGAAGTGGGCTGCGGACTGTGGGTGGTCAAGAGGAGTCGGGAGAGGAAAGGGTTTAAGGGTGGGTGTTGGTCGGGTGGTGGCAATGGAGTTTGAGAGGGTCCCGGGGAAAATGAGAGACGAGGTGACGCTCCAGAGAACTTCGAGGGGGAGAGGGAACGTTGTTGAGAGCCCCGAATTTCGCATGCCGGGAAATTTGTACGTGTAGCTCTCTCGCCTACGTCAGACGCACACCACCCCTTTACAAAAACCTCGTAATCGCCTTTTGATTCTTATGCCACAGAAACGTGACTAATTCGATGTTTGACAAAGTTTTAGCGGATGATGATGTTGGTGTATTTAAATTGTTGCGATTTAATTTCATTACAAATCTACGTTTTGTACGAGTATATTCGTTATATTTTATAAGGCTTAGAATTCATACCTATGTACATATGTATACAATACATATTACATTACATTCGGTGAATATGATTACCTTTAATTTTTAAATATAATAGATACGTGTTTATTACTTTTATAAAAATTACAATTCAAAATTTCAAATTTATTTATCTGAATTCGCCGGTTATTAGAGTGTTTTACAAATTAATTCGAGCTTTTATATTATGAATATTCGACAATTCGTTCTTCAATTTTATAGATATGAAAAGATAACGATTTCGAGTGATGATTCAATTGACTTTAAGCTTCAAAAATAATATTCTGTTATACTCTCCGTTTGGGTAGACGATTACTTTTTGTAATTATAAAAAAATTGAAAAAAGTAAAAATGTATGCATACACATAAGTTTATAGTACATATATTTAAACAAATATGTTTTCACCTATACATATATACTAGATTCATCATAGAAAAATTCATAATAATAACTAAAGTCCGGACCCAGAAGGTGCCGCGTATTGTTCAAATGTTGTAAATACATTGTATTTAAAATTACAATTTGGATGATCAGAATCAGTCAATATGTATTCCGTTTTTAATTGAATTCGTGTCTTTCGTCCACTTTTTGAATATGATTCACATAACTTAGGCTTTCCATGCGAATTTACTTTGATGTATTTTATTCACAGAACTTCTTTTCTTGAAAACATAATTTAAGTAATTTATAACTACCTTTAATTGAAACAAAGTATTATTCAAATATATCAAAAATAGTCTTCATATTTATTTCATACAAATGATAAGGATGTGATTGATCTTGATCTTTAGTTTGTCCATAATACCATTTGATTGAAATGAAAAACGCTATTTTCAAACGATTGTTATTAATATTATATTCCAAAAGGTAAAATAAATTTTTGTAATATTTTTACTAGCATGAATATTGGATAGGTTAGATTACTAGATATTTTTTCATTATAGTCATTTGACTAGTTATTTGTATCGAAAAGTCATATTTTTGTTTTGAACATATTCTTAATTAGTAATATTAACGCATTGTTGAATCAAAAAACATTCTGTAAAAATATCTGAACTGTCAAAACACAATTTTCAGAGTATATACATACGTAAATATGTATGTATTATGTACATATGTATGTATGTGATTACTGGCGAGCAACAGAGAAACTGTATTTTCCCTTGTAGAAATATATATCTGTTAATTAAATTGTATTCGAATATGAATTATCTAAAATGTCAGATAAAATGTATAACACACTTCGACATATGTAGTTCTATATTAATAATAGCATAATGCCGAGACGAAAATTTAAATTATTATTTTTTTATAATTGTACCATATATTCTTCAAGCTATTATAACATATATATAATGTGAGTCTATTTACATATATTCATACATTGTATGTACATACATATCCATACATGCTAGTAAAAAATCCAAAGTTGAATTTTTAATGTTTTTATTTTCAACTGATGTCATTGCTCATATGCAATCGAACGTTGAAAAGTTGGATTGATTTTATTTTTTCACATGCATTCAATATACGTCTGTATGTACACCTGAAATTTTCGCAAATTCTATACGTTATTCGTTCGAGTTTCCTCGATTCGAGCATTACCCGCACACGATGCCATCATTCTCCCGGGAGTCGTACAAGAGGAGGACAGGCGTCGACTCCGATCGCCGGCATCAGGGTTGGGAGGGTACTACGGGAGGAAAGGAGGCTGGGATGTGGGGTAGGGGTTGGATGGAAAGAAGGGGTTACCGGTCATAAATCAGCGGCTCGCGGCCAAAACGCCGAGGGGGAGGGTCGAGAGAGGCAGGAGGACCATGGGGTGTCCGAACCACCATTCCTACAACGAACATACCTACACGTACTGAGAATACGAAACTTTATACCATAATATCACCGTCGTTAAAATATGTACATGATATCTCAGAAATTTTACACATAAAAAATTAAAATGAATATTGTTCTGCTACGTGTCATATGCATTTGTATGACTAAATTATTATGTGTGTGTATAAAAGAGTCAATTTACCGACTGTATTGTATTGTTGGTTTGTGAGAGGTACCGAGCTAAACCTGGCGAGCTCTCCCTTGTAACCCTGGCGCACACAGTATCCATTTCGTATTCTTGTCCTGTTCCGGTGGCCCTAACGAGAGTCCCGGATATAACACTGGGGTAACCAAATTGGGCATATTGACACAATAATTTATCGCAACCAAATGGTAACCCTTCGATGGAGCCCCATACATTGTAAAAATAACTGACTTGTGTCGACTATCTGATTTTTGGTTTGAATCGATGATTAATTTTTAAATCTTATTCACGTATACTGTGTGCTATATTAAATTTTTGTATAAGTAAAATGGAAATATTATTTCATTGAATATTCATTGAAAATTGTTCTTTTATTATAAGTTTTAAAAAATGATTCATAAAACTTGTTTTTAAATGTTAAAATTATAAAATTTTATACGCAAATTCTTATTGGTCAAATGCGATAAGGATTATTATAGAATTATTGCAAAGCTCTCCATACATTATTTTTAAATATTCTGTAGTTTTGTATTCTATTTAAGTCCAAATCCGTTTTGTTTGTGCAGAATCGATCTGTTAAAAAATGTACTAAATATTTCTTGATTGAAGATTAATCAAATTTTACTTAAAAACATTCAACGTGCTTATTCATTATACTTCTTCAATGATCATCGTTGATTTGAAGTATTATTTCTAAGGTAAAGTAATTTCTTTAAAATAAAATCCAATATTATATTTAACGTTTTTACATTGTGAATAATAAGCGGCGATCGCTCAAGGTGTGAGCTTTACGTGAAAAATGTGCCTAAGTAGATATATCATTAAATAATCTAGCATTATCCTACCCCATAAATATACGGGTTACGAAAGCGTTTTTTTCGAAAGATTATTCGGAAAACATTATATAATAGAATAATAATTTTTTTCAAATAAATTTTTTCGGTAGCTCATAAATTTTGAACGACTAATTAAAACGGCGCACCTAACCCGCGTTGCGATAATTGCTCGACGGACTCGGTAAGAGAACACAGGATCATCGTATTACACACGCACACAAACGTGCACGCGTACGAGAGAGATAATTATATTCGGCATCAAAAGGGTTAATTGAAATTTTCTACAGCGGTTGAAAAATTGTAATGTCCCGCGAGTTGGTCTCTCGCGCTGCAGAATTTATAATTTCCGCACGAGTCGCTCCTTCCTCCAAGGGCCTATTAATATTTTTAGCGGAGGCACGATATTTAAGTGGGCTTATTTATTTTGTGCGAGGGTTGGGGGGGCCGTTAGATGGAGGAGGAGGGTTGCTTTCGACCCCTCTCGTCCTCCTATTCCTCTTGCCCCCACCGAAGGCCCGCGAGCAAATAAAGTCCCTCTTAAACCGCCCCAGCTAACGACAAACATCCGCCGCCATGTTGGTTGCTCAAATCCATACTTATCTTCCAGCCACGCCCTGGATTTCGTGCCCTTTTTGTCCACCCACCTCCCCCACAACCTCCTTCTTCCCGACAGCGGCCACCCTCGGATTTTACCCTACCGTCCGGTGTCCTTTTTCGCACCCACCCCTCCTGTCCAACGCTGACCGAACGCTAAATCCTTTCTTGCTCTTCGTCTAAAGCCGTGTTTACATAACATTTTAGTACGATTTCGTTAAATTAAAATTTCATTCTGATACAGTATTCATTGAATATTTCTAAAAAGCGCTTGAACACCGCTAATTTTGTGGAAAACTTCAACAAAGATCGCAAAAATGTCTTAATCATCAATACGTACTTTAATAACTACAAGGGAAATACATTTAAAAATTGTATGTGTATTTCAAATTTGATTATAAGAAGAGTTCATTATATAATATTAAAAGTATTGAGCAATCCTGAACCAGATTTGAATCATACCGACAAAAATTATTATGGTCGTTTTGAAAGCAAGTTTGATAAACACATACATACATATGTACATATACAGATATGTACGTATTTGAATATATTCAAAAAAGGTTTGGTTAAATTTTATTAAATGTGTGTTTATGCGTACATCTGAATGGATGTTATACTGGTTGCTTTTGTAACATATGATACAATTGTTGCTAAGAATTTTTCCTTCAAATACAATTTAAATTAAATTCCTTCAAATCTTTATATTATTTTAACAAAAATATAAAACATACAAGTGTAAACTTGGCTTTTTTTACCCTTTCGCAGTATATCTACCCCTTCCCCCCTCCCTAAAATGCTCCCGTTCTTGTGCACGGTGCTACAGCCTTCCTACTAACGACTTCCCTTGGCCATTGAAACACTTTGTACGCCGAGGGTGAGGATGGGGTGGTCGTAAGGGGTTGATGGAATAGATCCTACTTTTCAACTGTATTCAAAAAGGACACAATAAGCGCGACTTATATTAAAAGTCGTAATAAATTACATATTTTTTACCGATCCTACAATCGTAAGACAATGGAAAATTTACGTTTAATTTAATTTCGTTTAAATTTAAAAATAAATTGAGATTTTAAAATTCACTTTAATACTAAGCGCTTTTTTGTGCACAACGTTAGAAATGTTTGCGCAGTAACCCTCTCGCTCTCGTGCTAACTCCCTAAGCTAGCAACCCTTTGCGGTGTAAGGGTAAACTCTCCTTTTACGCATTAACATATCTATAGCGAATTTCCGTTAATTTTCCATACGCGAAATTTCGCCTTTCACAAAAAAAATACATATCTCTAAAATAAAAAAACACATCCTTAATTATATTGACCTCCAGGATTGAATTATTACAATGAAAATCCTTTTTTATGTAATATAATGTATAATAGAAGCTCTTCACGGGCTTAGATGCATTTCAAATTCTGAGAGTATTGCATTTTTTATTGAAAGTTATTAAAATCAGGTTATACCCACGTATACGTACATACATATACGAGTCAGGCAATAATTAAAATATATTACGTTATATAAAATAATGTGAACGAGGTAGGAGATAAAGGGATGATGGCGGTGTTCTCGGGTCCATTGTACCCGTGCGCTGTAAAAGTTTGTGTGGTAACATTTTCCGGAAGATGAATATTGTCCGATACGAGAGTAATTAATGGAAAACGTGAGATGGGTTAAAATATAATTATCAGATTATGTTATATACGAGCTTTAGAGTGTGTGGTCTAGATTACTTTATTCTACATTTTATTCTGAAGAAATTTAAAAAAATTAAATTTTCAAAATTGACTTCATTAATTTTCTATATAATATTATCTATTTTATAAATCTAAAATCCATTTACACATTATGCCTATTGTAACGTAGAGATCAGATGATTGGTGCTCGAAAACCACTATCGCTGATCACCTGATCTCGCGTTCGCGCCAAAAAGGCCTCGACTTATGTATGTACGTACAAGCTGTATACAACAACCAATAAGGTCCCGCGATCTTTAGACCAATAACCTTTTTGAGTACCCGCTGGGTATAAATATTAGATAGATTTTGTCCCTGCTTCATTCGGTGCTGGCAGGCCAACGGATTTAGGGCAATAAACTACCTCTACTACCTACTGCGTCTTTTACTTCGATCTCAGAAGCTCTTTTACACGACCACGCTTACACTATTTCATTTATTTTCATAAATTACAAATGGAAACATTTTGTTCTATATGTACTATATGTACATACATATGTTTGTAGTTCGTTTAAATTATGACAAATATTAAATTTTAAAGAAATTAATATAAAATAAAAAAATAATCATAGGTTTAGTTTAGTGCGTTTTGCTTCCTATTCATTCCCGTGTTTACAATTACATTCTGGAAATTCACATGCCGTTTTTGAAAAATATTCATTTTCGTTTATTGAACTCATCGATCTCTTCGAACTCCTAGAGTGCCCCATTGTATCGTTTAAATACCTTTTTAATTTGTATATCGTTTTAATTGTTTTTTTTTAATATGTAATATTAAACAAATTGAAATAGATAAAATAAAAACAACAGAAATCTTGTGTTAAATAATATATTTATTTTCGTAAAATTAAAAACACATTAAATTTAAATATAATGAATAAAATATAATTTTTAAAAAGGAAACCATTTACAAAATTTTCGCATAAAGATAAAAAAATAGATATTAATAAAAATAACAACAAAAAATTAAGAATAGTAATGATAACATTAATAATAATAACAACAATATAAAAAATAATATAAATAATTCTATATAACAATAAAACACATAAAAGTAAGTAAAATAAATCAATAAATCACATTATTATTTCTATTTGAGTTAATTCACAAATTTTTACATACCTCTTCTTACTTTCACTTACGATTAGTATTAAGGAAAAATTTTGTTATCACTTATTTTAGTTCGATATGTTAGTACGAATCTCGAAAAAGGAGAATACACGTATTACAGGCCACCAGTATTTTTAGATATCGTTAAACGCAAAGTATTATATTTAATTTTTTGCGAAAGAGTTCTCGTAATTAAGAAAAGTAGACTTATGCCACTTTCAGTTATAATGGCTCATATGTACAATGTATGTACATATGTACAATGCATATTATACAAATATTGCATATGCATTGTATAAATTCGTCGACCATAAATTAATTTCGTTTTGTTTAAAATATTCAATTAACAAATAATTAGCACACTTTCCTTCGATAGTTTGATTAGAATACAATCTCAAAGTTATGATTTTCAAAAGATTTTTTCATAAAATACAGTTAGATCGAATGCTGTATACATGAGCATCTTTTACCACCGAACTTTTTACAATCAAAGGTGATTAACCATACTTACCATCTCCAGAAAATGATTTCACAGGATTTTTTTTGACACGAGTAGGTAAAGTAATGCGATTGGAAATGGTGGGCAAATAATCAGATCAACCGGAAGTTAAATCGGTATTTGCATTGAGAGGGGGTGCGCACCGCAGCTGCACAGTCACTTCGTTAATTAATTGCGCCGGACGTTCGCGAACCAAAACGTAATGAAATAAAATAAAATAAAGGTAACTAGCATGGTCGTCTATTAGTGTTCTATGAATTAAAAAATCCACGCTCTCGTATTGTATTTGATCGCCTCTACATTTAACGCGCAGTTGATTCATAGTTAATAATTCACATGCAAATCCTCTTCACTACATATGCATGTTCATTTTCATATCGACTATTTGCTTGAATCCGTTTGGCAAATATTCTTCGTAAAATATCTTTTAATTTTACTATCGTTTTTTATTCATTTATTTTGGGGTCATACGAATCGTTTGTTCGCATAAAATTTCATTAAATTCTAGGTATGTGTTTGCAATTTTGAAAGAATGATCGATATCGCGCACTATGAATTTTTGGTGGTGGCAAACAAGCGGCCCGCGAGCCGGTGGATAAATAGGACCCGGGCGTATTTGATATTTTAATTTCGCAGCCCCGAAATTTAATTACGGCAGTACCGTCGGTTGTGCCCCGGGGCTCCCAGACCGCCCGTTTGTGACCCCTGCGTATACAAAAAGACGCACTGTTTGTGGATGTGTGTGTGCGTGCGAATGAAAAATGAAAGAGTTCCGAATTTCGAACAATGTTCGTAATATTTCAATTGAATGCCGTTGAAAAACTTTAGAAATGTTTTCACTGGTGCTAAATCATACAATACTTGCATATTTATGTATAATATATGTAATAGTTTGGGATGTATTATAATATGTAAATCGTAGCTTGAAGCAGCATACATGCATAAATATGTATGTACTCACATGATTCCGGATATGTGGAAAAAATAATGTTTGATTTGATCTTTCTGCGTGTGGTGCATTCAACCTGCGACAAAATTGTTTTTATTTCAAAACTTGAATAGATGATGTATCCAATCATTTACTCGTCATTGATAATGAAATTAATTAGAAGTCGAAAAGTTCAGTACATGTACTACACATATGTACATGCATTGACGTGCCTTTGATTGATTTTAACGTTACAAAATTATGTATGTATGCATTTTCGTTTTCTTTTAGTTATCATTTTACTGTTCTATTTTTTTTATCTTTATTTTCTTTTATTTCGTTATTAATTTTTTCTCTCTTATATTTGGTTTAATTTTATTAATTTTATCTTGAATGTTTTATTTATTTTTCTCATTTAATCTATATACACATGTCAAATCACTTGGGTCTATCGGCTATAACGCTTCCCCCAATTGTGTTAAATAATTTTATAAATAAATTAACTCATTATGGACCACCCGAATTTTCCGAAAACTCTATGATAGTTCGCGTATTTTTCGCAAAGTAACTGTAAAAATAATAGGTTTTGTAAATTAAACATTAGTAGTTCCTAAAAACCTTTTTATCAATTGAATTAAAAATTGTAATAAAGTTTCTTTACAATTGTATTCTACCGTATAAAGATCAGATCAACATTTCTCAAACATTGGTGATTGCTGTATTCAATTCGCTTTAAAATATATGTGTATATGTACATATTTTTCTATATATTTTCACTAAATAAATGATGTCTATCATTTAGATAATTGTGTTATTAATATAAATGAAATATTCAATTTGAGGAGTACGATACGCGAAAAAAATCGATTTCGATATCTAGAAATTTGTTATGAATATTATTATTTTGAAACATTATCGATAAAAAAATAGAAATATATGTAGATCTATTTTAATTTGTTTATTAATTTGAATGAATGAAGTTTGAAATCAAATATTTTTTCTTTTTTTGTGTGAAGTTTGGAGGATTTAAAAACATAATCGCTATGTAGACGGCTTTTGAATGAAATTTTATTAAAAACACAGCGCATGTACTATTGACAGAATTTCAAAGTTTGATATAATATATTTTAAAACATTTTCCATTGATTTATTTTTGAGTTTGTGATTTTCTTTAAGTAAATGAATACATCTATTGAATATAAATATTTTGAACACAAATATCATTATATTTTATTTTCCACACAGAAAAACCGGATTTTCCCTATGCTAAATTACAAAAACCGGTTTTTTGAACTTTGGATGTCAAACGGAGCACATTCTTATTGTGTTACAGTTCAACCGGCTCGTGTCGAAGTAACCCTATTTATTTCCCTTCGTGACTTTTCAACTTTATATTTAAAATAGGCACGTTTTTATATATTTGGAATACTTCTAAAAGAAAACAAAAAATATTATTTTTGAGCAAAATAAAATTCACAAGATTTAATGTTAGGTAACGATATGTTTGTATAATATTATATATTGGAATGGTTTTCACCTTGACAATAAGAATAAAAACTAGTTCCATTGCTAGTATAAGTATATTAACTACGTACATATATTATACGTATAATTCAAAACTTACATCTCGACTTATGTTATGTTTGTATGTACATACATATGTATATGCATGTATGTAGATGTGTTAATTTGATTTCTTGGAAATGATTCTTATTTCTATTTGCCTTTTACTATTTACATTAAATAATAATTATTGATAGAAAAAATCAAATTTCAGTTAATGTTATTTATGTATTTATTTTTTAATCTTTCGTTGAACTTGCGTCTGAAATATTTTAATTTTTTCTTCATTCGAAACTTTCTTCACTGTGAGCAAATTCAAATATATCCCTTTGAAATAACTCTCCAAAAATCAATCCGAATAGACATTCGACCAAGACGCCATCAGAGCTTTCACTTTCTGACCCACATATCAACGCCAGGTCATGTCAGGTCACGAACACTTAAGGATGCATGTGGTCTGTGAATGCATCTGCGAAACTGCATTACCACTGCATCCTACCCCACACTAGGAAGGGCAACAACATTGTTGACAAGGTCGCCTCTGATCGGTCAATAAGCTATCGGTATGCATGCACACACACAATGTATTCTACGATACCCACATTCATACGTACATATTCATATGTATGTATGTACCTATACATATGTACGATATTAAACGCTTTGCGGTGTGACCTTATAAACGGTCGTGGAATCGATATTAAAATAATATATGTATGTGGGTTTCGTGCTATGAAACAAATAATAATCGTTTAGCGATGAGCGCGTGTATTAAAATAGGTCTGTGTGTATCGTGAAAAATAAAAATGATGTGAAATTAATTTGTGTACGTGTTGAATGTCGCTTAATAATACGGGGGCCTGGCCGGAAAATTGTGCGCTATTAAAAGGGATTTGTCATTTTTATACACCTATAGCCTTTCAATATGTCCAAAAATAAAGAGTCACACTAAAGCCGCAGCTTATACGGTGGCGCAAAGCCTGTGCGCCGACGTATCGTTATTAATGACTATTTTTTTTTCGATTTGACGTTCTTTTGGAAATAGATAAACTATTAAAACCCTATGAAATCTGGGTAAAATCTTGGATTTTTTTTTGTATTATTTCAAGGATCGGTAATGGTAATGAATGTTGATATATGTACATATGTAACAAGATTGACCAATCTTCATGTCACTACGAGCCACACACAAGTATCCAGATAGAGCTGGATGGCCACAATTACTTTTTTCGGGGAATCACAACAATGAGAAACTTCAAAAATTATTTATTATAAATTGTTTGTACAGATGCAGATTATTTTTAGCAGTAAAAACCTATATATTATTTATTATTTCAAAATAGTGAATTAATGATTGAATTTTTGAGTTTGCACCTGTTTTGTCAGGTTTTTAAAATCTGGCTTGTATTTTGTTAGGGCTGGTGACCTATTCGAAAGTTGTGCACGGTCCTTTTATTTGATAAATTTCATTCTAAGAAATAGGTTGCACCAAAAATCTAAATAAGTCTGCAAACAGTTTTTTTTTTAATTTGGGTTATTTTAATTCTGGAACCAAAGTTTCCAAAATTCTATTGGAAATGAGGATGCATTGTAATGTATATTCAGGCTTGATCTTCTCGAGTTTCTATTAATTCTCAGCTACCGTTTCAGGAAGCATAACTATAAATCGGAAATTCATCATTGATCTGGTATATTTCAAATGGATTATTAAAGAATAAGATATATTAAGAATATTTTCAATAATCAATCATTTTTTTAACTTTCCCTCGATATGCATCAAGTTTTCCATCTTTGATATGAAGAGATCTGATTTTTAGACGAGGAAAATGATTAAATTCTTTTTACCATGAGATCCTTCAGAAAAAGCTTTTATCATTTTCCTCGTCTAATTTAAAAATTGCAAATTGTCGATTGTGTCCGTCATGAATATTCAATCTAGTATACATTTGTTATCTTCGCGTTGTGGGTACGATTTGTCCATTTCTCTAAAAAAAAAATGACAAGAGGCTCCAGTAATTCAACAAATCGATTAAATACCTTGTAAGTTGATAACCACCTCAAAAGGCAATACCTATTGAAATACATAATTTTGAAATTCTTCATCATCTAACTCTTCAAGGAAATTCTTGAACTGGCGATGATTCTTCGGATTTGTTCAAATGTAATTTACAATCTGTTCAAGCATTGTTCAATATCGTATCTAGTGCATTCTTGATATCGACACCACGAGTTAATTCTTAGTACAACTAATACCTACTGCAGAAACATAACGAACAAATACAGCTACATAACTGCGGATTATCTTAAATATCTGTAGATTTGTCGAGAGCCAAACTGAATGCTACACAGATTTTAAAATCATTTTTCAGCATAAGCTCAGAATATTTACTGATTTTGGTAATACGGCGTTCTCTTGTATGAAGTGAAATTGAAATTTGGGATATGAATCTGTTAAGTTTTATATTTTTGGAGAATGGCACGGAGCCGCATGCGGCTAACAAGCCACACTTTGGATGATATATGTATGTATAATATTATATTAGAAACAATGTATCGGTAAGATAAATTGTATATGTTTAAATCAAGTGAAAGTGACTAAAAAAATTAAGCCAGACATATGTATGTACATATGTGTGCATGAATGTTAACCAAAATATATGTACTCAAAGTACAAAGTAAATATTTTAGGGTTCATACTGACTTTTACTATAATGAGAATTGTTTTTGAAAATATGATATACGGATATTCTTTCTCGTTGCATTATGATATTTCAATATTTGCCTGATTTTAAAATAGTGTATTTTCAATTTTATATTTTATCTGTAACTGAACAAAATTAGCGAAATTATGTTACTAAAAGAATTGCCTTTTTCAAAAATATATTATATAATGCATATATTAACCGACGATTCCAAAAAAATCGTAGTCCCTTAAGAATCTTAGAGTTACATATATTAAATGGTATTGTTTAGTTTAATAAGTCGGGAATTTAAATCAACTTTTGGTACTTATTAAATTCATATATGTATATGTACAATTCGTTCAAAATAACTGAGGTGGCGCACAATTCCACGCGAAATCTATATAATGGGCAAAAAATAAAAAATGAGTTAAAATTGAACATGAAAAAAAATGTGCATTACCGGCGAGCAACCCTTGCCAAACTGGTTGCGCTGCGAAACCACCCCTTTATTTTTTCGCGACATTTTTGCATATGCACAACTGCCCCTTCTCGTAGGGGTAAGTATGTACGATATAATAATAGTCTGATTTTAATTTAATTCAATTTAGATTTAAATTTATTATAATAACTTTTTTTTGTTATATTATATAAATAATAAAAAAATATTTAGGAGCGCGTACACACTTTTCTGATATATTGATTATTTTAAAGTTTTTTTTGTTCATACCGAATTTATAATATATAATTAATAGTGTGAATCTGATTGCTTCCGTCTGTCCGTCGGGGTACGTATGTATTCCGTCCCGTTGACTCATTTTTTCAATTGACTGACAAATAATAAAAAAGTGTACTCGTTTGTACACACATTTCTATATTTACCTGCCTTCAATTGTTTGTTTTACTTTCACGTTACGTTGTTCTGTGAATTTTTTTCACGGGCACACATCACGCGACGCCCTTGATTTTTCACAGATCGATTGACCAAAGTTAATCTATTAGAGTTATAACTGGGCCCCGCTCACAACACCCGATCAATGACACCGTTTACACTTTTTTTTAAATACTGACATGATTTTTTCCTCTTATTGTTATTTCATTTTATTGCCCCCGTTACGCTTTTCCCATTCATAAACGTACAATGTGTCGATTTTAAATTTTGTTTCATTTGACGAGTGTCATCATGTACATACATATGTATATCTATATACATACATATATGGGTATCGATAGTGGTAATTGTAGAACGATTATGGGGCAAGTTTTTTTTTAATTTTTCAATTCACTTGCTATTATTTATTTTTTAGTAATCAAAGAACAGGAAATATACTATATGTATAGATATTACATACTACATATGTATATATGTACATAGATACATATATCGTGTATTGTATCGTAACGTTGTTAAATTAAATCAAATCAAAAAATTAATACTATCATTATTTGTGACGGTAATAATTAATGTGTTTTTTTGATATTTTTTTATAAGAAATATCATAATTATGAAAATTTTAATTAGAAATTGATATATGTACATATGTACATATTGATGTTTTTATTATTGTGTGAAATATTTATCAATCAAGAGAAATAAAAAATTGTGTCACAAATTACCATTATCAATTTAACTAAATTCAATTATTTGTGTAAGTTTGATTCAATAACCAATTATCATATTTGATTATTGGATAAATAAAAAGTAATCTGCATTCAAAGAATAAGCATTTTTTTATAATAGGTGAAGTAGATTTCAATGTTGTCATCATGGATACAGAATTTATTTTTGATATTATCAAAATAATGAAAACGAAATCTATATAATATATCACATAATATGTGAAGTACAAAAACAATAGAAATATTTTTGGGAAAATGTAGGAAAATAAAAATCAACCACGTAACTAAAAATAAGCGAATATTTTGTAAGGCTTTGAATATGGCTTAACGAATTGAATATTCGCATAAATTACCTCGAATATTATTAATATCATTGTATAGACGAAAAGTGGGCGGCGAGGCTTTCCACCCACCATCGCCCTCATCCCATCTTCCGATATTTTCCATCCCTGTTTGTCGCGCCCCGGGAAGAAAAAATATTTTTCACTGTATTCGTGCAGCGTGCGTGTAAGGAACCGAAGTTTTATGCGAAATTTGGGTATTTCGGATAAATGAACCCGAGTTTATGTCGACAAATTATGGTATAAAGAATATTTTTATGTTACGCTTTTGCTTGGAATTATTCGAAAATGTACCATCAGCGTAATTGGTAAATATAATAGAAGAGTGTCAACATGGCTTAAACGAATGGGGTGGCGTGTAGAGTTTTCGGGTAGATAAAATAAAAGCTCGGGGCAGGCTCAAAAGCTCAGACTGAACTTAAATACGTACACACTTTCACATGCGAACGAATTGTGCTGTAAATTTTCCCCAGCTTCCATATTAAATTCAATAACTAACTCGAGAGAAACTTTTACGAGCGAATTTTCCAGACATGCACAAAAATTTTTGCTTTTGTTATTTTTCTATTCCAAAAAATATCATACCTAAATCAAAATAATCATAGTTGAGTTAGTTTAAATTTAATCTATTTATTTATTATTAAAAAGTGTCACATTTCTCAAATAATAATGAAAAATAAAATGCCAAAAAGTCAAATGATATGAATTCGTATAATTTGCTATAAATTAATTTCAATCATACCTGAACTGATAGCATACAAAATTTTAAATTGAACTTATTTGGATAAGAGCTTTGTCACAATATCATACATATATGTACATATTTAAATTAAGACCGGAATCACAATCAACCGGTTCTCTACTATTGTGCATATATTCTGATAAAATATCCTTGTACCTAAAATGTTGGATAATTTATCTTTATAATTATTTGGGCTGTAGTAATAAAAAAATAATAAAAAAAGAGAAATTTATAAGGCGGTCTGAAATGCCCGCACACAAGTAAACAAGAACGACGTAAATGGGCGGAGTTTTTGGCTAAAATTTTCAACCGCCCACCAATGTGAGAGAGGATCGACCCCCATCCCTGACCACCCGCCACCCCTTACCACCCCCATCACCCCCATTATACCTCTCTCTTTCTGTCCGACAACCATAATTTATTACAAAATGAAAAAGTGGCGATTCCTCCGTAAGACATATCGCACCCGACAAAATATATGGACTGGACGTGCAAAATGTAAACGACTAGCACAATATTTCGACTTTAAAACCTTTATAATAATAAAGTAAAATTTATTTAATTTACATGTACCACTGTTATATCGCCGTCGACTCATCGATCATTCCATCCCGAAACATGCAGACATTTACACTATATTGATTGATACTCGATTTACTTTTTATACGTGCTGATTGATCTGTTTAATATTTAAAAATACTAGTGCAATATTTTTATAGACAGATTTGCTGCTCATATCGGCTTTATATGTTTATGAAGCTTGAAAATACAGGACGGAAAAATATCAGTCGTTTCTCTTTTAGGCGGTAAAAATTAACTTCGAGGATAGACTTATTTTTTATAGGAAAAACTTAATCTTTCATAATTGATTATTGAATTAATATTGTATTACTCTTTTTAAGATAAAATTAAATTGGCTAGCATCTGGAACTATAATAACCAAAAATAAAGTAACCAAATAACCAAAAATAATTAATTAAATAAATGAAATCACCCGTCCGTGCCAGAAGCAAATTTTATTGATTTTAATCAAAAGAATATTTTGAATAAATATATAAATATAGATACATATATACATATCTATAAATTAGGAAGGAGTGAAAATCGCGAATTTTGAATTTTCATCGACAGACCTAGTGAAAAACTTGCATTCTATCAAAGAAACGTTAAATAAAAATTTCATTGTATATAAACAATGACTCGTGCCTCAAACCAATCTATTTATCTCGTCGATAATTTCGAAAAGTGTTTTTTTTTTAGAATAGTTTCGATTTTTTAATTATTTATAAAGACAAAACGCTCAATATTCTCCTTTTGCTGTATAATTGGGCGGAAAATGATAAGTTTTAACTTATAAACAAGAATTCAAAGTCCCTGGTTTACCAGAAACTCCCATACAAGCGCGCCACTCCCACGACGGCTATATGTATGACGGTCCTTTTCAGAAAATCACCATTTTTTTAAACTTCATTATTTCAAAAATAAACGTCATTGAGTATATATCTATAATTTAAACACAAAAAAATTCCGAGATATTGTACGAATTTTAAGAAATATACGCTGGCCAAAGTGTCATATTTTGACGCAAAATACAATATTTTGATGCAAAATGTCATATTTTTAGTCAAAATACATATGTACATATGTAATTTTGGCCTGCTTTCGGTTCATAAAATCCACATAGTTTTTCGGCGTTTTTTTAATATAAAATAAAGGTATTTATCCAAGAAAGCTCTGAACAACTTTTATTTCCAAAATAATGACGGGAACATGACAAAAATGATAATTTTCTGAAAAAATCATTTCCACCATACAAAAGACCGTTATGAATAGAGTACGGACCCAAAGCGCGCCGCTCATTGTTCAATTGTTGTAAATGTTTTTTAAAAAAGGTTCGGCACACCTTTAACAATGCATTTACAACATTTGAACAATGAACGGCACGCTGGTTATCTGGGCTTTAGTTATGAGTAGCACGCTTTGTATGGGAATTTCTGGCAAAACGGCGATTTGAATTCTCATTAATCAGTCAAAACTAATCATAATCGACCCAATTAAACTGCAACAGATGACTATTAATTAAGTAATTAATTTTTTAAGTAGTAAAAAAAATTTACTTTTAAAAAAAGATATACATAAGAAAAAAACCCGCTTTTTCGAAATTTATGTTGAAATAAATTGATTGGTTGAAAGCACTAGCATTGTTTAAAATTGATGAAATATTTTATTTAACATTCCTTTGATATGAAGTTTTTCATTAGATCCATTGGTGAAAATCCAAAATCCTCGTTTTTGCTCCGGCTTAATGTATGCATACATACATTAATATGTGTGTAGGTACATTTTAATGTCAAATTTATTTTGGCCTACATCAATATTATGGTATAATTTTAATATATTATTTGTATTAAAAGTGAGTGGCGTGTTTAATGGAACGTACCTGTGGGCGTTTAATATGGATCGTTTCGGATTTTTTAAGGCTTTCAAATCTTTTTGCGACTAGATACACAAAAACGTCGGTGCAGTGAAAGCTGAAGGGATGAGGGGGGAAAAGCGGGGGCATCATGATAAATTGTGTTTGCTAATCACCTCGAAACTGAGCCAAAAGCCTAACAGATATTAATTGCCTTTTTTAGGCCGCGCCCTGGCCCTTTCCGTCCCGCTTCCCGCCCTTCGACTCCCCTTTCGTACGTCCCTGGCGGGGGTTTCATAGTTGAACCCTTCGCCTCTAGGCGGGGGCTTACCTAATTAGGGTACAGAAAAATCCTCCCCCATGTCTGAAACCTGCCAGACTTATTTATTATACTTTACGCCAAAAACAAAATTTACGACGTTCTTGCGTCGGGGATTTCATGAACGTTTTATACTCGTTTTTTAACTTTTTTTTTCGAGAAACAAACAAACTGCGGCCATCACAGAAAACGTTCCGAACAAAAGTTGTACGCTTTTTACGCGGTTTCATTAATGCAAATGAAACAATTTCGTAAAAAATAAATAACCAAAAGAGCAAATAATTAATGCCCGAGCTTGTAATGGCAGAAACATAAAAATTAACAAATTTAATTAATATTTTATTATGAGTGCATACAATTTTTAATACTTTATAAATATACATACTAATAATATAACAATATAATTAAAAAAAATCATTAAACACATACATACATGATACGTACCAAGGTATTCACGCAGTCATAATTCGAACGATCATCGCTAAGCTTTTACGTATGCTGACGTCATCCAGAAAATTCGTTTAATAGAAATTTTTCCTGGTAATTGCCGACCGGCAAGTCAGCAACATGCCCTCCCCTTAACTCCCTTCCCCCCTCATCCTCATTTCTGAGTACGGCCCATTTCGCGCTGACGAGACGAGACCCGTTGATAATTTTGTTCAAATAAGCGGCCATTTTCGCAAAAAATCACAAAAAACAGGGGGATTTTAAAAACAAGGGAAACCCCGCGAGAAAAATGCCAAAGGATTGAAGTTATCGCGGAGTGTCGGAAAAAAAGAGAGCAAATGATGGATGCGCGCCTTGCAATCAGGGCCGTACTCATCACGCATATATTTAAAATGCGAATTCAAATCCAAACGGCAAAATAACAACTACCGAATGGTCGGACTAACCGGTTCAAACAGCCCCTTCGACTTAACCTGAGCGCGTGACAAAGGTCGTGACCCTTCGCTGACACTGCCTCGTGCCGATTGTACATATACTGGTTTTAAAACCGTTCTATAAATCATCGTTATATTACTTGTATCTATGAAAAAACTGTATATTAGATATAAAAGCTGAGGATTTGTTGATAACTTTTACAGTATAAAATATATAAGTGTTGCAATTATTTTTAAATAAAAATATCAGAAATGCCAGCTCTGTGCTTTGGCAGCGCCGGTTAAATGGCGCGCGCCTAACCCGCGCGTGACCGGGCAGATTTTCTCGTGAAATTAACGAGAAACGTTTCCAGATTACCCCCGTAGAGTAGCCTCCACCATCACCACCGACGCCGCCGTCGACTTTTTTCCAGTTCAGTAATTACTTGTATTTAATATAAGGGCTCGGACAGGGGATGGTCTGGCCTACGCTCTGGATCGGCTCTCATAAATGTCTTGTTGGTATTTTTTTTCTCCCTTTTTTTATAAATTTTCAACCCGTCGAACCTCGACCGGCTAACGAAGGCTAATACTGCGCCCTCGTGCGAGCCAAATTCGCTGAAAAATTTACATTTTATCAATACAACGATGGTCGTTTAAAATACTCTTAATTCTTGCCAGGGTCGTGCGCTATCGTACCCCATGAAATTAAATGGAACATTTCGAGCGTACATATGCTGATAAAATTCATACGTCTGAGATTCTCCCGTAATAGTATATAAATTCATTGTTTCAAGGTTTTGATAGTATTACCTTAAAGGCAATCAATTCGAGGCATTCGAATGTTACTATCTTATACGCTCCCATGTCCCTGTGTGGTCCAAATATGATTCGATCGGAGCCATTACGCCACCTAACCAACCACATGTTGTTGTTGTGGTCGCTGTGTTACATTACGATATTGATATTGTCTTCGTATATACAGAAATTATCTTTCTTGTTGCTCTATTAAAACTATTAATCAATGAATACCCTTACAATAACAACAACAACAACAAAATCGATAAATATCATATCATTTCTGTACCTGAGAAGTACTGAAAATTAGTTAAATATATACGTAATTTTCCTTGAAAATTAAAAATCACTGAGTTGTAAATGTTACTACATCCACAATAAATTTGTTTTAAGAACTTGTGTGTAGAGTGTGAGTCACACTGTATGATCATGTCATATTTATTTGGAGAAAAATAGTTTTCAGATTAATAAAATGTGGGATAATTTTTTACCAACTATCAAAAATTAGCATGATTAAATAGAAATAGATACTCTTCCCTCAAATATTTTATATTTTATAATTGCTTCAATATCTACCTAGCTGAGTGTTTAAATATTTAGTATATTTTGTTTTATTTTAACAAACATATACCACAGTGTCTTTACACATTACCCCAAAATGAAACTAGTCGAACAAGAATATACATATGTACAATAATATATTAAAAAAGCTATATTTTCTTTTATCCCCATTCAAAATATAGCTCATTTAACGTTAAGCAAATCTTGCTACATTAAATTTGATATTTATATAAAGGTAATAATTGTGTATTTGTCTTCACCCAAAAAGTATAATTTCACTATGAAAATGTAATCACTTTATTTACGAATACCATTTGCCAATATGATAATACACATAATAAATAATAATAATATTGAACATTTACTCTTTAATTTTATAATTAGTTCAATTGAATTTAAATTCAATTTTCTTTTCGATATTTTTATTAAAGGGTCAAAAATTATTTTCTGACTCTAAATTGAGTGAAAAATTTATATTAAATTCATTTTCGTTATAAAAACAAAATCAAAAATCTTTTTTAGTTATTTTGAAATGTATTCTTATTATTTAAGAAATTCAATTATGTAAATATTTGCCGATTTTCCCAGCGATCGGTGCTGTAGAGCGAATTCACCACATCGAGTGTTGGCCGTGTGCATATTGTAATCAATGAGCGAATTTAAGGTGGGGGGTCATTGGGCTGGATACCACTTATCAATAGATGATATGATCATGTTGTGGGTTCACTGTGTCAATTGATAGCGAGAGTGTCGGGGTTCAAATCCGGGCAAGGTACGGCATACTATAGCCCCGTCTGACTAATTATAGTGTTGACGCCGTGTTCCCGTATTATTGTAAACACCCGCAATTAGGGGATGCCAATCCCGACAAATTATACATATATTAATTGAATATCCACCATACGATGCTGTGCGGCGTGGCACTGGAGTGACAAAACGATCGGCCGGGATCAAATAAGAATCAGACGAAAATCAGAATCAAACCACTACCTTACTTGAACAAGGCGATGGATACATACATACATATGTAATGAATATATATATCAAGAATCTTAAATTAATATATATTTTGAATTTGACAATTTTCTCAAATAATTACACTAGCATAATGGTTCCATAGTTTAAATTGTTGAAAGTTGATTTGAAAAGTATTCTAAAGCGGCCAAAAACGTTCAATATGCAATACATACATATGTATTAAGAGTTTGAAAACTGCTTTTAGAGCTTGCTTCATTTTTCTAGTATGAATTCAATCAATCCTGACTTCGTCTCCACCTCTGAATATATGCATATTTGGTTGTTGATTATTAAAATATTTAGTTACTGAATATAATTAATTTTCATATATGTATACATATTTTCGAAGTTTATATTTTTTGGTTGAATAATTAATTGATTTGAATAATTTTTAATAATAATTTAATTTTCGGATAAAATTTAATTCAGATAAAAATTACTTATCTTTGATTTTTAATTATAATTGTATAATATTTACTAAAAAATAATTTAGGGCACACAAAAATTTGAATATTTCATAAGTAAACCAAAATTAGAATATTTCAAAATTGAAATATATTAAAAGTATAAATATTCCCGAGCTATTCACGTGTGATAGAAACATGGTAGTATGATATATAATTCATAATATTTTATATTTTCAATTAAATATGTACATTTTCATTTGAAGCAATTTGCTCATCATAATGTGTATTTTATAAAATTAAAAGGGTTAATATCATTTATTAAGGTATACATACATGTGTAAGTATGTAATTACTTTTTTTTCTATTGAAAGCTACAGCATATCAAAGCTAAATCAAACGAAAATCAATACAAACACAAGATCACATAACTATTTAAATGTTTCTTTGATATCGAAAACTCATACATTGTATGAGTTTATTTATTAACAATTTAAATAGTCCATATTTGTTTTATTATACATACTATTTATATATAATATGTATGTATGTGTGTAGATACACACTACACAGCCGTTATACGATCATATGACAATCTTTCTTTGTCGTCTACAATTATTTTTTGGCGTTTTTCATCTATTTAATAAAATCAAACTACATACTAACCAAAATGATACACATTGCACTTATTGAAACTTTTTTTTTTTTATTATAAATAAATAAATAGTTTTCCCAATTGCTTTTGATGATCGTCCCATTCTAAAAGTGAAATTCGCACGGTAATTTTTTTTCCAAATATTTAAAATTCAAAAATAAAAATCACCAAGTCATCGTCATTTTTTGCAGGTATGCGTGTGTGCACCGCGGAAAGTGCGGGGGATGAGGGTAGTTTTTGTTTGGTTGTCTGCGCACTCGGCACGCATGCGCGCCACCAGCACCGATCAATGACGGCGAACCTACCCGGAAAAACATAAAGGGTCGGAAGGGTTGAACCCATCTGGGGTGTCGCCCCTCACTCTAAGACCCAGATTATCTTACGGCGGTGGCTACAGCGCACCCCCATCAACCCCCAACGTGACCGTCAGCCACCCTCTATCCGCCACCCCTAAGCTACCGTGCGCGTTTGATGACCGTGAATCGAACTGAAGATACGTTAGAATATTTTTTAAACATGTCCAAATCACAATCCACATGATTGCAAATCAATCAGCAAAAGGGTCATATAGGAATGTGGATATAAAAAATTGGTTTTGAAAAAAAGGATTCACCGCGCGCGCAACGGAAACCAATTAAATCTGTTGATGATAAAGTCTTTGTTATTGTGAGACTCATCTGATGCGGGGGAGAGCGTTGTCGTTTCATCTGAATCAAACCAAGAATTGATTGAATGGAATTTTTTTTGGGATTTTTTTCGATCGTGGCAATAGTGATTAACGCCAAAAACCGATGCGAAATGTGGGTTAGGTTGGTTGGTGTTTTTTTTTATATATTTTTTATTTCGTTGTTTAATGAGGGTTGGTCGTACATACTGATGTAGATGTATATTTTATCGAAGAAATTTAACCCTTTTCAGATTAATCTATATAGGTTCGCGAGAGCGTTTCTCTAATGGGAGCACGTAATAAATTGAGGGCATTCTTACCCACTATAAAAAATGGCTTCTGCCCTTAACGGTCAGCGCTTCTAAAATTTACCTCTTTTTTCGCACATACGCACGCAATAAAATTGTTCTTTAATAACTGAAAATTGATACAAGACTAAGTGTTTATTTGATTTCGTAGATTTAAATATTAAATCGATATAATATGTTTTATCATATTTTTACCTCATTTCTGTTTGATATTTGAACGCTTTAAATTAAATGAAAACCGTTCAAATTTCATACACTTTTGAACACTACGAAAATTTAAATTTCATTCATCTTTACTAAATGTGATTTCTGGTCTCAATAATCGAGCTTAAAATGTAGACAATTGTAACTACTTTTATTACAACTGCACTTGACTCATGCATAGCTATTAGATTGGTCCTGTTTTTTTATTATTATTCAATTATATATATACAATTTTTTACACGTGAGAGTTTCTTAGTCCATTAATATTTCTATATATGTAGACTTAAATTTTCACCAAAAAACTGAATATTACGAATTATTCTTGTAGTCGTATATTGTTTGCAACATTTATGTTATGTAAGTAACATTTTTACAGTAAAATAACTTCAATAAATCCTAATAAATTTGTGAATTGTAGTATCAAAACGTTAAATTATAGTTGAAGTCAGTTCTGATTGAACTTATTGCACATTAAGTATTCAAATTCTTTAATAATGTAATTTTCTATAAAAATTAAGATTATAGAGCTATTCGTCAACTCTCTATCTTATTTGTTCAATTTACAGTTTGTTAATTAAATATACTTTGAATATTCCCGAAACCATACAAATCTAAATTGAAATTATTCAGAATCGACTAACTATAGACATGATTATGCTATATTGTGCTATATGCTATATATGATTATGCTATAATAAGCCAAATATGATACATTCATGATTAATAGAATGTTTTATATAAAATGGGAACTTTTAAAATTTACTTTCTGTATTTACAATGAAAACCTGCTATTTTTTGTTCATAAATTATTTTTTAAATTACTCGAATATTTCGAATAAAAAAAATAATACAGCGATCCTTTGCATAAAAAAATTAACTACGTGACAACTGGCTCAACGATCCAACAATTAAATAATCGTATTTTGAAATAGATATATTATAAAAAAAGAAGGGGGGCATCACTGAATAAAATATAATAAAACGATATATATTTGTATGTATGTATGTATGTATATTGTATAGGCAGGCGTACACGCCTATGTAGATACATATACTTATAAGTGCGTGTGTGTATATATTTTTTTCGGCCATTAAGCGTTTCGCCTTTTTTGCGAGCGAACCCTTTCAGGTGATTTACCTAAGCCTCAAATTGATAGTTGAACCCTTCTTATTTGTGGGTTCGGGATCATTAATAACATTAAGGATACCCATGTGGACGGGCGGGTAAAAATGGCCGGCCATATTTCTTACCGCACGGCGCACAACGTTACGTTTTGCGCTCGTACAAAAGGGCTTAATGAATTTCCCTCCTTCCATACTCTTCCATACTTCACCTACGCACCACCCTCATCCACAAACCTGCTCATCCCATCCACCACCACTTCCATATTTTATTCCTTTTCGGCGCGTGTGCCTGAATCCGACCGATAAATTGATAAATCGTCCTTGTATTCGAATCGAAATTATCCCGCTTTCGGCAAATTTAACCCGTACAGTGCCCGGCGATGACGGGTAATGACGATTGTGATTGGAATTTCCAATCGCAAACGTCGTTGTAGAAGTACGTACTATTGACGCTTACTTTGTAAGGGCAGATAATTGAAAACTATGAGGACTGACTAGTACTTACCAGCTGATCGGATTATGGATTGCGTCAATGTTAAGCATTGGAGTGAATTGTCGGCATTAGGGTGTGGATGAAATTATTGTTATGATGAAACTTTGATCTGAAAATACGTCCGCTTTGGAAGTCCATACATACATATGTATGTATATGCGTATCATTAATAATAACACACGCTTAGTTTAAATCATTATCATGTCGTATGACACACGTAGGTATACGTACTTACCTATATACAAATATGTAATATGACGATCGTCATTGCTTTGTATCGGCGCTGTTAAACCATTTTGTAGACATTGTCGCTTTCTACCTATATATAGTGTATTCTAAACTGATTCGTTGAAAATCTTCAGTGATATTAATGAATATTCGGACCTCGGACCACGGGTAAGAGAGGTCCGCAGGGTTTTGAGGGGGCGTCATACCTTCAGAAATGGCAATTTCCGAGTCCAGGACCTCCGGCAAGGAAATGAGAGCATCCATATCCTGGCTCCTCCCTTCAGTGTCGGGTGAATGTCGGCCCAGACGCCATATATCAGCGAGACGCCACCGCAAAACCCTGGGGAAACTGGCTGAAGCGAACACCCCTTTCGAACACCACCGACCACCCTTTACCGCTTCACTCTAACTTTACGCCAATTTACTGCTAAGTTAAGCAAACTGTTTTGTTTTGCCATGTATATTTGCGTGTGTATGTGTGTGTGTTTTATTGCTTTTTTTGCCCGCGGAATATATTGACCCTTTGATGTTGAGGGATTTTCCTAACGCTGTCGAAGTACTTACAACAAAGCTACAAAGTACAAAAGGTCATTTGAAATTATAATTTTGTGTATCAGAATGCATATATGTATGTACATATGTACATCTACATATCTTCTTTTAGTAAATTGATGATTAGGTATTATAAATAAATCCAAAATAGTTTTCATTCTACAAATTCATATTGATTATAAAACCCATAGAGTAAATAAAATGTACCTATGATTAGAGTTATAGCAGTGTAAGTCAACATATTATTATATACTAGTTGTTTTACCCGGCTTCGCTCAGTATTTGTAATATAAACAGCGTAAACAAGGCGAATGTAATAGTAAATATTCATTTGTTTTTTTATTAAACTTATTTGAATCGAAATAAAATAATATTCAGCCAATCGAATCTTCATAGAAACTGAATTGTTTTCGATTCCCAACCAACGATACTTACAAAATTATATATTAGATTTTAAAACATTTTCACGTTTATTTAAAACTAGTGTTATCCCCATTGAAATTTCAACGGGTGCTTTCGGATTGATACATGATTTAAAATAAAGTTACAATATGAATAGTAATAATTAATTGAAATCGGAACTGAAACAGAAATCGAGAATCCAATTAATTCCAATTAAATTATGCAATAAAAAATAATAATAAAATTATAAAACCCGAAGTCAACATCGAAGTCGAAATCGGAATCTGGAATCGGATAATATGAAAAGTACGTATTTTTACATCGTCTGACGTAAGCAAAGAGATTTATGAGCTATGTATGTTTAATTTACAAAACCTAATACCCACGATTATATATAAACAAACCCCCGGTCATTGACCTCGCAACCTTAAATATTATAAATTACATATATATTAAATTTAGAACTCTTCCTTTGTCAGCTGTCGCCGTACTGGCTACAGCGTAGTCGAGCAACAGAGCGCCCGGGTTTGATCCGCAATCTCTCAATTTCATTTTATTTTTTCAAATATCGTTAAAATATAATTAATTTTAATTAAATAATATATATATTTAATTGCTTAATATTAAAACAAAAAAAATGTTTATAACCTCGCTAAATAAAATTATTTTGAAAATATTTAATAATTAATATTAATTTTCTTGATTTTTTTATTTTAAAGGATGTTGTTATTTTATTCTCAAAAGCGCGATGTTAAAATTGATGATATTCATAGAATAATCTGAATCTATTCAGCATAAAAATATCACAAATAAAAAATATGTATACGACTGTAAATAATAAAATAAAAATCTTCAATTATTAATTAATAATAATTTAATTTAATAATATTTTTTTGATATATAAAATTGAAGTTAGTCTATATAATTTAATGGTGAAAATAACAATAAAAAAAATTCATTCAAAATATTTAATTTTTGAAATAAAAGTATTTAATATTAAAAAAATATATTTTCAACAGTATGTGGAAGTTTTATTAACGAATTCACACTTGAAATTGCATATATGCATATTAAACTTACGCAATTATACCAACAGACTTACGTATATATGAACAGAAAATTCTATATGTAATCCGAGCTATCCTGTTATTTGCCGTACGTGCTTTCAGATCCCTCCCCAATGGGATAATATTACTGTGAATTGACTACCCCAACCCCACATCTACCCACCCACCCCCAAACCGTTCCAATATTTCTAACTAGTACGATTGTGTCTACATTATAAGTTAAAGCGATCATTAAATTCACACATAATTTTTAAGATTATTTTAAGACAATATTCAATAAGATATATAACATCAAAAATAAGCATATACAGAATTTAAATAATAAATCATCTACAAAGTTATCATTAAAAATGGAAATCGTGGTTATGGACTATACATGTACATGTTTGAGAGCACTTAAGAATTATCTCATATCAATGTCCATACATATGTAAAATGTAGATTCGCCTTATTTTTATTTAATAATTAATTTATAAGGTATGCTCCACTGTACTGTTTTGTAGCAAAAATGTAAATTTGGCATTTTCTTAAAATGGTGCATTCGGATAAAATGGTTTTCGACTGTCGGCGTCCGACCGAATCAAAAGCTCGATTATGGGCACTTTAAGCTTTTATTAGTTACATTACTATTTCAAAAGCTCTCAGACTTGGACTGCTACCGAGGCAGGCTCTATTATCGTTCGGTGTGGCAGAAGGGTGGTTTTTAGGGGTGGGTTGGAAGGGTAGCAACTTGTTAATACGGCCTCCCACCACCCACCCACCTACCCCCCAGGCTACATTTGCATTTCGTACTTTCGAACAAAAGACACGGGGCAGACCGTACTTACGGCCACACCCTGTACAGCCGCGAAACCGCCCCGCCATGCCATTCCATACCGTAAGCCAGTGAGAACGAATTAAAATTTTCGCGAACGCAAATTTGCACGACTTCGCTGCGAAAGCAGACAATTAATTTAACTGGCTGAAAGTTATACACCCATACTTTGCGAAGTAGAGGAAAAAAATATCAGTTTTTCAGTTGACTGTAAATTGCCCAACGTCACAATGGAAAGACGCGTTTGCAATCATCAAGCTTTCATACTAAATGTAAAACATAAAAATAATTGTGACATATAGTAAGGTTATTAAAAAACTGGTTTACATAAGCCGTACAAAATATGCACATTTCAATAGACGACATTACAAAAAAGACACTTTAAGTTTTTTAATGTATTCAAGAAGGTCAACTGTAAACTTTAACCCCACAGCAAGCTCACATCAGCATTGTTCCGATTGGCCTAAGAAGCTACTTTACATCGTTGTATAAGTAGTCAAAATGATCTCTTTTGAGTTGAACATGATTTTTAATAATTCATTTGCCATCTCTCGTCTATTGGGCATCTCAGTATATTTCAATATATGTATGTATGAGCTATTATATTTTAAAGTGGCGGAAGTCCAATTTACAGCTCCAAATACACTAATTCTGTTTGATTTGATTCATAAATTGTTATCATTTATTTTAATTCGATATGTCCAGAATCTCAGAAAAGCAGAATAATGGTATTACAGGTCACCAGTATTTTTACAAATTGCTATTCCCAAAATATTAAATATAATCGTTTTGGAAGATATTTCTCGAAATGAAGAAAATTAGACTTACGCCACTTTCTATTATAACGGCTCATGCTAATATACTTCTATCAAAAATTCAAAGATTTTGTGAAAAAGGTTTTTGGCGAGATTCGACTCAATTTAAATTTATGTTTGCAAAATTTCGCGAAAATTAGCTCGGTGTAGTGGTTCAAAAATTGATTTCGAGAATCTTCATCCACAAACAAAATCGTCAGGTTGTTTAAATCATTGCAATTAAAACGCTTGAATTATTCCGATACACCAAGCAACTATGTATGAAGCATTCAAGAAATATAATCACATCGTGAAAATATAATTAGTATTATCATTTTTTTTAAATACAAATGCTTCAATGTGCATTTGCTCTAATAATAGGTTTAATTATTGCATACGTATTTATCTGATTTTGATTTAACACTTCATCTGATCATAATATCACTGTTCACGAAAGAAAATATTGAAAAAATACTTAAAACTGTACATTTTCCCTGAAAATATAATAACTTTCGGACACTTTGTTCGCGTGCTAAAAACATTTACTTTGAAATTAGGAATGAAAATTGTATATTGCAATAACTTTATTTATTTTTAAGAATTATTAGTTCAATTGCACATAATACATATAAACATACATGCGTATGTACTTATTTACTCATATCTTAATCTTGTATATTCATACATATCTAAAGACGTAGAGTAGATTTCTTCTAAGTGTCTCATCATCATCATATACAGCCATTTACCATCCACTGCTGGATGAAGGCCTCTCCAACACGCTTCCACTCGTCTCTGTTTTGCGCAACTCTCATCCATCTAACCCCACATATTTTCCTAATTTCGTCTACCCATCTTCCCTGCGTTCTTCCTTTTACCCTTTTGCATTCTCTAGGGTACCATTCTAGTACTTCTTTTGTCCACTTTTCGTCCATTCTTCTAGCCACGTGGGACGTGGCCCGCCCATTGTCATTTCAATCCCTTCAATCTATCCACTATATCCACTATTCTTGTCATACTTCTCACCCACGTATTCCGTTTCCTGTCTTTCCTCGCTATGCCAAGCATACAACGTTCCATACTTCTTTGAGTGCATTGGACTTTGTGTAGCAACTTGGCGTTCAATGTCAAAGTTTCACATCCAAACGTCATCACTGGCAAAACGCATTAATCGAAGATCTTTTTATTCAGACTTTTTTCATTTTATTTATTATGACATTTTTTATTTAAAAACCGCATTCATTCAAATGCACTCCATACTTATTCATACTCTCTTTATTTATTCTTACTTTCTTTAAGTCTCTGTATCTATTTTTGTTGAAATATTTTCGTTGACAAAAGAAAAACAAACAAAGAAAGTGTCGTAAATACTTTATACAATTTTCAAATGAAAAGCATGCTTTATAAAAAGTGACTTTTTGAAAAAATTTGGATTTGTCCGTTTGATTCAGCGACACTTCTTCTGTCTTCAATGTCTTCATTAGGTATTAGATCCACAATATATTTAATGTTATCAATTGAATATGTATATCGTAATAAAATAGTACTACATCCGCTTAAAGTGAAGACCTTTCTTGCAGACAGTACAAAATCGAGTTTTTGTAGGGGTGCAAAATGGTGGAGTCGCGCCGCCATATTTAATGCATTAGCCTCTCACAGTTGCATGAATTACCCAAAATGCATTTTCAACTTTATCTACCATAGGGCGAAGTAAGCCTCCTGTGAGAATTTCGCAGCCTCTGCAAGTTGAGCGATGCAGTGGCGGTGACCGCATCCGCAACCGCGGTCAAGCTCGCTCAAATTAATAAATTTCCTTTTGACTGCATTAAATTGCACACAAAAGCTCACCCACCCCATCCGACCTCCCATCCTCTTTCACTCTTTCGCGTGTAAACGCGATTAAACGAAACTTCGCCGAATCGTAAATTTTGCATTTCATCATAGAATTGCAAAAATGCCTTTTGAAATTTTCATGCATTATTCGTATTATCATCTATGTACATATGTATGTATGTACACACATATGTACTTACGTACATGTACATGTACATACATGTGCGTACATGTACGCACACATGAAATAAAATATTATTTATGAAAATAATACGATGTACAAGATGTGAAATATATGCTTTTCATAGTGGAGTCTGTCTATTTTTATTACTAGTTTTAATTCCTGCGTCAATATTTTATTTTACTTTATCTACATCATATATGTATGTATTTCTTTATTGTGACAATGAGAAAGTGTCGTTAAGTACTATGTTACAATGTCAAAAGCATAAAACTTCAGAATTGATCCCTTAAAATATGTACATGTGTACCAGTGGCGTGCCGTTATTGGATTAGACAAACTAGTGAAATATTTTACATAAAATTAAAAAAAAATAAACAATGCAATAAGAATAAATTCAAATTGTTGTCCATATTGACATTGTTCACCCGAATTAGCGAAGTTCATAAACTGGCATTGGCTCTACCTGAATAAGCGGTAGTGATAGTGGTAGTATGTAGATTGTAATGGAATGGTCCGTCGCGTCGTTCGCTTGCACGGACTTGCCATCTCAATTCTGTTCCCTTCGCGGTACTGGCGAATATTATGTATAGGCGTTCCGTCCAAGACAGAACATTTTTTTAGTTTACTCTTTTCTTCTCTACTAGTCTCTTCAAGCATTTATGGACTTCGACTAAAAATATTGTAATTTGTGTCTATCAAACATCAATCTGGACTCCTTTTTTTGTTGAAATTACACATATTTACACAGAATTTCTTGAATACAAATAAATCAAAGGACTCGGCTCGCGAAACGATTCCCTCAGTGCGGAGTGCGCGAGAGAAATAACGAGACCTTGGAATACAGGTATTCCTTTACTTACGACGGAGATACGTTCCTGAACCTCAGTCGTAAGTCGAATCCGTCGTAAGTCGACGAATATATTTATATTTTTTTTTCGCTGATTTTACTTACTTGTATTAATACAGTAATTCAAATGAATTCATATTTAAATTTAAAAAAAATTAAACATCTACATCATCCGTACTTATTAATTATAAATTATACATCCTCATCACTTATCACATAAGTACAATCCATTTCTTCATCTTCAGTTTGAGATACAGTCGTATGAGTTTTTTTTGAAAAATGTGTCTAATTTTGTTTGAACAGTACTATCCTGTTTTTTTTCTCCATATATTTCTTGGTAGCATGCGAGATTTTCTTGAATCCTGCGGTTTACATTTGAAAATCTTTCACTGCCTGGGTCCATCATTTCAAACTTTTGTATTCCTTGATTAATTAAATTAAAATCAGCAGCCATTTCTTTCAATACAATTTTTTTCAGCGGTTCCGCAGATGTGATTGATTCATTTTCATCAATATCCTCTTCTGCAACCATTTTAGTTTCAAGATCTAATAATTCTGCATTGGTTAGATCTTCTGAATCATTTTCAAGAAGTTGCTTGATGTCTTCGTTATCTACGTCCAATTTTAGACGTTCACTAAATTGTACGATTAGGTTAGTAATATCCTCGACATTTTTTTCTTTTTCGTATATGGAAAGAGAAACGGGTTCAAATCGATTGGTAAGTTTTTTCCATATTCCGTATATACATGCTGAAGTAACTTCTTTCCATCCCTTATCTATATTTCTTATAACATAAAGGATATTATAATTTTTCCAAAATTCTTGAAAAGTTTTTCCTTCTTCTACTGCTTCAATGCCTTGCGCAAATGTAATTTTTAAATAATGAGCTTTAAGAGACGCAATGGAATTCCCTTTTCAATCTTGTGATCGATCCAAATCACTAGTAATTTTTCCATTTGTTGAATAGGTCTGAGTCTTTTTTTATTTATTATTTTAGATTTGATTGACAAGGACCCTTTAACGGCTTTACGATTTTTTTCTTTATCTTTTAAAATATTGGAGACCGTTGAATGTGACACTTTCAAATTATTTGCCAAGTCCATCACTTTTTTACCACTATCATATTGTTTTATCACTTCAAGTTTAATTTCTAAGTCTATCACCTTTTTCTTTTTTTAACAAGAGTTTCTTTATCAGTCATTATCCCGTTTCTTTATCACACATTATAAATGTTCTTTTAAATAAAAATTTGAGCACTAATCAACACGAAATTGAGAAAATAAACATCCTAAAACAATAACGAATAGTTATGTAACAAACGGTAACGACCGTATGAGTTTGCGACTGGTGACGAATCCCAAAAGAATGAGTCGTAACTTAATTTTTAAAACTACTGCGATGTTTCATTTCTTTCGAAAGAGAATTCCCCGTTTTCATAACTCACATCCGCTTGAGATTTATCAATCAATTTTTGAAAAATAATTAATTAATAAAAAATATATTATTTTTTTTCGGTCGTAAGTGCGAACCGTCGTAAGTCGAACCGTCGTAAAGCGAGGACTACCTGTATTGCATTCTCGATCGATCGTTCGACATATCAATCAGACGACTAAGTTCTGATAGCAAACAAGATGTTATTAAGAAAGTTAAGCTACTTATATTTCTTTTAGCGCAAAAATTAAAAATTGTACTGATCACTTCAAGACAGATTATTATAATTAAAAAATTAAACATATTTTATTTTATATACTTTTGTCTAGTCCGGCGCGCCACTGATCTGCACGTACTTATGTATTGTCATATGTTTGTCTAATTTACCATATTTTATTGACAGCTTGACATTGTCGTGGAACTTTTGAAAATTTTCATTTGACAAATTGATAAAATAAAATAATTGTTTTATAAAAACAAGAAAAATTACAAAATCTCCATTTTTTTAAAACTTTCATAAAGAGGGTAAAATATATTGTATAAATAGCAACGGTTGACATCTAAATTAATATATTACTGTTTGAAAATAAAATTAAACAATAATATCATTTTAGACGATTTAATAAGTCAATAAGACTCTGAATACTAGTATATAAGTTTTTGTGAATATGGACAAATAAACAAGTTATACGGGTATACATATGTATGTATGTAGGAAGCAAAAATAAAACGTAATTCGTATTTATTTGCTTTTATTTATTTATAAGAAGCACAACGGTTGAAGCTTTAAGCTTTTTGCAAAACTTTATAGCTTTTTTGCCATTAAATTTTGTGTAAGAAAATGTTATTTAATTTAATTTATTTAAAATTCTAAACTTTTTCCAATTTAATGGGCGGCACAATTTATATAATTATTTTATTTATATTTTGCAAGGAATTTAATCACAACTATTATTAAACGATGTTTTTTAAAATTAAATAATATAAAAATGATTTGCAAATATATTTATGTCTGTCTGTATTTGTTATTTTTATGCCATTCAATAATATTTTCCATGTTCAGAACCATTATTTTAGATAAGTGTATTCTACTTTTCTTCTATCCAAATATATATCTAATCGGAATATGTTGAAATTCGATAGAATTTGAGTATCCCGAAATTCACCCCTCAATGTAGTACTTCTATTGTCCATGAGATGTCTCCAACTTTTTGTTTTATTTATATTATTTTATTAAAATACTTTGTGTGCTTTTAATGTTAGTTATTATATTTAATATTTTATTTTTATTTTAAAGTCAACATTAATTAATTAAGATTGTAATTTTAATCTAGGTTTTACATAAAATGTAACTGCCTGCTTGATAAAATGGGATTTTTGTATGTCCCAAAATTAATTTGTAGTTCACGTTTTTATGAGTGTTTTGATTTAATTTTATATTATCTAAATTTATAATAAATGGCATTATAATACTTTTATAATATAATTGAATATGAAACAACTACTGACATCTACGATGAAAATTTTTAATAAAAACTTAATTAGTTTTTTAGTAAAAAATAGATGTCACTAAAAATTATCAGAAATATTTTAAAATTAAATAATGAAAAATCGTATGATACGAATAAAATGTTTTTATTTGTAAATTTAGTATTTACGTAATTTTAGAAAGGGCATCCAAGTTCAAATTTTAAATGCTTCATTTTAAATGCTTGATTATAAGTAATATTTTGTTTTTTTAATTATTTTTGTGTACTGTTGTATAAACATGTTCATTATCGCCTTTGAGATTGACTAAAATGCATTTCGTGCGGTAAAGAACGTGTTAATTTAATTTTGTATTATGTTTTTCATATCAATAAATGTATTTTTCGAGATGAAATTTATCTTTTTCGTTGATAATAATCCAAACACCCAAAAATCACAAGACAAACTAAACAAACCACTACTGTGTTAGTGCGAAGATTTCATCCAAACTACTCTGTAACATAATTCAATCAAATATTGCTGTGTAATTCATGGTTTTCGCGAACTTTGAACTGACCTGACTCAAAACAAAAAAAAAAATGGAAAAAACGTCGCGTCAATCGAACGACCATGACCCGATTTCGGCGCATTGTTTACGTTCTCGCGCCGCCATTTTTTCTATTTTATTTTATCCGCGCCATTTTTTCCCATTTTATTTTATCACCATCCACACTCACCCCCTCTCCCGTTCACGGCAACCCCTTTATTCGTCGTCTTTTTTTATTAGCCAGTCGCATTCACCCCCGTCGCATTTGCGCCAATCGTCAATGGCCGATCGAACGCTCGCAACTCTGTTCCATTTCTTTTTTTTTGCATTTACTTTTTATTTTTTTAATGTCAAACGTTCGTTTTCAATGCCATCGTTGTGCACCACTGGTTGTGACGTCACAGCAAACACGTCACGAGATGAGGAAAATGTAATCAATCCTTACTTTGCAATACAATACAATACATAACATGCACTATTAATTAAATATGTACTCGAAACAATAAAAAATATATTTTTATGCAAATAAGAATTATACATATATGATAAAGAATATGAATCCTTATAATAGTATCTTCAGAAATTATAATAAATTTATTAAATGAAATACATCGATATGTATAAATATGCGATAGATGTACATATGCAAAGGAAATAGCGCAAACGTATGCATATATGCACATATGTACATACATAAGTACATACATACATACATATGTACATTTCTATTTTGAATTTTTAAATACATTTTTGATAAAATATAATAATAGCAAGGCCCTGATTACTACAGTAAAAATTATTTTAAATAATATTTATACTATGTTATATTTTAAATGACTCATTCGGAAATATCCAATGTAATGTAAAATTAAAATAAAGCGATAAATATAATTATTATAAACACAATAGATTACATGTTCAAACACGACAGCTTTGATGCTCATTGTTTCTTATTATAACAAATACATACATTGTTCACAGAGAAAAACTAATAAAAACCTTGTAAAAAGTGAGATAAATCATTCGTTCACTATAATAGCAATAAAATAACATAATTTGAAATGAATAATAAATTCAGCGTCCACCGTCCAAGATTTAGCGCTCTCGGCAAAATTCTAATGCAAAATAATATATAATGCGGTGGACGAAAGTTGGGCATAAATTAAGCAAAATGGTCGGGCGTTCGCCCGTTCGCTCATACACTATTCACGGGGAAACTAATTCGGGCAAGATCACCCCACTTTCCAGGGCCTAAGTGCGTATTCCCGAAAGCTCCCTAATACCTTCCTTATCCCTTCCTTATCAGCGTTATCAGCGGCTGCTACATTTCACTTGATCCCCGGACGCAAAAGGGTTTTAGCAAATTACGGGACCCCACACTCTCTCCTTTCTCTCCGCCCTCTCCGCCCTTGGCCGCCCTTCTGGCCCGCACATTCTGCCAAAACTCCGATGACACGGCCGCTCACCATCTTCGAAACAGATAAACATTAAAACCTATACAAGCCTACATTAAAATTTCTAAATTTGACAATAAGAGAAAGGTACATTTGAAATTAAATTCAAAATTCAAATAATTTGTGAAAAATATATAGCTGGGCTAATTACATACATACATACATTCGTAATACACTTTGATAATTGTAACATTTCGAATACAATTATTAATGAAAACTACCGGATTAAGAATTGAGCCTCAGAATTAAGGGGCCTCCTAACGAGATGTATCATCATTTTTATATAAATATTCTAAGAAAAATAAAAGTTCTCATCTTCGCATTCGGGCACCGACAAACATGTATAAATTGTTTTATTGCAGAATTGCTAGGCACTGGACCTTCATTTTATTATCTATGTACTAGCTTATGATTTTTTTACATTCGTTTTGGGCTACGATTCTCTTTGTATTTTTCGTGTTTATTCCGTCTTTTGACGGAAGCATTTGGAATTTTCAGTTCAAATGCTATCATCTTTCCAATTTTTGAAATTCATCTATGTACTAGCTGAACCCTGCATGCGTTGCAATGCCACAATAACGCATACAATTCCCGTTCCAGTTCTCGTTCCCGTTCCCTTTCCCGTTCTCGTTCCCATTCCCGTTCCCGTTTCCATTTTTCGGAACAACGCAGGCAGCGAACACCCTGGTCGCGATGCGAAAACATTTGAAATTATAGCGAATGACACTCATTCCCGTTTTTCCCGTTTCCGTTCCCGTTTTTTCCCGTTTTTTTTCACAGTAATCTTCCTGGACATGCATACAACAAATCCTGAAAGTTCCATCGTAATCGCTTCAGTGGCTTAGGAGCCTATTCGAGTACACACACACACACACACACACACAGTTATTCATTTTTATATATCTATGTATATTTGTTTAATTTTTTAAAATAATAATATATAAGAGGTGGCAAAAATAATTTTCGCCCAGGTGGACAAAAAAGCTGTCCAAATGTACGTATGTATATGTATGTATATGTAAGTATGTACATACAATAATCGCAATATTTTCAATTGTCGATAAGTAAAATTAAAATATTTTAATTAGCCTTTTAAGTAACTTTAATTTAAAAATATTATTGATATTAAAAAAAAACAAACACTTTTATTTGCGAATTGACTGATTAAACAAAATTGAGATTTACGTAGGAATTGTTTAAAAATATTATATATCTTACTTTAAGATAATAATTTGGGAAATAATAATTGAAATTATTGTAACACTCCAAATACAACATTTTACAAATCAGATTCTACACTTTTCAAATTAAATTCATAATGTAAATAGCTAAGGGCCTCACATGTAAATAGCTTAGGGCCTCACCACATCTAAATCCAGCCCTGACCATGAAGCATTTAATTGCGATTGTCGATTACGGATATAATATATCATTTAAAAGATGCAAACAAATGAGCAGTATTTTCTATCAATTCAATGTACAATGAAGACAATGTAATTAGCTCATTCTTATCCCTACATATGTAAATATACAGCCGTGGACAAATGTATTAGGCCACTTATAAAAAATGTTTCTGACCGTAAATACGTTGTATTTTAAACAGCCAGTGCCTGCATCGCATTTTACTAGGAATTTCTCTATTGTTTAATCCCAATTTCTTTTCCTCGGTTTGCTTATTATTTAAAAAAACATAAAATTGTCGTCAGGTCGCGTTGTTTTTATCGTTTCCATTTCTGTTTTGTTTTTACTTTTTTGTTCTTTATTTTATTTAGGTGCGTCTTCTTTTATTGAAAAACGTAAAAACATGGGAATCAATGGAAGGAAACAGGGCTCAGATTATTTTAATACATTTCCAAAATTCGGGATAGATAAAAAATTCCAAACAACTTAAATTATCGTGATGTGCAATCTAAAAGATATTAAAAAGGTAGAGTGAAATTGGTTTTATAAAAAATCAATCAAAAACGGGAAGAATAAAGAAGAGAGCACTGTGTCAAGATCTCATTTAAATGAGCATGTCTCTAAAAATCCGAAAAATGGATTTAGCTTGAGTCCTAGAGAAGTGTAAATGGAATGAAATATAATTGTCTTACAATACATAATTACAAGAAGACATCTGACAGAAGCGGAATTACAGGGTTGCAGGTCAGAAAGAAGTCACTGCTCTCTGAAGTCGCTTAATACATTTGTCCACGGCTGCTAATAGCAATGCTGTTTGTTTAAATAATCACTGTCAACTATGGTAATTACAAACTGGCTGAAAACAGAATTTATATAAATACGTAGATACATAAAAATTATTTTATTTTAATAAATTTCCAGTCTTGTCGTAATTATGTTTCGCCTATTTTTTTCATAATCAAATTTCGGTCATTGTGAAACAAATAAATGTTGATGCTATTAAAAACCATATGTACATTATAATATTTACTGTCACATATATTTATAATCCTAGCAATATTAAAACAAATTATTCATTATTATTTCAAATTTAAAAAATTCATTCTAAATCATTATATAAAAAAGAAGAATGTGGATTTCAATTAGAGTGAATTATATTGTTGTTTAATATTTCTTCCATTTTGATCGTACAAATATGCAATTAATATACGTACATCGTATGGATACGAGTATATATGAACATAGAGTTTCTAACAATAATGGCCGAATCGAATTTTCGAATACTTGTATGTCGAAAGCACTAAAGAGAAACCGATGAAACATGAAACTCAGCATAGAACTAAGTTACCTACATACTTCTGAAACGGACACAGTTCAAACGAGACAAACAGGTAAATAAGTATGTATGTATATATTTGTGTACTTTTAAAATAATAACAAAAAGACCAAAATCTGACAGAGCAGATGAATAAATAAAATATAACGATTCGACGGGGTCGTGAGAAAAGTCCGTAAATTTAATTTACATATTCGTCGGTACACTGGTTTCACATTATATGTATGTACGTATCGAAAGGGATAAAACTGGTCCAGCTGGACAGCGGATTCATCTCGAATTCTTATTTACTTTCACTACCGAATATAGTCTACCGGTCATCATTGTTCATCTTGAAAGAAGGGGGAAGGAACCCGTTATGTGAATTTACATGATATCGAGTAAATTTTAAAAGCTTCGGTTACAAGAATTCACTCGAGCTTTAACAACGAGTTGCGTCACGTTTGAAAAATGACAGGCATTTCTGCGCAACATTAATTGGGTGTTTTGTTTACGCAAACCTGGTAAGAGGATACTATCATTCGAGGCGAGAGAAGCTTCATAGACGAATTTTACAAAGGGTGAGTGCCTTACTTTAGGGTTATAATATACGGTGTTTGTTGATATCAATCATCTAACCCCCTTTGGGTTTTACAGTAATTTCATCTTGACCGATACGCCGAATATAGACACGAATACATATGTACATACATACACTTGTAGATATAATAAGGGCATACATACATATGTACATATATGTATAGTTCATAATACACAAATTGTATTATGTGTGTTTATATACATACATATGTATGTTTGTGCCTAGCCCTCACTAGAAAGTAAGGCTTGTATATTAAATATCTTTAAACAATAAACGAGGAAAGTTTACTTTGTCCCGGCGATACCTTTGTCAACGTCAACTTATTTAATAACGTTTAAATTAGTATACTAACACGAGATCGTATTGAATATGCGCAAAATATTTACGCAAAACTCGTTAAATAATATATGTTAATATAGTAAAATACATTGAAACCAACACATTTTTAAAATTAATATGCCTATTTTAGAAAGTGAAAAAATGTGGCAAGGTCTCTTCATTTGCCATTGTAAAATATTAAAAATAATTTATAAAGGTACATACATACAACGAGGTTATTTTATGGTCAATTTAAGCCTATTTATTCACTGTCTTATTAAAAAATGAAGCGAATGTATAAATCAGAACCTAAAAGCATGAACTATTTTTAAATTATTTTCTAAAAACCAATATTTTAATAATTTTATATTTTTTTCTAAAATAAGCAACAAATTAAATGGTTAGAATTAAAAAAAACTTTTGATCAGATTTTAAATCAACTTTTAGTAAGAATAAAAATCGAATCTCAGTCAAAATTTTATTAATTGGGGTCAGAATTAAAATCAAATGGTTAGAATAAAAATAGCATAGGATCAAAATAAAATAACGAATAGTTATTATAAAATAATCAATGGTCATTATTATACAAATAATAAATGGTCAGAATCGTCAAAAATAATGCGCATTAAATAATTTTTTTTAAAGACTGGATTATAACTTGATTAATACTGGACTATAACTTGATTAATACTGGATTATAACTTGATTAATACTGGATTATAACTACCAAAACACGCGAAGAGATACTAAAATACGATCGACCAGTAATACATACTAATCATCAACGTTGCAGCAGTAACAACACTATTGCCAAATGAAAAAAATGATTCTGACCATTTTTCAGAATAATTCTTACCATTTGATATGAAATATGACCAGTAAAAAATTCTGAACAATGTATTCTGATCGTTTGATATAAATTCTTAAAAATGAATTCTGATTATTTGATATAAATTCTGACCTGTTATATAAATTCTAGCAGATGAAATATAAATTCTGACCCGAAAAATACGAGCTTAGTTTAAGTTATAATTAAAAAACTTTCAATGACTCAAAACAGCAGGTTTAAATGTAAAAAACATTAATTATTGGATTGTCATAGCAACAAAGTGGGTGAGAAAAGAATATATGTATAGTACCACAAGTCAGCACCATATTATTTATTGTCACGAATTGTAAATAGGTTTTTGAACTTCTTTTACTTATTATGCATTCAACACTAACATCGTGTGTAAAAAAATAGATAATGATCACTGGATCAGTAACTATTAAAAACCTTTTAAAAAATGTCAATATGATATATCCAGACTTCAGAGTGATGTCAAATATTGTCATTGTGATAACGTCATGCTATTGTACATGCATATATAATGTCAATATAACATTATATATTATTATTATATATAATATAATATATAATTAAATTAAATCGATACAAAATATCGATTTACACAATTTTTTTTTTGTAATTTTCTTGGTATATAAAATTTATCTGCAAGGATTGGCTATAAATAATTTAAAATATAAATATGAACTCTGTAAAGAATGTACACTACATCGAAAATTTAAGCAGAACACATTCTGAACGAATTGTTAAATTGTTCTTTGTCGAATTCACAGCTCGCTAAAGTTTTTGATAAGCCGATGGTGTTTCCGAGACCCTGACAGGAGCATGTCTGCAGGCAGCCCTCGACCCTTCATCATCTGCTGTGACGTGTGGCCCTCCCTCAACGACCCATCACCATCTCCCATCCCTCAAAAACACCTCTCAGGTTCATTAGGTTACGCGTCCTCCTCCCCAAACTCCCCCACATATTTATGACCCAAACTTAAATTCTCTTCCATTTGCCTCCTACATATAGTACTTATTTTAAAAACCACATTAAGATAGGTCATCGCTTGATGTACTATATAAAACCGGAAAAGATTTCTTTGTGCGATTATATTATGGTAAAATTTTAATATTTTGTTAGGGAAATTCTGTTGAACGTCACTGCAAAGTGAGTGCTAAGGAAAGCCGAAAGCCAGCCTCGGGCAAAAGGGGGCCATAAAGAAGGACGGACAAAGGAAACGGCCGGGTGAAAGACGAACACGGGAAAACTGGAGGAAGGGATGGAAATATCGGGAAAACTGGGGGTGCGAAAGAGGCAGCTGGAGATGGACCCGGGGTGGGTGTCTTCGGTGAAGGTGAGTGGGATGGGACGCAAAGTTATACACACCCAAGGAAACACAACTAAAATCAATAGTTTCTGGGACCTTACCGCCGAATATTGTATACTTGAATATTAGACGAGGGTGGGTGGTCTACTACCCACTACTGGCTAAACTATAAATATGACCAGCCGACAATTGTATGCGAAGCCTATCTCGTTTGAGCCAGAAATACGATCCTCGACTCGTGGAAGCTCCGAATCGATTATAGCTTTATTTTTTTCTCAATGTGTTAATGGATTTAAAATAAAACTTGTGGAAATCTTTTAACTACATATGTACATATATATGTAGGTATATTATTTTAAAAATATTTTAATATTCTTATGGTCTTTGAATTACTCTATTACCTTACTTTTTCAATACCTTCAATTAACTTAATAATTGCTATAAAAAAGTTTTTACCTCTCTAGGAAAATACATCAATTTTTAAACCAAACCTTAAACAAACTTTATCTACATATATATTCAATTTATTAATCGAATATTGCTTTCTCTCATTTTAATATGGAGATATATTTTTAAAACAAATTGATTTCCTCCTAAACTTGTGCATATATGAATAAGTTTATTTTTGAACTCCTGTGACATACATATGAACATATATGTATGTTACATAAAACATTGACCTTGACTTCTAATGGGAAATAATTCTAATTTTTTGACAATTAATTTGATAGAAGTCTTTTAATATCTATAAAATTTATTAAAATAAAATAATGAAAAATTGAAATGTTTCTGAATATTAAAAAAAAAACTTTTATTTTAACTCAGATATTGTATTGAATATGGAAATTGAAGATAGAAAAAAAATAAATTATTATCAGAGCGAACTAAATTTATGTTGATTGATTTACATATGAATGTTTTTCATATCAAATAAATACGCGTATTTGACATAACATGTTTTTAGACATCCACATACTCTATCTAAACACTATCTTAATTTTAAAAAAGAGTATCGAATTAAAACAAAAATTATCACCCAGTTGACTACTCTTCCGTACGAATAGTCGTACATGTATTAGTGTTTTATATAAGTTGAGTTGTAATTTAATTTAAATAATAACAAAATATACGTACGCAAGCATAAAATAATATACACACATACAATAGTGATGCTCTGAATAAAATTAGCACGTATGCGTATATATTTCGGTGGGGTTGTGATATTCAAAAGCGAATATAAGATGAGAGCGCGCGATACACGCACGCAGGGATTTACGTGATTTCATCAGTGTCAAATCCTCAGAACCGAGCCTCCGAGGGGCTCCGGGACCCTTTGTCTTATTTTATGTCATACTATTATTAGGCAATAAGTTTCGAAATTCGCAGAGGCCAATTTTGATCCTTTTCCCTTTGGTCATTTCCTCCTCGCTCCCGCCGGGACTCGAACGGGGATCAATTTAAATGTAAAGCGACTAGTAGTAGTAGTAGGACTAGTTTCTGCAACTATCTATGATTCGCCTCCGAAAACCTGGGCACGTACTACTTAATTAATTTTATCTATATAATACACAAATATTTTCGAGTGTATATATTTTTTTTAAATAATGCGTATTCGATATCGTTTATTGGGTAGGGAAAGGTCGGTCGCCATGAAAGGCTATGGTTGTTTGAATTACATTTCGGGGGATATTTCTCCATTGTTAAAAGCGGAGGACGGTTGTGTCGTTGTCGTTGTCGTTGTCGTTATCTAGTATAGTTGGATAGTTACAATCGTAACCTCTTATCAGTTCTGCGAAAGCGTCTAAATCCCAACCCGAACTCCTACAGAACTCCAGGTTGCAGCCGGTGATTGTTAAATAACGACTGGGACCACAATACATTGTTACGTCCCTCTTGTATAATATTAAAAGCTGTCGTGTTTGTTATTGTTGATCAATATTTTAATTTATACTTGGGAGCAATGTACTATTCAACAATGATAACTGTGTTTTTAGTATATTCAATTTAGTTTTTAATGATACATATGTATGTATGTACATGAATTCTGCATTTATAAATACTCATTTGTGTCAAGCAAAATCAAAAGAGAATATCAGTTAGTTTAATTAACTTGAATATGACATCAAATCATAGAAAAAAGACGATAAGATAAATAATTGTTTAATCAAAAATCTAAATTCAAAAACTTTTATCTATTTGTATTGCCAACTTAATTAACTAAGTTAAAATTTTGACTCCATATTAAATTTTTAAAGCAGATCTTTTTGAGTGGAATGTTGTCATCGAAATTAATTCCCGATAAATAAGATATTTCCGTTAACAAAGGCGAAAATCTTGATGAAATTTTTCAAATTTACGTTTGTGTCCTTTTAATTGTATATAGCCGAACTTTCCAGCGTTGCTCGGGTGGGATAAAAGTTGGAAAAAAAAGTAGCAATTGAACTTTTTCAGAAAATTTTCTGGTGTAGACTGTAGAGTACAAATAGTAATCCGAATTTGATTAAAAATTGCTTTAACTGTTTATATTTAATTAGAAAAGACACGCAGGATCAAAAATTTATACTTTTCTCTTCTAATAGTGAAATTTGATGGATAAAATTGAATTCATCGACAAATATTGAAAAGTAGCCTACTGGTAAATGTAAATACTGAGTTGAGATATATTTTATACAAATCCGGACAGGTCACGTAAATAGAAGAACGGACGATAGATATACGTAAGAAGTGCTCCAATGGTACCCGAGAAAATGTAAAAGGGTGCAAGCAAAGACGCAGGGGAGACGGGTGGATAAAATCAGGCAAAAAGTATGGGATGATATAGATTGAGAGTGGTCTAAAACTGAGACGAGTGTAAAAATCATTTTGGAAAAATCTTCATCCAAGCAGTGGATGGCGAATTTAATAGCCTCCACTTAACCGATCAGTAAAAAATTCACATTTTGATCAATAAAAAAACATTTTGTAGGTAAAAATAATGGATTGATCAGTGAATATGTATAATAAATGATCAATTTGTATTGATCAGTTGCTATGCGATCAGTTATTAAATAGAATGATAAGTATTTAAATAATATAAGCAGTAATTAAACCAAAATGATCAGTATATAAAACGAAATGATAAGATTTTAAAATAAATGATCAATTATTAAATGAAACGATCACTTCTACGCATTTTGACAGATGAAGTAGAGCCAATGTTGCCATATCTAATGGTTTTCGATATTGTACTCTTCTCCACCCGCGTGCGTTTCTTTGTTTACGCCGGACCACGCGTTGATAAAATCTGACATTCATTGATGTTTTGATTTCTCGCATTTCTCGTGGACTTACTGATTTTTGTTTTTTCCCTTGGACTGACTTTTTCTCGGATATGTGTTTGACCCGACTTTAACAACCTGAACATCGTTCATAAACAAATATTGACCCCGTCTCCGTTTTCAACCCCCTCGGTCCTCGCTCCCCGCTCCAGGTTCATTTCAGTCTCACTGTCTCAGTTCTCGCGTTTCTGTTAAATTAATAAATACCGACCCTAACAACATAATCTTAAATGAATAGGGCCAACCCTAACTTAGCCTAACCTAACCTGACCCTTAAATAAATAAGTGTTGGCTGCTAAGATCTAAGATGGGGGACGCGCTATCATCCAACTGTCAAAAATTATAATTTATTTGGTTTTACTTATCATTTATATTATTTATCTGTTCACTTATTAAATTAATTGTTGATCGAAAAATGAATATTGACTGATCATTTATATTTTTTAACTGATCATTTTAGTTATTTTTTACCCACCAAATAATTAGTTCCGTATTTAATCATTTTCATATATTTTATATTGAAAGCTTAAACTACATTGGAAAAAAATCACTTACTTAGAATTCTACTGAATAAAATCTATTTTCAAAAATAATAGTTTTTAAAATTACTACAAAATTTTTCAAAAAGTACTAAAAATAAATAAATGAACAAATATTAATGTAAAAATATTTGAAAATGAATAAATACAACGTGGAGTAATACTTTGTACTTCTTTTATTACAAAGTACACTTTTTCTTAGTAAAAGTCGTAACGTAAAATGTACATACATACACGGGAATTATCTCAATTTGCGAAAATTAGTAAACGCTCTCTAATATGGACCGAAACGTGTTCCTTATCGCTCTCACGTAAGATTGTGGTTGTGTGTGGGCACACTTATACCTACGTAGGGAATCCTTCCAAATTGCTCGGTCGTGTAGGAGATAAGCGTATAAATTAATGTCTATTCCCTAATACGGAGTTGTTCGGGACATAAATATGGCCGGCGCTATTGGCCAGGTCTTCCACCCGCCTTCCTTCCTTCCTTCCTTCCAGAGCTGCCCCGCCCAACCACCCACCACCCGCCCACCCTCAAACCCACCCTTCAACCCCTACAATCCCAGACCCACCCTCTGACCGGCACGCTCACGTATCAATAATTAAGACTTCGGACGGAGATAACGCTCGGGCAGCAACGCCAATAATATTGAAGGGTGTGCGGAGATAGACTATAGAATTACGAGCGGCTACCTTTACGAAATCGAGGACTCGCACAGGTTTCCGAACGCCTAATGGCTTTCTACAAGTTGAACAAGCTTCGAATTTCAATATCGATATGTGTGTCTGATTGTACGGATACCTCTATTTCGGGTGTGTGAGTTTTAATGGCGATTTTGTCTTTCGATGGTCATTTGAAACATATATACATACATACCTAAATATACATATGCATGTGTATGCATAGATGTGGAAGGACGTTCGAAATTTGAAAAGGTCATTCTCTACTTAAAGTAAAATACATATGTTTATGTAGAACGAACTTATTACATATACATAACGTAAAAAAATATATATAAGAAAATTCAAACAATGTTTTTGAACTACTTAAAAATTCATAGCATCAATAAATTAGTTCATTGAAGTATGCATACATACGAATGTATTGTATATGCTTCGAATTAATAAATTTTCCTAAGTAATAATTAATGACTTTAACAAATTAAATAATAACGTAATGAATGCTAGACTTAAAGAAATACCCGTTTATGAACTGATAGTCGTAGCTTTATCACTTCATACTCGTATCACTGCAATTCAGTTCTGTATCCGCAGCTCTCACAAGTTCACACATCTTAAGATATTGGAACTTCCATCCCCACATTTGCACTGCACTTCTGATCATATACATATTTGAACAATTATAGAATACCAACATTGATAGAATACATGATAGTTTCGTAGAAACGAACTATGCATATTTTGTGGGTAGCAGTTGATAAAAAGTAAAATCTATCACACTTACAAAATTATGTTAGATAAATGTGATTTATAAAATGTATGTACAAAAAGTTCCCATTACCTTTCTTATTATTTAATCTTGAAAATTGTTATTCTTTTCTGTATGTTATAAACATACTTCGGCATTGGCTTGGTACATGTAAAATAACAATATACCTCTCATAAGTATCTTCTAAACGCCGCCCTTTAGTGAAAAAAGATGTTTTTGACTGTCTCAATGCCAACTATTTTGCCAACATTTATAAAACTTATATTAGACCAAAACTGGAATTTTTGTATACCATTTGGAACCCACATTATAAAATAGAACGTTGCATGTTCAGAAAAGGGCCAATGAAGAATAACGAAATTGTTTTCAGAACATTTACCACTTTAATACAATATGAGATTGAAAATAATGAACCTTTCCTCTTTGAAGACGACAAGAATGAGAGGCGATCTTATTTAAGTCTATAATGTTTTAAATAACCATTACAATCGTCAAATGATTAACTTGCTTACGTTTAACAAAAACACTCATCTGAGAGGTGAGTGACTCCGACCCCAAAAATATATTTACTGCAAAACAATAAGAGAATCCTTGTTTTCAAATAGAGTGGTTAAATAATTTCGAGGATAATTTAATGATGAATAAATAAAAAAAATGGATTTTTATTTTATTTTCCTCGATTGATTTTTTGCTAAATTTGCGTATTTGATATTTATATTTTTGTATTATCACATTTCGAACGTACATACAAACCCCTTTGGTTCATCGTCTATGTCACCTTTTCCAAGTATTCCTAAATAAATAAATAATTAAATAAAATATGTACATATATAGTACATATGGTACCTACATCTAATAATTATGTATTTCTACACGGAATAGTTTCTAGAAAGGAATAATTTTATTTGCTTTGCCACCCAAAACGAATTTTTCACTGAAACGAATTCCAAATTATACGTAGTCGTTTCGAACGTCACTGTAGAACAGTTGCACGGTTTGCAATCAACAATAATTATAATACGTGTATTTATATTTTCAAAAAAAAATAATATATTGACAAATCATTTAATCTGAAAATGAATACTAAGAAATTTATCTGTGTAGCGAATTTAGTATATGTATTTAAGTTGTATTGTTTTTCACATAACATCTCAAATGTAAATATACTTTACGATATCTGAATATTTTTTTCTTTTATACTTCTTATATGTATTCCTCAAATATATAGATAAAATTGTGGGCTCTCCACACCTGAATTTTTTTTATATATATGTATATTTCAATTATTCTTCTTTATTTCAAACACAAACAAACACTTACATAATTTTAACTTAAACCAGCAGCGTGGTCTAGTGGTGCATGTTGAATTATTTTGTACTTGATGTTACGGGTTCGAGTCCTACGTTTCGTTGTTGGCTAGACCTTGGTTTGTCGAGGTCAATCGTTTCTTATTAGAATTTGCCAATTTTTCTGATTGTCATTGAAACGGTTACTGTAAAAATTGGCGTTTCCTTCCCAATTTTCTGTTGCGAACCTTTAGTTATTGTTATATCTTAGGTTTCACCATATTGCTCAGCATAAATGTCTCTGTGGTTGTTTATCGAATATAAAATTCATATTTTTACATGAAAGTTATTCATCGTTATTTATCGTATTCATACGATGTTTGTAATATCTGACCTATGTAATAATTATGTGGACCAAGAAGGCGCATTTGGGGTTTACCTGTTAAGCCTTCCTGGTATATTTGTATATACATATGTATGTAAAATAAAAAATAAAAACTTCAAACAAAACGCTCGTACAAGTAACATTCAAGGCCAACCAAAAAAAAAAAACCAGAATTCAAAACGATTCACAGTAATTTTTTTATCAAACAAATATCCAATATATTATTCTCATATGGCTTTATCGTCTGTCAATTCAGCTAGTCACGTACACAGGTCGGCGCGTAAGTACCGCCAGCACATACGCAGCGTCCAATATGCAATAACTATAAAACCCAGAATCCGGCCACCCATCAGGTCCATGTCCCGGCCTTACGATCAACCCCCGTCCCTACACTTCCATCCACCACCTTCCCCTCCGACCCCCGGAAAGCCTCAAGCCCTAAAGGAGTTTCAGACAACCCGGGATTAGAAATTCGCACAAACTACCGCGACCGCCGTTGATAGCACCACCTCTCGACCAACCCACCCATGGGGGTACCTACCTCAGGCACAGGTATTAATTATGTATTCGACGAACACGTGCACCTCGCTCATGTCGCTTTTCAACTTAAGATTATTACCCCCTCGTGAGAACTTCTCAAATATGAACACTATTCGGTGGAGATGTGGCGCGTGTATGTGGGTTTGTTTGTGTGTGATCTTATTTTCAGGATGGCTTTGACGCGACGCAGATAATGATCTCTTTCACCGGCGGTAATTACAATTTTAATGTGGAAATTAGGAATAAAGGACCCGGTTTTATCAGGCGTCGGTATCGTCGCAAGTCAGACGTGTCCGAGTTTTAACCCTTTCGTTGCCGCGGTGATAAAACGAAGATGTGCGCCGATAACAATTCGACTTTGAATGGCGCGACACGACAAAGAAAACACGTATACCCCGTTATTATTTCCAAAATATAATTTAATGAGAGGAAATACTGAGATGAAAATAGAGTGAAGCATTTTCCAATATTTTAAACGTAAAAACACGCAACAGTAGGTAATTTTCGATTATTTACGTTTTTTTTAATTTAATTTTAATTATATAAATGAATTTTATTGAATACACATTTTTATTTAACACTAGCTGAACCCGACATTCGTTGCAATGCCACAATAACGCATGCCATTCCCGTCCCCATTTATGTTCTCGTTCCCATTTGTCGGAAAAATGCAGGTAATTCAATTGTTTGTCTATTTTACACTAACAACGCAGGTCGCATCGCGAAAACATTTCAAATTATTGCGTTGCAATGCCACTCATTCCCATTTTTCCCGTTTCCGTTCCCGATTTGGGCTATTTTTTTACCGTAAGCTTCCCGGACATGCATACAACAAATCCTGAAAGTTCCATCGTAATCAGTTGAGTAGTTTAGGAGACATTCAATTATATATACATATATAGATAGAAAAATAGTGGAATCAGTATAAATTTATGTATTGGGCAGTGTTCATTTATATAATAATAATTTTTACGACATCCTATGCAGACACTTTTGAGAAAATTAAAAAAAAATTCTAGCTATTTTTTTCCAAATTGCAGCTAAAAGTTGCTTAACTTATATATTTATATATATGTAAATAAAAATCTATGTATTATTTTTTAATTATAATGAAATATTCAAAGTCATTTGAAGTTAAAAATTAAAAAAAAATATATATATGTATATATATATATATATATATATATATATATATATATATATATATATATATATATATATATATATATATATATATATGTGTGTGTGTCTGTGTGTTTATTTGGTATTCTTTGTAAGGATGTTTGATAGGAAACAAATAAAACGCAGCTTATATGTACAAGAACAAGTAGTTTATTCTTTATAAGACAAATTATATGTCTTATTGCCAGCGTCTCTTGCGTACGCATGCCAACCCTCCATCACATACAATTCCAATGATGAAAAAGACATTTTCCAATGTTGAAAAATAAATTTAAAAAAATATATATACGTATTTAAACAAAATAATTATAAGTCGTCGAAGCATACGTAAGGCAGCAAAACAGTTTTCATATAAAAATTTATATTACAAGAATATGTATTATACATATATTACGATCGTATTTCATACGATATAAGTTCAGTTACAAATTAAAACCATGATAGTACACAGCGTCATTAACATGTTCGGAATATTTTAGAAAATTACTATACGTACGTACGCATGTATGTACATATGTATGTATGAATGGGAAAGCGTCGTGCAATATCTCCAAATTTGACCCTTTTATTGCGTCGACGCGTGTCTAGTGTGCGAATTAGCAACGCGATTTAATAATAAATTTAATTTGCAATTATAGCCTAGGAGAGGGGTTGGAAATTTGTCGTGTCCCGGACCGCCGTTCACTATTATTGCTGATCTTTATGTAGGAATGTCCAATCAAATTAGAACGAAGGAAATTGTCCACACGCTTATGTGCCTTAAAACACGCGCGCCACCGTGTTGGTGAAACTGGTCGTGTACGTGAAACTGCTCGTTTAAGGCCCACCGTTTCCACTTTGTACAAAGTAGACAAACTACATGTATATACATATGTATATTACAATATTTTATCCTCGAATATAATAAGAAAAGATCACCTTAAATCATGTCTACTGATTATGTAGTCTTATGTTATCTTATGTAAAATTAATTAAAGTTTTGTTTTGTTATTAATGTACTTAAATAACGTCAAAATCTTTTGTGAAGTCTTTGTGAAATCTGATGAGATTATTATAATAAATTTAATAAATTGATGCATTATTTTATATTCGAAATGTGTGTAATTTATTTAAAATTCAATGAAAATTCCATCTACTTCTATACACAATTAAAATTTAAAAGATTATTTATCAATTTTAATATTTATATTGAAAAACATATCTAAATGCCAGAAGTCCCTATTTGAGCGGGACTGTTCCAAGTTCAACAGACAAATCCCGAGTGCATCCCCTAGTAGATTTCAAGAAAATATCAAATTTCAATCGATTAAAATTTTGTCCTCAAAACAAACATGAAAATTGAATTTTTCTTCAATTGAAGAATTAACAAAATTATTCAATATTATTTGCAATGTTTACAATATTTTACTGTAGCAAATACGAAAAAAACAATGTATGAGAAATAGTTAATATTTTTTAAAATTCCGCTTTCAATAATTTGTATAAAATTGTGGCCCACATCTCAATTCTACATTCCTTTGCAATTTTATAGTTTTATTTAGTCTAATGAGTGCAGCCTTAAGAAATGAGAGAAACAAATTATTATTAAAAAGTGTAGAAGCTGAACGATTTATTGCAATTGTAATGACTTAAGAAAATTTTTATCAAGCAAAGCTGGCGAACATATTTTGAAACAAGTTAAAAGCTAGGAAAAAAACTTTCAATAAAACTGTTTTGACTGTATAAATTTTTGCATTTGAATCAAAATGTAATTCCTCTAATTGTATCCAATATATTTTATTAACTGGGATACCTGTGGATTATAATGTGACTATTTTTTATATGGTCTCTTCTACATAAATATATACATAAGTATATATATATATATATATATATATATATATATATATATATATATATATATATATATATATATATATATATATATATATATATATATATATATATATATATATACTTATCTACATACATACATATGTATATAAATAATTTAAAAAAAAATTCTTAACTTCTTCATTAATTCTTAAATTTATTTTTTTGTTGATCGTTCGAAAAAGTGAATGTCCCGATCTGTAATTTTTGAAATCTGGCAACCCTTTCTAAATGATACTTTAATAATTGTTAGATTTAAGCTAAAAGACTTTCTGGAAATTGTTTATCAAAATCTAAAATTTTAAATTTACTCAACCGTAACTTCGATATGGAATGCGCCAATATTTTTAGTTTTTCACCGTAATTTCGAACTTCAAATTTAAGCAGTTTCGGGTTTATTCTCTCAATCTTAATAATCGCGTATTCATGCAGTCCAACTTCAACTATGTCCCTTATAATTTCGTTCACAATTAATATCGGATTTTCGCTCTGTGGAGTTCTTCCTGTCAAAATTAACCAATTGGTGGACTCCTTTGTTCCATTTTGGAACACTCTGTACAGCGACTCATACAAATTCTTGTAGTGTGCCAGGTCTTTTTTTTGATTATTGACAATTTGCATCAATTCAATTATTCGTTCCTGTTGAACTTTTATCTGCATTTTCAACGCGTTTATATTATTTGGTGATGGAACTTGCCTGTTGCCTATATTAAGTTCCTGTATAGTAGATGCTGTAATTGGAACTGTAGTAGTAGATACAATAGTTTCAGTATTAGTAGATACAGTTGTTTCAGTAATAGCAGAAATATCTACTGCAGGCCCTAAAAAATTTAAAAACATATATTTACTATACATATACAACTCGATAACTTCTAAACAAATATGTATGTACATATGTATGTATGTAAGCTTTACCTTAAGACGTATTATACATTATATGTTCATCTACAAAACGTAAAATACATGTATTGTATGGGCGTTTATTTTATATTTATTTTAGAACGAAGTGGTTATTTTTCTTAAATAAATATGAAGTATTGTGTCATGAGGAATCCATAAAAAAATAATTCTAAAAAAATATTTATATGACGAGGTGAATTGAAAAAAATCGTACAAATACTACAAATCTGGAGCTTGAATTAAAACGAGTTCGAATTTTCGCATGATCACTATTGCTACTACGTATATAGATTACTGAAATTCTGAAATTCTAAAAATCTAAAACAAAGTTTTAAGAATTTTTATATTATTTCTTACGGATTCCCCAAGATTCATACGTCTAGGTCTTTTCCAACTCAAGCTGTTTCCGAATTCCAAAATTCACTGATTCCGATGTATCCTTTCGAGAATATAACAAACGTACTCTTTCAGAATTCAAACCGGCTAAATTCAACATACGTATGTACAATATGCATATGTATATGTATATTGTGCATGAGCTAATACACAATATACATATGTATATTGTACATATGTTCAATATATGTACATATACATATACATATGTATACCATGACAAGTTATTAATTCTGTTAACACTGCTGTAATGCATAAAATCAAGAAATATGTATGTATATGTATGCACATAGCACTACTTTGCATACAAATGTATAGCCAAGTTCAATTTACAAAAATATATGAAATAAAAACTTATACATTACCTCGACTGTGGTTGAATGTTTTCGAATAAAACGTCTCACCATCATCCAGAATTACCTTAATGTAAAAAATTAGGTAATCATTATTCCTGAAGTCTTTGCGGATCATGTCACACCAAAACTGCATTCCGTTATTATTAATATTTTTCAAAACTCCAGTTATGTTACAGTCGTCATCATTTTCAAAAAAATTATTTTGATTAGCAAAATATTCTATTTTTTCAACCGTTTTCGTTAAATATTTCAATTCGAAGCATATCCTCAAATCTCCAATAAGATCAGAGTACGCTGATACACCTTTGGTCCTGATTATTCTATCCGCATCTACTCCAATGACGATAAATGCAAATAAACTTATATATGGCAGCATTGGCAAAATCTTTGACATTTTTATAATTATTGGTCGATTTTTTGCGCGTGCACACGATGTAAAATGATGCTGAGCGCAGCTCGATCAGGTGCAGACTGACTCACGATATGTTTTATTTTAAAGATGGTGAGGATTGTTTTAACAGTTGCTTTTAAAATAAAAACATGGATGAAATATTCAACTGAAACCCGGCAATCTATTAAATTTTTATAGTTTTTATAAATATTCAAAAAAAATATTATTAAATTGTTTCTTTTATGTACGGCTAGTATATCATTGGTCAAAAAATAAATTATACATTAAAAAGCACAGTTTTAAAAATAGCTAAATAATTTTCAAATCAATGTATTATACATATGTATACCAAGGCTTGGGTCAAAAGCTATCAAAACATGACAAACGTACTGCGAAACTTATCAAACGAGTACATACATATATAAACACGTTTCAACAGCTACTAAGAGTAAAAAAAAGATGGATACGAGTGGTTTTTTACTTTATCTTTTTTTAATGCACACTTTAAAAAAATACAGTGTGGACAAACAACAGTGTACAGCTCATGAATTCAACTTTGCACAAGTACATACATACTATATGTATACATATGTAGATGTAATTTTTAACCTGTTGATGCCGGCTAGTTTCTAATGCACGTTCGCTTTTATACTACTTATATTATTGCCGCAAACTTAAATATTGTATCAGAGCTCTCCTCGCTAATCCTGTGTTTATGAATAAAGTATAAACATTTACACTTTACGGGATAATGGTTGGTGAGATAAGCCCCCCTACTCGCCGTGTACCTGAGTGCCACGACTGCAAACTCGCACGTGAATTATGAACGGGAATAACTAATAAGGCTACGACGGGAAATTTATTAAATTGCCATTGGGAGATCTTAAATATCTATTTAAAAAAATCATACGTATAAAATATTTATTTTTAATAGGGTTATTATAATACAAAATTGATCAAAATATTGGTAATTTTAATACTTACACTAATACATACTAATAATGCAGATATAAATACATATGTACATATGTACACATTCATAAGTAATGTGAAAATTTTCAACAAAAAAATTAGAAAAAAAAAAATTATTTAAGACTATATTTATGTGTACATACATACATACATATATGTAATACCAAACTAATGTTCAATAGTTATTGCATGCCTGATAGTATAATTCATTAGATGATAAAATAATAGAAGTAGTCAGTAATTATTTATATTTAGGACAAATAATAGACCATTAGTTCATAAGTACAGATGTCTGATAGTACAGAAGAATCAATAAAGAGACGTATGAAATTAGGGTGGGGTGCATATCAGTTAATGAACGCTGTTTTTAAATAAAAAATAACACTTTGATGAAAAAGAACTTCGATCAATGTTTTGCCAGTGATGAATCATTACTAGACTTCGGCTAACGCCACTTGCTTTTGGCACAAACAAGGGTCAATATTGTTAATTTCTTGCTTTTTTGCTCTCTTGCTTTGAACGCTAATAAAGCAATCTATTTTATGCAAAAGCAACTACGACTAGCCGCCCTTTAGTCATCACTGATGACGTATGGATGTGAAACTTGCACATTCAAAAGTCCAATACATTCAAAAAATTATGAAACTTTGTATGCTTATAGCGAGGTCAAATAGGAAACGGAATACTTGGGTGAGGAGAAGGGAAATGGTGAGATAGATAAAGTTTGCGCAAAATAGAAACTAATGGAATCGTGTGGGAGAGGCCTTCATCCAGCAGTTGATGATGAATGACTGTAAATGATGATGATGATGTATATATGATATTCGATAGGTACATACATACATACATATATATGATATTATATGTAGGTACATTCATATTTCAATAGAAACAATTTAAATTACATTAAAATCTTTTATAATACTTCTATCTGAAAATATTTTATGAAAGTAACCGTTTTATTCAGACGAAAAATTGAATATGATATGATCTTCAATATCTTCGTGTCTTTGTTCGAATATTAAGATTAAAATTTATCTTATTTAGGCTCAAATCAGATTTAATACTATTTATTCTACATCATTTATATAAATATGTATATTATAAGCAATGAATTGTTAATAGTTTTTCTGATGAAGTGCCCACCATAATTAAAAAAACGAATACTTAAGTTAAAAATTTATAATAAAACAACAACAAGACTATAGTTTTATCATTTCTTCTTCTTCTCCATCGTAGCGAACGTCAATTTGATATTGTGGTCGTGGATTTTTAGTATTCTTTGCTGTAACGTCGAACCAAATATTATATTAATTTCAAATTATTTCAATATCTAAACAACAAAATAAATAGTTTTTTAAAAAGTTCTTACGTCGTTTTTTGGTCAAGACTGTCGAATAAATCCTTTTTCCGTTTTTCAACGCGTACGTATAGTAGTTGACGGTATCTCCAGGTGCTATTTTGATGACGTTCGTCAGACACCATGCACCATCAACGGGCTCATTGATTTCACCGTGAATTTGACCTTCTTCATTTTCTTCTATTATGGAATTCACACTAGCATGGTATCCGAAAAGAGTCACTCCAGTTACATTCTTCAAACATATTTGAAAAGGATTTAAAGTTAACTTGATTCTGTTGGGTCGTATTTGTCCAGAGCAATGGTACACCAGGAGTAAACTCAAAATCGTCAACAATAGCTTCATTTTTAATTTAATTAGATATTTATATTGCAATACAGCGAAAACGTTCGTCGATTATAGTGAAAACGGACAAACTACTTTGCATTGGGCAACTTTTGCTATTTTTTGCTGGAACTCCCATTGCCATATAGCGTGAGGGTCAACTCAATGATTTCCATATGTTTATATGAAAAATAAAAAAATGAATACTCTTTCAATACATCATTACATATATTTAAAATTATCATTGTTTTAAAAATTGGGGCTTCATTTTCCTTGTTAATTTGCAATATACATATATTTAAGCATCTAGGTATGTATGTGAAAATAAATTAATAAAAGTACGCTCCGTTCTACCACCTTGCAATTTCTCGAGACTCGTTTCTTCAACTTTTCGTCTACTTGAACAGGAGTATGTGCATATATTGTATATAATTTTTTTTACATATGTTGTATATATTTTTTCTTTACATATGTATGTATTGTATATGATTTTTTTACATTCATATACATATATTGTATATATGTAACTACAGTTGAAGTGTATCTTCCAGTTGTAATATATTTTGATTAGTTGGAATATCTTGCATCTAACCAACGTAAGTTGATTCATATGGCGAATTATATTCCAACTAATCAAAATATGTATATTAAAACTGAAAACACAGTTCAACTATAAGATTGCACCAGGTTAGATGGTGGGGTTAGGTTATCGTAAAAACGTCACTCGACTAATAAATTCAGTTGGAAAGTCACATTTTTATTTTGAACACATTCTTAATTTTGAGTTATCGTAATACGGTCCTCTTTAATTTATTCGTAACACCTTAGCAAATATTAACGCATTATTGAATTCTAAAGCATTCGTAAGAACATAATCTGGTGCACATTGTTGAAAGTGTATTTGCGCTTGTAGAGATATATTTTACTTGTTAAATTTTATTCGAATATGAAAGACCTAAAACGCCAGTTCGAATATACATATTACAACTGAAAATTCACTTCAACTATAACATACAGTTTGTATATATGTACATGTACATATGTAAATGTAAATACAAACTCGACGACGAAATATACCGAAAAAGTTGGGCAAACGAGTATCAAGAGATTTCTAGTTAGCGGAATCCGTAATTTAGGCATTCTTAATTCTTAAGAAGAAAATATTTGTTTAAAAATACTTTTTATAGAATCATCTCAAAAATAGGATTGAATGGGTCCGAGTTCTCATTTAGTTTGGCATTCGTCAATGATTCGAAACAAAATGGTCAATGGCGTGATATCCGAGGATTATCGGCGAAATGCGTGCCAGCACTACGAGTGGATATCAAATGGCACATCTCCGGCAGTTCAGAGGCGCTCAAGCCAACACGTCCCAACCGACGGGGCGCAATAAACACATTCCTTTGACATTTGTCCTCGACGAGGAGGAGACTGAATGGGGTGGGGAATGATGCGGAGGCAGATGGTGGTCATAAGGGATAGGTGGGTGAGTGGGTGGTTGTGAAAATACGTGAGATAGCCCGGTCCGCTTTATTGCAATATCTTCACGGTGTTCCCGCTAAATATCTCTGGCATTGTTTTGTTCCGGAGAGATACGCCCCGAACGCAGGAATTCTGGGCCAGTCCTATTCACTTATTCATCAAGTAGAATGAGTGTTCATGAAGATAGCGTCACGTAGGTTTGCTTTTCCCATGCACACCTTTGACGACCGGTGAATCCGCCGACGACTTGCCCAATTTGTGGCCCACGCGCCGATACCTCAAAGTTTAAAATTTTGGTTCTGAACAAATACTCCGTTTATCTGTCGTTTATTTCACAACCTTTGTGTAAATTACTGGATTGCTATTCACAGCGAAACCAGTCGTTGAATACTGTTAGCTGTTAAAATTAGTTGGCCTCGCCATTTACACTTAGGCCGCAGTGTTGCACATAAAAGTTATTCTAAAAATGTATGACATTTTGTATATAGTAAATGTAAATGACCGTAATACACAAGAACATGTCCACAAAAAAACCAGCATATAATGCTTTCGAACAGAGTGGTCACGGGTTCGAGTCCCACTGGTTGCTGGTGGCCAGACCTTCGTTTGTGACTCGAGGTCGATCGTTTGCTATCAGTTTGCCAAATTTTTGATTTTCATTGAAACGGTTCCTGCAAAAATTGGAATTTCCTTCCCTATCTCTCTCGCAAATCTTGAGTTAATCAGCGTCTCAAGGTTCGCCGAGTTTCTACATCGATGTCTCTTTGGATGATTATCGTATTGTATAAATGCTTGTATTGATTGTATTGTATAAAATTCTTGCAATGCATTTAGTATACAACAATGCACTATACATATGTATGTACATATATATCTTGGAGCGATCTGTAAGACATGTAGACAATCATATATGTATTATACATGATTAATTGAATAAAATAAATTCACAAGGAATGGTGAAAACCACAACATAATGAATCTTTGTAAAACAGCAACCCTGGTATTTTCTTTACCAAAAGATTTTAGCGCATCGGTTCAATCTATAATATTTCATAATCGTTATTACTTTACGAACAGGAAAGCTTTTTCTGTGCAACAATGCATTGTGGTTATTTAAATATAATATTATATTATATGTGGTTTAAATTTCGTTTTTTAATAATAACTAAATTTTATTATAATCGCAATTGAATGTTTTGGTAGTGAGCGAACTGGACCAACGTATGTACATACATACATTTTTTAAACGATAACTTAGGAAGATTTCCAGCTTTCCAATGAATCAATCAACATACAACAAAATTTCCTTAGTCATAATAATAATAATCAATATTAATTTTCCAGGAAGGCCTTACAGGTAAACCCCAATGCGCCTTCCTGGTCAATTACAAATTACAATTACAATGCAGCATTTTTTTTTTTATATAAGTCACTGAATTACGAGACACTGAAAAACGCAAATCAATGAGACATCTATCAAATTGTACACAAACTTATTTATTGCACATTAATCAATTACAAATTATAGGTGACATTATTGTATGGGAAGAATTTTAGCCATTTTTTTCCGGGAACCGTTTCAACAATGAAATCAGAGAAAATTGGCAAACTCTGATAGGAAACAATCAACCTGAAGTCACAAATCCAGGTCTGACCAACAGCATACATTTTCACTCGAGGCCCGGCCGTAGGATCGAACCCGGCGCCTCTCGACGCTAAGCAGAAGCTTAACGACCGAGCTATGCTGCTGGCTATATATTATGTAAGTTATGTATGTTTCAAATACCCCGTCTTTATCGAAAATAAAACGCCATCATTATACACCTGCTCGTTTATTTCAAGTTATGTAAATTTACAAATGAGGCTCATACAAACAGCACTTTTATTCTTATAACGAAAATCAATTTACAACTATAATGAAAACACTGACCCGATTCATTAAAAAAAACAGCCCGTATAAAAGATTGTATCTGATTTTTCATACCAAAAACATTAAAATTGAATTAAAGCAATACAGCTTAACAAAATATCCATATGGAATGATTAACACTTTTCATTAGCACTGTTTAAAAATGCATACGATTTTCGATCCGACCTCTACGACTTTTTCTCTTTCCTTAAATTCGGATCCACCGATTCATATTTAAGAATCTGCAACATTTTAATGAGGACACGTCATTATCCAAATATGTGTCGTAGAGCAAGTACGAGGCAAGCCGCGTAAGGCCCCGAGCAAGTTTATTATTATACAGCCGTCGTGGGTTCGGGAGGCTGGGATGGTTCGAGAGGGAGAGCGGAGGGGTGGCCCCCAAACCACCCCGAAGCCCGACGACGTCCCTCCCCCTCTGTCCCCCCGAAACCACCCTCCCCTCGGGGGGCTCCGGCTCCTTACCCCCCTCGCCCCGGCTCACTATCTCCGCAGCACACCGCGTCCATAACTATTCACCCCCTCGGAGCAATGGCGTCCGTCGGGCAAACTTTAACGATTATGATTAGCATCTCGGCGCGTATTATTCGAACCGGTCCAGGGGCGAACTGGTGTAAACCGCCGCACAGCACCTCGACACGTACATCAAAATGTTGAGCGTTTCCATAAAGACGGGGTCATATGAAGCGATAAGCATAAGCGCAAACCGACAGAAATTATCACAAAGAAAATAATCTAAATACATACAAGTAAATAGGTATATTAAATCAAATGAAATCATAATATAGAATTATTATACAAAATAAAACCACATGAAAATGTACAATTTTTTTTTATTACATTTTATACCAGAATGGCCTTACAGGTAAACCCCAATGCGCCTCCCTGGCCAATTACAAACATTACAGTATTTTTTTTAATTTCCAATTCGCTGAATTACGATACACTGAAAACTCGCAAATTAACGAGACATCTACATATGAATTGTACATTAATCATACTCAAATAGTGGTGACATAGTAGGTAGGAAGGATTTTTAGCCAATTTTTAATCGGGAACCATTTCAACAATGAAATCAGAGAATATTGGCAAACTCTGATAGGAAACGATCGACCTGGAATCACAAATATCCAGGTCTGACCAGCAGCACTACAGATAATTCTTTTTAATCGAGGTCAGCTCATGGGATTGAACCCGGTGCCTCTCGACGCTAAGCAGAAGCTTAACGACCACGCTATGCTGCTGGCTATTATTACAATTTATTACAATTTTGCCATACTGACATTACAGAATAGTTTCAAGTCGTCGGCTAAACAAAAAAGGAAAAGTATACAATAAGATGAAAATAAAATAAAACATAACTAGCATAAATATAAAACAAATACAATAATAAAACACGTTACGATCTCACATTGAACAATCCCTCAACCAGATCAGCTTACATTTATTTTAAATATACACAGAAAGGCCTAAAAGGTTAACCCCAATGCGCCTTCCGGCGCAAATACAAACATTGCAGCATTTTTTTATTACATAATTCACCGAATTTTGAGATACTGAAATAGATACATAGAGGCATCTATTGATTTTGATTTGTACATGAATCTAATTCAGATAGTGGTGACATACATAGTTGGTAGTATGGTTTTTACCAATTTGATGGAGGAAGCGTTTTAGCAATGAAATCAGATAAATTAGCAAACTCTGATTGAAAACGATCGACTTGGGTCACAAATATCCAAGTCTGACCATGCTGTTGTATGTACGTACCTCAAAAATCACCCTTTATTATAAAATAAGAAATATTAATTACAAACATTTCCTTAGACTGCGGGTTTAATTCCTATTCATCAAGTAATTGAATATATTGGAATATTTTTTGTATCATATTATACAAACATACCAATCAATAAATAATTGTTGTAATTTAATTTTCAGATAATAAATAAATAAATCAAATAGATCATTTATTTGCGTACTTGATGCAACACATATATTTATTTATTCGTAAATTGAAGTTACCTGATAATCGAGTCAATAAAACCATAACTCACGTTGAAAAAAAGATCTCAAATTTTCAATAAAAATACTAAGAATATAATTTTTTTAAATTATTGTTTAATTTCAGTTTTTATTTAAAAGTATCTACATATTTAAAATGTCTCCAATACTGATAATTACAGGTAGGATAGTCACAGTGCTATCCATTGTTCGGCAAACCTTTAACAATGCATTTACAACCTTTGAACAATACACGGCCCCCTCAGACTCCGGTGACTACTGATAATAGGGGGAAGGGGAAAAGAGCGGAAAAATTCTCAAGGCTCTCAAGGATATTTGAAGGGCCCCGATTCCAGAGAAAGTCATAGCAAATATATGTACATACAATATTAAAAAAAACTAGTTATAAACCGACCCGAAAAAACAAATCTTCACTCACTCCACATTGTAATCTATGTACATAACATATGTACATATGGGTCTACATCACGGCATCGAAAGGTCGAAAAATTGAAAAAGCAAATATCGGAAAGCAAAGATCGAAAATAATGTATGCGTGGTAAACGGTACTATGTATGTATATGGGTCTACCTCACGGGCCGGAATGTGAAATTACCGAAAACGCAAATATCGGAAGGCAAAGATCGAAAATCTAAAGATCTTAAGTCGAAAGATCAAAAAAAAAGGGCGCCTGGTGGTACATACTCACTTAATTTGCGCGAGCAGGATACAACAGGAACAAGAGGAACAGGCTTTTCCTCCCGTATTCTGCCCGCGCACATTAATACGGGAGGAAAAGCCTGTTCCTCTTGTTCCTGTTGTATCTTGCTCGCGCAAATTAAGTGAGTATGTACCACCAGGCGCCCTTTTTTTTTTGATCTTTCGACTTAAGATCTTTAGATTTTCGATCTTTGCCTTCCGATATTTGCGTTTTCGGTAATTTCACATTCCGGCCCGTCACGGAGACCGTATGTATATGTATATAGGATCCGGATGTGAAGGATTCCAAGTGAAACGCAGATTAAGTCAGAACTATGTATTTATTAACACATGTCTCTTCGGGCTTGTTCTCCAACAAGTGACCATAACAACACGCATCCGGTCTCAGCTTGACCAACCACACATACGGCTCGGCTAGTTTAAAATCAATTCTACATGTATATATAATATATCAGTGGCATGTGGTGAAATTATCTCTTTTCGTCGTACAGCCTTGTGCGCGGGCAGGATACGGGAGGAAAAGCCTGTTCCTCTTGTATCCTGCTCGAGCAAATTGAGTGAGGCTGTACGACGGGGGGGAGAGTTTTACCGCACACCACTGATATATGTATGTATATACTACCCGCTTTTCATATGTATTCACGGTAAACGAACATTTTCGATTTTTCGACCTTTTGATGTCATATAAAGTTTCCTATGTTTCCTAAGTCCTATGTTCAAATAAAGTTTTTGCCAAATGTCAATATGTCATTGGTATTCTTCCAAATAATTTTTACTGCCAAAACTACTATGAGACATACCATATGAACAGCAAATTCTCTTCAATGAGCAACATTTTCAATACGACATGCATACAATGTATTAATATTTTCTTCACATATTCCTGCACGACGCGTCTACGAGCCTGAGCGTTCCTTGGATTGGTACACAGCCCAACGAGTTAACCCCTTAGCCTCCCCCTTTCCTTCCTCTTCAACCACCCGAGGCAAACTTCTAAGCTCAACCTCCACACCTCCCAACAACGGACCACCGTTCAACATCCCTCCCACAACCCAGCCACCCCGGATCACCTCCCCACCCTTCCACCCACGCCCACGGTCTGCTGCAAGGCTCTCTCTTGATTGTAGCGCCTGCCCTCGTCTCCGGGCTAAAACTTTGCCCGACCAAAATTGCTTATGAAAGCATTTGGGCTCGGTTGTTATACCGCCAACACGCCGGTAACAACCTACTTGGTACGGACCGAACTTACCAAACTAAGCAGCAGCGCCGGGACCCCACCTTCAATTATACCCGAGCACAAATTATTCACAACAACTAGCCAAAGGCGGGTCCAAAATATCAAACAGACTCGGACCGTTCCGATCTCTGGACACGTCGAATACTTCACGCCGATCTACGAACCACCCCGTGTATACGTAATGCGAAATTATTTCCAACAAAGCAAACTATCAAAATTATGTGTAAGTATACAACACTCATTTTTCTTCATTGCAAATTATTCTTAGCCTTGTGGATTTGATATTAAAATTAAAATGAATTGTTTCACACATTGTATATGCATATAGTCTAAGCTAAATTTATGTTGAAATAAAGCTATTAAATTAACTTTTTTGATATATGAATATTTAAAGTAATCAAAAACCCATACGTGTTCTGAAAAATTTCGTTCAAGCTTAAGTACCTACACATGTATGTACATATATGCATACTATGTACTGACAAGCCGCCTATTTCAGCACGTGTACAATTTTGTTTTTCAAAATATGACTAAAAAATAAACCGAAATTCTACTATGAGATTTGCATTTATGTGTGTATAACCATTTTATCTCATGAAGGCGTATTTTCAAAACATTACAATTCTTCCTAATAAAATGTGACGTATTTTTTTATTCGAAAAAAATGTCGTCAATAAGTAAGATTAATAAGAAATTTACAATTACACTAATACATTTACGATAGAACTTTTAAATTAGACCTTCATTTTTAATAAAAAAATTTTAAAACACACAGATTAGTTGAAATTTTTGATATTAAATCATCATTTGTTTGATATTTTTAGCAAGATATGTATCTATTGATATATATTAGATATTTAATTTTTAGAAAAGTGGCATAGTAGTTTGCCTTAATTCAACATATATAACCAAACTTATACATAATTATTAATTTATTTATTTAAATTTTTGACCATTGTGGCATTACAGGAATTCCTTATGCGCCACAATGGTCGAAAATATAATAGATAAAATGTACGTATTTATTTGTAGATACACAGAAAAAAATATAAATGTTTACATATATGTATGTACATAAAAAACAATATAAGCAAAAGTTCAAACAATAATAGAAGTAGTCCTAACACATATAATAATGTCATATATTTATAAGGAAAAAAATTATGAATATCTTGCATCAATAGTCAGCACCAATATATATATATGTATGTATGTATACTAGGTATATAAGTATGTGTGTATGTACCAGAACGAGACGTTAATACAATCCTCGTGGGGCTCGAATGCAAGATAAAAAATCAAAATTCCCGAATCGTGAATCGGCAAGAGGATTGACAAGAATCGGCAAGAGAATTGACAAGAATCGGCAAGAGAATTGACAAGAATTGACAAGAGAATTGCCGAATGCGTGAAAAATGTAAGCACGATGCCCAGTTCACGGATTCGGCAAATTCTTTGGCGAATGCGTGTATGCTGATCAAAACGTGGAGTCGGCAAATAGACAGCAGCGCTCCGGTGTTGTTTTTTAGAACTGGACAGCGTGGACAAGTGTCGAAGTGACAGCTGAATGAGGATGTTTAATTTACATATTATTATGTATAATATGACTACATACTAGGATTTCTGATTTCCCGGATTTAAGCAATTCCCGGGACACGGGACGGAGCCTGGGATCGTTCCCGGGATTCCCGGAATCCCGGGACACATGTAAAAAAACTTTTTTTTTTCAATTTAATATATTTTTTATAACTAAAAAAATAATTATGTATTTACAAAATATAAAAAAGTAAATAATACATGATATATCTATTAACTGGAAAAAAACTTGGTTTTATTGTTAAAAGGGACGATTTTTTTTTTAATTATCGATTTTTTCTCCTGTCAGTATGTATGTATATTTTAATTTCTTTTTTAAAGTTGAGATTATTTTCATTTACGTTATTTTATATATTTGTCTTTGATAACTCCTTATTTAATTCTTCATTCATCGTCAAACACACAATTGTTTCATCTTCATCCGAATCTAAAACAGTTTCTACCATTGTGGAATCAATACAAGAAGGATATACTCGCTTCATAATATTATAGTTTCACCGTAAGATACACATTCGCTTTTATTACAAAACTCAAGAATGTTTTGTTCGGTATAAAATTATAATTATTTACAATTTGTGTTAAAAAAATCAAGTTTAAGGCTTCCTCTTACTTCGATTTTAATTTTCAATTCTTGGAATAATTCATTGGTAAGGTCAAGTCCTTCGGTATTGAGATTTTCCAAAAATAAAATGATAAGAAACGATTTTAGCCATTATATAAAACTTCCACGTTCGGGGAATGCGCTGTACTTAGTGCTAAATAACAAACCTTTTGAGAATATTTTACAATTCTTTTAAATCCAATTAAGAATTCCTGGGACACGGGACAACATAAATTCCATGAATTCTCGGGAATGTCTGTTCCGGGTCGACCCGGGTCAGAAACCCTACTACATACATATGTTTCGATCATCCCATATAACATTGATCAATATTTTAACAGTCGGAATTTTATACCTTGTGAAGAATCAGTATTATATTATAAATATTTAATTTCATTACACATGTCCCAGAACATATCTCTAATATATGTATATCCCCAGAACATAGCTCTAATATATCCAACAATTAAATCAGAAAAAATTATACCCCTGCCTTTCAATCCTACCTCCCTCCCAGCTGTGATCCCAACTGAATCCCCCGAAATAAAAAGACTCGAAACGGCTCGAATTCAACAGGTGAAAGATCTCCGGGTTGGAGCGCGTAAAAACGTAAGTCGGCCACGTGTAAAAGCCACTAGGCCGGGTCGCAAAAATGAATAAATAAACGCAGAAGCGACGAACGACGAGCGTAGAGTTTAGTTTCATTCGCTTTCTCGGCCGTTTGAAGTCCATTTGTATAATTGCTCGGCGTAATGGCGCGGCACTTAAATTTGATAGTACTCGGCCGGGTTTACGGCTTCGGAGGCTCTCTCCTTCTGAGCAGACCCCCGACAGGCTTTAAACACACACCGCACTTAATCTCGCACACTATGATACAATCACCTCGTATATATAATAAATTCGCATTTTTCCGACGATTTTCATCGAATCCCGATGACTGGCCCTTCGGGTGTTAACTTCAAACGTCACTTGAAACGTGGGCTTTGAATTTTTTTAAATCATACTAATAATACAGACATATTTATTTATTTATTTACATATTAACCACCGTGACATTTGACAACGCGTCACTATGGTCAGACATACAATCATCACAATATAATTATAATATTACAATGACAAAATAATAACATAACAATTATAATTGTTAAAAACAACTATTGGTGTTCCTCAACAGCCACTCAACCAGACTTGCATAGTTTATATTAAAGAGGTCAATTTCACCAGCAATCCGGCTGAGCAGATATACATACATATCACATATCACCCAAGATATAGGAGCCGTTGCCAACATATAATATTTGTGCGAGCCACAGGAAGAACAAAAAAATCACGATTCCTCAGGTCCCTGAACTTACCAGGTGCATAAAACCTAAATTCATTAAGAACCTGAGGATTGTGTATTATCCCGTTCAACAGCTTAAAAAAGTGCCTTCCCAGTAACATATCCCGATGGGACTTCAATGAGTTATGATATACATACATATATAGCCAAAAGTATTGTTCTAATTAAAAAAAAACACTCCCGAAACTGAAGCGGGTCCACCCAGCTTTGTTAAAATGTAAAAATTCGAACGCCCTATCTCATAATTTCTTTCAGAAATAAAAATCAACAGCGCAACGTCAAGTTTTGTATTATTTCTAAAGAAAAAAAAATTCCATTTCTAGACATTTCCAATTTATGTGCGTTAAAATTACAGAGAGATCTCGAAAAATGTGATAAAATCGGTGCCCCCAAAAAGTTGAGGCATTATCAAACAATAAAGGAGGGCTAACCAAGTATTAAAATAAATTTTATTTGTAGTTATTAGTTTGATAATATTTATCTTTTTTTGATTAACAAATTGGTTTTACGAAAATAAAATTCATCCCACTACTAAACCATTCTTAAAAATAACCAATCTCTAAAAATTTAGATAGCATATTAATTTCATATAAACTTTCTTGTATACCTGTATAACAGTATTTTAACATATAAAAAATAGTAAAAAAACATACATTTATAACATGAAAAAGTGAATTTTTCAAATTAGATGACTTTCAATAGCCGTATATATGTAGAGTAAAAATACATATGTATGTCTATCTTAAAAAATGGAAAAGTGATTATTTTAGTGAAAAGTGACTATTTTACATATAGCCAGATAAAATGGACTTTATGTACCTATAAAAGTAGGAAATCTTGAACTCGAACCATTAACCAACAAGTACCAGCTATTCTGTGGATTCACATTCCGTAGTGAAAATTGTTTCAGATGCTAATTTTTTTTTTCACATGAAAGTTATAAATGTATGCATCTGAAGTTATCTTGCCATTAAAGACGAGCTTTTGAAGGAGGACACGTAGGGGTGGGTAGTCAGCATTGAGAGAGAGATGAACAGGAAGGGATGCGGCTACCCCTACATTCTCGAATTTGCATAAACATGGCGAAACATAAATCGGCACAGTTCCCCGCATACGCTATTACTTATATTTGAAGATCGTCGACCTTCTCGACTGCTTCCAAAATTTTGTGTAAATTTCCTACATTATCGTATTGTTTTATTTCCTAACCACGCACCGAAATACGCTTCGGAAGACAAATATGAAAGCTTACAGCTTCGTTCAAATGATCAAATGTGAAAAGCTCTGTGTTCTAACATTATGATAACAGGCTTGTTATAATTGAATTTCACCGATTGAAAAATGATGTTCTTCTGCTTACGCAATTTAATTGAACACAACACGTTTTAATTGAAACAGCGATCATATACACACATAGATATGCACATAATAACAGATGGTACCGTTCTGGATGTAAGATATTAAAGCACATGATAAAATCAACACCGTTCAATATATCTAGATGTATAAGCTATCCTTGGAAACGGTCAGTAGTTGTAGGATTGTTGGAGCGTGGGTGAGGCGAGGCGCTCTGTGATGAACAATTATCTCCATAAATTTTGATAATATCACAGACAAAGGTTTTGCTGCTCCCGAGGGAAACGGAAGTAGGAGAACCGCTTCAGTAAGACTACCAGAGGGTGTATGTGTGGGGGAAGAGCGGGGGGGGATGGAAGAAGAATATTACCGTGGTCGAGGGTGGGTAGGATGCTGTGAGGGTGGTACGGGGGAGCGTGAACAATGGGATTTGCACGGACAATTTGCAACTGTGTATGAAAGACGTTCTATCATCGTTGGCGATCGCATAAAAAACAAATATAACCCCTTCGCGTACGTAATATAATATGTGACGCGAATACGCGTTTGTATTTGTATAATTTGGTTTTAATTTTTGGTCGAGCTCGTGAAAGACCACTTTATTCAAAGGTCCAACAGAATTGAAGTAAATGATTTACGACGACCGGCATTAGTTTCACAGAACTGACACACATACAAGTTCCCTTCAAGGCAACTCCAGTTTTCCGAAGCGAAAGTTACGAATTTTCCCGTGAATTCGTTTTATTTAATAAAGCACAAGTCGTGTGTAATAACTTTATATTACATATACAATTTTTAGCGTAGGCTTAATTTAAAATCCAAGAAATATTTCCAATTACTTTATGCATACTATTTCTTTGGGATAAAGGTGTTTGTTTTCAATGACCGTGTCTATGAAATACAATATTAACAGAGAGGCTGTTAAAAAGTTAACAGTAGCCAAAAAAAATAAAGTAAAAAAAGTATTCTAGTCGCGCTGTCAAAATTCAATGTTTTAGTCGCGAACATCGAAAATCGAAATTAAGATGTTGACATTTATTTATTTAATTTAAAAAACAGAAACAAACAGCATTACAACGGATATATATACATACATATATATACCTACATATATATACCTACATATATATATACCTACATATATATACCTACATATATATACCTACATATATATACCTACATAGGAAACAGATTAAGCTAAGCAAAATTTCAGAGGAAACCGAAAATCTAATTAAGCATAAAAGGAAGTTAGATAGGGATAATAATAAGCAAGAATACAATCTAGTAAATAAGGAAATTAAGAAGAGAATAGTCAGGGATGTCAGGGATTTTAACAGCAAGCTAATAGAAAATACCATTAAGAATAACCGTAGCCTGAAAAAGTGCAAACAAGATCTTTTCTTAGGCAAAAACCAAATGATCGCAATCAGATCAGAGAGCGGAGTAATAATTAGGAATAGAGAAGAGATCATAGACAGAGTTTATACGTTCTATGCAAAACTTTACGAGAACAACAACGGTCAATTTCCCGTTCCGGAATCGACACACGGCCAAAGGGTTCCTGCAGTATTGCCTAGCGAAGTAGAGGCCGCGCTAAAACCTGCAAAGAACGGTAAAACCCCAGGGGAAGATAATATTCCCATTGACTTACTAAAATGTGGCGGCCCCCCCCCCCCCCCCTAATTAATATCTTAGCTAGGTTTTCAGCAAATTCATCCAGAACCAAGCTATACCAGAAGGATGGAATAACGCAACTATCATTTTAATACACAAAAAAGGCGACAAAAGCGATATCAAGAACTACCGACCCATTAGTCTACTTTCAGCGGTCTACAAGCTCTTCACGAAGGTTATTACAGAAAGGCTGAAAAATATCCTCGACGAGAACCAACCTATAGAGCAGGCAGGGTTTAGGGCAAATTTCAGCACAATGGACCACCTCCAAGTAGTTGGCGAACTAATCGAGCGCGCCAACGAATATCAACGGCCATTGTGCCTAGGTTTCGTCGATTATGAGAAAGCCTTCGATACAGTTAGTCATAATGCAGTACTTAACGCTCTAAAAACACAGGGAGTGCCGGAACCCTATGTGGGACTGTTAGCTGCAATATATAAGAATGCCAATAAGGATTGTAAATAGGTTTTTGAGCTATTTTTCCTATTATGCTTTAGATTAACATTAGAATAATATAATACTGTGATTAATAACCAAATTAAATTAAATTGTAAAATAGAAAATGATCAGTAGCTATTAAAATAGATATAAGATGTATTGTGAACATAATAATAAAAAGCATTTAAAAATCAAAATAAGAATGCCACAGCTTCGGTTAAAATTTTTTCAGGTACAGATAGATTTAGCATAGGAAAAGGAGTAAGACAAGGAGATACAATCTCGCCCAAGTTATTCAATGCGGTGCTTGAGGGAGTTTTCAGGAAATTGGATTGGGATACAGCCGGAGTAAGCATCAATGGTCGCTTTTTGAGTCACCTTCGGTTCGCAGACGATATAGTTTTAGTAGCTCGTGATTCAGCTGACCTACTTATCAGACTAACACAGCTGGACAGGGAAAGTAGAAAAGTAGGATTAAAAATTAACGTAGATAAGACTAAACTAATGTTCAATAGTTATTGCATGCCTGATAGCATCCCCTTAGATGATAAACCAGTAGAAGTAGTAAATAATTATTTATATTTAGGTCAAATAATTGACATGTCTGGTAGTAAAAATGAAGAGATAAAGAGACGTATGAAATTAGGATGGAGTGCATTTGGACGGATGAATGCTGTTTTTAAATCAAAAATGCCACTCTGCCTGAAGAAAAGGATCTTTGATCAATGCATTTTGCCAGTGATGACGTATGGATGTAAAACTTGGACACTGAACGCCAAGATGCTAAATAAAATCCAATGCACTCAAAGAAGTATGGAACGCTGTATGCTTGGCATAACGAGGAAAGACAGAAAGCGGAACACGTGGGTGAGAAATATGACAAGGGTAGTGGACATAGTGGATAGAGTGAAGAGATTTAAATGGCAATGGGCGGGTCACGTAGCTAGGAGGATGGACGAAAGGTGGACAAAAGAAGTGCTTGAATGGTACCCGAGAGAAGGCAACAGAGTAAAAGGAAGACCGCAAGGAAGATGGGTGAACGAAATTAGGAAAATGTGCGGAATGAGATGGGTGAGTGTTGCGCAAAACAGAGACGAGTGGAAGCGTGTTGGAGAGGCCTTCATCCAGCAGTGGATGGCGAATGGCTGTAAATGATGATGATGATGATATACCTACATATATATATACCTACGCCATAAAAGATTTAAAAATATATTATCAACAATGAAAAAAAAACTAAGAAAAAAAGCAATGAATATTTATAAATATGGGATATACATATGTATATATGTATTATTAAGAAAAATGTTCAACCAATAGAAATTTAAAAAATAAATAAAAGGATCAATATTTTTAAAAGAAATGCCTGATTTATATTTTGACATTTTATTTTTTATTTCAACCAATCGTGCACACTCGTCCTAACAGATTGCTCCAAAGCAATGAGTGTGGTATGCAGATTAAGAATTATATACACACATACATACATACATAGGAATAACCCATATACATATTTACATTAAACGCGACATCTGTGGTCAAACATTGCACATAATTATTGTAAATATTATACGAGGCAAATACAAACATGGATTAAACATTAAACATCGATACACGTAGACATCTATGGACGAATTTGCAGCATTTATACAAATCAGCGAAATTTGAGATGCTGAAAAACTCAAAATTTTGCGAAAAAATGGGTAAAGGTTGCTAATTTGTCGGAACCTTTTCAATGAAAATCGGATAAATTGGCAAAACCTGATAGGAAACGATCGACTTGGAGTCACATATCCAAAGTCTGGCCAGTAACAACCGGTGGGATTGAACCCGTGACCACTTTGCTCGAAAACATAATATGCTAACCACTAGTTTATACTGCCGGTTAATATAAATGAATTACAGTAATAGTTGGTAGAACAGGGCTTAACGAGAAATATGAAGAGATCTGATTGTAAATTGGAATAGGATTTAAATAAGGCCTGTCAATTACATCATTCAAAAGCTTAAACAAAAAACTTAAATCATAAATTTTCTTATTTTACGATTTAAGAAAAATATAAGATAAAATCTAATCTTCTGAAAAATATAAGATAAAATCTAATCTTCTGAAAAATATAAGATAAAAGATTGATGTCGTTTCGTAAGGTTTGACAAATCTTGATTAAAGACAAATTTTAATTTATATTCAAATATTTTTTACCCTATATTTCTCCGTTTATAAGAAAATTATCCAGTAATACTAATAATAATTATATTAATACATTTGTTTTTATCACTATGATCTTTCATTTCATAAATCATACATAACATTCATTATATATCCATGGCCTGGTGCACAAATATTATATGTCCATTTTTTGAATTTGTTTCAAAAAAGTTTGTAGATGCTGGAATTATTCAGGTTTTTTCTTTCAAGGTAATTTATGTAGTATACACAATATGCATGTAAAATAACCTATATTCGTGCGATCTACATACATATGTATGTACGTACATATGTAAAAGTGGTATTATTTTATTTGTCGCCAGTGTCGCCATTTGCGCTCAGTGTACACTAGACACGAGACTTGCCCACATTTAAATCTACTCGCAGGCAAATATATTCGCAGGCTCCCATTCCAAACAGAGAGGACAATTCAACTTCCGGTCAGAGAAACGACCAAAGGAAATCCAGCTCTATAAGTCAGCCCCCAGCGGCGGTTATATTAAGCTCAGGAAATTACGTTCATTATTAGTGAGATAGCCCTGGACCCGGCGACTCCTTCCGCCAGATTCCCGCCCGGATCCTCCTTTTCCTTTCTACCACTTTCTGGGGCCTCTCCTTGCAATTTTATTTCCGCGGCACATACAACACCACCAATTAACAAATACAACAACGGAACAACACCATTCTCATAATCATAACTAATTACGAACAAACGCGCAGATACATTACAGCGCCACACATACTTACATATGTACCTTCTTATATGTACTTTATATATTTACATTCATACATACCCACGACCTTTATTTACCTAATGGCTACCGAAATACACAAAAATTCTACAAATAGCTGTACAAGAGCCCGGTCACAAAACCGTGTGGGACAAGATCGCGAGGAAATAATCGCTTGGACGAAACCGCGCAGCGACAAAATCACGTAAACCAAAACTTTGTGGCGACAAATTGGTGCTAAACATGTATGTTTAGCACCAAGTGATCAGTGGGTTTGATCCGCCATACTGCTGGTTAGATTTGGGGGTATTTGTGACTCCAAATCGAGTTTGCCAATTTTATCTAATCATTGTTGAAACGGTTCCCCATACATTCATTGATTAATTGTTATTTCATGTTCTTCAGCTTCTAGAAATACAGTGATTTATGTAATAATAAAATACTGCATTGTTTGTAATTAATTGTCCAGAAAGGCGCATTGGGGTCTTCCTGTCAAACCTTCCTGGTATATATCTATGTAAAAATAAAATAAATAAAAAAATAAGCCAGCAGCATAGAATAATGGTTAGCATATCTTGCTATGGTCAGTGTGGTTATGAGTTCAAGTCACACTGCTTGCTGCTGACTAAACCTTGGTTTGTAACCGGGTCGGTCGTTTCTTATCAGAGTTTGCCAATTTTTATGATTTTCATTGAAACGATTCCTGCAAAATTGGCTTTTCCTACCCATTTCTGCCACGAAATCTTATGTTATTGCTATATGTTTAGAATTCACCGGGTTTCTCTACATAGATGTCTCTGTGGATGTTTATTGTATAAATTCGTATTGTTGTATAAAAATGTTTATTAATCGTATTGTATTCGATGTTTATTGATATGGTTTCGAATTATGTAATGATTAGTTATTAAATATATATAATTTATTGATGTCTATAGTACACTAATGACATTGGAGCAATCTGTAATGACGAGTGTACATTGATTGATTGAATAAAAAATAAATAAATAAACAAATATAGACAAGAAAATAAAAATTAAAAAAATAACATAAATATTGAAAACAGGTCTAATGTATTCAATAAGAAAAATCCGATAGAATACAGTAATGATAAAATAAGAATCGTTTAATATTTTGTGCTTTTTAATTTATTTACACTTTATTGAAACTTGAATAACGAGAATAGACATATTAAGGATCAGCACAAATTAAAAATAATAACTGATTCATATTTTGTCATTTCTGTGTTCTGTCAGATTAGACCTGTTTTTAATATTCATATTATTTGTTTTTGTAGTTATTTTCTTGCTAATATTTATTTATATATGCACGATTTTGTCGCCGCGCTATTTTTATTTGTGTGATTTCGTACAAGCGATTTTGTGTCTCGCGGTTTTGTCGGGATACCCTGTATAAGGATATATTATTATTACAGTAAAATAATATTGTCGAATAGCTTCCATTCATTTTTACTCACATAATTACATATTTATTACCCGACAATAAAGAGAGTCTTTGTTTAAAAAAAGAAACGCGAAAATAAAGGGCTTACCTTATATTAAAGTCTCTAGCAAATTCACGATACATTCAACAGATACGATTTATTATAAATCCTCAACAATATGATATGACATAATCTTGAAAATTTTAACCGCGTTCTAAATTACAAACTAATAACACTATGTTTGATTATAATCAAAAATGATTTTATTTAAACCAATTCGTATATAGCACATAAAAGGACGGAATATTTTCGAAAGGGTACGCTTTCTGCGGTTAACCGTTTCGACCATACAGTTTTCTTTGAATAGGACCTGATTGCCAAAGGTTAGCCGGAATTAGCGCGCGGTTTATACGGGCTTATTGTGCTCAATGCTTTATTTTTCCGCACACTTTTCCACCTCGCAGTACACACACTCGGAAAAGTGCTCCGTCTTTTCATGGACAAATCAACGTGTGACGTCATCCAAAGGCAATAGACAATATGTACATATGTATATGTATACATTGAGTCTACATGTATTATACCTATATATCGGTGGGAAAACGGTCTACCTACTTTACGATTTCGGTAGCTTTCAGGAGCCACCGGCCACCGTGATTAATATTCAAACTTGTTGTGGAGCAATCATAAATCTTATCATCATAAAACCGGCCCCGGCGAAGCTGGGAAGGATGTGGGAGGGTCTCGGACCTCCAGAAGAGGAAGAGGACCCTACCGGAGGTCGGGGGTGGGATGAGAGCGCACACAACCCTATGTAACCAAGGATAACTCCTTACCTTAGAAAGCGAAAACTGCGCACGAAATTCATCAATTAAAAATATAAATTGCAAAAATAAACACGCCATACAAAATCACACACACTAATACTGCTGTGACTGAAATATATAAACGTATATATGTACATATGTACATCACGATGAAAGGAATCCAGTAGGTGCAATTCTCATTAAAATTATGCTCGCAAAATGAGGCGTACATATTTGATCGATATAAAGAGATGTAAAATATGTACGGTGAGTCGAATGCTAGCTCACGCGTGCGTTGGTTGTAAGCGGCCAGTCCGTATACACGTTTATTAGTGTGCACTATAATGTTTCGACAAACTAGCAATACAGTTCTAAAACTTATTCCATAAATTACCATACTGTGTATACACAGTGTAGAATATTCGCCAGCAGAATTTACAATGCGCGGCCTCTCTGCGTTGAACTATACCGCGCCTTTAGATCAGACGTCGTCAACGTTTTCCAACTTGACAAGATCAGCGAGCTCGGTTCATCTCATATGTATACACACGTTATTATAATACCCACTGTTTATTTGTTTATTATATTTTACCAGCTCGTACAAACATTTTGCTCAGTTCAACGGTGGAATGTGACAGAAAACCTATGCTAATATTTTTTTTAATAAATAGACCGAATACTTTTGTGTAACGATTTTATTATACATACATATAGACTTGCCCCAAAAATGGTTGCCGTTAAAGATTCAACGGTTAAACGAGCCACCAATGGCACTTGTATCCAGAGGAGTTAAAACCACCCAAAACCTGAAATATTAATGGACGTTAAGTGCATTATAGATATGGATTTAACACCTAGCTCACGGGACCCTCCTCACTATTTATATTGCCCATCTATTTTGGCTACCCAACTGGCGATCGAATTTATGCTACGTCGATTTTACACATAAAGAAGAATATTATATATGCATATGTACCTATATTTTCGGCGTGGGCTGGCGAAAACGTCGCAAAACAACTATAACTAATATGCGCGGTCCAGCTTCTGATGTGACCACAAATACTTTGTTAACCCTTGGGAAACGGGCGCCCGAAACTTTGCAACTTCGGCTCCGCCCAAAAGTTAATATGAATATGGCAAGTTTGGGCGTAATTTCGCATTTACCGCAAACCCTATACGACCATCATTATGATACATGTTTCAAATTCGAAATTCTCATTTGGAATTCGGCTTCATGGCCAGATGGGTAGCGAGAATGAAGATGAATACTTCAGTACTACTCGGGAGAGAGAGCATAACGGTTTATTGAGATTTTTTCTTTGCGATGTGAGAAAATTTCGATGTCCAGCATCTCACAGGGTTATAGGTGATGCTTTAACTGGTTTTCTGTTTGGACCAGACGAACATCATCCTAATAATAGCTGTTTTAAAGATGCGCTATGAGGGGAAGAGGATGATACGCGTACTGACTAAACCGGTTATATGTATGTATGTATGTACATAAGTACGATCAATACCAAAGTAATCATTTTTAAATAATTTAATTTCAATTGAAAATATTATTCGTATTATATATAATTATAAAAATATATTAAGCATAAATAATAATTATTTAAATTTTAAAAATATATATTTTTTAATATGAAAAAAATGAAATTGTATTACAATATTAAATAATATATATATATATATATATATATATATATATATATATATATATATATATATATATATATATATATATATATATATATATATATATATATATATATACTTTCAATTCGATCAATTGCGATATCAAAACTATGAAGTTGAGTTGTTTCTATTAAAAGAAATTTTTGTGTGAATAGGTCAAAAGTAAACTAACTTGTCTGCGCGCCCTAATGGATTTCCTCCCCAAAATCCCACGATAAAGGACATTCACTAAAGGATGCTGACTCCTCCGATCTTCTCATATCAAACCGGTTTATTAACAATGAAATAAAACGGATGGACAGGTCAAATCTTTCACAAAAATGACCAAACGAGTTATATTTCCCATAAATATCGTCAGGAGCGAAAAATGCATATCGATTGTGTCACATCAGTCGAGCGACGATCGATATTCGGTAAACATCAAAACGCGAGAATGGTTTTTAAAACGTTTAAATTTTAATTTTATTGTTATATAATATATAAAAAGTGATTAAAACTATTAAATATTTAAATATAAAGTATTATAAAATAAATTTATTCAATATTCGAACTCTTTCTGAAATAAGTGACTTAAAAATAAAATAAGTATACATTCTGTATATAGTGATTTAAACCGTAATGCTAACATACTTTTTATGCAACTAATATAATACATACAAAACAATTCTAAAATTTTTTCATAAAATTAAATTTTGTTCTATGGGTTGTGAGTTCAATAAATTCTACGCCGTAAATTAATACAAAATCATAATTTGATAGATCGAGATTAATTATTATCAATCAAAATAGACTTTACATATGAACAAATGATTACTATACAAATACATGGATCTTTAAACAACAATTATTACTACACAAGTACACGGAAAATAATATTTTAACTTTTTTCTTAAAGAATTTCTTTTGACGAGAATTTTTCCCTTTTCGACCAACAATATATCATTCTTTTAAATAGATATTCACCGACGTATGTAGGTACATACATACACTATATCATTCTAAATAGCATAAATACGGTGGTTTTTTAACATCACATAATATATAATTTCAAAAGAGACTTTGTATGTATGTAAGTAAGGTTTAAACGTTTGTTGGGAGCATCGAAAACAACATATAATATTCGACGACATCGATATCGTCGAATATTATTCGTCGATTCAAATAAATTAAAATAAAAAAAAATGAATGTTGACTATTAGATTGTTTTGCCATGTTTAAGCTGTTTATACAAGCTGTATTACAAATACCAAGCGAAGCTGGGTAAAACCACCAGTAAAACATAATATGCATTTGATTTATTCGTAAAATAATTAAATATCAGCATATCTTATGTTATTTTACCAATTAAATCATAAAATAATTGCCATTTAATTATAATTAAAATAATTTTTGATTTATGTCAATTGCGAACCCGTAGATGTCGAAAAAACTCAATTAAAACTGAAAAAAAGACGATATAAAATAAAATTGTTCAAAAACTATACAAAAAGAAAAAAAGGGAGTCTTTTCATTAATTGAAAAAAATTATTTCAAAGTTTTTGTTTAAATATTATTTAAATGAATCAAAGAAAAAACATTTCAATACATCGTTTATTATAATTAAATACAATTACAAATAATTTAAAGGTAGTCATAAAACGCGTTATGTGAATTTAAACAGGTTTATATCAAACAGCCGCAACAATTCAAACCACATTTTAAAAATAAAAAAGTAAAAACCCATTAAAAATAATTTCGCCTGTACGTATTTAAGTCGGTGCGAATTTTACATAGACGTCATAATCTGCAGACGGGGCGCAATCTTAGAGAAGGGTCGCCATGGAGACGAGGTCTTATTTCTTCCAGCGCGTCTCCATGGCGACGCCGGGGTACGCCGGTGGGAGGGGGGCATCCCCCAGGCACCCGCCCACCATCGGCTGTGGGCGGGGGTGACTCGGGGGCTCCCGATTAATTGTAATATTCGCCGAAACGGGAGGGACGCTACCCCCTCCATCGCCAACGTCGTCGCAGCCACCCTCACCCTCTCCCATTTCAACCCTCATCCTCCATTTACACAACCTCCCCCGACCTCCCTCCCCTCCCCCCGCCTATCTTAGGACTCCACTCGGAATCGCCACTCGTCCGAATTGCGGTCGGCGAATTCGTCTTCGAGCCATTAAGCCCGGCGAGACGTTAATCCCGACCCTGCGAAAGCGACCCATACACGACCGTTTGCATAGTGATGTGGTCTACAACCTTTTTTTGACTAATAAATACGATGCTTGAAGGTCAAGTTTACATATTAAACGTATTACACTCCCATACCTCACATATCGACATATTTAAAATTTATAATATCTAAAATTTTATTCGAAACGGGAGTAATTTAAGTTGTGAAAATCATTTTTAACGAACTTTCATTTCGCAACTTTCGAATGCCTGTGACTTTCACTACTTTATAACCTAGATAGTATGAAATGGAGCCCATTGATAAATAAAATAAATAAAAATATATAAGTGTAATAATATAAATAATATTTAATAATAAAATATATTCAATGCTTTATCCTTTCCAATAAAAATTTAAAATATTCCATTTTGCTTCAACATATTAATATATATTGCATACATTCTACACATTACTTTCATACGACATGAGATTGAAAAGAATGAATTTCTCTACTTTGGAGACGAGAAGATTTAGAGGTGATCTAATCGTAGTTCATAAAATTATAAATTGCCATTACAATGGTCGAACGGCTATCCTCCTTACGTTCAACAAAATCAATCATCTAAGAGGTCATACTCTCATACTCAAACAGTTATCTATTATAAAATAATCAGATAATATTTCTTTTCAAATGGAGTGGTTAAAATTTGGAATAGCCTACCAAATTAATTAATAACTTCTAGTAATCTTTAATTTCTCTTTAAAAATATATTTCATGAATTCTTAAAAATATATGGGTTTTTGTAGCTCTTCTTTTACGGTTTATTCTTGTTGTATTTTCTTTTCATTGTTTTTTTTTTCCTTCATTTAAAGTATTGTTTTTTGCATTTTGTAATATCAAATAACCAATTTCCTCGGGTCCATCGGCTTTGCCACCTGTATTCTCAAATAATAAATAATCTTTTATTTAAAGCAGTACTAAGTAATTTTACGACCTTATAGATATAACTTTTAATGCAGGTTATTTTTTTGTTTGTTTTGAACAATATAAATAAAATTATAAACTTCGATCAAAATTGAGATTAGTATACGTCAAAAAATTCAACGAATATAAAGGTAATAACGAAAAAAAATCAAGTAAAAGTCAATTAATTAAATTAAAATGGAAATAAATAGTCATTCCATCAGCTGAACTAATTTTATTTATCGTCAACTTCAGATGGCTTCGATTAACATACATATGGCCGACAATTAAAGTCGGTGAAATGAATCAAATTTATTTATTAAAATAGGCTTGCCATATAGATATTTTATGTACATATGTACCTACATACATATGTAGTTATATGAGATGTGGGCGTTCGGCTAAAATGACTAAAAGTTATCGTTTATTTTAACATGTATAATTTTTATCATACATACCTAGATATACATATACATATGTATATAATGATACATATAGAAAAATAATTAAAATTATTACGTTTACCTATTTTATTTTTTAATTTACAAATTCAATTGATTTTGTCAATATATGTACATATGTACTGTTATATTAATAATACCAAAATAAATAGAATGTAACATATTATGAAATTTAATTTTGAAAATAAAAAGTCCATTAAAACATGTCATACGATATAATCATTTAAGTGTTTTCACGTATATAAGTAACCACAACGTTTTAGTGTAATTATTACTGCGTATTTGTATAATAAAATTATAAAATGTATTATTGTACCTGTTTACGATATCGATTCGAATTCTTCGGTTACCAAGCACACTCGATCCGTACTTAAATAATCGTTAAATTTCAAAGCAACCCCGATTCGTGGAATAAAGTGTAATCGGTCTACAAACAACAAATATATCAAATATTCTTAAGTTCTCATCGAAATTCAAACACGAAAATACACCCACACACATACACAAATATACATTTATATACCAATAACGTTGAATTTGAGGGATTTTGCAGACACCTATTAAATTTAGGGCCTCTCTCGAATCTACCTCTCTCGCTCGTACACACTCACCGGTTGTATATTTGAAATAACCTTTAGAGAGATACGGTTACCCCGTATCCTCTCTTGAGATAAACATGATGTTAGGCATATTCAAAGTTTCGCAGAAAGGTTATATAGTTTAATTATGGGGTGGTGGGTGATCGTAAGCCTAGGAGCTTACTGGCGACCGGTGGAGGGCTCACCCTCCACTCCTCCCACCTCCCATCCTCAAAGTAAGAGGTGGAAACTGGAGGTAGTTGCTAGGGGACTTGAAGGTGATTAAAGTTGGACGAGAGAATAAAAGGATATCGCCTATATACCCAGTAGTGTATCATCACGAATAGTTTTGCGGATATGACAAGTGTTGAAATGCTGAAAAGGTCGACACATTTCGCGTGGAATTCAGCGGTCGCCACACTACCTATATAAAATTCATAGTGAATATTTCACATAGCTAGGAGCGCTTGCGAATTATATATGTATGTGGAGGTGCCGAGGACGGTGCGAATAATTAATTTCTATTATTTATTATTGAGGAAAAGTTCCCGGTTAGGTTTAAAAGCGTCGAGCCGTGCCGAGCTAATCACGTTAATGGAGTGATAACTACCGCTGGGAGCCCATATTGCAAATCGTTAAGTTTATCTGAAACTGTTAAATAAACTGTCGTTCTTATGGAATAATTTAGTTGAGTGTGCTGCGGGGTGGAGTATATGCGAAAATCTCAATTACTCTCAGCGAGCGAATTTGTTTTGAGTAATCTAAAAAAATATATTGTATAATATACGTTATTCTGAATTCAATGATTAAGCGGAAAAAATATGTGGTATATACATAATCGATTGAACATTGTATCTAAATAAAAAAAAATAAAAGAATTCTAATACAATGTTAGACTAACATTACGGTGATAATTTGCATTACAAGTTTATACCTCAATTTTTCGTCGACATTACTGGAAAGGTTGAAAAGGCACAAGTATTTTTAAATAAATTGATTTTTTTTTAAATCATTACTCATTTTTCAAAATAGGCAGATTTGTATATGTACTATTAATTTATATCAGTTTTTATTACAAACATTAGTTCTTTGAGCGTAAAATCCATCTCATATAGCCAGCAGCATAGCTCGGTGGTTGCATTAATTCTACCCACCGGGAGGTTGCCAGGTTCGATCCTGTAGATTGACCTCGATTGAAAATAATTTATTCCAAATATTTCTATAGTGCTACTGGTCAGACTCATATATTCGTGACTCCAAGTCAATCATTTCCTATCAGAGTTTACCAATTTATATGATTTCATTGTTGAAATGGTTCTTCATCAAATTGGAAAAAACCATCCTACTCACTTTGTCATCACTATTTGAATATTATTTGAAAATTTATAAATTATAAATTTATACCTAATTACAATAATTAACCTCGCATATTTTTCATTATTTTAACTTAAAACACACATTTTAAACTTAAAGCTTGACGTCCAGCACAGTAGTCAGTGGATTTTTTTAGCACAGTAAGGCAAGTGTTAATAGTACAGATGTCACTCAGGAGCAATTCGAAAATGATATCATGGAAAAATAAAAATTGAGCCCATCAGCCTAAAAAAAAATTCGAATATATCAAACTCGGATAAAACTAATTCAGCCACCTATCTCAATTATCTATCGGTTATAATAGAAATATATTCAAATAAATGAGCATTATTATTTGAATAGATTTCTATTTGAATCTAATAGTTGTGTGTATTCTATTCTATTCGAGTATTCGAAACTAAATTCTGCCGTAATCAGTATTAAAAATGATAGTTTTATATTTAGCTATAGTGGTTAAGCGTTTTTTATGTACGTAGAGAGGTCATGGGTTCAAATTCCGCCAAAATGGAAAAATTTATATGACTTTTTCGACGATCGCGAGTATCGAAATAAAAGTTAGAGTTTGCAGATTTATCTAGCTTAATTTTTATGACGGTACCAATATAATCAACACCCCCTTCCTCTGTCGAAAATTTAGCTAGTGTGTAATTAATATCTGTATATCTGCATTGCATTATTTGTTTGGCTACACAATTATGCATAGTGTTGATTTATGGTACCAGTTATGGTACTATGTGAAAAATAAATAATAAAATTTAATAATATTAATAGTTAAGAAAACCGTTAAAATTACAAATAATACAAACATTCGTATATATTTTTTTAGATACAAGAAATACTTAGTATTCCTTGCAGCTAAAAAGTATTCCTGATATTTTCAATACTGAAAAAATTAAAAATATATAAACAAAAGAACAGTTCATATTAAATTATTTTCATATAAATTCATATTAAATTATTTTCATTCAAAATCAGCCAGCATCGTGAAATAACAGACCGGTCTCTTTTTGTTATCATCAACTTACAAATTTAGTTATTCCGGTTAGCGACCAAAACAAACAAATTTCAGTGCACGTGTTTGTGGATGTGACCAATTTCTGGAAAGGTTTTCAAGACCATTGCAGTTCCACTGGAGAGAACGACTACGAGGAGTGGATGCACAACCGTTGCAGGACCACTGGAAAACAGAAGAGCGAGATACGGTTCGCCTCCAGAATTTCAAGTTATCTTCGTTACAGTCCGACCACGCAGATAAGAGTGGACCAAGTGCAGTTTCCTTTGTGCAAACTGCGCAGCTCCCTACAAACGAGTTGGGTATGCATACCAGTATATCTGTATATATACACACATGTGTATGTGTGTGTGTAAGCTCGGGGAAAACTACGTTTCAAAGCCTTAATCTCGCGGGGTTTTCCTACACTTGCGGCCGGTTTAGTTTTAATACGGACGACGTACGGTGATGACCGCCCATTAAGCGTTTCCATGGGAAAATTCTACTTTACAGTGAGCATTCGCTAACTTTGAGGAAAATCTATGATCATGCTCGATTCAAATATAGGAATGAATATACAAATGTACAGATATATGTACATACATACTTTCGAATACAAATAATTATTAAAAATATTACTGAGGAAGTGCTTCCGTCCCTTATATCGATTGAATTTTTGTTGATTTTTATAAAATGAACAACTATTTTTTTCTTTTAATAATTAAATGTTATATAAATATGTATGTATATAATTAATACTCTGAAATCAAATCATGATAAACATTTTGGACTGGAGTAAGTCGATATCGAAATTAAATGATACGGACCGAACAAGATATCTGATTTAAGTTGGGAAAACTCATTCCCTCGAGTGTTGCACTGAAGTGAAATTGAATCAGCTTAGTGCAATCAAGCAAACGCTTCAATTCAGAACACTACATATGTAGCTATACATAGTATATATTTAAACATACAGCTTCACATTTCTAATCAACGCGTACTATTTACCGTTTAAAAAGAGGGAAAAAACAACGACTTGAACACTTATCAGTATTAATTCAGTTAGCGTTAGATTTGCATCAGCTAGCGATTACCGATAAAATTAAACCGACCTCAGTGTGTGCAATTTATAGAATTAGAACATACGCAGTATCTTTGAAACCTATGTAATGTGAATAACAATTAAGATTAATATGATTTTCTTCAGCAAACATTGTACTTCGATCGATACTCCTGCGCTCTAAAATTAATTCAATTTGTACAAAAAATATTTAACGAATTTTATTATTCTATTTTACATGTACATATTCTGTATTGATTCCCACTTTGGAATCTATATCGAAAATCGCACCAATCTGTGTATACATATATGATAAATATGTACGTATATTAGGGATAAAATACTAATTTCTCGCAGTACTATCGATTAGCAAACACGGACACGTCTAGTCCAGAGCTGATGATAAAGTTTAAGTTGCCTGGGAGTTTATACATAGCTATTATAGATACATACGTACACACATACTCGTACGTAGTATCAAGTTGCTCGTGCTCATGCTACAAGATTGCCTCCAATGTCGGACCCTAACTTTAGCCTATAAACTGGAATAACTACAAAGTGGTCTGAATACAAATTGAAGCTGTTCGTTGCAGCTCTCGAGCACCGTCAGCGTTACACCACCACAGATAAGGTCGTGAAATTCGAAAATACCGCACAGAAAACGACCACCGTCATAAGTATCCGTTATGGAAAGTTCTATCTTTCGAAGATTCGGCAGAAAAAAATCGATTATATACTGTATATGTATATACAGTGGTGTGAGCTTAAGGTGGATGTATGGGTTTGTGTGAGTAGATTGACCCTTTTCGCTCTCATCCCCCTTCGGTGGGCTTCCACCCTCTGGAGAAGGGTTGTGCGGAGATGCCCGAATAAGATGAGGTTTGCGCGCACAGAAACTTAAAACCCGGCTCAAGGCAAGGGTGTGGCTTTTAGGTCTAATGAAAGCGGCAAGTAGTGAAAGCTTTCACTCCGGTACTATTCGGACGAAACCTTTTGAATACACTATTTCGCTTTATGCCGAATTTGCATGCGAATCGAATTACACTTCTTCGTTTTCACATTAATGTTTCGAGTGTCAAATTAACACGCAAGCCTCATGTTATAATATTTAGAATTAAAATTTCAATTTAAAAAGATATGCTTAAGTTTCAATAAGTACTAAAAAAAAATTAAAATTCACTACAAATATTTTTGATTAAATTTGTACAAAATTTGAACAAGAGAGTCATATAAATAAAAAAAAATAGTTTAGACTAATTTCCACTAAGTCCACTTTTCTTCATGTCGAGAAATATTTCGCAAAAAATTAAACATAATGTTTTGCATTTAACAATATGTAAAATTACTGGTGGGCCTGTAACACGTATATTCTGCTTTTCCGAGATTCTGAAAATATCGAACTAAAAGAAGTGATAACAATTTGTGAATTAAGTCAAACAGAAATAATGTTTTTGTAACTGAAAAATGAACTTCCAAATATAAAGGCTCATATGTATGTATTATATTTGCCCGTTTGGGATCAAATTTTAAATTCACATGTGTAATTACTATCAGAAATATTGTGTTTTAAATTACAAACACATTTTATATATAATACATAAATTAATACTATAATATTTTGTTGTTTAAAAACTTATTATAATTAAAGTGTCAATCGAAAATAGTTTTTAATTGAGTTTTCGCTTAGTGAAATTTTTCTACCATTTTTCTACCCTCATATTATACGATATGTATTATATACTTCATGATATTGGATGATTTATTTGTATAATTTTAGTTAGTCAGCTAATTTTCATACATATTTCTATTTTAATTTTATAAATACTTAATTACGTATGTATAAATTTAATACTCTAAAACTACATACATACATACATATGTACATATTATGGACGTGCTTCTGCGTTCCTCCCGCTATTACTCGCTTAAACCCGGCTATTGCACGAAATTTAACTTAACCATCTAATCACTTATTTTACTAATTGCATCCTAGTATAATTTAAGTGTAAAAATAAACAGCAAATCGGTCGTAAAAAGCGGTTTTATATCAGTTATTTCGAAAAATTTTGTGCTAATTTTTGTGTCAAATCGGTGTCAAACGAGATACATCTCCCTACCTGAATACAAAAAAAGGGTCCTTCGCCAGCCAAGTCGGTCCCACAGAAGCAATAAATCTTCCACATAATTGCTTCCAGCCAAAAATCTTTAACGAACTTTACTTAATAGAATAATAGCAAACAGAAACGGTGTTTCCCAACTGTCTATCAGTTCTTTTTCATATTTAAATTATATTAAAGTAATTCGTGTAATTTTATATACTTTACTAAAGTTATTATTAAAATATTAAATTGCAAACCGCACTCACATATATAAATCCGTTGTCTCCAAAGAGGCGTCTCACGATAAAGATCTGTAAAAAAGTAGTATAACAATTGCTAATCTATTATTATCATAACTAACTACTTTCACTTACAAAGTAACCCTGTTAAATGGCATGTAATAACTCATAAGTGATCCAAGTGATACCTAGGATGACTATATGTCAAAGCTGACCACAGAGAAGAGTTTATGGCGGTAAGAACTCACTCCTTGAATGGAAATCTCTCTCAAGTACCGCCTTTTTCTCAACACATCTTGGATAAATGCGAGAAAAATAATATCCAAACCTCCAACAAGGTAAGAGTGACGATGGATGATAGCTTAGCTAATAGAAACCTGTATTTAGCCACGTACAATGTAAGAACGTTATCGAGTGAAGGAAGTGTGCTTGCATTAGAGAATGAACTAGAAAGTATCAAATGGGATTTAGTAGGACTTAGCGAAGTAAGACGAAAACAGGAAAACCAAATAATCCTAAAAAGTGGTAACTGTCTCTACTGGAGAGGGCTACCAAATGGTAGAATAGGAGGAGTAGGGTTTCTTATCAATAAGAGAATAGAAAGAAATATTATAGAAATAAACGACATATCGGAACGTATTTGCTATGTAGTATTAAGAATCTCGAGCAGGTACACTTGTCAAATCTTCCAAGTGTACGCCCCCACATCTAGCCACCCAGACGAGGAAATAGAAGACTTCTACGAAAAACTACAGGGCGCATACGATAATAGCCGCCACCACTTTAAAATAATCATGGGCGACTTTAACGCAAAAATAGGACAAAAGGCAAACACAGAAAGAGCAGTAGGCAATTTTGGTACCGGCCAAAGAAACGACAGAGGCGATCGCCTCATAGAATTCGCAGAACACAACAGGCTCTTCATCACTAATTCATTTTTCAGGAAAAACACCAACAATAAGTGGACTTGGGAGAGTCCTAAAGGAGACAGAAACGAGATCGATTTCATCCTAACAAATGCCCTGCACTCCGTTAAAGACGTTAGTGTTTTAAGTAAAGTAGATATAGGCAGCGATCACAGATTAGTCCGTGCCAAGATGGCCATTAATATAAATTGCGAACGTAGGAAATTAATAAAAGGATGCAGTAACTCTCCAGATTTCGCTCAACTAAGGTCTAGGAAAAAGGAATTCGAACTCGAACTTGGAAATCGATACGGGAAATTAAACCCAGAAGCAGACATCGAGGAATTGAACACTGTAATTAGTTCGGTTCTAACCTCAACAGGTAAGAAATTAGGTGGTTTCAGGAAACAGATTAAATTAAGCAAAATTTCAGCGGAAACAAAAAACCTAATTAAGCATAAAAGGAATTTAGATAGGGATAATAATAAGCAAGAATACAATCTAGTAAATAAGGAAATTAAGAAGAGAATAGTCAGGGATGTCAGGGATTTTAACAGCAAGCTAATAGAAAATACCATTAAGAATAACCGTAGCCTGAAAAAGTGCAAACAGGATCTTTTCTTAGGCAAAAACCAAATGATCGCAATCAGATCAGAGAGCGGAGTAATAATTAGGAATAGAGAAGAAATCATAGACAGAGTTTACACGTTCTATGCAAAACTATACGAGAACGACAACGGCCAATTCCCCACTCTGGAATCGACACACGGCCAAAGGGTTCCTGCAGTATTGCCTAGCGAAGTAGAGGCCGCGCTAAAAACTGCAAAGAATGGTAAAACCCCAGGGGAAGATAATATTCCCATCGACTTACTAAAATGTGGCGGCCCCCCCCTAATTAATATCTTAGCTAGGCTTTTCAGCAAATGCATCCAGAACCAAGCTATACCAGAAGGATGGAATAACGCAACTATCATTTTAATACACAAAAAAGGCGACAAAAGCGATATCAAGAACTACCGACCCATTAGTCTACTTTCAGCGGTCTACAAGCTCTTCACGAAGGTTATTACAGAAAGGCTGAAGAATATCCTCGACGAGAACCAACCTATAGAGCAGGCAGGGTTTAGGGCAAATTTCAGCACAATGGACCACCTCCAAGTAGTTGGCGAACTAATCGAGCGCGCCAACGAATATCAACGGCCACTGTGCCTAGGTTTCGTCGATTATGAGAAAGCCTTCGATACAGTTAGTCATAATGCAGTACTTAACGCTCTAAAAACACAGGGAGTGCCGGAACCCTATGTGGGACTGTTAGCTACAATATATAAGAATGCCACAGCTTCAGTTAAAATTTTTTCAGGTACAGATAGATTTAGCATAGGAAAAGGAGTAAGACAAGGAGATACAATCTCGCCCAAGTTATTCAATGCGGTGCTTGAGGGAGTTTTCAGGAAATTGGATTGGGATACAGCCGGAGTAAGCATCAATGGTCGCTTTTTGAGTCACCTTCGGTTCGCAGACGATATAGTTTTAGTAGCTCGTGATTCAGCTGACCTACTTATCAGACTAACACAGCTGGACAGGGAAAGTAGAAAAGTAGGATTAAAAATTAACGTAGATAAGACTAAACTAATGTTCAATAGTTATTGCATGCCTGATAGCATCCCCTTAGATGATAAACCAGTAGAAGTAGTAAATAATTATTTATATTTAGGTCAAATAATTGACATGTCTGGTAGTAAAAATGAAGAGATAAAGAGACGTATGAAATTGGGGTGGAGTGCATTTGGACGGATGAATGCTGTTTTTAAATCAAAAATGCCACTCTGCCTGAAGAAAAGGATCTTTGATCAATGCGTTTTGCCAGTGATGACGTATGGATGTGAAACTTGGACACTGAACGCCAAGATGCAAAATAAAATCCAATGCACTCAAAGAAGTATGGAACGCTGTATGCTTGGCATAACGAGGAAAGACAGGAAGCGGAACACGTGGGTGAGAAATATGACAAGGGTAGTGGACATAGTGGATAGAGTGAAGAGATTGAAATGGCAATGGGCGGGTCACGTAGCTAGGAGGATGGACGAAAGGTGGACAAAAGAAGTGCTTGAATGGTACCCGAGAGAAGGCAAAAGAGTAAAAGGAAGACCGCAAGGAAGATGGGTGAACGAAATTAGGAAAATGTGCGGAATGAGATGGATGAGTGTTGCGCAAAACAGAGACGAGTGGAAGCGTGTTGGAGAGGCCTTCATCCAGCAGTGGATGGCGAATGGCTGTAAATGATGATGATGATGATGATATATATATATATATATATATATATATATATATATATATATATATATATATATATATATATGTATATATATATATATATATATATATATATATATATATATATATATATATATATATATATATATATATATATATATATATATATATATAAATATATATATATATATATATATATATATATATATATATATATATATATATATATATATATATATATATATATATATACATACATACATGCATATGTATATATATATATATATATATATATATATATATATATATATATATAAATATATATAAATATATATATATATATATATATATATATAAATATATATATATATATATATATATATATATATATATATATATATATATATATATATATATATATAAATATATATAAATATATATATATATATATATATATATATATATATATATATATATATATATATATATATATATATATATAAATATATATATATATATATATATATATATATATATATATATATATATATATATATATATGTATATATATGCACTGTCCCTCACAGAGGTGTCTCCTTGCACCTCGCAAGAAAGCATCCACGGTCTTAGAAGACCTGACGCACTCAGAGAGGACATTTATTAAATTAATAATAATTTTTTGTGTAGCTCAAAGTATCATAATTCTGGATTTATATAATGGTGGGCCAAATATAAATTAATTATGATATAATCGTATATATTTTTGCTTATACCCAACACAAAGACAATCATTTCATTAATCATTTAAATTTTAAAATGCGATAAAACTCCTTCTCTGAACGAATCGTTAAGACGTGCAATTGGGGGAAAGCTAGCGCGTCCTTTCTAAAACGTGGCAACTTTCGGGGCATTTATAACTGAACTTTTTTTTTTTAATTTAAATTTATACTAACAAAACATACATAACATATGCAAAAGCAATTTCAATTATATAATTTCCACCTTAGTTCCATATAAATCATGTCGAACACGTAAAAAAACTTGACATTTAAAAATCAAATTTCAAATCATAGGTAAACTTACACGACCCAAGTACATATTTTGGCTCATTTAGGCGCAAGTGTATGTACATTCAACCCGGTGTCCCAAGTCGGTGCGAGTGGCGCATAATATTTCACAAAATTCACAACCACCAATAAATTCCGCCGGTTTTCCTCTGCGGGTAGTTTCCTAGTGGGTGGGTGTACATCGGCCGGAGGAGGATGTGGAGATGTGGGGGGGTGGAAAAGGAGGGTATGTAGCCCGCTCAAGGCAATATATAACTCAGAGGAGTTGGCCTGTTCGCAGGCTCCCCATCCGGTCCCTTATATAATAAACACCCGGCCGATACAGAGAAAGCGACCCTGGACCAACCCCCCGCCAAACGCACAAAATTGACCCTTACAACTCCAACACTGAGAATTCCGTTTTCGCACATTCGACGAAACGTACTTACGACGTTTTGTGGGGAGAGCGTGCGAGTTGCGTGCCACCCTCAAGTTCAACCCCGTCGTCGTCGAAGGGTTTCGCCGAAGGAAAGGGTAGAAACTTAACGCGCCAGTCCTATGTTAATTTCTTACACAAAAGGCACAAAGATGATGTATGTATGTATGTATGTGTGTGTTCTGTTCAAACTGATGCTCAAATTAAATGATCTAAAATTGAATGCACATACGTATGTATATATATATATATATATATATATATATACATATATATATATATATATATATATATATATATATATATTGATTGAATTGTAAAATAATCGAATAAAGACTGGATGATAGAATTTGTATAAATATTATAAGTGCATATTAATTTTATATATTATATTTATCTTAAAATTGAACTGGAAAATTAATACAATCTAAATAAGTACAAGATACTAAATATGTACATACATATATGAGTAACACACTTACATATGTATGAATATACATATGTATGTAGTTCACTCCCCATTTTTCTTCACACATTTCAACTTTTTCAATGATTGCGTCTAGACACAAACTAGCTTCTTTCAACTCGATACAGTCAAACTGCAAAAAAGTACTGTACGTATGTATTATAAATTTTTTTTTTTATATATTAAATAAAGTAAATTTATTACAATCAAATTGATCATAGTATTTGACAATACAAAACAATTCTCAATTGTTGAAAAACTAAATCAAAACACAAGTCACATTGAAAATTTGTTGATAAAATAATAATCAAGAAATTTATGTTAATAGTTTAATACAAAGGGTGCAGAGTAATATTATTTGTTAGTCTGCAGCGAGGCGCCATTTTGCAAATATCGTTCGTATGACTTGCAAATTGTTGCGAGCAATTTCGCCAAGTGAGAGGAAATTTCTTCTTTTTGCGGCCGACAAAGACATAAAGCTGCAGACAGTTGGCGCCATTCAATTAACGGCTAACTGTCCAGTTAAACTCCACTCTTTACCCCCCCCCCCCCTTCTATATAAATAGACGTACACACACACACAAACAGAGCTAAAAAATACCCATCATCCCTACAAATTGAGATTGAATAATTGCTGCTACAAACTATATCTTCATGGTGTGACATCCAGGAAATGCTTATAATTTGTATATTTATGTGGGTATGCTCTCAGCACATGTATATATGTAAATATGTAATACTCATACTCAATATAAAAAAAATATATCCTTATTGTTACTAGTCCAGATTTGATATTCAATAATTTCATATACTTTCATACTAATATATTACATAAATAAAATTCTAGATTTAATCTAAATAGTGAATACTATGACTAAGATTGAAAATGAGAGACGACCATCAAAGCTTTCCATTTATACGAACGGCTTAAGTTTTCCACTGTGGGTTTTCTTTGTCCTGCAGAAGATAGGATTTATATACAAGGTGGAAAGGTCTGTCGTCTTCTGTTCTCTCGGTAGGTGGGTCGGGTCGGTTTTGGGTGGGTTGTCTCTATATGTGTGTGGAATCATCCCCTTTCTGCGGGTGTCCATAAGAGGCGGTGTCAGTGCAGAGCTCGGTGACACTGACATGATTAATTGAGGCCCTCAGACACTACCACCACTGTGTCTCGGCCACTTCTCTCCTATGTGTGTCGCTTTTCCTTCTAAAGAAGGATTACGACTCGACCTGAACACAGACATACACACATATATGAACATGTATCTGAATGTATGTACATATATGTGTAGTAAACTTGCACATATAGTGTCTGAAGAGTGTACTTATGTATATATTGGGCCGGAGCGCAATATGCGAATTTTAGATTTCCCATGATGGACCTAGTGGAAAACTTGCATCGTATCAAGGAAACGTTAAATAAAAAATTTCATCCACTTAATAAATGTCTTAAACCACCAACTAATTTCGACAAAAAAATTGATGAAATTGGTTTATTTATATATCTTTTGTTTTGTAAATAGGTTTATGATCTCTTTTTCCTATTATGCTGTACACTGACATATACATAAATAAGATAATATTATAAAGACCAACAAAAAATAAATTTTAAAATAGAAAATGATCATTAGACCAGAAACTCTCATCAGATATAAGATATAAGATGTATCGTGAACATAATTTATAAACAGTGAAAAACATTTCAAAATCTGAAAAATATATATATTTTTACAATAGTTTCAATTTTAGTACATTTAGTACGCCAAATATCACCTATTGTAGTTTGATTGGGTTAATTGTGATTAGTTTTGAATGATTAACGAGAATTTAAGGTCGCCGTTTAACCAGAAACTCCCTTACAAAGCGCGCCACGCTCACAACACCCATTTTTATGGTAGCAGTCTTTTCAGAAAATCATAATTTTTTTCATGTTTCTGTCATTATTTTAATTTTTCAAATAAAATTTTAAAGTAAAGGTTATTGAAAGCTTTTTTGGGTATCTATCTTAATTTTAAAGACGAAAATACTGAAAAAAACGGTGAATTTTATTAAATATAAGCAGACATTATGTATAATAAATAGCCTTTATATTTTTGAAGTAAAGCATGACATTTCGATTCAAAATATGACACACATACATACATATGTATGTTTGTACATTCGTATTTATGCTTATTTAGAAATTTTTTTATAGTTGCACAATGCTAAATAGACTCAATGTCTAAAATAACACCCAACCACAACGGATTTAAGAAGAATCAGTAGAAACATTAAGCCGTAAACACATTGAATCGAACGGCACGAGCGCGTTCTTAGCCTCCTGTAGTGAAAAATAAATGTCTCACATTTCTCCAAGTATGGGAACCACTGTTATCGATCTCTGTCAAACCTATGGCAATACAAGGATTTTTTACCTAAGTACCATAGCATACATACATATGTAGATTAGGTGTGCTAGTGTTTTTTTTACTTGGCAAACTATCCAAAAAAAAACACGTACCACGTATCTCTTTAATATACATACATATACATATGTTGTTTCCAAAAAGAAAGGATTTTTTTACTGTTGATAACTTATAAAATTTAAGAACAATCAAATTACTGAAATTATGAGGGAAGCACATTTAGAATTGTAAAAAATATTTGTATATATGTATTTATCCTACTTATTTTCATTTTTATTTTAAAGTGCAGGATTTCAACCATTAATCCCCGAGTTCGTGTGTTATCCGCGTCGGACAAGAACAACGAGCTCTCGATAATTCAACTGAAGATATCTCTGAAATAGTAATAGTGCGGGGGAAGTTTGCTGGTACGCCCCTGTAGTGTGTGTTCGTGTGAACCGGTCGACCAGGTGCACTAAACATTTACCACAATTAAATATTTACACACATTATTACCCTATCAGAAATCAAATGATCTATTCCACCAAACTAAACATAAAACATAAAATAAAATTTTCATTTGATGACCATGCTCTAGAGACTTTCAATAGTCTTAAATTTATTACGAAATACTCTAACAAGCCTTTTTTATTGAAACTTCTCGCCGTAAATCAATATCGTGCAATAGTATATACGTTATACGTTCCATACATGTACCTTTAAAAGCTTGAGTAGTTTCGTATTGTGAAAAGACCTCTGAAAGGTACCATACCCCTGGTCAGGGGTGAATCCAGTAATTAATATGCAATCCCGGATATATTAGAGACCGCAACTTGCGCTAGATAGTATTATTGGTGCACACACTAGGCAAGATAGCAGCCGCCGAAGGTTTTGCGGAGTCAGCTGCAGTTGCAGCAGGTCCTATGCACCACAATGCATCAACGGGATCCAAATGGGGCCACAACACCTGTACCGTGCCTATTTACTTATTCAATCCTAATTAAAATCACGCCGATGACGACGAATGGCCGTTTCCTTATTCCAATTATGGCTAGCAGGGCATCGATATGTATCTCGTCACAGTGTAGGGGTTAATTACAATAAAGGCGGATATGGACTTAACACCTCCCTTCTCCGCCTCCATAACTACACTGTCGCCGATATTCACTCATGTAGGACAAATCGCACAGATGCAAATCACTCTTTGAGTATGTTCGACAGACTCGAACAAAGCCCGTATAGAATCGGAGCGTTGTTAAAAATATTGATACTTCAAAGATTTTTCACGAACAGCTCTTGATTTTTGAAAAAAACTAGATACATATTCTACATGTACATATTTAATTACATATATATAATATGTGAATAAAGTTTTGCCTATTAAAATTTATTAATGGATATATTTTGTACAACAGAACAACAAAATTATAAAATTTAGAAACACTACTATTATATGTATAATATTTACTATCATTTTATATCATGACTTTGATTTTATAAATATTTTCCAAAAATTCGCAAACTCTGCGAGTCTCAAAAAATACCAATACACGTATGATTCATTGGGAAAAAACATGTATGTACATATTCATATGTATTTAATGTATGCATTTGCAGTTTAAAATGATAATTTGTATAAATTTTCATACTGTGTTCTAAAAGGTATTTATTATTTTAGTTATCCATTTCGTGATCCTTATTGTATATTGTTTCTTTAATTTTTATTTTAATAAAAGTCATTAAGTGTTGAAGTAAAAGTCTAATATTATTTAAGGGATGTTGACAGGGCTGTCGAGAGCGAGCCCGGGCCCTGGAGAAACTTTTTTGTGAGGGAGGAGTTCTATTTCAGAATTTCTTAAACAAAATACTCCACTTTTTCGACATTTAAAAAGCATTTAAGAATTTTGTAAAAAAAAGGCCAGCGCGTTTGTTCAATAATAATCATTTTTATTCCAGATGATAGGGAGAATAGTGCATCCCTATCGGTCATATAAATATATCGTCCATTAAAGATAATTCAACTGATAAAAAAATATAATTATAATGGTAATAATAAAATACATATAATAATAATAAATCTAATAATTAATTAATAAAAAATATATAATAATAAATAATTAATAATATCAATAAATAAAAAATAATTAATAGTTATTAATCAATAAATAATAATTAATCAATCAATCAATAAATAATCATTAATTAATCAATAGATAATTAATTAATCAATCAAGTTCATTTTTGAATAAAAAACCCTTTTTAAAATTCCCAATATTATTTATTATTTACTATTGTTTATTATTTATTATTTATTATTCGACTTCGACTTATTAGTCGACTTCGATTGAAAATAATTTATTCAGATTTCTATAGTTATTGTTGGTCAGACTTGGATAATTGTGCTCCTAGTCGATCGTTTCCTATCGGATTTTTCTAATTTATCTGATTTCATCGTTGAAACGGTTCCCCATCGAATTGGCAAAACCATCTTACCTACAATTTGTCACCATTTTTCGAATGTGATTTCAAATTTATAATCTATAAATTTATATATGAACAAATTTAAAACCATAAGTGTCGCATAGGGTAACTGCAATGCCACTATGGTAAAATATAGATTTAAACATGATGTCCCTACATATCGATTAATTTTTGAATATCTTTCAAATACAAACAAAAATTCAGCAAACACTTCTGTATTTTTAAATAATAATAATACAGACATGCACGCACTATTAAATAATCACAATGAATTCAGATATTAAAACGTTTCACCGGTTATGATATGCAGACGCATTCAAACGAGTATCTAACCTATTTAATGGAGTGCTTGTGCGTCCAACCGTTTTAAACCAATACCAAATAATTGCATCAACACTGTCAACAAATACTAAAAAATTTCCTTCTAAAATTTCAGGTGCTGGAAGTCAAATGGGCCGATATTGGACGAGTGTTGGCATAAACGGATTAACCGGAACAGCTGCCATCGCAATCTCCCCATACACGAGCCAGGCAGGGGATTGCCTTCAAAGAAAATGCCTATCCCCTCATAATGTCCTGCGCGAGGAACCGCAAAATCAATTTCCTTATATGAGCATAGTTAAATTACATTGTTGAGCAGCCATCCTGACATGAACGACGGCTTCTAGAGGTATACATATGCATATATGTATGTACCTATACAACACATCCCTGCCTCCGATATATGAAACACACATACGTATATTACATTTAGAAATAGTTCCGATGTAATTTCTACATCAGGATGCACTCTCGAGGTGTGCAACCTATTACTCTATGTAGTATCACATATATGAGAGCATCACCTTCATCATCTATCTCTATCATTCGAGCTATGCGCCAGTACCAGTTAAGTCTTTTGATGTGCATTTCTGTCGCCGGGTTCAGTGCATCTACATATGCTCATACATATTCTACAGTTTACTATTTTTAGAACATACGTGGATGAATTTTATTCATATATAAATGTAACCTCTTGATCCGGTAAAAATATATAGTCATGTACATACGTGTGCACGTTTTAACCCTTTGCGTGACCTTTATGCGTGACAATAACCCCAGCGCGCCGTGTTGACCCCGTTACCTTTCGTGAACCGAGACAGATGAGGGGTTATTTTTTTATGTGTAGAATATTTTCTAGCTGTTTGGAAATCGTATGTGTGTTATATGTGGTAAAGTCCGGGTCAACGAACGTAGTTTGTGTTAAATAATAGTAGAAAAAAGTGTGCATACAGCGTTTGACCGTTTAGTGTTGGTCTTCCCTTAATACAAACATCTCGGGTTGCACGATTTAAATATGCTCTTCGTCTAATCTGTTTATCTTTTAATCAACATCCTGTTTATTCGCGGTCGTTTTCGGGTTAAATTTCAACGTGGTGTGACCTCTAGAAAATTCGTTTGTGTGTTTAATATGTTTTATAAACAAATGCGCTCGCCTTCGGAAGATATTTCATAAAGTAATTCGATTTAAAACATACGTACAAGCAGTATTACAATATAATCAGGAATTAATGCAGTTTTGAATGAATTTCATATTTTATTTGGTGATTTTTATTTTTTTTTCTAATAGGTGATTATAATGTTTCATTGATACTTACAGATTATACCTATACATACATACATACTTAAGTTTTATGAGAAGTTATTTATTTTTATGTATATTTAAAAGAAATTTTGAAAAAATATACATATAAATAGAATTTAGATAATACTTAGAATTTCAATACCGGTACTGCCAAAACCGGTACTACCAGTTTTGATAAAAATTTGATCTTCAGCACTACCGATAGTAAAAAATAAACAACCGGTATTACCAAAATATAATAACTTCGTATGAATTAGTCGAAGAATGTGTCAAAACTCTTTTTGACCTACTATTCAAAGGAGCTGCTAAGTTTAAAATTTAAAATCAAAGATAAAATATCGTACTTATACCTAATACTACGTATTCCAAAATACATTTATAGCTGAGTATTATCAATACGAAACCTCGTCGTTAATTATTTTAATACAAACATATGTACATATATACATATTATATAATATTTAAAAGATTCATACATATACATATTTATATATAATATTTAAAATCTCTTCCATACAAAAATTCGTCAAAGCACTAGCAGATCGATAATTCACGCGTTGTACAGGACTCAACACATTATTTTGTAGTTAGAAAGAAGTACCGGTACTACCGATACTTTCTGTAAATTTCGGTACTATCGCCAGCATGATTGTTTTTCGGCAGCACCGGTAGTGACAAATTTCGTTTTTTTTTAGAATCCCCATTACGTACTTGTTCGGTGAAAGTTCGATGAAACATTTTCAAATAAAACACAATTTTTTGCTTGTTATAATATTTAACTATAATTGATTTCTCAAACATAAAAATGTATATGTATTATCCTTCGTGTGACTCCTACATATGTATATGGATATTTAAATTTTAAATAAAATATGCTAGTACTATTAGATATGAGAAATCTTCACTGAAAATAGTATCAAAATTAAATTCTGAACATGAAAATTTATCAACCATTGTAATGCTATATTATTTTAAATCGGAAAAGGGCGTAACAAGTGGTTTCACACATACATACATACATACACACGACTAACAACGAATTTTCAAATCGGTGTTTTATACGAAGGTTTTTGCGGCGTCTCTGTGGTCATTAGAGCGATAACGCCGCACGTCTGTTGACATTTCAAGTTTACAAAGTGTAGAATTGCCCGAGTCCGTCCCTTTAGAAATCTAAGCCCGGTCAAATAATAAACGGTCAAGTTTTGCCTCACGGCAACCCACTAGAAACCGCTCACACCGACCAAAATCAATCAAATTCCACAAGAGAAAGGAATTTACCAACTTGAAACCCGCACACAAAGGATCATAAGATCACGCGGAAGGTCAAAATTCGATCGGTACTACCACTCGAGCTCTGATGATGCTGCAGTGGGACACCTGAGCCTGACACGTGTCAGGCCGTACGATTGTCACCCACTCTGTTTTAGATTAGAGTCCCGCCGATCTGGCTTTTAGTGCACCTGAATTAATTCTGCCTTTGCTTAAATATGCACCTCAAAAGACGCCCGAATTGAAATCAGCGGAGACTTTCAAGTCCCTGCACTGCAGCTGTGGAAGCTTCGGTCCGAGTCCAGACTTGTTTGTTCTGTGTCAATTACCGTTTTAATTTCGCACGTCCATTGCTTCGACTTTAATTGGTTCGCTCGTGACGTCGACGGGGGTGCTCGACAACCCCCGAAACCCACCCTCGGCAAACTCCGACTCCGTCCTCTCCCCGGTTAGACCTTTATCGCAATAATCTTATTAGCGCGGCCATCTTAAATTCACGTCCCTTTCTCGCGCTCTGCAGATTCAACCCACCCACTGCCTCCATGGGGACTCGTTTTATCGCTCAAATACGACGAGACATTAATTTGAAACGACATGGCTTTACGTAATTCGTACAGATAAGTCGAAATATAATATTAGACGTTATTTATATATAATAATAATATGTACAATATTATTTAAAGCCACTCACTGATCGACCTGTGGTATACTAATAGGGTTGAATTCCGGACTGAGATCGAAAACTTTATTCAATTTCCTCGATAATTAAGAACATTTTTTTAAAAGCCTCTTATCAGCTTGCTTTGGCTATTTCGTCTGACAATTTTTTTTATCGTTTCTGAAGATATTGTTAAACGATTCCATACAAATTGATTTGTTGATTTTAGGTGGCATAGCCGATGTACCTAAAATTTTAGTACATAAAGTTTTAATACTGTAGCGTGGACTTGTGGATGAGTTTCCGAGATCGGAGTGAAAGACACACAGTAGTGGTAGAGGTAGTTTATTTTTCTAGATCCGTCGGCCTTCCAGCTCCGAATAAAGCACAGACCAAAACCGCCTAGTATTTATACCCAGCGGGTACTCTCAATACAGAGAGGTCATTGGTCGTTAAATCACAAGACCTTATTGGCTGTTGTATATATGTAGCTTCAAGGATTACGCGACATCAGAGGATTAGCGATAGTAAACCAGTGGTCGACGAGCACCAATCACATAATCTCTACGGGTTTTTTATGATTAAAGTTATACAAATATTAAATAAGATCAAAAACAAAACAAAAAACGAAAAGAAATATAAAGAAACCAAAATAGAATAAAATAAAATAAAAAATAGGAAATACGAAAGATAAACTGAAAAAAGTAACTATAAAAACCCATTTATTATCAAGAAATCATGAAATTTTAAAAAGGTTTAAGTTACTAGAAGTTACCAATTCAATGGGTCTACTATTGCAAATTTTATACACTCTATTTAAAATGAAAGATTCTGTGATTATTTTATCATTGATATCATTTTGGAGTCTGACAGTATGACCTCTCAGATGAGTGTTATTACTAACCGTAAGGTTTATCATAGGACAATTGTAATGGCTATTTATAATTTAATAAACTTCAATTAGATCACATCTCATTCCTCTCGTCTCCAAAGTGGAAAAAATATTTCTTTTCAATCTCATGTCATATGAAAATTCAGAAGGCATTTTTGTAATTCTTCCTTGGACCTTTTCTAAACATACAACATATATACATACATATGTACATTCTTAAAAAAAAAAATAAGACATCAATGAAGATATTTAAAAACCTTTCTCAAGACAACCTCACTACATAATAAATGATACAGATTCAAATTTAACTTCACGGTTTTTAAAGCAACCGCGAAGCCAAATTTATCCGTATATGACGATGAACATCATTGAATCAATTAAATGTACAGACGAACAAAGGCAAACATATGTAAATAATATGCTTGATTGAGATTTCATATGTCTACTAATTTACATATGTATTTAAGCATATATTTATGTATGTACATACGTAAACATATGTAGGTATTGAAAAAAACCGATTCGGATCAAATAACTAAACAATAAATTGAATAGCAAAGGAATGAGCAATACTTAAAGCTTATTTGGTATTTTTAAAGACTGAAAATTGTATGAAATGTATTAAATATTATAAAACTGAAAGTCATACATTACTCACATGTTATACATATAAAACAAAATCGACATTATCCAATCAAGCTTATTATAACATATTATAATAATCAATATTGATGCTAATATTAAAATCAAAAGCACTAAAATAAAGGCCAGATAATACATACTCACGTATGTACATATATGATAAAATCCTGCTAAACATATTCAATTCATCGATTCTATGCTTGAATATTTCATTTTAATACGTACATTAATACAAAGACGTATAGTCAAAATGGAAAATCTGAGTATTCTGAGTGTGCTGAATTACTTATTCAGGGCGCTCCTCTTTACGGGCTTTGCTCAAATTTAATGTCACCCTTTCTCACATGGCTTCACCCTTGCCGCTCACCCTTCGAGGAGAATTTACAGCGCACCCCTTGTCCCGCCCCCGTCTTACGTGCGGCAGAGAAAGGGTTACCATGGCAACGCGGACCAGTTCACACTTTTAAGGAGATACGAACTCGTCCGAATTCGATACAAAATGTACACGTGTAAATTACCACATTTACATAATATAAATTGAAAATAAAATCATAACAAGAAAAGTTTTTAAGTTTGTATCTACATATACATATGTACATATGTACAATATAATGATCGAAATTATGACGAAAATTGTAATTACTGAAAATATAATTGAAAAACTTATAATTGAAAATGAATGTACTGAACTTTAGGCTTTAACTATTTTCATAATTTGAATTAATACATATTTAATATAAATTTTATATAAAAACATATTTCAGAAAATAATATCATATATCAAATAATTTCGAATTCGCAGATTTAAATGATCAAATATTATTTATTATTATTATAGTTATAAAATATAACAATGGCAATATTCATCATCCTATATACACACGTATGTATGCGCAAGTGTTTTACATGCTTTAAAAGTTGCATATGATATAAAATTCAGACGCTACAGAAATATTATTATTAATTTATGTGAAATATGTATATCAAAAATATTTATTTTATTTTTTATTATAGACATCTACATTTTTAACGTAAAATCTCAAGCGGAAAACGCATGAAAAATTAGCGTTTTCCCGCCAAGAAAAAATCGAATCATTTTTAGCGCGTTGTTGAACAATGGTTCGATTCCCGGAAAACTCAACCGATTCGACTAGAATCATATTCAAATTATGACGTGTCGTATTCTTCAGGTATTTACGCAACATTCGCAAGGGTTTGAAGATTTAAAAACTAACATCCCACCCACAAATCCCCCACCCAAACCCACCCTCTACCCCGGCCGTAACCTACTTCGACTACGACCGCATTTACACAGAACATTTCCCGGCGACCGTAGTTACGCAAAACGTTTTCCAGCAACTACAACTAAACGCACCCATACACACACCCATATTTTATATCCTTTCATACATATGTATGTATATACAGAGTATATCGGCAGGGAAAACTCTCACAGGCGCGCCTGCGTATGTAATCGCTCTCACATGTACATATACGCAAAACTTTCAAAGCTCAACTTCGTCCGTACCCTCCCAAAAACCCCCCTTCTTTCACTATACTGTTCTAGCTTTAACATAGAAACCTTCTCTTATAAAATTAAATTTTCATCATTTCATATTGTGCAAACCTTTATCTAATACCTCCTCACATTCTGAAAACTACAGTTCAAAAATTTTAACTAAGACATTCAATACTAATCATTCATTCTGTATTTTTTTTAATACTTTCGAAATATACATATACCTGAGGATTTTATATGTAAAATTTAACGTTATAGTTTTGAATTGGGTGGTTGGCGGAGGGGGTGGTAAAGTGTGTTGTTAAAGCGAGCGTCGTCTAAAAGTTTATGTAGTAAGGGAGAGTGCGGCGTTCATTTGACAAAAGGAGTTTTGGGGTGATGGAAGGGCGGCTGGTGAGGTCTAAGGGGGAGGGTAGGGTGTTTATAGGGTGGTCAGAAGGGGTAGGAGAGCAGCTCCTGCAAATTGAAGCCCCGCCCGGGTACATGCCCTCCTTGACCACCCTTATTATGTTTCTACCAAGTTCTGCACAGAGTGGACAGCCACCGACTAACGACACCTTTCAATGTATATTTTGTATGGAAAAATTTTTGGAATTCATTTCTAAACCCCACATTCAAAAGCTTATACATTTCTCATACTACTATATAACTACATACGAGTACAGACGTCACATATAATGAAACAAAAATGTACCTAATCAATGTAATTTTCCGAGCGTTTTTTTTTAATTTTACATTCAAAAATATTATACCAACATATAGACTTTTCATATAGTTTTTTTTAATTATTATATAATGTTCATTTCATATATTTAAATAATGTAAATTATTTATTAAAATTCGGTGCCGTCGCAGTAGTCTATTCCCAGGAAACCTAACACTTTATTGCCACAACTAAGCCGTTGGGTTGGGAGAGGACGATGGGGTGGTGTTTTCCACCCCACTGAACCACCATACCGTTTTACCATCCCTCTGAGGCTTAAATTGAAGACGAAAAAGTCTTGGCGATTAATAAATTCTCAAAAGGCGATCTTGCGAGAATATAACGAAAAGTCACACTTAAAATTTTTAAATTATATTTTTTGTTACTTTAGACTATGTATATTATAAACATATGTGTATACATACATATTAACTCACCACGGGCCGGAAACGTTGTACGCTGTGTTTTTTTTACAAAACTTCATTCAAAGGCCATAAACGTAGCGTATGTTTTTAAATCCTTCAAACTTTAAATTATAGTAAACATCATTCCAGCATATCTTTATTCAAAATATCGATAAATACATTTAATATTTATTATAATACCAATGAATTTACCGATAATATTCCAAAATTATCAGTTATCGAAATTCGCTGGTTTTTCCTCATGTAGTATACGTACTTCTTAAATTGAATCATTCATTCAAATGAATAACACAATGAACTAAAAGACAGATATATTTTATTACGTGAAAATATATTGAAATGTTTTACAAATACTGATATGATAATTTGTACGATCGAAAACAACTGTAAAGAAGCTGTATTTCAATTTTCAATTTAATTGATAGAAAGGTTTAGGAGCTCTGTTTAATTTACAAAACCAACTATTTTTATCGTTACTTTGTAAGAATACGTGAATAGAGAATTTTGGGAAGATACGGGGGCGGTCCATAATGGGTTTGGATAGCAAAATTGTTATAATTTTTTATCAAGATTAGTGTCTTCATTCGAATTTAAAAACAAATAACTAAGAGCAATAAGTGTTGAATGATTTTATTTAAAAAACATTCCATATTTTTTAATTTTAAAATGACATTAAATAGCCAAATAAATTTCATATTTTAGGAATATTCAAAACGTACAAATGATTTTTGGGAAGACGTATTTTTTTAAAATGATATATTTTTTAAATGTATAATAATATATTCATAAAAATTAAAACAAGTTCTCAAGAATTCAAGGTATGTCTGTATGTACATACATATGTATGTGTAGATATGTACATATGTATGTATGAATATAAAGATAAAATAAATATAAAGACTTTTTATAAAATAAATATAAAGACCTACTTTTTAAATATTTTTAAAATTAAAATAAGCGCATTTCTTACTATTACGATTATTTAATTTTAATGATTTTCAATTTATTTTTTATATATATATATAATTGTAAGTTTCGTCTTCGTGAAAGCGTGGATCGCCATCTTTAGGTGAATAGAAAGCAAAATTAGTGTTTCTATTCAACAATAGATGGCAAAAAATTTGTACAATTATTTTTTATTAATTTACAAAACTAATCTGTTTCCGCTTCACTATTATAAGTATTGTTCATTTAAAAAAAAATAACATTAATTATTTTAAAAAATTGTATCAATATAAATACAATACTGATGTACATACATATAGATATACATATGTACGTAAATCTGGTGCATGAAATTATATTCCTTTCTACTCAATACTACCCGTCATTCACATTCAATATTGTTTTATTATAAATTAGAAGTTGGGTAATTTTTTAAACCAAAAGAAAATATCTCTAAAAACTGAAGCTGTACCAATTTGAAGACCGGATTGGGGCAGCTGGTCAGTCGCTCATCTCGCCTATACCGATTGAACAATCGAAACCGGTTGCGCATGAATCGACGACCGGACACAGCATCCCTTCAAAAAAATTCAAACTCAATAACCGAACGGGAAAAGCGAGAAAGAATGGTATGCTAAAAAAATGAGAAGAATCAAATGCACACACACACACACACACACGTTGAAAAAAGACGACACCACGCTTTCACGGACAAAATCAATGAATGAACCGGTAAACCAGTTTTCACCCCTTATTCAAGGTTTATTGATAAAAACAAGATTTTCACAATAAGTAGCACGGATGCTGCGACCGTTCGAGCACATCTGCATTTAATTGTGGATTTTATAGAAACCGGATTCGATATGGATTCGATCAAGTATTTTAGACAGAATTTTATTCAGTCGACTTGTGGCTGCCGTCCGACGTTTATATTTGTCTACGAATTTGGTAATATCATCTAGTACTTCGCGCTAATTTAATTAACACGTTAAATATCGGTGATTATTTTCAAGCATTGGGAGAAAATTTTTGGTTAAGCAATCGCAAATATATGGTCTATTTATTGAACCAATAATTTACATTGTTAATATGACGCAGAAACCCTTAATGTTTTCCGCTGGATAAAGCTCTTCGGTGCAGAGCTTTCGTTAACGCTCAACTTGTTTTAATGCCAGTTAACTTTACGATTTATATACGCAAGACTATTTGACGACAGGAAATAATTCGAGTGAAAATACTCTTCACTTTCCCCACATTCCCTTATTTAACACGAATGATTATTATTTCATTCAAATTCAATCCCTAGAAACATTCCTATAATTTGCGGAACGAATAATATTTTAAACTGAATATATTTATGTCGAATCAAATAAAATATCGTTATCTATATATAGGTATAGGCCGTTATAATTCATAGTGGAATAAGTCCACTTTCCTTCATTTCGAGAAATATTTTGCAAAACATTTAATATAATTTTGCGTTTAACAATATTTAAAAATACTGGTGGCCTGTAATACGTTTATTCTGCTTTTCGAAGATTCTGGACATATCGAATTAATATAAGTGATAACAATTTGTGAATGAAGTGAGGCAGAGTAGTTTTAGAACTGAAAATTGGACTTCCGCCACTTAAAAAAAAGCGGTTTATTTGTATGAGCATTATAATACATACATACGATTTTATCATTTTATTTTGTGTTTATTATTGTTCCATTAAATCAAGACTTTAAATGTAACTTTAATTTTTAAAATAATATATTCATAAAGAAGGATTTAAATTTTGATTAAATACAATATCTAAGTGTAAACAAAACATTGTTATTCTTAAACTGATGGCCAATTTTTCATTGAAAAACAAATTCTGAATTTATAAAATCTTGAAATGAAAAATAAAACCGTGTAATAACGAATCTTAAAAAAATATTTTTAAATAATAATACGCCACACAACTGCTTGCGAAAATTTTCTTGATTTATACTCTTTAGCCGAATTTTAAATTTTTTCTAATGATTAAATAAGCTTTTACGATTTTTTTATAATAAAATGAGTATTTATAATAGAGTTTAATTCGAGCGTTAGAATTGCTTAATTCTAGGATTATTGAAAATCAACGAGCGCGGTATTTAAATATATTATATATTAAGGATATTATTACAAAATTTTAAAATTTTAAATCTGATCTAACCAATATTCCTTTTTATTGGTTACTTTTAATTCATGAGTGTTAATAATATAATTCACGTTACATAATTTTGTAAAACAAAACGCTTCTATGTAGATAACATTACTTTTTCTAATGGTAAAGTGAAAGTGAATGCGCCAATAAAATGCAACGAGTTAATAAAAAATTTGATTTAATAATAAAAAGTCATAAATCTTGCACTTACCGTTTCGAATTTTTCTTATAAATTATTATTTATTATAAAACTAAATTTATTATTATATTAAAAAAAGGGGGGGAGCCCAAATTTCAACCTTTGCACAATGGCCTACACTGTTGATGATAGGTACGCCACTGACTGCATTTCATATAAATAAATTTTCTGATCATTATTTTACAAATGTAACATATCTTTTTAAAAAATTCATGTAAACGGTCCGCAGAATTTAAAATTACGAATTTAGTTATCCGTGAGTTCCGAAAGGTTGACGACCGCTGTTCTAAATGATCTTGTGTTAAATTTTAGTTCTTAATGTCGAAACTTTATTGTGATTTTTAAAAGCATTTAGTATATTAAAATTAAATATTTTTGGGAAATGTCCTCCTTTTTTACTTCCCAGTTGGCAACCCTAACCAAAGAGAAATTTCTTAATTAACTTAATTTTGAATTACGCATTAAATCTCAAGTCAACTGTTTCTATCCGAGCATTCATAATTCCTTATTTATTTATTTTATTACATTTTATACCAGGAAGGCCTTACAGGTATTTCCCAATGCGCCTTCCTGGCCAATTACAAACAATACAGCATTTTTATTACACAAGCCGCTGAATTACGAGACACTGAAAACTCGCAAATTGACGAGACATATATTAATTGTACATAAATTTTATTGTACATTAATCATACTCAAATAGTGGTGACATAGTAGGTAGTAAGGTTTTAGCCAATTTTAACCGGGAACCGTTTCAACAATGAAATCCGAGAAATTGACAAACTCTGATAGGAAACGATCAAGCTGGAGTCACAAATATCCAGGTCTGACCAGCCGCACTACAGATAATTTTTTTCAATCGAGGTCAGCTCATGGGATCAAACCCGGTGGTGTTGGGCGGAAACTTAACGGTTCGGTGATTATTGGTCACAAAGCGCTCACCCAAAAGCCACTAACAGCTGGCAGCCGAAAAGTCCATCATACTAATGAAAACAATCATACTAACGAGAACTCGAGTGCCAAATATTCCGTATTCGCGATTTTCATGGCAAAAATTGTCTTTTGGGCGATCGCAATGTGACTAATAATCCAATTACCAAGCTTAACGACCGAGCAATGCTGCTGACTATATCTATTATGTTTGTTTTTTTCTTTGCCCGGGACTTGAAATCAAAATGGCTATTTATATTCCGTCGACTCCATTTTTTTTTGTCAAATTATAAGATTATAAAGTTATAAACAAATGACAAAAAAATATACTGTAATTATTTTCGTCAGTTAAAAAATAAATACTTACTTCCTTATTACATTAAATGACATTACATTAAAAAATTATACGGTCGAACCGTATTTTGCAACGTAACTACATTAACGCTAACGATACATAATAAAACGGAAGAATGGGAGTGTGGGAGGTTTATAGAGAATCCAGCAGTGTAAGAACAGAGTTTGGGAACGCGTTTATCTACATGCATATTATATATGTACATATACCTTCACATGTGTAGGTTTAGAGCTTTTAGTTTTATTAGACCTCCAGGATTTATTCGGTCTTAGTCTTGTACATAAATTTCATTGGGTAGACCGCGATCTGTCCAATGAATCTGTCGTGAATGGCTAAAAACAATATTGCAATTGACAGATGGAGACAAGAAGTGCCCACCGCACGGACCGCACAACGTGACGATGGGGACGGACTAGTATTTCCATTACTCCGACATACACCCCCTCTATATCTGCTCATTTTATTTAAAATCAGACATTTCAAATGGAACGACATCGCAGTGTTGCAAAAAATATTTTAATTATGTAAGTATCTCCGCACATATGTGCATACAAACGTGTTCGTGTCTGAAACATCGTTCCGTTCCAAGAATAATAACGTCTGAAATAGAATGACAACGTGCGTTTTAAAAATATTGTTTTCCGATCTTTAGCGTGAGTTGCCCTCGATATATGTTTATTTTCATCAACTGTGTATCTGTCCAAGTTACCCGGCTATTTGTCCATTTATTAATATAATGACACAATTTCATAAAATTGTTCATAATACAAATTCTTCATGGAAAATTTTTGTATTGAATCAAAATGTATAGGTATAAACATTCGTTATTTTTACTTGACCAATTAAACCAATTTACTTGACCGATTTCAATATTAAATTATTTTATATACCGTGCAATGTTCGTTTTAATTTATAATCTGCATCAAATTCAAACCTATACATAAAATGAGGATGCGGTGCATCCGCTCTAAAATCGCCAGACAAATCTAACGACAGATTAACGGACGGCTGCTTTAAATGCAATTCTCGTCTTCTCGAATGATAGATTGCACATCAGATGACGGGTAACCTTTCGATGCGCACAGATGCAATTATTAAAATGGAAATTATTAAAATTGAGTTGGATCTTTCAGGCGAGTTTAATAAGGCAAGATTCGATAAGTTCCGGATCTTGCCTTATTAAACTTGCCAGAAAGATCTAACCATTTTAATAATTGCATCTGTGCACATCGAAAGGTTACTCGTCATCTGATGTGCAATCTATCATTCGAGAAAACGAGAATTACGTTTAAAGCTGCCGTTCTGTTAATCTGTCGTTCGTTTATCTGGCGATTTTAGAGCGGATGCACCAAACCCATAAAATGAAAATTTAATAAAAATATTGCAGTGAATACAAATGACCAAATCAACAATTCTTGAACTTATTTATTTTTATATTATACTAGCTGAACCCGGCATGCGTTGCAATGCCACAATAGCGCATGCAATTTCCGTTCCCGTTCCCGTTCTCGTTCGCGTTCCCGTTATCCGTTCCCGTTCTCATTTCCGTTCTCGTTCCCATTACCATTTGTTGGAAAAATGAAGACAGCGAACACATTTAAAATTTTTTAATTGTTTGTTTATTTTACCCTAACAACGCGGGTCGCGACGCGAAAACATTTCAAATTATTGCGTTGCAATGCCACTCATTCCCGTTTTTCCCGTTTCTATTCCCATTTTCGGACGATTTATTTTCACAATAAGCTTTCCGGACATGCATACAACAAATCCTGAAAGTTCCATCGTAATCGGTTGAGTGGTTTAGGAGCCTATACGAGACAGACAGACAAACATACATTCATTTTTATATACATATATGTATGTATATGTAGATTTCAGATTTAACGAAAAACATAACTAATACTTATTATATCGATGGCTTGGTGCACATATATTGTATGTCCGTTTTAGAATTTGTATCGAATTTTGAGTTTGTATAGGTAGATGCTGGAATAATTCAGGTTTTTTTTTTTTCAAGATAATTTATGTATACCACATTAAAAAAATGGAAATGCAATATCTGTTTACAAAGACATCAATCTACATACATATATATGTATGTCTTCTGTCTTAGATTATATCAATCGTGTCAAAGTTATTTGTAAAAATTGTGCTATAGCGACATTACAAAATGAATTGTGCATACATACAAATCTATAACTTATATTTAAAATAAACTTACCTTAAAAATAAATTATAATTAATTCTTAACTTTTATAAATATATCAACTATAACTATTTTATAATATATCTACTAAACTAAACACATAAAGCAATCCAAATACATAATGTTTCCAATTTTTTGACATAAATATATTGGCTTTCTATTAATCATAAATATTTCTAGAATATCCCTCACCATCAAATATCAAAATTATTTGATTAAAGTAACTGGAAATAGTTTAATATTTTATATTATTTTGTTCAATATATTCTGTGCATACTAATTATTAAAAAAATTTCATCCTGTATTGCATTAAAATCTGATTGAAACTTAAAAATAATAGCATACAATACATATCTTTGAATAAAGATTGATTTCAATTTAGAAATGCTTTTTATTGTTTATAAAATATGTTCACAATACATCTTATATCTATTATAATAGTTACTTATATTCTCATCATTTTTCAATTTACAAAAAATAAAATAAAATTGTTAAATGAGAAAATATGTAAATTACTTATCTTCTCATCATTTTAAAATTTACTTACATATCCTCTCATTTTACAATTTTATTTTATTTTTTTGTTAGCATTTATAGCAGCACAATAGGAAAAAACTCAAAACTTATTCACAATCTTTTTCAAATGTTCATAATATTATACATTTTATACATAATATTTAAACTAAAGACTCACTATGATCGACGACTGAAATCAAATTGTGTTTAAATGAATTTAATTTAGAAAATTTTTATTTTTTCATCTTTTACACACCCAATGAATGCTAGCTGAGTTGGCTAGCGTTGCAATAATTCCACTTTTATGTATACATAGGTAAAATAGATATAAAATAAAAATAACTTAATATAATCATACTACACCAAAGTGTACCTCTGCACATCTTGGTGGCAGATTCGAAGGGGTGGTTCTGGGGTAAGTTACACAGCGGGCCTACCGGACATAGCCCACCCGCTCTCCCCACCCCCCCCCCCCCCCCTATTAATTAATCTCACAAAACCGATGTAGTAGAAAATTAGTTCCTCCAGTCTAGTGTCTCCTTGTTCCTCGGACAAACCTACGTTTTGGCCATTACGTGTTAACACGTGCACCCGATCCGCCGCAAATTACCCCATACGATTTATCCAATACTATCTCAGAATATTATTTTCTTTCATTAAAAGTACATAAGTATTACACCCATGTGTATACGCTATACAATATTTTGTCGTGACCCACATAGTCAATTTTTACCATTGGGAAAAAAATAGCTACAATCGCTTTTACAACTTCCGATGCGAAGAAATCTAGGGTTGTGCGGAAAGAGGGGGTGGAGGCGTGTCGCGAGTGTGGAATTTCGCGAGGGGGTTATGGGTGGGGGTAATAAATAGGGGTGCTGGATGTGGGGGAAGCAGTCCCAGACACTGTTAGTATCCACCCCATACCCCATTGAACCCCCTCCTCTTCCCTCTACTCGTGTTTACTATATGTATATCGGTCCTTATATTATGTACCAGGCAGCTGCTTGAGACTATCGCAAGTAATATAATTATATAACTAATTAACAGCCATTTTAGAATTTATATAACTTTATGTAAATAGATTTTTATATAACTTCTTATACCATAGCTATTTATTTTTATATTTTTAAATTATTAACTCACTATCGATAGTATTGTAATCGAAGACATTAAAAGTTGCCGCAATTATTCAATGCAAATGTTTAAAAATCAGCTGAATAATTCAGTCCAATATACCATATAATTTAAAATGTATTAATTTTTCAGGCAGGCGCATATCTTTGATTTTCTGAACGTAATTATACTAATTACTATTATAACTACCATAACTCATATTTATTACGTCAATTAATTCGTAACGTAATTCCATAAAAATATCAAATAAACACAAATTCGACTGATATAAATTATTTTACTATTTCAAAACTCAATAATGAGTTGTTACTATTTGGCCTTATCAATTGGGAATTTCAGCTTGGATAGCCCCAAATATATGTACATATGTATGTATAAAATGGGTCTACGTGACGAACCAGAATGTTAAATTACAGAAAACACAAATATCGGAAGGCAAAGATCGAAAATCGAAAGATCTTAAGTCGAAAGATCAAAAAAAGGGTGCATGGTAAACGGTACATACTCACTTAATTTGCGCAAGCAGGGTACAACAGGAACAAGAGGAACAGTCTTTTCCTTCCATATTCTGCGCGCGCACATTAATACGGGAGGAAAAGCCTGTTCCTCTTGTTCCTGTTGTATCCTGCTCGCGCAAATTAAGTGAGTATGTACCGTTTACTATGCACCCTTTTTTTTTGATCTTTCGACTTAAGATCTTTCGATTTTCGATCTTTGCCTTCCGATATTTGCGTTTTCTGTAATTTAACATTCCGGCTCGTCACGGAGACCGGTAAAAAATATGCATATTGTCATTTTAAAAATTGAATCTGTAGTATTTCATACTTAATTAAATCGTTACATACATACATATTTAGATATATGTACATAATATTGAAATATATTCCAAATTTTGATTTAATACTTATTGTTTCATTAATTAAAATTAATACATGTGTACATATAAAATTATGTAGATTGTTCAATGAATATATATACCCTTAGGCAATCAGCCAACATTTCTTACCCGAAGACATGTCAATCCCTAACAAGGAACCCTCTGAAATTTTCGATCATTGCCAGGAGGAGCCCGGGGTCAATTGGGACTATCGAAGAACAACCTTCGAGGTCCTAAGGTCGTCTCGTGCGGTCGGGCCGCTTTCTCTGACGTTTAATTTCGTCCATCGAACATCCCAATCGGCCTATTGAATGCTCCTTTCATTAATGGCATTCAATGGGGGAGGGGAAAAGCACCTTCCACTAAGTATCCGACGAGAGATAGTATTGACTTGTATAAAGGCGGACACTCACGAAACTTTCGCCACCCACCCAACCACCCTCGATTTCAAAGCTCCCATCCCGACCAATTCTCAAGACGGCCATAACCGAAAATCGTCCTGCGAAAAGACCAGCCGCAAATCACCCTCCCCAATCCCCCACTTCTCACCCTCAATTCGATTCACCCTTAGAAAGTCTTACGTCTGGCAAATATTAACAATTCATTGAAGCCGTCTACATAATGCGGCTCTCAAATATTAATGGATTCGCATTCAAGACTTCGCCTTGATAAGATTTGAATCGCAATCGATTTGTAAAGGATACCTTTGCTATGAAGTTTACTTTCGATGTTGAAATTTAACATGGATAACCATTTTCTTCTTGGAAAAAATACCTAATAAGTGTCGTGACCGCTGAATAGTTTCCGTTTAATATAACATTTCATATACATACATACATATATAGAACAAAATACGTTTGAAAGAAGCTCGTCTATCTATAGAATAAAAATATATGTAACTCTGGTTATACCGTTGCATATACCATCAGAAAATATCATCGTATTTAAACACTTGAAATTTTACCTAAAGGCAAATTACTAACTGATTTTTTCGTGCTGAGCTTCAAGCATATGCTATAGTAGAATAAAATTAAAACCGAAACCGGAATTCTTGAATTGCCTAGTAGATATGTGTTATAATTATAAAAGTAATTCCTTGGTGAATGAGCTTATTTTTATACAATATTTGCCTGCAATACATTTTTTCCACGTCTGAAACTTTGTTGTTGAAATTGATCTTATTTTTTTTTTTTAATTAAAATGGCTCCAACATTGAAACTGATTCGTCATCTAACGTTTTCCGATTTTTATTAAAGCAAATGAACATGATCCAAAGTGCATTAACATAGTTTATAAAATTATATTATCGATGGCTTAATTTATTATAATTTAATTATTTTATAATATATTTTATAGCTCTTATTCTAATCGAAACAAATCTTTCACTTTAAGAGCCGGACTGATTTCATGAAAAATAAAAAATAATAGAATGCCTTCATTAAAAGTTTAATTGCCTATTTCTAAACTAATGAAGTTGTTGCAGTATAATTTTAATAGAGTATTCATTACGTTTCGACGCATATATGTATGTACATATCTAGAAAATAAAATTAAAGTTTCTCAAACTGGTGTTTGAGAATCATGTGCATCAATAAAATAACTAATATTCGTAAATTATAAATATACATATAAAACACACACAAAATTATTATTTTTTGTATCAAACAGTAATGAATAGACTGAAAAAAATGAAGTACCAAAATATAATATAAAAAAAAATAAAATAGAAAGTAATTGTATATGGTAGCTTTGTTAGTTGAGTATAAATATGTATAATAGCTCCATATTTTAGTGAAAGCTAAAACTATTATCACACCTGCATAATATATTTTTTTAGCTAAAATTACGTCATACTTAAACGCGTGAACGGATTAAACACTAGGCTTTGTAATCCTGCGAAAACGCGGGACGGACATTAGAGGGTTAAAAATTTTGCTTTACACAGAAAAATTATATTTTATAATATGTATACGTCACAATTGAAATGTATTTTCCGATTGCTATATATTTTGACTAGTCGGAATGTATGTATTCCATCTAACCTGGTACCAACTACTGTTATAGTTGAAGTGTATTTTCATTTGTAATATATTTGATTAGTTTAAATATAGTCCGTCTAATCCATGTAAGTTGATTCATGTAGCGAATTACATTTTAGCTGGTCAAAATATATTACAACTTAAAATATACTTCAACTATAAGTTGGTACCACGTTAGATGAAAATGTTAGGTTTTCGTGAAAACGTCACTCGACTCGAATTGAATTGAGTTGGAAAGTCACATTTTTGTTTTGAACACATTCTTAGAGTTATCTTAATACGGTACTCATTACTATAACTCGTAATACCTAGCAAATAATAACGCATTCTTAAATTCTAAAGCGTTCGTAAAAACATCAGAACTGTCAAAACTCAACTGTTACATACATATGTATATGTATTACAACTGGCGCACATTGTTGACAGTGTGTTTGCGCTTGTAGAGATATAATTTACTAATTGATTTGTATTCGAATATGAATTACATAAAACGCTATTTGGAATATATTACAACTAAAAATACACTTTGACTGTAACATATGTATACACATCAAAATGTTTAATATTTACTACATAAAAATGAATCTTTGTATGTTTGTTTATTTTTCCGTACAGTTATAAATTTAAAACCACCAAATTTAATACACTATATCAACGTTCAGCAATTCGACTAGTTATGCATATATATAAATATAAAATAATATTCGACAGTAAAACATTAATTGATATATTTTTCACAAACAACAAATTCTTGCGTGTATAATATGTATATTATCAAATTTTTCGACATTCAAAATGGTTGAAGTTGGAAGAACTTTGTTACACGTCGCATACATTTCACGGCAATTAAACTGAACTATTCGCAATAATTGGTTCAAATCCAAAGTTAAGACGTTTTCGTCGACCGACGGTCACGCTGATCCCTCGTTAAACAACGAATATCGCCGAAGATCTTCCACCCCTGATCGCAGAAAGCCACCCCCGGATTACGTTAAGCCCCATTCTAATTAACTATTATCAAGTAAGTCGCCCTCGTCTGACTCAATGCGACATAAACTTACTCCGTACACAGAACCATTTGATCCACAGAGATATGTTCCTCCACAATGACCAGTACGGACTAAATTTCCAGTTTTTTTTTTAATTTTTTAAATCGACATCTTGAAATGGGTTTATTTTATACGCCCCAAGCTCAGAGGCCGTTTCGATTTTTTGCGTCTTATCTAGGGGAGAAATTTAGAGCGTTTTGTATGGGGGTGAATCATAATGTCGCTTCGCCATTGTGTGCCATAATTTGTTTGCACGAGTTGTAACGATCAATAAAACACTGTTGTTTCTCGTGCGATACGATTTCGAAAGGTCGTAAGAAAATATTAAAATTGCATTGAAGGGAGTCCGATGGAAAATTTCACATCCCTCTCTGCCCACTTCATAAAATCAACATCTTGGAAAATAGCCTGCTAGTGCGGTACGAAGAGATAAGAACACGGGGACAAAGTGCTAGGGCAAAGGGCTCCTTGAAAGGCCAGTCTTGAGGGCCAAAGTGTATTCATATACATACATATATATATAAAGGAATCGGTAGAAGCCTCCCCATCCCCGTGACCCTCCTTTGGCCCTTCCACCCAGACCCATTTCATATTCATTCCCTATTAGCGCGTCCTCAAGACCGCTCCATGAATCTTAACTATGTACATAGGTATGATATTATATTATACTGATGCTGTCTGCATAGACTGCACTGAGATGCATTAAACTTTTGAATTATTAATTTAAAAATGTATTGTCAATGTATTTTTAAAAAATATTTAATATTTGTATGCTTATTTAATAAACTAAATAAGCATATAATATCAATTGGGATTAATCTTAAAAGCAACATAAGTATATACATATGTACATCATCATCATCTACCACCGCTCACCATCTACTGCTGGATGAAGGCCTCTCCAATACGCTTCCACTCGTCTCTGTTTTGCGCAACTCTCATCCATCTCATCCCACACATTTTCCTAATTTCGTGTGCCCATCTTCTCTGCGGTCTTCCTTTTACCCTTTTGCATTCTCTCGGGTACCATTCTAGTACTTATTTTGTCCACCTTTCGTCCATTCTTCTAGCCACGTGGCCCACCCATTGTCATATAAATCTCTTCTCTCTATCTATTATATCCATTACAATTGTCATACTTCTCACCCATATATTCCGTCTCCTGTCTTTCCTCGTTATGCCAAGCATACAGCGTTCCATACTTCTTTGAGTGCATTGGACTTTGTGTAACATCTTAGCGTTCAGTTTCTAAGTTTCGCATCCATGCGTCATCACTATAATATTATAAATATCAAAAACTGGGTAACATTATATAAATGATGGATACTTTTTTATTATCGTCTATTTATTCTTTCATTTCCTATCAGAATATTTTCTCCTATCTGATTTAAGTACTTGACTATTTATCAATTATGGCTATCTAAGTAAAATATTTGATCATTATAATCGCACATTGGGAACACAAACAAAACCAGATTGCACCTTTTAAATGTTTTTCTTGATAATTCAGTGCACAAGCTGGAAAATTTGATTTATTCAATTGCTTTTTCTTAAAATTTTGCACGGAGCATTCATTACTGCGTCAATTTATTTAATCACCAATCATGTCAGAGATCATCGAATGACAAGAAATAAACATGTGAAATTTAACACGTGAATCTGGAGCACAATGGCGTCGCTTAAGCGAATCCCTTGCGTCGCAATTATGCACTTGAGAAAGCGCAACATGTAAAACAATCCGGCTTACGGAGAAAATCGTCCGAATCCAACCTCTACATCCCTTCCTTTCGCGACTCCCAACCCTCCTCCCCCTCAACCCCTTTCTTTAAGTTTGGCTCTGGCGTAGAAGGGCCACTATCTCGACGACCGATGGGAGGAATCTGCAATAAGCCCAGAGCGAGAGTACATCCCACCTCACACCCTCCTCCAACGGTTGTTCAAAGATATCTATACCTCAAAGTTATTATGACAGGGGTGTTGTTTGCCCGTTATAACTATCTGGCGGGCTCAAAAACCCGACAAGACAAGTTTCTCGGCGATACCGCACGAGGTTATACACATAATCCGAGACTTGCTCCTTGGACTTTGAAGGAACTTTACCTTGGCCCGGACAGGGGTGGTCAAGCCGAGCTCCTCAAATAACACTCCTTGGAAGAAAATTATTCATGAGGGTTTGCTCGACCGACCCATATTCAGCGTATTATAGATAATTATGCGAATATTATGACGGATCGATAAAATTTTCATAATAATGACTTCGACAAAGAAACACTAGAATATTCGAATTGTAGAGGCATAAATTACATATTGTTTCCCATAAAATTATTAGTGTATAATTAATTATCTATAGGAAAGAAAAGCATAAGTACAAGTAGATACAAGAATCAAAGATAATAATTCTTCAGTATCATTAACAAAATTATTGCTGTATTTGCAATCTATATATTATATTTTTATTTTAAACTCATTTTTTATACATACAAGTGAGCTAAAAATTCCAAACACATTCGATATACAGCAAATTATTGCGAGAAATGCATACGTCTTTACAAAGTAGAGTGGGTAGAATATTTATAATTAGTCACCGGAGCCTGAGGGGGCCGTGTATTGTTCAAAGGTTGTAAATGCATTGTTAAAGGTTTGCCGAACAATGGATAGCACTGTAACTATCCTACCTTTATTTATAATAGTCAACAAAACCGACATGCTTGAAATTCAAATTTATGAGAAAAGGGAATAGGCTGACAATTTGGTGGAACCGTTTCAACAATGAAATCAGATAAATTGGCAAACTCTGATAATAAACGATCGATCTGAAGTAAACACACACACATATGCATGGTCTGGCCAGCAGCGCTGGGACAGAGATTGAACCCACGACCCCCCAGTAGAAAGCATTAACCACTGAGCTATGTTGATTTATATATTATACATACATATATGTACATATTGTTGATAATTCAAATTAGAGTTCTTAATTGAGCCCCAAAATTAAATGTATCGACATAACGTGTCTATTTATTTTTTTTTTCACTATGTAAACTTTTCTATGGTTCATACTATACGTGACGTGATCATCGGAAAATGAAGAATTTCCCGAAAAAAAAACCCAGCTCTGTTTTCTTGGTAAATTTAAGAACTATACGACCTCAACCAAACTAAAGATACTATAGACTAATATATTCAGTAACCCAAAACAAAACGATTTTCACGAGCTGCCTCTCCTTACGGGACACCACTAGAAAAATCTTGTTTTTCCAGTCAAAATTTGAATCCAAAACACATTTCTATTATATATTAAATCAATTATTAGACGTATTTTAATCCTATATATAATTCTTATAATTGATAGCGTTTTATAAATGATGTAATACGGTATATTAGACATATTAAACGATACCATTATTATGTTTTTAACTATTATTATGTATGTACATATTATATTTTGAAATCAGTATACTGTTGAAATTGACATAATTCAAACTTTTTTTTTTATTTATGTAAATCACTGAATAATAGACTGTTTCATCAGAAAAGTTACAATAGTCGGTGATATGTACATATGAACACACGTACGTAGAATACAGTGGAATAGATCTCGGAGGAGGGGAAATCCTTTTGAACAATTTCGCAATAGTGATTATTTATTTAATTTCATACCGAACCGGACGAGTTTACGACGCCTGATTTATTAACTTGACGTTCGTAATACAAATCCCTCGTTCTCCTTCAAGTTTCGCACAGTTATCTCCCTTGTAGTGTAGGTATTGTCCGTACGTACATCCACAATAGCAAAACATCTCAGGTACAATCGACAATACCTTCGGATAGTCGACAACAATGGACCCACGTTATTTAACACGACCACCCCCTTAAGATACTCCATAATCATATTCATAGCCAAAATATACGAGACCTGGCCAATTTTCGATATTGACGCGTGGCAAATTTTGATTTCGTCACCGCTCAATTTAACGCTCGCCGTCGTAATAAAAGTTTGACAATCTTCGCTTCACTGTTAATGGAGTCAAAGTGGAGCCATTTCCCTTTCAATCACAGACTCCAAAAATTCCCCAGCTTCTACGTACATACATACATGTGTATCTGCGTATATACACGCCCATTGGTTTAGATTAGAAATGTAATTAGAGATCGAAATTAATTTCATAGACGAGACCGTCTCCGAACTCGCACACCCCCATTTAATAATATACCGGGAAATTTCATGGAAACTCCTCGGTTTCAAACGTGAACTTCAGAATACTTAAAATGTAATTGCGTTTGATTTATTTTTGATATATCTTTTGATAAACTATCAAAAGTAGCGAATATTTTTTTTATAACACACATGAACATAATTTGAAAAGTGTAGATGTAAAATTTAATACGTATGTTCATTTTGAATTGAATTGAACTATTGATCATACTATTTTTTATGGATTAATATGTTCATAAATGATAATTAAGATTAACTCAATGAAATATTTTTAAGCAAATTATTAATTAATTTTGTACACTACTCGGCAATTACCTGTAAACATATTTGAATGATTCGTTTGCTTTTTTAGGTTTAAAAATTATCATAAAAGCCAGCAGTACTATTTAATTGAACAGAATTTACTTTTGATATAACTACCCAGACAATTACAAAATCATCAAATTTACGCGTCGAAATAATTTATTCGTCTCCGTCTAGAACAGTATTACAGATAACTATTTATCAAATGTTTTTATCAATCTAACAACAACCAAAAATAAATAAGATCCCTATCTTAATATTTTAATTTATTTAAATACATGGGGAAGGTGGCAAAGTCGATAGACCCACGGGGTTTAACTTATATAAATGACAAAATAAAAACAAAAACATTCATAATAATAAGAGAGAATAAAGTATACATGACAAAAAAGAAATAAGATAAAATACTAAAAGAAGAAAAATAAAAATAAAATATCTGGAACGGTAAAGTTATAACTAAAACAAAACAAAAGGATAGAAAATATATTGTAGAACTAAATTTTATTTGATTTTCATTTCAAACAGGAACAGGACAAGTATTTTCCAATGTCGGGTTAAACTAGCAATTATGCCAGTGACGGGTTTAAAATAATACAAATTTTCTTTTTAAATAAGAAAACAACTTAAACTTAAACTAACGTCCCTACAACAAAATGACACAAAGCATTGTTTTTATTATATTTTTGAATTTCACATTACGTTACGTAAAGGCGAGACAATACCCAATTAATAGTTAAAACAATTAAAATAAAAAAAACGAATACAAGTAATATGGTTAAATCGAGAACACTGCCATGTACATAAGTATGTATTTATTTATTTTATACCAGACCTTACAGGTAAACCCCAATGCGCCTTCCTGGCCAATACAAACAATACAGCATTTTTATTATATTATACAAGTCACTGAATTACGAGACACCGAAAACTTGCAAATTAACGAGACATCTATAAATTGTACATACATTTTATTGCACATGAATCATACTCAAATAGTGGTGACATAGTAGGTAGGAAGGATTTTAGCCAAGTTTTTATCATGAACCGTTTCAACAATGAAATAAGAGAAAATTGGCATACTCTGATAGAAAACGATCGACCTGGAGTCACAAATATCCAGGTCTGACCAGCAGCACCGGTGCCTCTCGGTGTTAGGCAGAAGCTTAACGACCGAGCTATGCTGCTGGCTAGTATGTACAATTATATTACACATATGTTCATAGCTACGAGCTATGTATATGTAACTGCAACCCTCATACACACCTACCTTGGGGTGATTAAAAATTTTATGTGTCAGTCATTGTTTAGTATTTGTCAAAAGTCAACGTGTCAATAGTGAACCGTAAAAGCTCCTACTATGTGTTATTAAATCTTTTATATGATATTTGTATGTACTAAAAATTAATCTATATCTTTAAATAGCATACTATATTTTCTTATATATGTATGTTGGTACACATATGCGGAAATACGCCATCCCCTACAACCCATAGATCGTTAGCTTCGGCAGCTTACAAGTTAAAACTACGTACAGACATTGTTTTCTTCCAGTTGGTGGAAACTTTGCGTTACGTCGACCGAAGACGCTTGTACATAAACGTATCGGGACACAAAGTTTTTAAGCCAGGGCCGGACCGTAGCTTAGGGGCGTAAGCTTCGACAAAACTTCGCCACCCCGTCTCCACCCGCCATTCTCCTCTACGGCCGCCCATGAAACATTCATAGTTACACCTAAATGAGCAATAACTCAAAACATTCGCCAAGTATAACTTTGGCCCGCGGCAACTTGCCCAGTTCGGTCCCCGTCAATAAATCCAAACCCGGCCCCTGGAGGTGGCAAAAATGCGACCGAAGCTTCTCAAACACACCGTTTGTAAAAAAAGTTCGACTGGACCTTAACCATAATGTCTACATCTATGTATATCATCATCTACAGCCATTCACCATCCACTGCTGGATGAAGGCCTCTCCAACGCACTTCCACTCGTCTGAGTTTTGCGCAACTATCTTCCATTTCATATATATCTACATTGTTACCTATTTACATTTTATCTACATTTTCCTAATTAATTCTACCCATCTTCCCTGCGGTCTTCCTTCTACCCTTTTGCATTCTCTCTTGTACTTCTTTTGCCCACCTTTTGTCCATTCTATTAACTACGTGGCCCGCCCATTGCCATTTCAATCTCTTTACTCTATCCACTACGTACATGTGTCCACTACCCTTGTCATTACGTATTCCGCTTCCTATCTTTCATCGTTATGCCAAGCATACATCGTTCCATACTTTACATCTATACATATATGTATATAAAAATCAATGTTTATTTTTTATTTTTCCACACTGCAAATTAGTTTTCAATTTAAGTACACCAAATTTAGTACATTATTCATGGTACCTACATATATATGTACCTCGCTTATCAATGACAGGAGTGCTGGACTTTGCCCAACCGAGTATTATGTATCTCACTTATCAATGTAGTTGACTAACCAGTAGGGGTAAGACACACCATTGATTTGTGACACGCCTAATTTAACAAGTAACACCATTGATGTGTGGCACACCTAATTTACTAAGTAGAACCATTGATTAGTGGCACACCAATTTACTGACTAACCGAAATTGTACAACACGTGTCTTCAACACTTCATTGTTTTAAAAAAGAGTCATTACTGTTAGAATTAGTCAGTCATTACCATCGACTCCGTATAGTCAGTCATCGCCATCGACTCCGCAAGTGACAGTCAGTTATTAATATCGACCCCGCAAGCGACGGTCAACACATCAGCAGCAGAACAAAGTTAAAGTTAAAGTGAAATAGTTCTACGTATCTTATTTAAATTCTCCGTTCCATAATTAAATCATTCGTTTTTCAACCTAACAATAAGATAAATGTAACGTAAAAATAATAATAATAAAGAAATCTTGGTTGGTTAACCAAGTAGTTTCAAAAATTTATTAATCTTTTATTGGAACGTGACAGTAAATATGCTTTAATTTGGGCAGGAGGTGATTATTTGTCTCAAAATGCCCTCAAGTTTATTCGTCTACGTAAGTTTATTCGAAATATTATAATTCAAAAAGGACGCAAATAAATTGCGTAAATTCAATGCACGTAGTTTTACCTACGAATCATTTTTTTATTAGATTATAACAACCAACTGGAAAAACATTGCATGTACCTGACGTCAATAAAATGAAATTTTATGGAATTTCTCGTGAATTTAATACTAAACATCAAAAAATCACAATTAGTATTTTATTCTTAACGTAAAACATATAACTTAATCACCCTTTTGGAAACATTTTCAAATTGTTAACAAAAAACACGACTCCATCATTTTTCCACAATCCTACTCTGATTTTAATACCATTGGAAATACTTTCAAATATCTCTTGTACTAATAAAGATTTCTGCATATATTGTAATATAATGTAAATCATTAAACTTTTTTCAATAAATATTTTGTATTTTTTTATTTATAAATACACACATTATACTAACTTATAAAATGTACACGTTTGGCCTAAAAAATATATCAAACATCAGACCTATCCTTAATTTGACCTAAACAAAGACAAAGAGAAAAACACTGGTTCTCAAATCTGTATATGCATGTATGTACATACATACATATGTACATTGGGTATTGATGAGCCACTCTTAGTTCGTAATTCAATATTCGTATAGATATGTACGTTATTATAGATTTAAACGGAGTGTGTATCGTTCGTATTGTAACGACTCTGACTCCAGCCAAAAATCCACGACTCCCCGCTTTCAAAACTAAAATTTGAAAAAACTTGTGTAAATGTACATATATAAGAATGTATGTATTTACAATCTACATATCAAATAGGTTATATTTCAATCAAAAAAAAATGCTATCCATCATCCTTTCAAATTTTAAATCAAATGTCGCCAATACACGATATGTGTGTATGTATCTAATAAATAATTTCGAAAGAGACTTTGTATGTACATAGATGTTTGTTTTTTAGGTTCATAAAATCCGTGATGTTCAATTTAATAAAAAAAAAACACATGAATATTCAAATAAATTTAAATAAAATAAAACTATTCAAATAAATGTATTGAAATGTTTACTATTAGATTAATCATGTTTAAGCTAGAGATATGTTATAATAATAGAAGTGGCTTTAGGCATTATATTGTTGTCAAGTGACGATTGTCCACAGACATTCCTAAATAATTTTAGCATCAGTCGTATTTGATGCTTGGTCGTCGACGTATGTCCGATAAAAGCTTCTCTGGGCAAGGACAATGGGAAAGTGCATCGTTAAAAATTGCAAAATGCATTAAAAAACACACAATAAACAACATGTGATACATTTATTTGATCCAAATAAATTGATCATTTAAGTAACAAATTATTCAATTAAAATCGAAGTTTGACAGTTTACAAAAGTGTCATGGCGATTGCCTGCATTCTACATAACATTTCAGGGGTGGCACCAGAGAAATGTAAAAAATATTTTTAAATAAATGTAAAAACATTTCTCTTGGTGGCGCCGAATACCTACTCAATTATATTAATGACCAATTATTCAAGTTTAATTAATATAAACATCGTTCATTTTATATTATACATATTTTTGTTGAAACTATACGTTACACGTTAATTTGAGTTCCCAAGGACAGACAAATAAAAAAGTGGATAAAAATAATCCGCCTGATAAACGGATTGGCCAACTGAGAAAATAAACGGATTGGCCAACAACGCCCGACACCACCATATACTCAAATTGTAAATAAATCTATATCAAAATAAAACTTTAATTTATTTAGTGAAAATGTGATGACCCTGATTGTATTCCATGTGTTTTAGCGCAGTTATGAAGACATACCGCGTAATATTGAAACAATGTATTTATTAGTAAAGGCGTTTCCATTATTATAACATTTCTCTGGTTTAAGCGGTTTATATTACAAATACCGAGCGAAGCCGGGTAAAACCACTAGTTTACCATATATGTAACTAGTCACTAATTAGTAGTGGCCTTGGTGCATGCCCTTGTGCACTTAATGAAAAATGATTTTTTATCACTTGATAAATAATGAAGTGAAAACATCACTCACCCTGAGCTAATCATCAAACTAGATTGCTTACAGCTGCTTTTTCTTAATGCATTTCTGAAGTTATGTAAACCCAAACTCGAACAACAAACTATCCAATATGGTGGCGTAAAGAAAATTACAAAAACAAAAGAATAAATAAGATATAATAAAACAAACGCAACAATGTGCATTATCTGTCAGTTGAAAAAAATATCTAAATATTCAAAACAACATTCTTCATTGTTGCATATTGCATTACGTATGTACATATGTATATATCAACATATGTCATATTACATTTTTAATCTATATATATATATATATATATATATATATATATATATATATATATATATATATATATATATATATATATATATATATAAAAATGAATGTCTGTGTGTGTGTGTGTGTGTCCTGAGCCACTGAAGCGATTACGATGGAACTTTAAGGATTTGTTGTATGCATGTCCGGGAAGATTACTGTGAAAAAAAAACGGGGAAAACGGGAATAAGTGTCATTCGCTATAATTTCAAATGTTTTCGCGTCGCGACCAGGGTGTTCGCTGCCTGCGTTGTTCAGAAAAATGGGAACGGGAACGGGAACGAGAACGGGAAAGAGAACGGGAACGAGACCGGGAACGGGAATTGCATGCGTTATTGTGGCATTGCAACGCATGCAGGGTTCAGCTAGTTTACTAATATTTTTCATTTAATAAATAATTCACATATGACATTCTATGATAGGTTGATAAAAATGAGGGTAGGTAGACCCTGTTGAGAGACACGTACCATCATCTCTGTGAGACGCGCTTATTACATTAGCAGTCGCAAGAACTTGGCCTTGCCTCCTTTCATCGAGGGTTGCTCCTTGCGAAACCACCCTCGTTCTGTGAGAGGTCCTTGGTTGCCACCCTTAGGTTCTCACCCCTCGATAGATACGAGGAGATCCACCCCGTCTCCCCTCGTCTTCGCCATCATATTTCTCCGGCCGTCCAGCCCGCTGGAACCATCGAGCTATTGCCAAAATTTTCGTCTCTTTGATCTGGCCGACAGAACCTAAAGTGAATCAATTAATATTATACACATACATACATATAATTAATAATCCAATTTCGCTTAAGGCGGAAGAAGATGATGGACATTCCGAAATTATTAAGGGAAAATTACTTAAACACGATATGAGAATTTCTTTGAGGTGTGTTTCCTCGATTTTTTATATACGTACGATTGTAACGAACTTTCGAACGCACGAGTAAACACACAATTCTCGAAAAAAATAATATCTTAGGCCACGGAAGATATCCGCTCCGCCATGAATTATCCAATTATCATAAAAAGACACTTAAATCTATGAAACTGTATCCAAAATGGCTGGGGAGCGAACACAGTTCGGAAAATATATAGTCGTACGTTTTGGCCCAACCCCACTACGCATTCGCATTATTTGTCAACTCCCATTTAATGTATTATAAAGATAAATTTGTTTTATAAGTGTATTATAATACTGATGTGAATTATATTTTGATAAATTTGATTCTATCAAAATATGCCCCCCCATCTGAAAATAGTGCTTGAAAAGAGATTCGGTTCATGCTCGTAATATACAAATATTTACATTTATTTTCTATCGGTCTTATTATACAAAACATTAATCAATCAATTAAAATTGTGATTATAAAATATATGTGACCAAGACACCACACACGACCATTTTCTTATACTTAACATACATACATAAAAGCATTATTTGAAGGAGTTCAATACAATGTTGTACAAGTAATGATGTGAAAAATAAGCTTCAAGACGAATTTATGGTGTTTTCCTAGCCATTCTTCAACGTTAATAACCCTTTGAGTGCTGACATCTTTTCTATTGAAAGCCCGCCACGCTGAAAATTTCGCCAACATTTCTAACTAGAATTATTTAGAAATCTAATAGAAAGCAAGTATAAAAATTGTAGCTAATCCAAACAAACCCTAGATCACTAGATCACTTTGTAAAGGTGTGTTTAAACTATCTATATAAAATAAACAAAAGAAGTATATTTATTAATGAATGTATTTTTCCAAAACCAGTTACATCTTAATTGTTGTTAAAATGTAATGCTCATAATCTAAATGCCAAGCCACAATCTAAAATACTCAGCATTTAGGAAATTCCATCTAAAATACTCAGCATTTAGCATTTAGGAATTTCCATGACACGGATTACACTACCCATGTGCAATGTATTTTTTTTTTTCAATGCTACCTGGAAAGGCTTAGCGGGTAGTATTCTTATTTACTTTGTACACGCTCAAAATACAACGCCTATCGGCGTTTTTCTGGCCCATGGACTTGTTGGCAAAACACCGATCGGCATTGGTCAGCATTCAAAGGGTTAAGCAGTCGAGCAAACTTTTTTTACAGTGACAAATAGGCGAACAATTTAAAAGACATTTTTTTACTTTTCAATAAGAATATAAAAACTTCAGTACGGTGAAATTCGTACTGCTAACAAAAAAATTTAAACGACTCAAATTTGACGGATATAATATATCTATATAAGAAGTATAAGCCTCAGTCCGAGTGTTCACTCCAGTTTGTTCATGAACATACTAGTTTGTTCATACACGAACGATTGGCTTTAGTTTAAGTGCTAACAGTAAAAAGCAACGTTCAAATAGAATCACCAGTTGTCGCATGAAACTTTTAACTGTCAAAACCTTTAAGATATCAAAGCGTCACGCATTTAAAATGGAAATCCTATGGAAACCACATTACAACATTGCTATAATTTCCGTTTCCGCTAATTTTTAATATATTGCCACTACTTAACTTATGTCTTATAGTTTATGCATGACCAAAATAGTTCGTTTGTCAATTTGTTCTTTTATGTAAACTATAACCGGCCAGATTGATTCGTGTATGAACAGACTAGTATGTTCATGAACGAACGAAATGTACACTTGGACTGTAACATATATGTATATATGTATATACATATATAGCACAGATTTGGCAATTTTCATTTTACAATTTTAGTAAGAACCATAATGTAATTTTTCAATATTTACATAAATACACAAATATATTACAATTTGACTGTAAATTCACGATAGTTTAATATTATTATGTATAATTTAGAGTTTAGACGATGTGCCATTGACAATTTCATACCCGACGTAAGATACGACCGAACCCAATTTCGCTTCGCGAACTTGCGGAGGAAATGCAACGCGGTCCAGAAAGTGCAGTTGCATAAGTTTTGCCAAGCGAATCGCCAAGTTTGCATCGAGAAAGTTTAATAGGCAAATCGACTCTGCGATACATTAACTACATACATATATACCTATGAAAAGCATCATACTATTTTATATTGGTAAAAAAAAATGGTTACAATCATAAGTCAGTTGTTTATTTAAGACGTCAAGTAACACGCAAGACATTTATTTAGACTTTATTTATAATTTAAACGACCTCCTTGGGAATTCTTCTTCATCTTCATCGCGTCTTCGTACTGAATTTTCAAAGGAAAATGGTCCTCGCCGCATTACGGTGATTAATTATTGAGGTGAACGTTTGAGATGTAAACAGTTTGAGGTTTGGGGGGTTGCTAGCAAAAGACGTTCAAGGGTTGCGTTATATTATGACTACCTAGCCATTCTAGAACATATACATACATACATTCGTAACCGATTGATATCTCGACTATTTTGATCCTGAATATTATAATCGAATCGAAAAGAGGGTCCATCAGTTACATACTCTGGACGAGAAAGGTGCAGGTTACAACCCTTAAAAGTGTGCTCAGTCTCAAGTAAAAATCGATGAGCGATACAAGACGGCTTATTGTAGCGTGATTGAAATAGTTCATGAGTGAAATTATGCAATAATTCCAGCAACCCCGATAAATATTCAGACGGAAATCTGCGAAGATGTATCAGGAAATGTTTGGGGTGTGGGAGTTATTCATCATCCCCTAGCCGACGACGCCATACTAGGTGCATCTAGGCGAATTTTTTTTTCAACTGTGCTATACATAACCCTCCCCCTTCGTCTTAATTTACATAGAAATGTCTCAAGTTTGCAATGGCGGAGGTGGGGGAGGGCCGAGGCGGATATAAGTAATTGTATTTGTATTCATGAAGGGGAGGACGCCATCTCTCCCCTTCGATAACTGCAACTTGTCCAGATTTCCAAATGCGAAATGCAGTCGAGTGAAATAAAAAATTGAAAATGGCTTCAAATATGTACATATACATACATACATATGTAGGAATACGAGTGGGTAAATACATATGTATAGGTATACTTTTTTACATTATATAACGTATTAAACACATATTCGATATCAAACGTTGGAATATAAAAAGATTTGATTTATTTTTTCAAAGTCCACGCTTCCACTCAGAAAAGAACTGATAACACATTCGACCGACCCATAACACTTCTTAAAATAAATTGATAACTCTACAGTTCATAATAAAAAATGGAAAATATTGATAAGCGAATTGCTAATTTGAACTTAACATTGTCAAATTCTTACACCAGCTGAAAAAATAAATAAACGCAAATAAAACTTGAATGAATTGTTCCATTTCCAACTTTGTATATATTATACATATGTACATACATACCATGTACGCTATATAATAAATGTCTCGGATGAAATAATCATACAGGATATCGGGTAAAAGGAATTGATTATTAAAAACAAACATGATTTGTTTTAACTAAAAAGTAAGAATTATTCGAATGATGTTTTTGTTTTTATTGATCAAGTATGCATTCGGCGACTGATTCAATCACTATTTACATAGTTCTCTATAAGCAGCATATAATATCAATACTCCAATGAGGAAAGAAAAATATAACCAGAAAAATTATGTAGGTATTTATTTCATTTTACAAACACGCATGGCATGCGACAGAAAAAAATACATCAGCCGCATACTTCACATGCACACACAATAAAGAATTATATTGCAACCAGTGTATCGGTAATGATACTGACTCGGATTAGTTAACCTTAGGAAATAAAGGCTTGCACGAATCCTTAAAATCTGGAATAATATCACCCAAGCATTAATACTTGATTTGCCGTCGGGACAAATCCATTATGAAACATGAAAAAATGAAATGAGTTTTAATGACATTGTAGAAGAAAAATGTTAAAATGATTTTGGTTATCGCCCATTTGACTTTTAAAATTTATATATAAATATAATACTTATATGATTACATTTAGCCATTGCTCGCAAATTTAACAGGTATTATTCCATATCACAAAAGTGTATACGAAAATGAAAGTAATTTTATAAATAAATAATTAACAATGATATAAATATTGATTTAAATATTTACAAGTAATTTTCGTACAATAGCCTTACAAACGCCGTCGAAACTTTCGATTGGCTGACATAGAGTTTTCTAAAATTTATACCTTCACAATAAAAATTAATTAAAACAACAAAGTGCAGAATTATTCAATTTTTGTATAGAGAGTGATTTTCTTTTTTTAAGTCACCAAATCATCAGCCATTACTACGATGACGAGAATAATCTCAAGAAAAATCTAGCAAGTGTATTGCAGACATTAATTCAACGAGATCGACTACAAGCCAGCGAGAATGACACGCGGGTCTTCAACAGCATCCTTGATCTTCCTCAAGAACAACACAGCCTCACGTCCATCAATAAGTCGATGGTCGTAAGTTAAGGCAATGTACATCATCGGACGAATAACGACCTGTAATAAAACATAAACATGAAAAATTAATTAAACAAGACAGAACAAAAATTATATATCACATTAAAAGTTTACATACCTGTCCATTTTTAGCAACGGGCCTTTCAAAAGTACCGTGCATGCCCAATATGGCCGACTGTGGGGGATTAATGATAGGGGTTCCCATGAGGGATCCAAATACTCCACCGTTACTGATTGTGAAAGTACCACCGTCCATATCTTCTATCGCCAGCTGACCTGTTACAAGATAAATATGTAAATCCCGATAACATCTGTAGATAAAAAATAAAATATATACTAAACATTTCAAAAACAACCAACCATTTTTAGCTTTTTCGCCAAGGGCCGCAATGCCTAATTCAATATCGGCAAAGTTCATATCTTGAACGTTGCGTAGAACAGGCACTACAAGACCTTTTGGAGTCGCTACAGCCACTGATATATCAACAAAGTCCCTAAAATATTTTGTTATATATTAGAAATTCAAAATGTATTAAAAAATACAGAAATTGATTGATCACAAATGGTCATACCTGTAAACAACATCAATACCGTCAATTACAGCGTTAACAACGGGCTGATCTTGTAGGGCGTAAGCGGCAGCCTTAACAAACGGTGACATAAAACCTAATTTTAATCCATACTTCTTTTGGAAAGCTGGTAAATGCGCCTTTCGGAAATTGATAATTTCGCTAAAATAATTCAATAATTCATTAAAAATGTTGTGCACAATGTTATAGTAATATTGCAACATGAAAAATACAAGATTATTATAAATTAAGTTTCTTAAAGTATTGACTTTAGAAATTCTAATATGATGAGTGTTATTGACATATAAAAAATAATTATTACCTCATATCTATTTCGTTAAAAGTAGTGAGCATCGCATTAACACTCTGGGCTTCCTTCAACCTCTGCGCAATGCGTTGCCTCATTCGATTCATTTTAACTCTTTGTTCTGTTCTGGTTCCAGTAATTTCCTTACTATAATCAGCTGGTGGAATCTAAAATTAATACAACAAATAAAATAACAGTTCTAACAAACGAAATTAAAATAAATAAACGATAACGAACCTTCACTGTTGAAGATTCGATAGCCTGGGCATGTCGTATGGCAGCGACGGGTATTGAAGCGACAGGTGATGCAGGCCTCGGTCCCGGTGGTGGTGGCGGCGGGGGTGGTGGTGCTGCTGCTGCTGCAGGTGTCGGTGCTGGTGTTGGAGCTGCAGCGGATGCAGCTGCTGGAGGTGGTGCTGCTGCTTCTTCTTTAGCAGCAGGCTTTGCTCCGACAGGACCTAATTTGAGACGGAATATTTTCTGTCCAGCCTTTACAGTATCTCCGTTTTGTACATAAAACTCTTCAATTACTCCTGATGCAGGAGCCATAACAGGCATTGCCGTTTTGTCAGTTTCAATTTCACAAACGACTTCATCTTCCTGAACGCTATCACCCGGTTTTTTTTCAATCCTATAATAAAAGTACGTTATAAATGAACCGTCGGAATTATGTTGAATAAAAAAAAACAACAATGAAAAGTTTATATCTCACTTTACGTCTCCTTCTGAAACTGAATCTGGAAATGTCGGTGCAACGACATCTCTCACATCCAACAACCTACTTGTTAAATGAATATTTCTTCTGCAGTTTTTAATACTATAAAATCTGTAAAAGTGAATTTAATTAATTATACATACATAGAATAATTATTATAAAATCAAAACATCAATAAAAAAAATCTGGGTGAAGTTCAAAAAAGAGCACTTTAAACATAAACCGAAATAAAATATTATCTAATGAAAGATAACAGACTGTTCTTCAAAAAGTTCAAGTTTATCGCATTTTTTTCCGAATAGAAACACGAATACACCTATGCAACAGGATGATGATAAATATGTATAAAAATGTTGAACTGAATGAGTGTCATGGTCAAACCTCTCTGTAACAATTGACCCCGATACCGAACTATCACTAATTTAAATAAGGTCACATAGCAACTCTCTGTACGTACGATAATAATGTGCAATAGAACTTATATAAAAATCTTTTTCAGTTTATAATACTTATAAGTTACTTATAATTTAAAAAAAAAAAGGAAATTACCACTAATCGTCAAAACAAATCAAACGAAAAATTGAGGCGCTAATTAACGTAATTTACCGAGACGATTATATGTACATGTTGATGACAAATACTGACATTATCGAATTTGAGATAAATACTAATGTGAATGAGGATTAATGATTTATATTAAACCAGGAATACATTTGTATATTTAATTTTAGCAAAAAACACGTGGGTTAAAAATGACGTCATGTGACAGATCGGAGTGATTGAGAGGGGGTGTGGTTAATTTTTGAAGGTTAGGTCACCTGGCGCTGTCTGGTGGGGTGGCTTCGACCAGGGGAAGAATCCGCCCTAGGGGGGCTCCGGCGACTCTCACGGCTCCGGAAAGAGCCCTCTGAGCGGCCCATAGTGACTGCACCTGTGGATTGCAAGCCGGAGTGGTGAATGAGTGAGGTGGGGTGAGGTGTCGTAACTGGGATGAGTTACGTAAGTGGAGGGGGCAGATGCTCACCTGTCCGGACCTCAGCAGACGGGGGGCGCGCCCCAGCAGCAGCGACATGGTGGCTCTTCTGAGGGGGGCGAAGGATCGGAGGGGCGCTGCGCCCTCAACCGACAGACAGAACCACCGGCAACGCACGACACGCGCAACTGACTGTGGCCAAAACACGCACCCCGACGTCCATGGACGCCATGTCACGCGCTCGAATACATAACTTTATGTTTGTCGATAATTTTATTTTTTCCATGTGCAGCTTTCTAATAATCGTTTTTATGTTTTTCATTCCCAAAAATCTATTTCAATAGTATTTTGCTTTATAAAATTTAAATCATCAGATCGATTAAATGTATTTCAAAAATTCAATCAATTTAAGGGGACAAATGAATGAACTTGCAATTAAAACGCTATTAATATTGCATTATCGATTGAATGCTACTTAGAAATAAAATATATATTGAGATTTGCGCAAGATTTTTATTTAATTTGAATCCATAAGGATTTAGGTCAACACTTAGAACCCATTATATGGTTCGGTGATTATTAGTCAAATGTGAACCGATCACAGGACAACCGGTCGCTCTAGATCGGTCACACGTGATCACCCGTCACACTAAAACTGGTCACGAGAAAACTGGTTGACCGATTTTAGGGTGTGACCAGTTTTAGTGTGACCAATCTACAGCGACCGGTTGTCCTGTGACAAGTTCACATATGACTAGTAGTCCGTTTACCCATCATATAACTGAAGTTATAATTCAATTATTAAGGATAATAAAACACTATGAATATTTATCAGTACATATGTATTTAATACAAATTTTCATAAAACATAAAAGAATATGTTCATTAATTTTCTGTTAATTTTTTCATTTTTTTCCAAATATCGTCCGAGGTGAATTTCATTCTTTTGCGAGCTGACGATTCTGATTCTAAATCACAAGATCCAGCATTGCTTTGTGACTTTCTCGACTAAAAATATATTTGTAATTAATTACGTATTTTTAATAAAACATAACTTAATATATCAAAAAAAAAAAAAATACCCAAAAAAGAGCATATTCAGGTGAAATAGATTCGAGTTCCAAAATTTTGTCTTCAATCTTTTTCAAACGACTATAGACATCACTTGAGATCGGTCTGATGATATTTAAGTGATTTTCGACGTCCAATATCCTCTCTTCAATTCCCGATGTGCTCGGTAAATCGTGAGAACTTGACTTAACAATTTTGGTGGGCGAGTCAAAATCGACTTTGGTTTGTGGACCCCATATATTTTCAGTCCTTAAAACTAAAATTAAATTTTATTTCATTACATTTATTTGAGTGCCCTGTATTGTAATTTGACGCAATTTTATTTATTATTAAAATGTTGATTTTGTAATACCTTTTAAATGACCTTTCGAGTCTTTAGATTTCACCAGAACGGCATCTACTCTTGCACAGGTACTTGCTTTGTCTTCAGAGATACCATCGGCTGTACCTCTATTTATAATAAAATCTTGGATGTTACTCATATTTATTTGCTCCCTCTTTCTGTCGGTGTACTTTTGTATCCTGTTTTTCATTTCAGAACAGGAAGCATTTATCTGTACTGCGTGTGGTTGAAAATCATTACTTAACTTTTCAGCTTTTTTTTCATTCATTAATTCATTTACTGTAAATATATAATAAAGAAAAACATGAAGAACTATTTTATGTAACTTTATTAAAAGCAACTCATGATATTTTTCAATTGGTTAAAACAAATATATTTATAACATAATAACAAATATATAACATTCTTGTAAATATAAAAAATAGTTTTCTACATACTTTATACAAAAGATTTTTATAAAAAAAAATAATTCATATTGTATGTATAATATATTATAAGTGAAATTATTTTTTTTTATTGGACCAACTACACTCTACATTCTCCTTCCACTGACAACCATCTACATAAATTTCCTTTTTCCATATAGGCACATTACCTTTTAAGTTTTCGATACAATATTTGACTGCAGCCTGAGATTCAACTCTGTGTGGACTACTTATAGCAATCACAACACTGGCTTCTAAAACAGGAACAAGACCTAATCTAGAATGAATAAAAATACAACCAAATCAAAATACAATATGTAAAATACACTATTTTTACGTAATAAAACTAAATTATCTTATCAATACTTACATAAAAACTATTAACTTATACAATAATGTGAATGACCATTTAATTGTTTTTTTTTCAAGTGAGATAAAAAAAATCATTCACATAATGATCCTACTACAATTACTATACTACACGATTTACTCATTAGTGTTAAAAAACTACAACTCAATAACCTTCATACAATAGAAAAAAAAAACAACACACATACTTATGTACATGTGTACGTACATAATGCATGTATTTATAAATCACGTGAGTACATGTCATTACTCTGTAACCAGTTATTTAATTTTGTTGTAAGTTGAATTGAATTAGGAAATGAATAAATGAATGATGCAATATCTATTTTGAAATAAAACTGTGGAAAGTTACAAACCTATGATAAATTGCTATATTATGCACATCTTTCCATTTATTCCTAATAGTTTCGCACATACTTTTCATAACTTTCAAGGCCATAGATTCATAAGCTTCATATTCTAAACTCTTGACCTAAAAATAAAAACAATATATAATACAAAAAAAAAACAATTATTGTAGATACAATACAACTAAATTTAGATTAATATCGTAAAAAAATTTACATGTAAAATTTTCATTGTATTGTTAATATATTTTATTGTATGATAAGAATGGTGTAATGATTGCATACTTCTTTTCCATCGAAGTTATCTCGCGTCGTACCAACAAATATAGATACAGCTCCACATTTTTCTGACGATACCAACTTTAATATGTCGTCGACTGATAGAATATCATGAGTTAACTTTAAAAAATCCATTATCGGTATTATGCAAGTATGTTGATAGTACAGAGAAGTTAACCGCCACTCAAAGGAGGTATTACAGCAATTTCATCATTATTTTCAAAGTTGACTAATCCGTCTTCGTCTATATTGAAAAGTTCACCGTTTCTCGCCAGCACAATACTATTTTGGATGGATTCTAATCGAAAGCGTGATACAATTTCTTTGAAAATGTTTTTGTACGTATTACGTTTAAGGATATTAAGCGAGTGCTCTTTTGCACCAACAATATCTTTACTTTTGGCGAAAAATAAAACTCTAACAGTTATATGCGTAGATTCAATTGATAGCTGAAATGGAAGACGATAGACATTATTAAAAATCAAACTATATAAAATTAGGTTATGTACAAATCAATACTTCGAAAATTGTTGCTATATATTATGTAAACAATATATTTATTTTCGATATAAATTGATATAAATATAAATGAGTAACCAGATAATACTATCAACACAATAAAAATGAACTCACTTCAGACATCGCCCACAACCGACTCACACCATGTCAATCTGTCAACTAAAATCAAAGCAGTTAAATTAGAAGTATCACTACGACCATATACCAACCTTGACATGCATTACCAAAACGACAAACCCGAAAAGAGAAAACACGTAATTCATTGGCCACATGAAATAACTATACAAACCTATTAAATAATAAAATAAAACAGTCACTAGCCATGTTAAATTCGTTAAGCACTTGAATTTTAAAATTAAAAATGAGAAGCCGGTGACAGTACAGCGTAGATTTTGTTCCCCAGTAGTGCTCTTGTTTACTATGACATGGATACAATATAGAAGCAAAGAAATTGAGGTTAATATGATTTTCCTCGTAAATGTTGAGACTTGTTAATATTATAACGTGGAGATAATACGATCAAAGCTCGAGTTTTAAGTAACACTAAGAAGTACGTCTAATGTGCGGATATTTAAATCACCAGGTTTTTTTATCAAGAGCGTCGTTATTAAGTCGTATAAAATTTTTGTTCGAGCTCTTCCTTTATTGGCACGTATAGAGAGATGAGTGCCATGTGTTGAGGGCGCGTGGAATATGATAAGATAAGAATATGAATAAGTCTTTGTAGCGGCTTTACGACATGGTCGGGTTTCGGTCACCATCCTGCGAGCTGGGACCAACTCGGCCATGTTGCTCGCTGCTGAACTACTTCTTTCCCAACCGTCATATTAAATAGTCGTGTGTACAACACTCCGTCGTTTCATTCCCTTCAACCTCCATATCTTTTTTACAAGCTTTTTACGAGGCTCTTTTTAGTTTTTTTTTATTAGCATCACTAGGCTATTTGTTCTAGATTTTTAGTGGCGAACTCATGCTATTTTGTCGTAAGTATTTGGATTGAAAAAAGTTGGCCCTTTTGGGGGCTGAGCCTTGGTTATTAGTAGTCTTTAGCGGGAGATGGACTCTTTTCACACAAAAATGGTTCATTATTGTTGACTTCTTAGAAAAACATGGTTTTTTGTTCTGAATATTAATGGAGTGGTCGCTGTACATACAAATACACCTGTATTAATCGAGTAATAAATATCCTCTTCAAAACTCAATTGAGTTTCCATAGGCCGGGATACGGTCGAAACCTTTAACCCGCCCTATATATTATACATACATATTTCTTTTTCCTACAACTGCCAGTGAACGATAGCTGCAGGGGCTGTAATGTGTATGTGTATGTATGGGTGACCAGTGGCTGTGTATGTGTCGTCGTCTCGATCAGCTTGCTCTGGAACGGTGCGGGGTGGGGGAATTATACAAAAGAGTAACGGTTATGATCTCGTTTTTATTGATGAGTTGATGGCCGAGCCGGGGAGTTGCTCGACGCCTCTGCCCCTTTATGGCGGGGGCTGTGGATTAAGTACGCTGGCTGGTCAGGCAGGGTAGACCAGCCACGCCAAGACCTTCTCGGTCGGCGTCTCACGAGCGTCTGAGAGCTCGCCGTGTTCGAGGCTTGGGTCGAACACATGGTCGAGCATAGTCGGTAGACATAGTCGGTGAGGCACGACTATGGAAGAAGCCATACTCCTCGGAGGGCTTCTATGATGCCAATGAGCGCTCGCCGTGATCAGACTTGGGCGGATCACGGGGCCAGCCTGCCTTAGTTCGAGGCCGGCTTTTACGAGGGACGCTGCATCTGGCGGTCCGCGCCGGGATCACCGGGCGCCGGACCCACGGGAGAATCTAGAGCGACTGACAGATGGTCGGTGTAAAAAAGAGGGAAAACAAAAGCCGAAGCCGTAAGAGGACAACCAACGGCCATGAGGGCTTTTGGCTCGGACAGCCAGTATGAAGTCTCCACATAGACATACTATATCTCTATAGCGTGATAATTGGTTTTTGAGCGTGAAGTTGTAGGAATCTCGTCACCATCATCAAGACATTTACTGCGACGCAGAATACATTTCCAAAACCTTCTAGAAAGCTCCACCCCTACCAGTCGAGTGGAAACAAACCGGTCGAAGCACACCTGCAGCCATTAAACTAAAATCAAGCGGAACGGTGCCCAAAACATTCTAGAAAGCTCCACCCCTACCAGAGTGGAACCAAACCGGTCGAAGCACACCGCAGCCATTAAACTACATCGAGCGGAACGGTGCCAATCGTTCCAAAAAATTCTACCCCATCGACAAAAACACATTCCTCGCATACGCATCAACACCAGCTGCAACGGGTCACGTGATGCCCAAAAACACTATAAAAGGAGGTCCACTCCAAACAAACTTCAGTCGACCCACAGCAGCAAGCGTCGACACACAGCAGCAGACCAGTCGACATCCAGCTTCTGACCTGCCACCACTACACTACGCTGACCATGGAGGATCAACCAGCCGAACGAGCCAGCAACACACTGCCGTATCCAGAGACCTTCCGAACATAGCCGAACGAACGAGCCAGCAACACACTGCCGTATCCAGAGACCTTCCGAACAACGAGCCAGCAACACACTGCCGCATCCAGAGACCTTCTGAACACCAAAGAACGAGCCAGCAACACACTGCCGTATCCAGAGACTTGCTGAACCTAGCCAAATGCCGAGCCAGCGACACTCTACCATATCCAGAGACCGCTGAACGACATACTTATACCACTTATAATTATACACGTGTATACGTTGTTATATAAAAATAAATACTTTATACTTACATATAGCAGTATTTAATACCGAAACACAGACGAACTCGTCTATAATACATGGCGGACTGGTGGTGAAGAACACCTTCACAACTAGATCAGTCCCCATAAAGTGTACGCTACGCAACTAGACTAGAACCAAATATTCTAAAGTATCGTCGGTTACTTGACGAGCTAATGAATCAATCCAGCGATAATAATCGATGTGAAGTTAAAATTTAGATGTCCCGCCTGGCATTATTGCGCAATGCATGCATTGGCAGCAGTGTGGAAGTGGCGTGAGGGCGTGGAGGGGGTAGATTGTCGGCGGGCAGGAGTCGGCGAGCGGAGTGGGCGTGTGGCCGTGCGGTGCTGTGCGGAGTGGAGTGGGGCGGGTGAGGGGTGTGTCGGTCCGAGGAGTGCGTGGAGTGCAGTGCAGTGCAGTGCAGTGGAGATGAGCGGGTGGGCCCGTCGCTGGCAGACGCGGCTGGGCGGCTGCGCCCCGGCCGCGTCCCCCGCCGCCCGCAGACTCGACAAGGTGAAGTTCGGAGCGCCGCTGGCCGCCGTTTGCGCCCCCGCAGGAGGACTTCCGGCCCCGCTTCTAGTCAGTACCACTCTATACTACACTAACATAACATCACATCACTCGCATTCCGATCTGCTTATCTCCCGTCCGCATCTAATTGCTGTGTCCACCCATCAATTCATCGCGCTTGTTATTATTGTACAATTGCATGCCGCATGCCTTCTGCCAACTTGCTAACGGACTCCTCCCTCTTCCCCAGGTGTTGATTTTGAAGTTGAACAAGGAGGCGCCGCTGAGGAAAGATGTCTTTCGCGCGCCGGGACACCAGGGTGCCATGAAGAAGCTCATCCACTTCTTGCAGACGGGCCGACTGGTCAACGTAGATAATTACTCCGTCTACACCATTGCCAGTGTTCTGAAGAAATTTTTAAGGTCTAGCACTCGACGTCTCCTTTTGGATGCGGTGCATCCGCTCTAAAATCGCCAGACAAACGAACGACAGATTAACGGACGGCTGCTTTAAATGCAATTCTCGGCTTCTCGAATGATAGATTGCACATCAGATGACGGGTAACCTTTCGATGTGCACATATGCAATTATTAAAATTGATTTGGATCTTTCAGGCGAGTTTAATAAGGCAAGATTCGATAAGTTCCGGATCTTGCCTTATTAAACTTTCCAGAAAGATCTAACCATTTTAATAATTGCATCTGTGCACATCGAAAGGTTACTCGTCATCTGATGTGCAATCTATCATTCGAGAAAACGAGAATTACGTTTAAAGCTGCCGTTCTGTTAATCTTTCGTTAGTTTGTCTAGCGATTTTAGAGCGGATGAACCAAACCCATCCTTTTATCTTATTGACTTCCTCTAACGCAGTGGTTCTTAACCTTGTTGGAAGTACTGAACCCCGCCAATTTCATATGCACATTCACCGAACCCTTCTTAATTGGAAAAATAAAATAAGATTTTTTTCAAATTCAAAACAGGTGTATATTTTACTGGTGCACAAAATTAACCGTGCATCAACATCACTGTGTTCAAAGAACAAAACCATTAAAACATGATTTTCACACAAAAACAATAATAATGAATATTTACTGCAAATCAGTGTGAGTCCTCCTGTTGCCTTTCAGAAATGCGCGGCTTCACCTTGGCAAGTGCCACTCATGTTATTTTCGCAACAAAGTCTGTTCCTTTTCTTCGTTTTTGTGTCCAGCATCCTCGAAAAAGATTGCTAGTAACAAAGATATGTTGTAACAAACGGTATGAAAATCTTCAGAGCTTTCTTAGCAATAACATGGTATGTTACCATTTGTTGACACCAAAACATTAAGAGCGTTGTTGTTCTGAAGAGTTGCTGTTGAGCCTGGCTCTGCTGAATTTCCGCCGAACACCTGAGATTGACTCACCGAACCCTTGGGGTTCGATCGAACCCAGGTTTAGAACCACTGCTCTAACGTGTGACTCGAACAATATCATTATTGGTTTTTGGAGACCTTCGGTGTGTTGTGTTTGAAGAATAATTCATAATAAACGATATGTTTTTTAAAAGTTGTGCAGGATCCGAATTGAAGTACAAAATTCTTATACGAAACAAATTATCTGTTTATTTATTATAATTAGTTTATTGAACTAATTTAATATTGTAATGGTCAAATTCGGGCGGACTCATAGGATATTTTTCTAGGGGTGGTCCAATATTAAGCTTTAATAATAGCAAATGATAACAAAGCAATAGAAAATGACGATGAGAACTGTTAAGAATATTTATTTTCTTCATATAAAAATGAAAAATATATCGATCGATTTTAGGGGCGGTTCGAACTTACTGAAACGCCCCCCAGGTCGAATCTGTCATAAATAAGGGAATAATGAAAATCTCTTAGCAGTTAAATTTTTTCACTATCAAATTTACGTATTTTCAGTAGAATAAAATATATCTCCAAAAGCTAATTATAAATAAATCTAATTATATACAATATTTTAATATAATTAAACAAAATTTATGTTTAATTATTTTATTAATTCATAAGTATTATGCATATGTATGTATATAATAGGGCTCACGGACCTTTCACTCAATGGCGTTACGCGCACAAAATTTCACTCACGCGACAACTGGCTCACAACAGTTTTTTCGACAAATCGGCGGATTTTAAAAAGCATTTATTTAGTTTGTAGTACCAGTATTTCCAAAGGCTTGTTTTCGGTCAAATACTGATACTACCAGTATCAGTACTTTCGGTAATGCCTGTGAGCCAGTTGTCGCGTGAGTGAAATTTCGCGCGCGTAACGTCCATTCTGAACACATATCGTAATACGGTACTCATTACCTTTATTCGTAATAAGTAGAAAATATTAACGCATTATTGAATTCTAAAGCATTTGTAAAAAAAACATCACAGCTGTCAAAACTCAACTGTTATATGAGTCGCTATAAAATTGAAAGTCCAATTTTTAGTTCAAAAAACACTATTTCCCTTTGCCTTAATCCACAAATTCGATATGTTTAGAATCTCGGAAAAGCAGAATCGTATGACAGGCCACCAGTATTTTTGAATATTGCTAAACGCAAAACATTTAACCACTTCATCGCCATAAGCGCACCGGTGCGCCCTCCTTCGTTTTTAAGGCTATGACTCGAAATTAATTTTGTTTTCTTCACAGTGACATATTTTTATTTTTTTTTTTATTTTTAAATGCTTTTTATTATTACGAAATTATGTTCACAATACATCTTATATCTATTTTAATAGCTACTGATCTACTGATCATTTTATATTTTACAATTTAATTTAATTTGGTTAGTAATCATAGTATTATATTATTCTAATGTTAATCTACAGCATAATAGGAAAAATAGCTCAAAAACCTATTTACAATATTTATAAATGCTCATAATACATCTAATACATAATATTAATTAAAGACTCACTAAAGTCGATGACCTAAAGCAGATTGTGTTTGGGTAATCCGTGTGTTATACCTGAAGGGTATAGACATTTTGTTGTAATCACCGAGACTCTTCACAAGTGTGTTAGTATGGTTATTAGTGATTCTGTCATAGAATCTACTGGTTAGTTTGTTAGTAATGTCTGTAACAAATGGAATATTATACAGTGACATCTAAACATATCCTGTGACACTAATGAAATAAATTGAAAATAGTCAATGTTTTTCGTTAGTTTGTGATGTATTCAAGCGTTAGTTTGTTATGTATTGTTAGTTAGTTTGTGATGTATTGAATCGGTTTCTACAAACGCGTGGCGATTAGGTGGTTAAAGTTTTGCGAATAATTTCTCGAAATGAAGCAAAGTGGACTTATGGCACTTTCAAATAAAACGGCTCATATTACAACTGGCGCACATTGAAAGTGTATTTGCGCTTGTATATATATAATTTACTAGTTGAATTGCATTCGAATGTGAATGACCTAAAACGCCAGTTGGAATATGTTACAACTGAAAATACACTTCGACTGAAACATATATACATATTTGTAGTATTTAGAATATTAATGTTTTTTTACACCGGTTGTAATTAGCAATCATAAATGATTGCTAATAAAAAGCAATATGAAATCGATTTCTATTAGATGGTTCAATTTTTTCTACTTTCTAAATTTAATGAAACCATTTTCACTTCAATACTCATGTTAAAATTTAACGATAGAATCGTGCCACTCTTCAATAAACACTGAATTGAAATGTGAAATCATTTACATTATAGAAAACTTCCTGGAGGTGTATTCGGTCCCGAAGGTGAAATGATTCTCTTTAATGCTGTCGAATTACCTGAACAAGATCAAATCGCAGAGATTAGAAGGTAAATCATTTACCATACGATCTATTATTTTTTTTTAATATATACAATAATTGTATAGTAATCATTCCGGCGGATGTTTCAGATTGGTACTATCACTACCCAGCCACACCCAACAGTTGTTAGTATTATTGTTTGGAACGTTTCGGGTGATGGCGTCGAGTGCAGAACGTGCCGGCACAGGAATGACGGCGGAAGCTCTCGGTGTCTCCGTTGCACCTTCGTTTTTCCATTCCTGCGTGTCCGATGGCAGAACAGCCACCATGCAAGACGTGCAGCGCTTTAAAGTACGTGTTCGAGTCGAGTTGATATCAATATTAAAATATGAACGATTACAAATTTGGTCATATTGTATAATAAATATTATATATATATATATATATGTATTCGTTTTGTATTTTTAATTTATTTTATTATTTATTTTGATAATGGAATGGCGAAATGTCGGGTAAAAGTTTTCAGGGTTGAATTTAGTTTTGGTATATCGGTTATTTCAGAGTAATGTTTCGCCGATCGTTGTGCGCGAATGCTGTCGATTATTTGCCGATGAGGAGAGGTTTTAACAGGAATCTAAAGGTTCTCCCGATATGGAATATTAAAATGTATGTGTGCGAGTGTACCCGTGTGCGAGAGTGATTGATTCGACCGGCCCAAAAATCATATCCGGCTCATAGTTTCATAATTATAGTGCACAGATTTTCTCTATAAATGATATTTTATAAGAGTTAGCTTTCACCAATGTAACTTACTTTGCTGAATTAACATTGTAAAGATTTAGCGGTTTTTTTTTTTTTAATTATTATTTAATGTTAAAAATAAACATACGTTTTAACAAACTCCTATGTATAATACTTATATAATTAAATGCTGTATATTTTTTGCTTTCTTTTTTAAATACTAACATAACCAGGCGGAAGTAACAGTAAGTAGATTTAGATTTTACAATGTTTTGTATATATGCACGTTACGGAGATGATACGATATCGCTCAAACTGCGTAGAGAATGTGCATATCCACTTTATCTGGTCAATGTAAGCTGTAAGCACACTTTTAACAGTAAACATAAATTTTCACATGATAACGTACATTCATCGTGACTGCGTATATTATTTATTTTTTGTTTTGTGTAGAATTTGATATACATTTGAATTTTTTTACAATTGTTTGAGAACTGATCTAACTTTGTCTAGCTTTAAAAATTGCAACTTTACTATAAAAAAAATTATAAGAAATCGAATCAAACAAGAAATGGAATGAGTAATTTGTAAAACTTCCGTCATCGTAGCTTATTTTTTTATTATTTTGTTGATTTAAGCTGTTGGTTTGTGTACTTTTGACTTTATTCGAGGATTAACATTGTTAGGTGGCAACGCGAGTGATGCGGCAGCTAATTGAACGGTTTTCTTGCGGAGACGTATTCGGACGTGACAATTATGAGTATTATGCCAGAGTTACGGGGCGAGTTTTGCGCGTTGCCGACGAGTGGATCTGCTCGTTCAGATATCCTCCCCCGCCCAGATATCCCAACGATCAGCAGCTGTATGCCAGTACGCCTAAACTGTTCATCGAAATTATACTAAAATTTAAAGCACTTGTGTAATTGCATTCCGCTGTTGCAGGGAAATTTTATCTGGAGGCTGAAAAGACGTGGTTACAGTGCGAATGTAACCGATGGGGAAATACATTAGATAGTAAGTGAATGTTTCTACGGTTATATTTTTTTTTATATAAAGAAAGTGTTAATGTTTGATTGAAATTTTCAGTGTTGGCGAAGACTGATGAATGCCAATCCATGCCAGCGTTAGCTGATAGTACAATTCCTGCTTTAGGAGGTTTAGGTTGCATTCCGGAGCACACATTATTAGACTCGTGTACTCGACTGTCTGTTTCATTAGAAGATAGTGTCTTTAAGGTATTTTTAAATGCTCATTTAAGCTATAACAACAGAAATACTTGGTTCCACTTGACACTTGCCGCACTGTGATGCATAGCGAGTGACCAGGACTTCATTTCTCTAAATATACTGAATGCAGGGTCTTTTAACTTTATGTTTTCTTCCTGTATTATTCGAATTATGCCATTACGAAATAAAAAATTTATCTGTATTAACAGAAATAGTTATTTTCGTGGGAAGCCCGTTGTACACGTGCCTCACAGATGTGAGAGAGGGGGAATTCAGTACTTGCTGCGCTCAACGTCAGTGTGAGAATGATATCCGCCTTGAAATAATGGCAATGCTTCAGCCATTTTTTCATTTCCTCCACTTATTTTGTATTATTCGACGTTTAATACATGATAAAATGATTTTTATAGCTAATTTCATTAATTAACCTTGCAGATTTCGCATTATTTCAACTTAAAATGCATATTTTTAACTGGACGCTTGAAGTCCAGCACAATGGCTATCGGATTTTTTTAGCACAGTAAGGCAAGTGTTAATAAAGAATACCAAAAAAACATGGAATTTTAAAATAATAACTTTTTTGTTTGATTTGCATTTATGATGAATTTCGACTTCATTATTCCTTTTTGACTTTTAATCAACACCAAATATTTACATGCTTTTGTTAGTATTTACGCAGTTGGCCGTTCAAGCAATGGCTCACTTGTTTATTGACGGTTGAATTTAATCGTCTAAATGACTTCCCGAAATTGACACCTATTTCAATCATTTCAATTCTTTTCAAACAAGACAATAAGGATAATATCATGAAAATCGTTGACCCAGTTTTCAAAATATAATTGGCAAATACATACATATATGGTCTGAATATTTGTATGCAATTTTTGTTTTGTTTTCAATATATTTTGATGGTTTGTAGGTTTCTGTAAGTTCTTCCAGCCAATCTTCGAGGGCAGGATCTAGTCCACACATGACGTTAGAGGAGCTTCGAGCGGTGAATCATTACGCCGAGAGCACACGCAGCCTTTCATATCTACCACAGGTAACTTTTGTATTGTTCATTAACAATCGACTCGTTCATCTGAAATTAACTCAAAGTTTTAAATACATATTTTAAGACGATTATGAAGAAAGTCTCTTTTTTTTTTGAAATATTAGATTATTAGTTTGGTTTATGTGATGAAATGTTTTTTCTTGCTAACAGGAGGGATTAAAAGTAGTTCAGGCATCTCTGTTGGAGTGATAATTATTGGTAGATACAATTTTATTTTGTGTTATATATCTATATATTTATATAAATGTTACCTTTTGTGAACACCAACAATTCACGTGATTAACAAAACAGTACCACTCATTTGTATGTTTATCCTGCACCTCCTAATTATAGTTCACTGTGTCGGTGAATGGTGATTCGAATATACATTATTGTGTCCAAATACATATACATATATATATTTAGTCATCCGAAAACAAAAATCACCCCAACAGTTGTATTGCACCACTGAAATACTGTAAGCTTTTCGACTCTCGTGCCCAACCAGTATATTCCATGCTTTTCAGTTGTCTATAATTTCTATACCAGTTCTACAATGCTTTTATTACTATATGAAATGTAATATATAATATATTTTGGAAAAGGGCTATTTTTTAAATTATTAAAAATAATGTACAAAAGTTAAACCGACATATATCTATTGTTCCATAGTATTGTTAGATATTTTGTTTGTACGGGGTGGCAAATAAGTTTATTACTGAGGTTATTATACAAAAACTAAACACATTTGATTTTCCATTAATTACGACAAAAAATAATTTCAAATCCAAATATTTGCATCTCGGATATTATCTCGGAATTCAGAATCTTACATATATTTTGCTTATCTACATACAACCTATTTTCTTAGAAAGTAGATTTTTAATCAAGTAATTACTCATTTTTATGATAAACTTTAATATTTTGAAAAATCAATAACAAACTTTTTGCCATTCATGTTTATATACATTTGTAAACAAAATGATTTATTTACTTGATTAACCCTTTGAGTGCTGACGAAATTTTCACCAACATTTCCAACTAGAATTGTTTAGAAGTTCAATAGAAAGCAGGTATAAAATCCAAACTAACCCTAGATCACTACCGCCGAGGATTTTGAGTTTTATAAAGGTGTGTTTAGACTCTCTAATATATCTACCAAAAAATATAAAAAACACAAAAGAAGTCTATTAATGAATATATTTTTCCAAAACCAGTTCCATCTTCTTCATTGTTGTTAAAATGTAATGCTCACAATCTAAAATACTCGGCAGTTAGGGATTTCCATCGAGAAATTCTGCTATGGTTATAAATTCAGAAATTCCGGTGTCAACCAGTCTTTATAAACATTGACACGGATTACACGACCCACGTTTAATGCATTTTTTTTAACGCTACCTGGACAGGCTCAGCGGGTAGTATTCTTGTTTATTTTTTACATACTCAAAAAACAACGCCTATTGACGTATTTCAGGCTCACGGACTTGTTGGCTAAACGCCAATCGGCGTTGGTCAGCATTCAAAGGGTTAAAACGTTATCTTTGTTATCTATGAAAAATCGGTCAAAACGATTTTTACAATCAATGCGATAATTTCCAAATATTTCAAGTATTTTCAGATAATTTATCACCGACTTTTAATCACCATTGCAACTAGTCCATTGTTTTTTTTTATATACATTTTATACAACATACAACAACATTCAAATAATACTAAATATTTTTCCAGCAAAATGAAAATAAACATCCATACATATACTATTACATTTCTTTTGTGTATTTTTAAAATGGGTAGTGAATGCATGCTATGTGTGTACGTGATAGTCCCCCTGATCCCTCTGTGTTTGTCGAAACTGCGATTCCCAAGAAATTTTGTAACAAATAAAACACACGTACTCAAAAAATAAATATTACACTCATCGGTGTGTGAAAAATTTTGAATAACGATACAAAATAATGGGAACAGACTATGCAAAAGTGTACCGAGTGCAGTTATATGTAGTATGACGTACATTGGTGTGTTTTGAGCAGGTGCACGAGAGGCAACGGGCGCGAATGCGGACCCGCTCCGAATGGTTCCTGCAGCCAGCAGTCTCTTTGGAGCTGCGACCTCCATCCGGTATGCCCGAACTTGCCACTGTTCCCACTCATCTCTCACTACCACCCGCAACACCGTGCCGTCCGCCATCAGCCACACCCTCCCACACTGACAGTATACCGTTCCTATTGTTTGTCGCCTGTCTCGAGTTTTTGTTTTGACCAGTCACCAGACCGCCGACCGCAAAATATTCGCTCGCACCCTTATATCCGTTTGGGGCTCGTTCGTCTCGGTATACGATTTTTGTTTTGTTATTTTTGTTTTTTTTTCTCTTACTGTACTTTGTACGCTGATATGCTAATGTTGGAGGTCCTACGCTTTTTATTATATTTGGCATCTGGTGGATTGTGGTAACATAAATGTTCTATGTTTTCTTTTGTCGTATTTAATTTTGTATTATTCGTCCTACTAACTCATTCCTCCTCACAAGATATATATTATTATTATTATATTTGTATCACGTTTCTTTGGTAATACAATTTTCATATTTTCTTTAGAATATGTATTTCTACAGTAGTGGAATTTAACGTAGAAATTTAGATTGGTATTATAATTTTAATTTAGTCGATGTAAACGGTGTAATATATTAAATTTATTTAAATAAATTGTGCAATTGTTTAATATGGATACGTAAAAATTATAATTCAAATGAATTTATTCAAAAATTAATGGTTTAGGATTTTGCATGAAATCATGACATGTAAAATACAAATATTATATTTCATTTTTCTTATTACATAGTATTAGAAATCATTAATATTTTTATAAATTCTTTTTTTTTTGTAAAACATTACGTTTTCACTTTATTTTAAAATCATCTATTTGAATCATAAAAAAATCAGAAATATAAATTTTTTTTCATTTGATTCATCATTACGGGGGCGGGATGATGTTTATATCATTGCAATCATCATGTTGATCTGTAATTGTAATCATTTTTTATTTAAAAAAAAACTTTATATTTATAATTGACTTTGACTTCAAACTTTAAGAATAAAAACTCGTTAATACAATATGTATGTCAATACTAATAATTAACAGTCGTTGTTACCAAATTCAATTTGTTTTCATTTCAATATGAAGCATTTCGTTATTATACATATGTTAAAGTCCAAGTGTTCACTCTGGTTCGTTCATGAACATACTAGTTTGTTCATACACGAACTTAGCTTATATTGGCTTTAGTGTAAGCGCTAACAGTCAAAAGCTATCTAAAACGTCAAGTATTTTAATGGGAACTCCTATGGAAACCACCTTACAACGTTGCTATAGTTAGTAAGCATAGTGGATAGAACAAACGATTCAGAATACTTAAACTATTGCCTAATACTATGTGCGTGTATAAACTAGTTTGTTTGTCAATTTGTTCTTTTGTGTGCACTATAACTGGCCAGATTGGTTCGTGTATGAACAAACTAGCATATTCATCAACGAACGAAATGTACACTTGGACACATCAAATATATAATTTCGAAAGATACTTTGTATGTAACTATTGTTGATTCATAGAAAAACAAATGAATATTCAAATAAAATTAAACTGTACAAATAAATTAAATGAAATGTTTACTATTAGATTGGCCATGTTTAAGCGGTTTATATTACAAATACCGAGAGAAGCCGGGTAAAAACACTAGTGTATTATACATATACAAAGCATTCAGCTCAATCGTGATAGTGTTCAATTATATTTCCCGTCCCCGATCATTGAGCTACATAGTTTGATATTCAAATTATGTAGCTTAATGACAGTTTGATTGCACATTGCATTATTACTTGGAGAAATTTCACTAGGAGCACGGTGCATATTACATTTGTATCGATCATACAAACCTTCATCTCGTGGTTTTAGTGGGTGTGCGGTATGAAATCAACCACGTTATACATGCGATCTGATCGAACTTGATGGAATTTTATGTAGGTGGTGAGCGCCGTAGTTCACGGAGAAGATCCCGACGCGCCTGTGCTGGACGCGGAACTTCCACTGCAAACGGAGCTCGACTGCGTGCCCTCTGTCACTCCGATGCCGAAGTCTCACTCCCTCTGCTGCCTCGCTGCGCTGCCCTCGCCACCCAATGACATTCCCCGATCGCAGATCTTACCTGCACGACTCCCTAAATTAAAAGGTTAACAAAATATATATATGTAAGGAGAACATTGAGAATCTTGTATGTATATGTATATGTAAAAGGAAAAAAAATTCAATGAACAATTGATTAAGTCACACATGTCCAGATTGTATAAAAGAATATTACTTTAATTTTTTTATCTATGGCACATTCCAAAACAAAAAAAAATTCGCGAAACGCTTGTTCTTATTATCGATACGGTTTCTGAACATCGATTTTTTTTTACGTATTATATTCAAATAAAATGATAGTGGTTTATAGCAACTGCGTATTGTATTTGTTGTAAAACGTGCATGTTTCTTCTGAAAAATAATCCTAGTCTTACTCTTTATTTTCTTTTGATGATTTATGACTGATATTATAATTTCATATTATCTCTATTATGTAACATGTACCACCGTTACTTTTCACTCGAGAGGTTCTAGCGTAAGGGTGTGGACGTAAATATGTAACTCGAAACACGTTTTGTCTAGTATTACATACATCTATCTATATATATATATATAAAAATAAATGTTTGTCTGTTTGTCATGTATGCGTTCCTATACCATTTAACCGATTGCGATGAGACTTACATGAGTTATTGTGTGCGATGGTTTCTGTAAAAAAATATCGCCCAAAAACGGGAACTGGAACGGAATGAGTGACATTGCAACGCAATAATTTCAAAAATGTGTTCGCATCGCCACCTGCGTTGTTAGGGTAAAATAAACAAACAATTGAATAATTTCAAATGTGTTCGTCGCCTGCGTTTTTCCGACAAATTATCATTACTGTAATTAAATTTGATTATTAAGTATTAATTTGAAACTGAAGCATTCACTTATCGAAACACATCGAGAAACGGGAACGGGAACTGCATGCGTTATTGTGGCATTGCAACGCATGCCGGGTTCAGCTAGTGCATACATACATATATAAGATACGTGTGATGTTTCTATGTTGGCACGATTTTAAGATTTGGTGTTTTTCAAAAACGGGTCGTTGAGGTTTTTAGTAATTCTCAAATGTGCCTACGGTCGTTTTTAAATGTTAGACGGTAGGTGTGTTGTGTCAAAATTTCGCAGTGTGCATTTATAGCAGTGGCGTGCCGTCCATGGGGGTGTCGCGAAAGACGCTGCCGTTGTAATTCTAATATGTTTCCTTTGTAAATAAGGGTTGTTCTATATATATTTTTCAATGTAAAGTATCAAGATAAGTTAGCAAGATACATAAATGTTAACGGGTAATGTTTTGCTGGAAGCCGACCATGTAATCGCACAGCCACAGTAAATCGCACGCCACTGTTGTATGTTAATTGTTTTTCGTGTGGTTGTTGTTGTATTCATGTTTATTAAAATAACACATTTGTTGAAATTTTTTAATTTCTCATATCACGTTCACTTCAAGACAATCACACTTGCTTTAAATTTTTTTCTTTGATGCAAAAATTTTATGAGCACAACGTTATAGTATTTGTATTAATTTTAAACACTATTTATTGACTATCTTAAATATAAAATTTAAGATTAAGATTTAAAAGGAAATTGTTAATGTTAGATCGTTTTATTATCTGTTAATTACGAAATATTTCTAATATAATAAAAAAAAAATATTTTTACGTGCACAATGAATATATAAAATATGTATAAATGCATAAAGAATTACGATATAAATAATAATCGATTGTCTACAATTGAAAATATTTTATATGAATGTTTAGAACTCATTATTGGTTTGTATGGATGTATTGTATGTAGGCAGCTTTCCGATATCGAAAACTATATTATTATACTATAACAGTATTTGCACATATTGATATTGGTGATATTTTAGTATTTTTTTTTGTGCCATAGTCACTATTTTATGTAATATTTATATTGTTTACCAAATGTATTTTTTATCATTATTATTATTATGTATTAACTAATATCTCATACTGCCTTATGCTTTGTTATAGTCGTTGAATTAGCAAGTAAATCATTCTTTAAGAATGTTTATTTTATGTTTTAAAATAGGAAAATCCCGGCTTATGGATCAGCTATATAATATTTTCAGTTGATTTCAATGGAAAATGCTTTCAAATAAAACGTGCCCTTTCGCACAAGTACTTTTGTTAGGATATTATAAAGACAAAAACCATCTTGTCATTTTGATCTGTGTTAAAATATTAAAAAGGGTACGATTTAACTGTACATTGAGAAAAATACTTTGTGTGTTAAAAAAAATATTTGTGCATTAAAAATTTGCATTATTTTCGGTGCATTAAGCAATCTCGTATTGTGCATCGAATACAATATTTTGGAATTACAAAGTGACCATTAAAAAATATGAAGCGATCATTCGAAAAAATAGATTTTAACATTAGAATAGATACAAAAAGTGGCAACGTTGCAGTCTTCCGCTTTGTGTTAAAAGTGTTTACTTTTGTTTCTCACTAGTGAAATTCTAATCCCACTAGTGAAATGTAATCTTTAATAAATACATAAAACCAACCATAATTTAACCAAACCATACATAAATAAAACCTAACTAAACGTTGGTTCTTATTTTGGTATTCGCGACGTTGCCGATACAGTTCATCTGTCATTTTAATGCACATTTCATCCACTTTTTAAGTTACAAATATTTTTTTCAATGATCAAAGCAAACTTTCCAATGCAATTTGTATCCGTCATTTGGAAATGCACACAATTTTTTTGTAATGTACAGAAACTTTTTAGTACACAAAATTTTTTTAAATGCACATTTATTTTATAAATTATACGTTTAAATTGTTCCCTATTAAAAAGCGGTAAAATTCACCCGTCGGTGAATTTTTATCGATCAAATTCGTAATTTCAGGGTATCCCGTATTTTAGCATCAATAATAATACTCATATTATAGTTAATTTAATTTCAAAAGTATTTTTGTATTTATACAACAAATTTAGTATTTACTCAACTGAGAATTGGACCTGACTTCTAAAATATTGCTGATTAGTTTTAGTTTATGTCGTTGACGCATATAGTTTTAAAACCATTTTGTTTTTATTATTTATCAAAAATAAAATAAACGTTCGCATAATCTAAGACAATTTTACGACCAAATTAAAATGTAGTAAATTGGTCTAAGTGTGTATAAAAATAACTTGAACAAATATTATTTTACAAAAACCAGTGAAGTATATAAATATGTATTATTATGTATTAAGTTGATAAAATTTTTGATGTGTGTTTTTATTTTACTCGCAGCTTTTGGTAAAATGATAGTTATATTTGATGTGATAGTAATTATTAATATTCATATCACGAACTTTTAAATGTCGTCGGCGTAAGAAGTTCATGTAACACTTTTTTTTATTCTTTCGGTGAGTTGTGAAAACTTCATCGTAAAATAACCATGCAATAAGTGAATTTTTAAATCTCAAAAATTCCTATCTGAGATAGAACCTTAATATTTTAATGTTTTTTTTTTCAACGCGAATTTATGTGTTATTCAAAATACTTTTTTTTTAGGAAAAGTGAATATTACATGTATAAATTGTATGTTATTTGTTTAGAGCAGTAATTTGGTAAGAGATAAATTTTTAAGACGAGTGAAAAATTATATACTAAAAAGTTTTTTAAATATATATTCAGATAGGTAACACAGTTCATGTATACACCAATTTTGTCAAATTTTTTGTATCATTTTTCAATTACTTTTAAACTTGCTTAGATGCCAAAGTGACCCGTCGAGGGTGCTTACAAAATTATTTATAAGCAACTATCGAAACATATAACTGAATTGCATTCCATTAATGTATGTATATTATAATACGTATATGCATAGTTATATATACACGTTGTATAGATATACTTTCGGATGCTCTCATTTCCATCGATCATGCGTATACGTCGAGCCGAGTGTACCCAGTGACACTTTCAGACCAGGAATTCAATCCTGGCGGACGAAGAAAGTGATGATCGATGCGTCAAAAAGCGTTTGCTGTTACACTCGCTATTAAGTTACAGTCAAATGTAAGCATTTTAACACGTGTGTGTGTGTGTTCAAAGTGTTACTTTATCGGTAACGAGAACCCTACGACTTGTAATCCATTATTTTCATCGTTCATAGTTGATTTTGTAAGTTCAGTGTTGTTGACTAATTTGATACGTTTCTCAAATTGAATTTGTAAATTTTTTTGTCGCTTAACATTATTGTATACCGTTAGTGGAAAGTAATATATTGATCATGAGTAAAAGTTATAAAACGGCTGGATTGGGGCCACATATTAATTTTTAAACTTCGCTATGAATATTTAACTAAAATTAATTTCACATTCTTCAGTCTTCTGTTGATTGATTGTACACGAAAAACATTTTTTCCTTGTTTAAAATGAAATGAAGCGGGTTGAATGATATTCATTCTTGCATTTTATATTTTTTTCATGTTCTTCAAATTCGCTCAAAGAGACATATTAGAGGTAAATGTTTTATTATTTCACTATAATTGTTTGTTTATAAATATTGATGCATTCTTATCCCACCAATATATGTGTTCAATTCGATTGGTATGTTTTTATTATTCTTTTGAAGCTTTTGTAACTTTGGACTTAAAAATATATTTAAATTTTTTCAAAAATTTTTGATGTTTTTAAATTAATACATACATATATGTATTTATTTTATTTGTATGGAATACTTGCTATTTAAAATCTATCTAAAAATATTTCATTGACTTTAATTCTTGGATTTGAAAATTGATGAGTAATCTTAGAGATTTCGTATCCAGTAGGTGTGGCAATGCTACATACATATTAGCTTAGATACTTATGTCTTATCCCACCTATTATTATTTAATAAACATCCATTTTATATTAATAAAATCTCTAAATTTTGAGAGGTTTAATCACATATTTAAATTATGGTATAATTCTAATTAAATTATTTTTTTACTTATCCAGTATATAAAAAAATTCTCTTTCCAGTTATATTCAAATAAGTTATGTAGGCGATAAGTATTTTTGTAAAACTGTAGCTAAATGCATTATATATTATATATACATTCGAAAATGCATTTTTTGGCTTAAAATCTATTCTAACACGTTGATTACAGTTTTATGGGCCAAATTTGTATAAAAATTATGTGAAATTGTTGTTCATGGATTCCTATAAAATGTGCTGATTTTGTCAGTTAGTGGATATTAAAATTTTACGGGAATATTTTTGATGTATTTTTATTCTGCAACGAGCATATTATTACATACATATATGTCGCACAATTATTTTTTCATATTATTGCAATTGGTGTATATTCGCACAACGCTTATATTATTGGAAAGTATGTATGTTATATGAATATTATTTGTATTTATATTGAATATCTCCACTTTAAAACATTTATTTGAATTCATATTGCATTTGAGAACACTAGTAATATTAAAGACTAAAAAATTGAAAGAGCATTCCAACTGAACGCCATTTAAAACCAAACATCGGCTTATTTAAAGTTTTCTGATTTACTACGGAATTGTTTAAGACTAGGCGGTAATTTCCTCGGCGTGTTAATGTGGCAAATCCGATGACAATTCAATATGTACTTGCAATCCTGTTTGTGATGAGCTATATGAATTTTCACATTTAAGACTGAATATATATGTATATTAAGTTGTTTATTGTTTTTTTTTTTATCAATTTCTGTTCGAGAAGAGAATACAAATAATTCAAGTCTGTAATGCCCAAAGATCTACTTATGAAAAGTAATTAAAATTATAAATAAATATGTAATTGGAAAGTAAAATTTGCAGGGTAGTCGGTACAGTTGTAATTACAACTCATTTTGACATTATTTTGTATTCAATTTAATGAAAATTTTGTATGTCAAAAAGTTAATAAAAGGATATGTATAAATTTTAATGTTTCCTTTCAGATATCTATCTATTCCTCTTCCCGCCACATACTTCAAACATGACTTAAAACTATCGCATAAAACACAATGATAATTTCGTTAAATAAAACATAAAATCTCAACATGCTGGTACAAAATACTTTATTAAAAAACAGTAATCATGGAATCTCTTTAAACCTAATCTATTATTGCAATAATAATTGAGTATACATTAAAATTAGAAACTTAACAATGGTATATTTATAAAATATGTATTGTACATATATGTATATCTATGAGTATATGACATCTAATGTTCCCATCCAGGTTTTGTACAATACATATATATTGCTTATAATTACATACTTGTACTATTTTAAATGGACGAATCTTTTCAAAGCGCATACATAATCTAATTTGGCATAATTATTTAATTATATGTATGTATGTATGTATGTAAGTACATATGTACATACACACAGACCATATCAAAGGGGGGGGGGGGGGGGGTGACGGTCATGGGTCTCACAATTTGTCACAAAAAATACATAACTAGGATCTATCTCGTTCCACCGACTTGCAATATTTCAAGACTCGTTTTCTCAACATTTTCGGTGTATTTCGTCGTCAATTTTGTATATATTGTTACGTACACCGCCGAGTAAGTGCAATCGGATTAGGCCGAGTAGCATACCAGAGACGTTATAATTGGTTTCAAGGATTATCTCCAGACTAAGTGCAAGTAGGCTAAACAATGGCCACCGAATTGGCGTAGTAACGGCACCCGGTCCCTTCTCAGAAGTGACAGAGATAGCGTGGGACTGAGTGTCGTGGGAATACATATCTAAACAATAAGGAAGTAACCGGACATCGAAGATGTCCTGAGCGATCTGTCTTTTATAAGGAGGTACTTAGACCATATCAGGACATTCTGGACGGAGCACTGCCAGTGCGTGTATCTCCTGAATCACCAATAAATGCTGTGAAACGAATTTGGCCTTTTACTTGGATCCTCCACCCACCCCTACGCAACAATATAAAACACACATATACGAAAATGTTTTACATAGTGAAATACTTATTTTTACGAGATAAACGTTAACTAAAATATAGTAAGCATCGATTTTTAAATATTTTAAAGGTGTGTTAATAGCTTAAAAATCTATGAATGATCACAATATGTCTCGTATATTATAGATATTACATACGTACATGTGTACAAAAAACAATTTTGTATACAATATACAAACTCCTTTTGAAGCAGACGAAAAGCTGAGAAAACGAGTCTCGATATATTGCGAGTTGGTAGAACGGGGTGCACTGAAATAATACATGTGTATAAAAAATCCCATTTTTAAGTAAAAACTTTTTTCTTCCCCATGATTTAATTTTTTTAAAACGGGGAGGGGGGGGGGCTTAAAAATATCAGTTGCCCTGGGCCTTGCATTTTGTCTGAGGCTCAACATACATATACTCGGCACTTATCAAATCAAAAACATAAAAAATAGTAAACAAAATTTCAATATAAAAAAATTAAACCTAATTTCTATCATTTGTCATGAATAATTAAAACTAAAATTTAAAACAGTATCTCTCTTCCTTTTATAAATATTTTCGATATATTTACATCACTACCAGCGTATATAAACTTTTGTAAGAGGTGCTTTATTTTTTCCTCATTACTCTCAGGCGAAAGGGATGGAACTTCTTCCAGACAATGATAGTTATCTATTGTGGAATTTTGACAATACGGATCAATTATAAGTGCGTCAAATTCTTTTCCAACTTCAAAATTGCCGATTTTACTATCTAAAGAAAGAGCTAAAAAAAAAAACATTTTATTACATGAAACGTATACGTATGTACATATGTATGTAATAATTGACGTATAATTTACCTTTTGCACCTCCTAAAGTTGCCAAGTAAAAAGCTTCTGTCCAAGTCACTGAACTATTTTCGCTATTTCCATCCATTAGGCACAGATGACTAGAAACATCCATGCATCTTCTAATCGCATCTAAAATTGATGTACTATCGCCACCGGCCACATCTAGTGGATATAAAAATATGTATGAGAAAAAAATCAAATATACATACGCATAATGTTAATGTATGTGTATCAACCTGTTCCTAAGCCAACTTTTAATCCGTTTTTTATCAGTTTTCTGACAGGACACAATCCGGACATTAGACGCGTGTTCGAAGCGGGACAGTGTGCAATTGAGACGCCTCTTTTGGCCAACAGCTTTATCTCTGAATCTTCCAAATGAACTGCGTGAGCCATAATAGTCTAAAATTTATCTAATTGGTAAGTTTCGTGCGTGTATTTTACTATATTAATCGAACCAGTATTATAATGAGCAAATGTCGAAATAAATTACAACTCACTTTGTCCATTAATAGACCTGCACGGTCGTAAACTTCCGCATAGGTTTTACACTCGGGGAACATCTCTTTAACAGCATTTATTTCTCCGATATTCTCTGATATATGGCTCTGGAATGTTAATTTGCCGATAAAATGACTTTGAAAATATTTACATAATTAAATTCAATATTTTATCATATTTGAACGAACCTGAATTTTACAATTATATTTTTTGGCTAATTCTCCTAATTTTTTCATAGTAGACTCACAACAACTCAAGGCAAATCTTGGCGTTATAATCGGCTCCACCAAATCGCTCTAAAAATACAAATTAAATTGTGTAAATTAAAAAAAAATACAATTTATATTATTGCTATTATCAAAGGCTGTGGAGTAGTTAAAAATAACGAAAATTCAGGGATGATTTTAAAAATTTTAAAACTTCAAATGAATTTTTTCCCTATTGTATCTCTTCCCTACTTACACAGAGTGGCGCATTTTACATATGCATACATAATGTAAATAAACTTTTAAACTAAACTTTTTTTTATCAATACTCAAGAAAGTTTTTTACACTTAAAAATTGAATTGCTGCCATTTTCAGCTTCAAACTTTCGTACATATTCAAATGCTTTCAGTAGGATTTCAGGTCTTACATATACTTTATACTCTTCTCTAATGCAGTACTGAGAAAAAGATAAAGATAGACACTAGCTTTACATGTTAAACGAGTCACGTCTGTTGCACGTGTAATTAAATACATTATTAAGAAAAAATAAAACCTATTTTTGGTCCTGGGCGTCCAATTTGGGGAGACATTAAATCAAAGAATCTAATATAAGTGTGGAATTTTTGATTTATGTCTACAAATAATATATATTAGAAGATATTTCAATAAATAAAAAGAAAAAATTTCGTCTGTGAAGCTAAATTCAATTTTATTCCCGTAATTGCTATATCATAAGAAGAATCTATTAAAAATTTTACTTTTATTTCAATATATTATATAATTTTAATATAAAATCTAAGAGTTGGCCCCGGGCATCACTAACAATCTACACGCCACTGTTTTCTGAACAAATTGTCTGAAGTTTAACTTATTCCGAGTGTTAATGATGCAGATCTCCAACTATTGTTACGATTTCTATAAGATACTTTCTTTAGTTTTGTCTAGTCTATAAGTATGATGATGAAATTTAACTTTTTGATAAATATCTACCCACTGAAAACAGATATAAAAATTAAAAAACAATTTTTGACAATATACTTACGTCACATGGCAAAAACTTAGGTAATACATATAATAATTGAAATTATAAATTTATTACCTCCATGTCGCGTACTAATTTAATGAAATTTTCAGTTTCATCAATTTCTTTTTCAGATTTGTTAAAATAGTCCATGTCATTCGGAATATCCATGCTCACTTTCCCTACAAGAGCACGTTGACCTCGATCTTCAGCAACAGCAGCTAATACGACACTGCTTTCCAAGTGTAAACTTCCGAAATAGCAAGCTGTCGTCGTTCCATTTTTTAAAGTTCTATTCTAATTATATAAAAAAAATTTTTTTTTAAATTTGTCTGTTGAATTGCAGTTGAAGTCCATGCATTTCAAGAAAGTTCGAAATTCTTACGACTACAGTATCGTAAACGTTAGTAGCAAATGTAATATCATCGTATTGCTTCTCCAGAGGAAATGTGTACGCCGTGAGCCATTCGAGCAAAGGTCGATCCAGCCCCAATCCTAGATTTGGAAACTGCGGTGCGTGCAAGTGGCAATCGACGAGACCGGGCATAATGAATTGACACGGCTTAAGTTCAGATACAACATACTTAGTCAAGTTGAGACTTTGTGCTATCTCTTCGACGTTTTTTGTACGACCGACTGATATAATCTGTAAATTTAATATTGAAAAAATTTGGTGTTAGTAAATATTAGGTTACGGGTCAAATGATAACGTGTTCTATTCACCCTAAGCGAGTCGCGATAGTGAACATATTCAATATCACAACTATCATGGGTTCGGAATTTTTCCGATTAAGCACATTTTACATAATGTGAACAGAGTTACATGTGTATAGTATAGTACATAAGAGCTGAGTGTGCTTATCTGCACATTTTTAAAGATGAATAAGAAACTACACAATATTGTGTGTTTGTTCATTGTATTTTTTTACAGTGAGTGCAGTATTGTATTCACTATACATATCCTACAGTTTATCAACGGTGATCCCTTGTACAAATTGTACATGCATACGTATATAAAGAATAAAAGAGTTGACTTGAGTGATTTTTTTTATAAGAACTTTTACGTCACATACTATATACGTATTATACGATATCAATACATATTTGATTATTAAAAAAAAATCTTCATGTATTGATACTTTGTGTAGAACTTAAGTAAAAAATTCAACTGGTAAGTGTAATATAAGATAAATTAAATTGTTAATAAGTTTTTTTTAATTGAAATAAAAGAATACTAAGAGCCAAAAGTTTAATGAATTGTAATCGTAAGGCGAAGTAAGAAGAGGTATGTAAAAAGGTGAAAATTTCAAGGTTCGACATATGGACGAGTTAGCCTTGAATATTTGTTCGAAAAATAGCGGGAGGTGGAGAGGGGGTGTTGTCAAAGACTAACTCTTCCACGTTCGACGACTAGCGATCCCGAAAATGCATCCAGTCCCTCTCGGCAATAATGCACTATGTTTCCCACGAATATGGCCGCAGCCGATACATTCGCAACTGCCATGTGATAGTATTTTACGGACCTCAACAACAACACTACACTACCTCACCGGTCGACAGCCCAAGGCAAACTGGCGAATGACAGTTGCGCGCCAACTGATACTCTTACCAACTTACTTTTATCACAACAAGATATTGAAAATTCACCTTTTTTGTAGAAAATAACAATAAAATTTTTATTTAACCAAATTTTCATCCATTTTGATTATAAAATACAAATATGTAAGGCAGGGAAGGTATGTTGACTGTATCCCGGCCTAACGAAACACATGTTGTGTAGTTTGTAAGAGGATCGTTTATTTTTGTTCAATTGTTACAATGGTTATTGTATGTACGAAGAGGTTGAGCCTCGGAGAAGTGAGCTGGTTGAACTCCAGAGGTTCACTCTGGTGTTGGGAGCTGGTGCGTCGCTTTATATACGTTCTGCCTTGAAGCGTGCCGCTTGCAGATGTTTTGTCTTCGTTGCCAGGACACGTGTTGACCTATTTTCGAGGTGCGTGCTTTATAGCTGTGGGGTCAGAGCCAGGACATCGTTCGTTTAAGAATGCGGTCGTGTGCCACGAGTAAATGTCTTTTTAAGACACGTGTTACGGTATCCTGATGACATCACCGTTGGGTTTCGTTCGTTTTACGATCGAGCGATGAACTATTTCTTCTGGAATGGTCGAAGGGGACGTTGCTCTTGAGTTATGCATGTTTGTACAGGATCGATGATGAGATCACTGATTTTGATTCGTAATAGCACAAGTCGTGCTATATTCTTACAAATATACACAGCAATCTCCATTTTTACGTGTATTTTAAAATTTTAAAATATTGTAGCATATGCGAAAAGGTGCCGCCGTTTTAATTGGTTTTCGAGGATTATCTCCAGGCTTAAGTGCAATCGGCTAATAATGGAGACCCCCGAATTGACTTAGTGGTCGGTAACCGCACTCCCACTAGAGTTCTCAGAACTGACAGCGCGAAAGCGTGGGACTGCATATCTGGTACGTGACTATAACAATAGGCAAAGAAACGTGTTGAGGAAGATGCACTGAGTGACCTGCTCTTTATAAGCAGGTAATATACCAAGTTATATACAGGTACTATACCAGGTACTATACTAGGCTATACCAAGGCATTCTGGACGGAGCACTGGCAGTGCGTGGACCTCCTTAATCACCCAATATATGCTGTAAAGCGACTTTGACCTTTTATTTGAATCCTCCACCCACCCCTACGCAACAATATAAAATAAAAAAATTAGATTAAATTGAAAATATTGTTGAATCAGACGAACAAAATGGGTCCACCTTACGGCATAAAGTCATAAAAAAAAGAGTTGATGAATACTCGAAAAATGAAGTCGTACTAAAGCATTAAGATTATGAGTGGGGGTAGACGTTTTACGGGACAAGTACGCGTGTATGCGTGAGGTTCACTCCTAATCTTAATGCTTTGGTATGAGTTCATTTTTCGAATCTTCATCAACTCAAAGTTTAAGCCTTAACAAAATCATTGTGATACAAAAAAGTCTTACCACCCAATCCCCTTACTACGTTGAATCGTAAAACGGGCACTGTTTTAATTTGTGTTCCAAATCAAATTTATCAGTTTTGAAAAGAGTGCACTACTTAAAAAGATTTTTCAGACTTGAATCACATATTATATTGATCATTACTAAATTAATTAAAATTGATCAACTAAACTAATAATGTTTAATTTTTTTAATTTTTTTTTCGATACGAATAATATGAATAATATTTGAATTTCATCTGATTCTGAATATATACGTGCTAATTAAAATGCAGTAAACAAAAACATACAATATTATATATTATTACAAACCTCCTTTATTTAATCTATACATGGACGTATTTTTGTCTTTTGTGTTATACGATTTGACATTAGATGCTGCCGAGCTGTCAAATTATCGGTTGTGGTTTAGGATGCTAACCCAATTGTGTGCGATTTTTCACTTTTTAAAATTTATTAAGTGAATATTACTCTTCCAAGATGTCTGGAGATGAGATGGAGCGATTTGAGGTCACGGATTACGATTTGGATAACGAGTTTAATATAAATAGACCCTATAAGCGTCTGTCTAAAGAACAACAAATTTTTGGTATTTAAATCAGTTTGTATTTACTGTTTCAATGTTAAATTAATCTACAGTGCATTAAGAGTTTATACATTAATTTAAGGTATTTGGGCCGAAGACAGTGATGACGATGGTGGTGAAAATGTTCCAAGTAAGAAAGGAGGCCGGAAAAAACAAAAAGATTACACAGTGCCGATTGGTTTCGTAGCCGGTGGTATTCAACAGAGTGGAAAGAAAAGCGAAGAAAAAGGTATATAATTTCCTTTTTTTTTAATTCTAGATTGAGAAGTTATTTTCTAACATGTTTTTCACATTGTAGAAAAAGTGAAAGATGAAAGCAAAGATTTATTTCCTGATGGCGCTGCTTCATCTTCTGATGAAGATGCACCAGATGTTCCTGATGAACGTCATACTGCCGGACTACGAAAGCGTGGAATGGGTAGTTACCAACCACAATCATTATCTGGAGGCGTTGGAAATTGGGAAAGACATACAAAAGGAATCGGTGCTAAATTGCTTTTACAAGTAATAACATAAATATAATATATATGTAAAATTTTATTTGCGTACAGCCTGAGAATTAAATTTATCTGTTATTTATAACGTTTTAGATGGGCTATCAACCTGGAAAAGGTCTCGGTAAAGCCCTTCAGGGTATGTCAACTCCTATCACTGCCACTTTGAGGAAAGGTAGAGGAGCGATTGGAGCATATGGTCCAGAGGTTTAAACACATCGAATTTCGTACATCACTTATAATGTTTATTTTAATATGCTGTTATTTATTATAAATTTGTTTTAGGTGAAAACGAAAAAGGGCGTAGAAGCAATTGATGAAAATAAGTCATCTTCTCAAGGAAAAGACGATGAACAAAAATCTCACCAATGGAAAAAGAATAACAAACAACGCTATTATTATAGAGACGCTGAGGACGTTATTCAAGAAGGAAAACCTGCTCCTCCAGCACATACTCAACAAACGTATACATATAATTTTATATGTAAATAAATAAATGGTTTTTTTAATTTGGAAATTAAAAAAAAAACTATTGATATATCTTTTTAGTGCTGCTCTAGCAAGGGTTCCAGTGATTGATTTACGCGGCCCCGAGAAGAGGGTTTTGAGTGGTTATCATGCTTTAAGAGCGGCTGCCCCTCGATATGAAGATGTCTCACGAAAAGAATGTTCAAACTTAGCATTACCAGAACTTTTACATAATCTCAATTTATTAGTAGACATGTGTGAACAGGTTTGGAATTCGATTATGCATATAGAAAACTTAATTTTATTGAAATTATGTTATTATATATTATATATTATGATAATTCAAACTGTTGCAGGATATTATTGAATGTTCCCGCGAAGGACAAACAGCCGAAGATAGAGAAATTGCTCTAGAAAGAGATAAAAGGAGTCTAGAAGAAGAGTTAAAACGCAGTAATGATGAAATGTTAATAATGGAAGAAATACTTGTTGAAGTGCAAAAATTAGAAAAGCTCGACCTATCTTTGGACGATGCTTATGATGTGTTCAAGAATTTAAAGGTTTTTATTTTATTAGTAATCACTTGAATATTTAAAATTTTATATATCTAAACTTTTAATTTATTTTGTCAGTTTTCTTATCCTATGGAGTATGACTGTTTAGGATTGGGCTCTGTAGGGGCTGTCGGTAGTTGTTTGCGTAGTCTAATGGGTGCTGCATTAGCGGCATGGTTACCGTTGCGATTTCCACATGAACCTTTAATGCTATTGGAGAAATGGACGCCATTTTTAGAGCCTCAAACGCTACAAGAAGTTTTCTGGAGAGCATGGCTAGAACAAGTCCAACTTGCTTCATTGTAATTATTCATCATATGATACCTTTATATTACATTATGTTTTTATAATTGTGTTTATTATGCTTTTACTATGTCCAGAGAATGGGACGTGCGTGAACCAGGCCCAATGAAAACTGTGATAGAGACATGGGGATGTATAGCTCCACAACATGAAATGCGAAACGTTTTAAGGTCAGCCATCGTACCACGTCTTACAACAGCAGCCATGCGTTGGGATCCAACCGTAGATACATTACCTTTGCATTATTGGATACTTCCATGGCATCAGTTTGCAGGTTGTATAAAAAATATCCTGTTTATTTTATGCTTAAATTGGCGTTAATAATGTAATGTTTTAATAGGAAATCTACTTGAAGACTCTGTTTATCCTGAACTACGATCCCGTTTAGTATCTGCGCTATCAGCATGGCATCCAGCAGACGGATCTGCTCTAGCTTTATTAAGGCCATGGTCTCAAGCTTGGTCGCTTGCTTTACCAGCGTTGACGAGGGCTCACATTCTTCCTAGACTTGAAACGTGCATGCGTACAATTCCGGTTGAACCCGATTCAAACCCAAATGGTATGTATAACATGTTAAATAATATTTTCAATAATATAATAAATAATTTAATGTCTTTCTTTTTATTTAGAATCATGGGGATGGTGTGCTTGTTGGCAAGAAATTATTGGAGCTCGAGCTTTGGCTGGAGCTGCTGGTAGAGCGCTTTTGCCACGTTGGTTGGCTGCTTTAGCGTCTTGGTTAAATCGTCGACCTCCTCATGCTCATCTTATTTCGCATTACAGTACTTGGAAGGTATAGCAGTCTAATCTTAATTTAAATAACGCACGTTATTATTTCAGTATATTAAATTATTCTTCATTTCAGAGTATATTTTCTGAGGAATTACTGCGAGAGCCAGAGTTTGCTGATGCTTTCCGCAAGGCTTTAGATATGATGAACAGATCGATGGACACTCCAGTTCAAGCTCCACCTCCACCACCACCGAGGATAACGACTGTAGCCAATTCTAATGCCATTGCTGATGTTATGGCAAGCAGTAATCAGCAAAAGAGTTTTACTGAGCTTTTGGAGACTAGGTGTTCAGAGCGTGGTATCAGTTTTATACCTCTGGTTGGCAGAACAAGGGAAGGTCGTCCGCTTTACAGGATGGGCTCCGTTGTTCAATGCTATGTGATGAGAAATGTAGTTATGTATTCAAATGATATCGGAAGAACCTTTCAACCTATATCATTGGACACTTTGCTTCAAATAGCTGCTACTCAACCTTAAATGTATTCATATTGACTTTTATGTGAATATATGTATGTATATGTAAATATATGTATGTATGATTACATTGATTCTGTTTTATATTAATGTCTCTTTTAATACGAAAAATAAAATATAACGTGCATCCATTAAATTGGTACAAAATCAATTGACTTTATTTGAATATTTCTATGAACATATCCATCCTTAAAGAGAGACTCTTCAACGTGTATAAAAGAGATTATTTCCTACTTTGGCCATATTGCCAGGAAGAATGTGGAAAGTCTAGAGAAGCTGGTGGTCATCAGAACACCAGGGGAAGGCGAGCGACAATACGGTCTCTCATAAGATGGTCAGACCAAAAGACTGATAGGATCGTTCCTAAAGGCTGCTTTCAACTTGGCACTGGACTGGGAGGAGTGTAGGCGGATCGTCCTCCGGATTCCAGATGATACAAATGACCATGACGCTCAGCATTGAACAAATGAGAAAGAAGAATAAGAAGACGTATGCAGATACTTTGTAATATAATGATACTTGAATAACAACTGTTATTTTGTAACCATCCAGATCAAAGAACATAACATGATCTATTTATAAATGCAAAATGTATGTAATTTTCTCATTAACCTTACCTGCATATTTATATACAGAGTCGCCGAGAAGAATTCCGGGCCCTGGAAAACCAATTTCGGGACCTATGACAAACTAAAAAAACAAGATCTTGTAGATATATTTTTAATATGCGAAAAATCTATCAGAACTATTATCAAAGTATCTATGTTGGTTGTTATTTTTTAAAATAATTGAATAAGAAAGTATTTATTTAATTTATTTATTTATTTCATAGTTTTGGACCATTGTGGCATTACAGGAAGAACCTAATGCGCCACAATGGCCTACATTTGATAAAGATAAAACAAGTAAAATATAAAATAAAGAAAAAAAGCAAAAGCAGAAAACATGGTAAAATAAAATTAAAAAAAGTAACAAATGAAAAATAATACATCAGAAAAAAAAAATGAACAAAAGTGTAAAAACAAAAATAAAATCCATAAATCCCATTCTTTGTTTACATTGAACAAAATTAAAATAGTACATAAGGAGAAAGAAAAAGAAAAAGTAAACTAAAATAAAACAAAATATGAAAAAAAATAAAATCACAGCGAGTAGATTAAGATTCCACTCATACATCACTAGTCACCGGAGTCTGAGGGGGCCGTGTATTGTTCAAAGGTTGTAAATGCATTGTTAAAGGTTTGCCGAAGAATGGATAGCACTGTGACTCTATACATCACATTCAAATTAAGAAAGTAATGATGAGCGCAGGTTACCACATAAATAAGTTAAAATAATATCCGATAATCTACGCTCACCGAGGTGGAAAATATCGCATTCAGGGACGGCAGCAACGATTTCATTGAGTATGATACAATAGGTACGATTTCACATGGACACAAAGAATGCATGGATCGAAAAACAATAAATATTTAGCATTAAATAAATATATGGATTTTTATGTAGAATAATATAAAATATCAATATCGGTTAGTCGAACATCCTGATAGGGGGCCCCTCGAGTAGTCTGGGCCCTGCAACTTTACCCCAGCTTCCCCCCCTCTCGTCGGCCCTGCTTCGATAAAAATTTGCTCATTCTACATGTATCAAATATTAAGTCTCGTGAGAAGATGAACTGGTATGTTGTTGTTTTTTTTTTTGTTTCTCCAACATTTTGAGTGGGCGTTTGTTACTGCAACGGTTGAAAGTCTTCGACCTTTGCTGCTGATGTGGTCAGATTTAACACGAGTACATACACTTATGATAATGTCCGGTTTTGCAGATGTTAAATGTTCATCGGAGACAGGGCGTGCCCTCTCTTTGTTGCCTGCGAATTCCTCGCTGAGTAAGGAATGTTGCTTAGACCTACGACAAAATTCAACGTACATATGTACAGCATGTCCCATGTAAATAAAGTGTCATAAAAAAAGTGATGTAAAGTATAATCACAGTAGATCAATTGACTTTTGATGTATGTGATGGGTGATGTTTGTGGAGTTTGAATTTTCAGGAGTGAAACAAAATATACACATATAATCGAATTCAAAACAATGGCTTGTAATTCGCGTGTTTTGGGCGTGGTACGCGTCATAAACAATCTGTGTATCCAAATGTGAATAAATCAGTTTTTAATGGAACAAATTGTCGATTTGTCTCGCGGCCTGTATATATTGGATTAGGGTTGCCCACTCGAGATCCCACGCACTTTCGGTTCGCAATCAAACTCAAAACTCGTTTGCCAACCATTAAGCAATATATACGTACGTGCGTTTGTTCGGATTAACGTTCAGGACCTGTATAACCGACTATACATACCAAATATGATATAAAAATCTACCTGCTCGAGAGAGTCGCTCTCTTCTCTGCCCACGAAACGCTCCAAATAGATCTGTGCACAGCGATGTGTCCAAAGAAGAAAGGAATTATGAAGAAACGACGCCATTTTGCGCCTGAAATAAAATGGCCGACACTAAAATGTAACACTATCTCCACCTAGGCATCTGGAATCAGCACCAATTTTAGATAGAAAAGCATTAACTTATCAATTCCAACCAATCAGTTTATATAATTGGTAACTCGCTGATTTCGCAATGTTGGGTATAATCGTGAAACTCATTAAATTTTAGCTTCTACGATTGTAACAAAATTTCCCGCTCAATATAATGGGCTTTTGCGCAATTCGTGAGTTGTTAAGGGGTTAATGCATTTATGCTAAATTGTTTCGACCGCCGATAAATTTATGTGTTAAATATACGCGTGGTTGGAATCGTATCACAAGTATTATGTAAAATTATCATTTTATAAATAAAATTGAAAATGGAAACGCGTAACTACATACAATAATAATATTTTATGTCATTTTTTATTGCGTACATATTTAGAAAATAGTTTGTATAGTGTTTGTTCACAGTACATATTATGTATTCAGTTTAAAGGTTATCAGAAAACCGATTTATATGAAATGTCTTTTTGAATTGCACAGATAACGACATTCGTAGAAGGAAACGTGTATTGTACATAGATCCATGTTGTCCGACTTCAAATCGGAAAATCACCATAATATATATTATGTTATTATTATAATGCAGATCTGAATTGGAAGTGTATCTTCCCATTTATTAATTCCTACTGATGATTACAAAAATATCCTCTAAGTCTATTTGACTGCGAATGATAGTATTATGTAGAATAATCTTAGATTTTTGTCTTAGTTTGTAAGCCAGGTACTTGTTTAACTTGATTTTCTATTTGTTTCAGGAAAAGTTTCAAACTAGCTTCTTAGCGATTTGTCACCGCCGCGGTAGGATAACCATAATATAATATTTACTACCGGTTTGTCTCCGATCATGACTGTTATCTGCGGATCGTTGTGCAGGCAGGCGTGTTAGATTGCAGGCAATAAACTGAGATAGTGAGATAAACACGTATTGAGTCGTAGGGCACTCTGCCCTATATGGCACTGGATTGGGGGTAGAAAAATGAGTAGTTCCAACTCGTGCTCCAAGTGGGAGTGAGCGGTTTCCAGACAAGTGGCCAGCAACTGGAAGGCCGTTCGCCCACGCGCCCTCTCTAACACGCTCTGGACCTCTGCACAAATCTTTTCAGATCCGGATTGGATCTTAAATCGTTTCAAAGCCATATTTCTCAATTTTTGGATCGATATTAAAGAGCATTTTCTTATTGGAACACCCTCAAATCTACCATACTAAGTGCTTACCAGAAGTATTTTTGATTATATTTAACTAGGGGTTCCAAAAAACCACCCGAAAGAAAAAGCCAGTTTTTTTGCAAATAAAAATCCGGTTTACCGGCTTTCACCAGTTTCAGAAAATTTAGATTTTTTTTAAGTTAAATTTTTATATCGAAAAAAAAATTGTAAATATATTATACTATACAAAAGAATAATTGCATATAAATTTAATTAAGTTATAAACATTATGAACTTTCATAAGATCATTATTATATATTATTATTACAAATATAATAAATAATAAAATTTGTATTATATGTCATAGCCGTAAAATGGCAGATCCTGAATACGCACAAATAATTAAATGATTTAAATAAGTTACATAAAGAATATATTAAAAAAAATAATGTCATACCTCGTAGAAAAACGTTAATCGCGGAATCGTGAATAAGAACACTGCTGAGATGAATTTGGTGCGCACAACGTCGTATCCGAAAACGTAATTTACTATGAAATATTTCCACCTTTCAGTTATTTTTACACATCTGTTTTAGCGATGCGGTGCAAACGATCGAAAAGCGCCAGACAGACTGAACCACAGATTAACGACACGTGTACCTTATGCGTGCGCACTGCTCGCACTTACACTGAGCGAAATCTACCAGAAGTCCCGACACACCTACCCTGTATACGTTTTGTGCTTCTGATACTTTAGTTCCAAATTTTTCCTTATTAAATTATTAAAAACTCGTCAGAAAGATCCAACTCAATTTTAATAATCACCATTTTAATAATTGCATCTGTGCACATCGAAAGGTTACTCGTCATCTGATGTGCAATTTTTCATTCGTGAAGTTGAGAGTTGCGTTTAAAGCAGCCATCCAGTTAATCTGTGGTTCAATCTATCTGGCGCTTTTCGATCGTTTGCACCAAACCCCTGTTTTAACTTAAAACAGCAAAAGCTTGTCGAACCATTGCAATTTTCGGAAACGAATTACTAAGAAACGGCATATCACAATATTTAACTCTTTAGTAAAACAGTCCTCATCATCTTATAACACGGTAGATAAGTTCTGTAAGGAAAATTTAAAAAATAATATAAAAAAACGTGATACAATATAACATGCTACCTTACTTATTTTTTTATTTATTTTTTAATGTGAAGACTTATCCAGTTTCTCACTTTTATATGACACAAAGCTTACTTTGCTGATATGAAAACATTACTATATATGACTATACCTATTGAATGATACATTTCTGTACCTGTTTATACCTATTACCAAAGAAACAAATCATTGTGAGTAATGTCTTAAATTGGCATTACATAAATCAAAATATTCAAGAGTCGTTAACGATTGTAGGAATATGTTTAGTGTTCATAAAACTAAAGATTTGATTCATACTTAGGTGCATTTAAATGTAGGGAAATTCCATGGAAAATCATTGGAAATTGTAAATGAAAAAAAAAGAAATGTTGAAATTTAACTTAACTAAGCATTACTTATTGTACGGGGCCCGGCTCTGTTGCAGCGATCTTCACTGATTATTTCTAAACAGATTTACAAGTTCATAAGGCGTACCTACAGTATTAACGCCTTGTCGTTTAATTCCTACAATGCCGTAGGTACAAATTCCATAAGAAGATTTGAACCTGAATTTTGATTAATCACTTCATTCATTCACAAAAACATATGTCTAACGATCTATAAATAAAACAAACAAATAATCGAAAATATATCTATTCAGAAATAAACTGCACATATGGCATTTTATTACATCTTATATTCATTACATGCTTTTGAAATAAGTGTTGCGCTCTATATAAGATCCCACATTTAGTATTTGTGTGTGTGTGTGTGTTAACTTGACATATGGCCATGTCGGAAAGTAGGTGTTTTCTCGATGTGTCTTTGGTGTATATCTTTTATTTTTTTTTGTAAATGGAAGTTCATATATGGCAGAGCAATGCAAATGAAGTGTATGGTAATAAAATCTTCAACTTCCCACGTGTGTGCCATCGTGTTCCGTTGCTCAATAATAAAGTACCTGCTTCACTCGATCGTGTAGATACAGAAAAAAAAAATATAAACACGGTTAATGATATTAAATTGTATCAAAAGTTGAACGTTGCACCAGAATAATATTAAATATGACCTAGATAAAAATTATGTGAAGAATTTAGAATATTTGATACACTAAATTTAATCGGGATTGTTCCTACGTATGTTTATTTTTCGAATGTATACATTAACATGCTTTAATGCAGTAGCCCCGATACGTTTTCCGGTTGGAATTTTAATACGCGTGCAATTTTCCTTCAAAAATCGCATCGAGAGAAATTTCCGTCCGACTGATGGTGTTTTTCTCTTTTGAATGACTTGGATTTTAGATTAAGGATCATAAGATGTATTTACGTGCGAGATAATAAATTGATTTAGCGTCAAATGTGGGACACGGTCGTTGTAGTGATTTATAGTGACGTTTTCGAATTGTATACAACGACAATAAAATCGGAATAGATGCAATGAAAATTTCGTCTGAAAAAACTACATGTCGAATGTGTGAGAACTGTTTCATTGAAACAATCAATTATTCAAATGTGTCGTAGAATATAATAATGCGTCGACATATTTTATATCGATTTATGTTTTGGAACTTCCGGGTTATATGATACACGTTAGTAATTTATTTTTATATAAAAAGCTTGTAAAAACACGATTAATATTGGATATTCGCAATATTTCGCATAAATCGCTGTATTCTATAGGGGTGTCTTTGGAAAGGAGTTTTTCAAATTGTTTTCTATTTGAACTTTAGACGATAGTTTCGATAGATTTTCAATTAATTTGTAAGAATTCATTTGGAATTTGCTATTACTGTTTGGAATCGCGTATATGTTAATAATTTAGAACGTATAAATAAAAGATTCTATTCCTACTGCAATTCCATATTTCTTCACAAAGATTGTTTTGTTTCATTACAATCTAGGAGGAAAATTTATGATTGATAGTCCTTATTTATTAAGTAAGATTCTATTCCAATGTCCAATCAGATCCCTCCGTAATTCTTTATTATTTCGAATATTCATATATACTAACCTGAAAAAACTGCATGCCATATATAATATTCCGTTTGTTACAGACATTACTAACAAACTAACCAGTAGATTCTATGACAGAATCACTAATAACCATACTAACACACTTGTGAAGAGTCTCGGTGATTACAACTAAATGTCTATACCCTTCAGGTATAACACACAGATTACCCAAACACAATCTGCTTTAGGTCATCGACTTTAGAGAGTCTTTAATTAATATTATGTATTAGATGTATTATGAACATTTATAAGGATTGTAAATAGGTTTTTGAGCTCTTTTTCCTATTATGCTGTAGATTAATATTGGAATAATATGTATAATACTATGATTACTAACCAAATTAAATTAAATTGTAAAATAGAAAATGATCAGTAGATCAGAAGCTATTAAAATAGATATAAGATGTATTGTGAACATAATTTCGTAATAATAAAAAGCATTTAAAAATCAAAATTATTTCGAATCAATCCCCGTTCTACCAAGTATTCCTGTAATTCCTTTTTATATAGATCTTGCTCTTCTTTTAACAATATTCCTCCTCATATTGATCCTTTTCTTGCTTTACATATTTATTGTTTGATCATTTTCTTAGAAATACATAAATATGAATATCCCATATCTATCATTGTTCAATACTTTTCTTCTGTGTTTTATTTTTCATCGTTGTTATTAATATTTAGAAACTGTTTTAGAGTCAATTTTTTATATGTAAATACATTGTAATGTTGTTTGTTTTTATTAAAAGCTTTTTTTAAATAAATTAATAGGTAGTATTTTAATTATATTAATTTTGAAACATTCAAATTGTTTTTATAATAGATACTATACAAATAAATCTTTTCTGAAAGTGTAGAATTTCTTCTACAAGGAAATGAAAAAATAAACACTGCCAAAATCACGATTTGACCAATAATGCATAATATAATATAATATTTTATTTCAATCATCTCCATTCAGAAGTGATCCAATTCCGACTAACAATTGTATAAATCTTGATTAAGAAAATTCATCTTAACATCAATCAACTATCTGAATGATGATGATAGTAATGAATTAAATGAATACATTAATCATATTAGACATGGTATATAATAAAATCAATTCGTCAAAGCTTTGAAATTTACAGCAGATCACTAATTTCCTGTTCTTTGTATTTTAGAAGTAGCGTTGAAATGCTGCTACGGCTCTTTTTCATATGGGTTTGTCTTAAACCATCTCAGGGGATGCCTTTCCAGTATGTTAGAAAATCCCAATTTCATCTTTTTCTGATTATCTATCTGGGCTTGTTGTGTTTTCTGTATGCAAATTTACTCACTTTAGTTGCATGAACCATTGTAACATAAAATAATGGACCGGATACTCAATCTTATTCGAGAATTCATATTGAGTAATTAAAATGTATACATATAGCTGTATTAATAGACTTTATCTAATCTAAATTTGTCCATAGAGCTTATTGGTTTACAGGCGGAAATTACTACGGGAAGCTCTGTAGTCGGACATTAACGGGTTAATTGATACGTGCCGCGTCGTTAATTAACGCCTCTCTGGAAAGTCTCGCCAATCTGTCTGGAACGAAGCAATTTGTTTAGGTCGCGATGTGTTTAAAATATTGAAAGTGGAGGAATTGGCGCTAGTTGCGGCCCCACAAATAATTGGCGCTCGAACTGTGGTACAGAATGTACGTGGGACAACACGTGCACAGGTTGTTTCGAAAGTCGATCACAAAGCTCGAATGACATTCGGCATCGTAAAATAATGCAATCAAAATTTAAATACTCCCCTGACTTGCAATGCAGGCTAAAAGCGAATGTCTCAACTGTCCTTTGTGTATGAGCATATTTTATTTTACATATTATATATGCACCATGAAGGCCTAACAGGTAAACCCAATGCACTTTCCTGGCCTATTGCACACATCGGTAAACAATTATATTTATACAGCATCATAAAACTAATTCGATAATACTGAAGCATACGCTAAAAGGAGCCGCCGTTATAATTGGTTTTCAAGGATTACACTGTTCGACAAATGATAACTTTTTTTTTGGTTCAGAGACGAGATATGACTTTTCTTATAGATCTATGTCCAGTGAATACAAATCTGGTAATAAAAATGTTGATTGGCTCGAGATTCGGAGATATATGTATGTGTTTTTTAAATCTCGCGATTTTTCTATATCTTGATGTTGTTCGGTCGATGTCTCAAAATATGTCAATTTTCTGTTCAAAATGAATATTGGAATCTACTATGTATTTTATTTTATCAGTCCAGTTCAAATCAAAAGTCAAAAGTACATATTTTCATTTGTGATTTTTTCTCACTGTTAATACTATTTAATATTGAGTATTTTCTATTGAAACATGTATATTGGGATAGTGTTTTGGCCACACTATTTGTTTTCGTTTAAAAGGGTTAATTGGAAGTGTGCTGAATTTTAAATCGGTAAAATTGCGAGCTAAAAGCTCGTACTAGTATTTACTCGTATTTACACGAATCTGAGTTGAATTAATAGGGATAATATATCAAATTGTCTTTATATGAGAATTAAATAAAATTCCACTGAGAAAAATCATATTTCGACTAATCTTGTGGATTAATAACAAAATTCTATTGATAACTTGATTACCTCGATAAAATAAACGAATGAACCTCAGTTGAAAGCATTATACGCCAAAAACTGAGATATGTTGCTGATTATGTATGTATGTATATACAAATATACATTCAGCAATTATGTATGTATATCTATATACATATCAGCAATTATTATATTTTTACATACCTCTTCTTAGCTTGCAAACGATTTGGTCGTGTAACAAAGTTTGGGCTTTTATCCGATCGTTTTCAAACTTTGCCATTTTGCTCGGTTTGGTCATCAATATTATAGAATAGACTATTTCATTTCTACAAATTGTGTTTTTGACTTATTTGATTTTAATACAAACGAAGCTAGAGTGATTGTTGCGAATTTATTTTTTGATGCTTAACATTGTTGTAAATTGATAATTATGATTGTGAATTTTTATTATATTATTGTTTTATCTTTTATTATTTAACTTTTTATTTTATTTTTTTATTATATTGTTATTCTTATTATTTTTATCTTTATGCCTTTTCTAATTATCTTCCTTCATTGTTATTTTTATTTTTAATGTGTTAACTTTTCTTTCTCACCTACATATATGCGAAAATTTTTAAAATGGTTTTTCTTATAATTATTTCTTAGTATTATTTTTTGTTATCAATTTTATAATTAAAAAAAAAACTGTAAATTTTCCTAACAAAATGAATAAATAAATAAATTTGATTAAAAATAAATTTCACTTATGTACATTTTGTTGAGCTAATTTGGGGTCATATATTATGTTTTATTACTAAGTTTGTAACTGTTTATATATTATCACAAAATTTGCTTCCTGTTTTGCATGTTTTGTCACTTTCAATCTTAGTTTTTTCGCTTTTAGCTTTGTCATATGTATATATACATATGTACATATTTAGTTCCGTTATGCTAGTAAAAATTACATAAAATATTCATATGTAATGTAATATAAAAAATACAAGTGTAAGTACCGTGTTCGGAGATATCATCGCATGACCATTTCATCACAGTGGCTTTTTATCGCGGCATAGATTTCATGCAAATATTTTTTGTCCACAATATTAATCTTTAAATTTTATGTTGACTGTACTTTTTGAAATTCATATTAAAACCGTATTCATATATATAGAGCAGCAGAGTACATAAATATGTATATATGTATGTAGTTACTAAAAAAAGTACACGCATATGTAGTTACCCCTTTTTAAATAAAATTGATTGAATACTTTCTAGCTTTATTTTATCAACAAAACAAAAAATTATATATTTTGTTCGAAAATTATGCTTAAAAAAAGCTTATTCTTAAAAATATTAAGGTTATCAGAAATTACAATTAATTTGGAAGACTATTCCAAACTGAAACTACTCTATTTTAAAAGAAGGAATCTCTGATCGATTTATTAGATTTTTCTTTTTGGAGTGACCTCTGAGGTGAATTTTTTTGTTGAATGTAAAAAGATTGGAAATATGACATTTGTAATGATTATTTAGTATTTTAAAGACTTCTATCAAGTCACCTCTTATTCTTTTCATCTCCAGTGTAGTGATATTCATTCATTTTAATCTTTCGTTTTAAGAAAGTGACTTGAGTTCAGAAGATACATATAACATATTTTTTGAAACGAGGATTCCATATGCTAAAAGCGTATTCTAGTTTAGGTCTGATAAAAGTTTTGTATATTTATAATAATAATAGTATAATTATATATTGATATTTTATTGTGAATATAATATTGAACGATTTAATGTTTTGGAGTAAATAAAACAGATATTCGAAAAAATAGTACATGATAATGCTTAAAATTTTCTGTTTGTATACACGAAGCTATTTTCAAAATAGACTCAATTTTATTCATCACATGTTATTTAAAAAAAAACATAAATAACGGCCAAATTTTACAATATATTTATATTAATATATATGTATGTGAAAAATTTTTGCATTTCGCATGTCACATTCATACTTGGAATTGATCCATTTTGGCGCGCAAGATTAAGATTTTTCCGCATTTTTTCAAGGATGCGCTTCAACACGTTTTTAGCACAAGTTTCAGTGCTATTGTTTTATTTTCGTACATTTTACCGTGCATTGAAAGAAAATTCGCCTTTTCGCATTCGCCTTGGCACGTAATAAACACCAAACTTTCCGAATTGCGACTTTTCTGCGATAACTATTTTCGAACGTATGCGTAATTCGCTCCGCTTGCCAGCGAGAGGAGTTATTGTTGAAAACGGTCCATTATTTCAAGAAAAAATCGATTGGACCCGATTTGGAAGCGCTTTAATTTTCAGACTATTCACAAAAAACCGGATACATACGGCCATTATACAGTTTTCGTCTGCGGTAAACAAAAATTTAGTTATGCAGCCAAAATAAACGGCAAGTCGCGTCTACTATGCGAAGGTTATCTATCCGTTTGATGCGTCTCAATTTTGACGTTGTTTTGCGCCACTTTGTACTCTTATTTTTATTTAGAATTTAGCGAATTTGTTTTTGGGACGCGTCCCACTGTTTATTTTCGACGATTGGAATCAACGTCGGCCAAAGGAAATTGAATTAATTTATTATAATCAAGTCGCACACTTTGTACCGTTACGCAGATCGATTGTTTTTATGGGTCACTTTAGTATTAAATTGATTTTAAAATTTCATACGACGAAATCGAATTGACATACATACATAGTATTTACATATACATATATGTACATACTTATGGTTGATAAGAAATAACTGTCGTTACATCATAATTAAAAAGACAATCATTCACACAATTTAAATTTATTATAATATCGCATAGTTGTAATTACAGATTTTCTATCATATTATAAATAGGAATAGAAAAGAAAAGGAATGAGAAAATTCGGACCCGTTGGAAAATTTAATTTAGTGACCGAAAACAAATAATGATTCGAAATAAAAATAAAATTGTGCGTTTAATTGTACTTGACTGTTTGACTTGTGTTCGTCACCGCTAGGCAGACGAGAATTTGTAGGCTTAAATCGTTTAGTATTTTGGACTAGGACCTTAAAAGTAGCCGGGCCCTGAGAATTTGTACCGTCTCCTCCCCTATCTTCTTGGCCTTATATATATGTATTCATATATATGGAATTTAAAATAAATTTTAGGCAAAACGATTTATTTAAGATATTTATTATTTCAAGAAAGCTGTATGAACCTGAATGTGATATTTCTTAGTGAGCGTAGGTTATCGGAGATTATTTTAACCTATTTGTCTGGTAGCCTGCGCTCATAATTATTTTTATAATTTAATGTGATGTATGAGTGAAATTTTGATCTTCTCTCTTCCATTTGGGCCTCACAGGGATGTTTTTGTATTTGCGGCTGGTTCTTATAAATATATTGGTGCTGGCTGTAGATGCAAGATGAATGTATGTAAATATGAATGTATTATGAATGTACATGTGTATTCTGTTTATTTTATATTTTTACTTCATCTGCTATTATTGTAACGCTATGGTTTTTTTTGATTATGTATAAATGTATTTTTGTCTGTGTATATATGTATATATTTTTATTTTTCTCATCTCTCTGTATTTTTTCGACCATTGTGGCACATTAGGGACTCCTGTAATACCACAATGATCCAAACTTAATCTTAAATAAATAAATTAATTAAATAAATTTATATATATATATATATATATATATATATATATATATATATATATATATATATATATATATATATATATATATATATATATGTATATATATATATATATATATATATATATATATATATATATATATATATATATATATATATTGTTGTTTTGTTCTAGAATTTAAGGGGTTGGTCTGCATATTTTTAGTCATATTTGAAATATATTGTATTATAAAAGTTACAAAAAATCTAATTTAAATTAAATATCTGAGAAAATATACTGCGATTTTTCACAGAATTAATTGTTTAAATTCTCATATAATTTTTGAACAGATTTTAAGATATTTAATGGGGAATATATAATTGAACTTTATTTCAGATAGTATTCACTAAGTGCACTGATCTCTAATTCAGCTACCTTACATTTAAAATTAGATACTATTGAGCGTAAAATATGATTTTTTTTCGATCGCCGAGAAATCGAAAATTGTCACTTTCTGAGAGAAAAATTATTCTTTTGCGGAAATTTATCGACGAACGGAGACGCATTCTATCTACAATAACTATATTTTTTAAGAAGTATAAAAAAACAATGGACATAACACCTGTCGAAAGAGGAAAAATGGCAAAAAAACTGACTTCTCGAGACGAACGGATTTTAAAGAGAATTTTACTTCAAAACAGTTTCAAAACTGCGTCAGAAATTAGGTATGAGTAAATTGAAGTTGGAAAAAATAGTAAGCCTTAGAACAGTTCAATATAAACTAAATGAACTTGGTCTATTTTAACGGCGCCGTGCAAAAAAACCCTCCCCACGAAGAAAATGAAGGATACTCGTCTTTGGTGGGCCAAAGAGAAGAAAAATTGGACAGTTCAAGATTGGGAGACGATTACTTTTTCAGATGAATCCAAATTCAACCTGATTGGATCAGATGGGATGGCGCTAGTACGACGAAAATCAGGCGAACGCTATAAAGAATCGTGCTAAGCGCTGACTGTTTAACATTCGCCATGGTACGGTATTGGGGGCCATCACACGGTATGGTGTTGGGTCAATCATTAAATTAGATGGGATAGTCAACTCACAGGAGTATAAATTTTTTTTTTATTTGTGAAATCTACTCCAGGTATAAAACAAATGTTCATTTTTACTCCAAATTTACAATGATTCCCCTCATAATGTTATCTATTGACGAAATCGCTTTTTTTTGCTGCATATTGATGAAGAGGAGTTGTAGAAAGTAATGCAAAAACTGTTATTTTAAATTCCTTTCCTAGTCTTTTAAAATATATCGTTATTTGCATGTGATGCAACTGATAAGCTTCGCTTTGCGCTGAGTGTATATGGTCAAAATCAATAAATGCAATTAAATTTCACCCATAATTAATTATATCAAAAAAAAATCATTATGTACGGATGTACAACTTACGTAAGGTACATACATACATATGGCTTAATGGTAGCGTGTATGTTTAGCACCAAGTGATCAGTGGGTTCGATCCGCCATACTGCTGGTTAGATTTGGAGTTATTTGTGACTCCAAATCGATCGTTTCTTATCAGAATTTGCCAATTTTATCTGATCATTGTTGAAACGGTTCCTCAAAATTGGCAAAAAATCATCTTTCCTGTTGTCACAAATCTTCTGTATTTATTGTGTGTATAATTTGTACAAATTATGTACAAAATCTAAATCCATAGACGTCTTAATGGATTAATTCAGCAATTTATTTATTTATATAGCAATCTGCTAATATATATAACACAAAATAACAACAAAAAATTATAAATCATCTTCCACAAAGGTATCCATTAACACCCTTCAAGAAAGCATCAATGTTATTAGAACTTCTAATACTTTCAGGAAGGGCATTATACATTTGAACACCTCTGTGAAAAACACCTCCTGAAGTTTTAGCTTTGAATAATTAATTAATTGCTATTTCGTGTTCTTCTGCTTCTGGAAATACAGTGATTTATGTAATAATAAAATGCTGCATTGTTTGTAATTAATTGTCCAGGAAGGCGTATTGGGGTCTACCTGTCAAGCTTTCCTGGTATATATGTATATCTATGTAAAAATAAAAATAAAAATAAAAATAAAATAAAATACGTATACGTATATACTTTAACCCACATCACATGAAAAGTAATCATTCTGCATATATAAACCATAGTTGATATCACTATCTGTTGCTCTAAAATATAATAATCTGTCATCATCTCACACGCATAAAAGCAACGGGTCCAAAGGTCGACAGTGAGTTGAGATGATGTCTGGCGACAAAGGAATTAATTGGAAGACGCCTCTCCATGGCAGACACATTACAATCAGCCAAAGATCCGAGCGTGGTGGGGAGAGGAGCGTCCATGCAAATGCACTCCGTAATCCAGTGCAAGTGCACTCAGAGGTGCAGGTGGGGTTGGGTTGCACAGATCGCGCGATCACCGTGTGCTTCGCCTCCGGTTTGGCGAATATGTGTGGGATTTGGTACCATAATAAGGTAAAGTCTGAGGCGAGCGGCGGCTTTAATGCGCCGCCATAAATTAGTTTAGTCGAGAACTCGCACCGGAAAACAGTGCGCGTCCGTCGCATCGCCGCGAAACATGTGAGTGGTGTGTGCGAGTGGTTTTTCGCGCCAAATTCGAATTTCGCGGGCCGGAAGTGACAGGGGAGCGCTGCGACGACGACGCGGCCCAAACTCGTGCACTTTCATGCCCATAGCCGGCCCAGTGTCGTTTGGATGTGCGCTCAGCTTTTCAGCCGTAATGCGTGCTGATATGGATGAAAATTTTATCGTAAGTTTAACGACAATTAGCGTGCCAAGCTTCGACTGTTTGTGCGGCAGAGCGCGCCACTGTCTATGAGGATATGTCAATGTTGTTATGACGTCACTATTGGGATGCTTTGTTTATTTGAATTAATACACACTCTCGCTAACCTTCGCCTTTTTAAAAGGCCTTACAGTAAAAGTTCACCTTGTTTATTTTTATTATATATACATATGCACATAGTAATAAAATGGCTGACACGTTTTGAACTGAATGTAAGCAAATTATAAATAAGCACATATTGAAATATATGCTTTTCAGTACTTACATACATAACTTATCTAATATATAATTTCGAAAGAGACTTTGTATGCATGTATGTTTTGCCTCATAGAATCCGTGACGTTAAATGTAATAACAAAACAAATGAATATTAAAATATAAATTGAATAAAATGCTTATGTACTTTTAGATTAGCAATGTTAATGCGGTTTATATTTCAAATACCGAGTGAAGCCGGGTAAATTCACTAGTTTTTAATATATCACGTAAACAGCTTAAACAATTGAATTTTTTTTTTGTTTTTCAAATTTATGTAGTACTATTATAGTTTGAAAATAAATGAAATTCTGCATATGTATATGTAAACATAATGAATTAATAAAAATTTTAAAAGTTTCTCTTACAAAAAAAGCTCCCTACAAACCTTTACATATGTAAGTACAAACAGTATACATATGTAGATATACATATTTACTTTCATACTTTTGTATATACAGATTGACTAGAATAATTTTGTGTGAAAAATACATGTATACAATTTAGCACAAAAATTATCTGAATTTTTAAGAATTTAGTGACTCGATGCATGGAGTTTGTTGAACTTTTCATCAAATATGTTACTGATACATTTTCATATGTATTAATAGGGTATATTAATGATAAATAAGTTAAAAATGTAATATTTTGTACCTAAATGTCACTTTGTGGTAAAATATAGATACAGTATTCGGAAAGGGCTTGGATTTCAGCAGGATGACAATTTGGTGAATATTTTATTCGCACTACGTACCTACATTTAATTATTGAAATACTGAATTTGTGCAAAAAATCTCGATAAAAGTACGACATGATATTTTACGAAGCACAAAAACTCATCGAATTTTACGTTGAAATAAATTAGAGCTTTGAAACAATACAATGAAAAATGAATATAAATATCAATAATAATATAATTAATGAATTTCTATGATTTCTTTGAATATGTATATGAGCCGTTATATTTCAAAGTGGTGGAAGTCCAATTGTCAGTTCCAAAAACACTATTTCTGTTTGACTTAATTCACAAATTGATATCACTTATTTCGATTCGATATGTCCAGAATCTTGGAAAAGCAAAATAAACGTAATACAAGCCACCATTATTTTATTAAATTTTGTTAAACGCAAATGTTTGCGAGATATTTTATGAAATGAAGAAAAGTGGACTTATGCCACTTTCAATTATAACGGCTCATATATATTGGCAATGTATGAAATTCTAGGTTCAATTTTATTGTTACAATTATATTGCGAAAAGAATGACTGAAATTTTAAATAGGAATATTTATTTAATTAAGATAATGCTTATTATAATATGCTAATCACTAAACTGATAGATGCAAATTTAAACATTCAAACGATGATCTTACATAACAAAATACGTACGCAAGTAAACTTTTGACGAAATTTCAAGTTAATTACTGACTATTTATTTTTGTGTATTACAAAAAATTTTACAAAAAAGACGATTAAAATAAAGTTACGCAAATTTAAATTTATCAGCAAATAAATTAAAAAACCTAAAATCCACCTAAAAAAGGAAAAAGGGAAATTCACCACAAAGTAAATATACAATTGCGCAAAATTTTATATGCCGAATTGACATAGTGCCTACATGGTCATCGGTTCACGGATCTCACGGTTTCACTCAATTGCATAAATTCACTTAATAATAATACCTGTAATTTATTCTTATTGCGCCCAAGCGGATCTCGAAATAAGCGGAACCTTTCAATTGCACTCAAAAGGTTAGTTACTACACACCATATATTATACTATGTAGTTAGTCACTCCGAGTTCAATTAATGATTTCACTCAATAGATCATGACGGAGTCATAATCCTCAGCAAATTGTATATTTACAAATAATTGTCAGTGTACTTCACTTTCTATCACTAATTTGTCTACAGTTAAATTTATTTACCGGAATTGTAAACGGATTGCTAAAACTCTTATCGCGTTGATTCTGAAGCTATTATTTCAGGTTTCGAATTTAAACACCCACGCTTTCGATTTACACGGACGCTCATTAAATGCAAATAGAACGATTTGCCTTTTACATCCATAAATTAATTTTATAGTGTCCACATTCCAGCAATACATTAAACTGGTAAAATTTGAACAAGCGCGAGATAAGACGTTTCAAATTTGACCCAATCTTCGCACGGGTCAACTAGTATTCATGGCAAAACAAGCAATTTTTAACTGGACAGATCTTTAATTATTTTGGAATATACTTCCTGGCAAAATTTCAGCTTTCGCACTTTTTCTGTTGCATTTTTTGTCCTACCTAGCGCGAAAACGGAATATCGAGTTGTGCGTGGGCGAAGATTAGTGTCTCCTCTTTATTCCTCTCGGTCCAAGTAGTCATCAACGAGATGCGCATTCCTCTATCGAAACACGTTTCGTAACATTTATTTACACTGAAAACACACCTGCATTGTAATAATGATGCGTGTGTTACGACTTGAGGTCTATTCGCTTTCGGACCGGTATGAGTTCGACGAATCCAGTCCAGGTGAAATACCTAAGTTATTACGAATGTACCGCTTGAATTTTAACAATCTTTTGAAGCTTAACTATATGATGCATACAATCAAAATGATGTGATGTAATAAAATACCTTTCTTACGACAGGAAGGAGTTCAGACGTGTCTGGAAGTCCTATGTTAGACGGTGGGCGTTCATTAATGATGATGAATAAGGAGCTTGAAAGTAAATCGCTTGCCAAATTACTAAAATATAGCCAATGATTATATCCTCATCGATAGAATCATCTTCAGGTGTGGTTTTTAATAAATTCCTGTATCCAAAGTAAATATACTAAGCTTTTTGGTATTACCGTAGAATCCCAAAATGGTCAAATCTAAAAGTGAAATGTCGTCTGTAACTATTTCTGGCGTTTAAGGAATCGGAGATGATACGAAAAGTAAACATTGCTCAACGCTCACACTGTGATTCATTGGCGTGAAAATAGTCGGAAAAGCGTGAAAAACCGCTCGTGCATTTGAGTAATATGCGTAACAGTTGCATACATACGGTTTGAAAAAAAATTGACGTATTTTTGTGTGAGATAAAATTGTCGAACGTTCGCTCGAGTGGAGGTCGCAGTTAATTAGTAGATATAATTTAAAAATAAAAATAAAACAAAAAAAATAGATACGTACATAGGAGGAGTAAAAAAAGAGGTAAAGCCAGATGTGGCGACAAAGCGGGGGCAACGAGTTGCGAAGGATGCTGTGTATTTAGACCAGAAAGGAATATGACCATATTTTTAAGCTATTGTGTACATACGACAATAATTCAAGGCCGTTTCAAAACCCACAAATTAGCCGAATTTTATTTATTTACCTGACCTATTAGGCATATTGCAAAACAATTGATCATATGTATGTACTTGGAAAAATCAAAATTATTTAAAAAAAAAAAAAATTTCTTTTGTTTGATTAGTCTTTTCCTGTTGAATTTATTATGTGTTTTTTCATGTCTTATTTTTTAAGACTTAATCATACTATTTCATACGCAGTTTCTATTGTATTTAGCAATTACATACATACATATGGATACCTACATATACAGAGCATCACTTCGTTCAATTTATTCATCCTCATGTTCTTACCACATCACTGTCTTGAAGCCCTTCTGTAATTTATCTTCTTCCTTTTGGTATAGTCGATATCATTCATCGGTATAATTGCCCTATCAGCTCAATTAAGTCTCATCTAGACAGACCTACTCTGATCGATCGATCTTAGTTTGACCGAAACGGATTTTCATATATAAAATTTTCATATATATACGAAAGATAGTACATATACATATATGTCACAGTGAAATGATAAGTTTCACGTTTCAGTGAAATCTTAACCAGTTACATTTTCAGGGTTGGTTTTATTAATTTAAGATTAGATTGTTAGGGTTGGTATTATTTAAGGGTTAGGATAGGTGTTAAGTAGGGTTGGACCTATTCATTTCAGATTGGGTTGTTAGGGTTAAATTTATAGAGTTAAACGTTGTAAATTCATTGTTTGATACATTTTAACTGTTTGAATTGGTGAAAATATATTTTCTCTTGAAAGATTCTTTCACTGTAACATATAGATATATTGTTTTCGCTGATATCTTATCGTTGTGTTGACATATGTACGTTTGACGGTATCGAAAAGGTTGATTCCCATACTTTTCAAACATAATATGATCGTACGAATTAATAATGACATGAAGATTCGCCCATCACAACTGGAAATCACGAACACACTTTTGAGTGTGTTCTTACTATAAGTTCCATATCACAAACTTTTAAAATTGATGCGTTGAAGATTTATCAATTTTCCAAAATAAATTTCGTTTAAATGTAAAAAGCGATTCGAACAAATGTGAAAAATTTGACTTCCGGTTTTTATATACATATATATTTATATATATGTAGGTATGTACATATGTTGATCTCTTAAATCATAATAAAATATATTAGCGCATATTTCTAATGAAAGAATTAGTTAACTAATAACATAAATTTGTCAAATTTAAATTTTAAATATTCTTTAAATCCCGCAAATTATACCTTTAAACTGATTATCTTTATTAATTTTAAATATTCTTTAAATTCCGCAAAACATGCATCTAATTTAAGGTGGTATAATAAATATTTTCAGTCTGTACTAAGAGCAGGAATGAAACTTCAAATCAATTTATTGTTTATTTAATAATAATTTATAAATGTGTTAAAGACATTCTATTTGAACTTCAATCGTATCGGGAAACAACAGGGGGTAATTTGAAGGGGGTTGGGGTGGGCAGCGACCCCCCTTAGATTTGAACGGGACTATTCATTCCTTACTGGTCAAAAATTTTGCCCCCACTGGGAAAAGCTGAAATGACGCCCCTGGAAAACAACGATATTAACACTTACCGCACTGTGATGGATAGTGACCAGGATTTTTATTTTATTTTATTTCTCCAAATATACCGAATGCAGGTATTCATTTTTATGTATTCCTCATCGAAACCTCTATGATACGAGTTATTTCATTACGAAATAAAAGCATTGATCAATATCAATAGAAATATTTATTTTCGCAGGAAGTCCCTTGTACACGTGGGAGAGAGAGAGGGGGAATTCAGAACGCGCCGCACTCAACGGCCAGTATGATAATGATATCCGCCTTGGAATTACGGCTCTGTTTCAGCCGTTATTTTTTCATTTCTTGCGCTTATTGTATATTATTCGACGTATAATACCCGATAAAATGATTTTTGTAGCTGATTACAATAATTAGCCTCACAGATTTTCCATTATTTTAACTTAAAACGAACATTTGTACGTTTCTGTGGCGAGCGGATTTTTTTTGTGTTTATCTGGCAAACGACAGTGGTTAGGTGATTTTTTTAGCACAGTAATGGAAGTGTTAAGCATGTGAAGTATGTAGTTAATAGAAGAATTTTTTTGGACATTTATGTTTTACAAAACTTTCTATGACACGGAAGATTAATTAATCATTTGAAAAACCAAAAAAACTGAACAATGTAGGACTAGAAAGGAACATTCTCACATTCTCGGAAAGAACTGTTAACATGGGGTCACTCACATGAAAAACTTGCACTCCAGCGATCGTCAGCACGTGGGTCGCTTCCACCCGAAAACAAAACTGATTATACGGACTACGCCATTTTTTTTTAAACATCATATGTATATTTTTTATCAAATCTCACTTACACGTAGAGTGTTGTGGGCTTTAATTGCCAGCTCCACTTGTCCTCTCGGGTGAAATCCGAGCCGTCGAGCAATGTGGATCAATCGCCGATATAAACAAGCGTGGGCGACGTTTCGATATTATTATACACAATTATTTTAATATACGCGTATCGACCAGTTTCTCAAAATCGGAGAAATGAAATTTAAATAATACAAAAAAGCATACATAAGAGAAGCACTATTTGTGACGATGAGAAGTCGCTCCGTTTGACAGACGCCCGCGCGAAAGCTCCAAATCAAAATCATTACGCAAGCCTACCCTCGTTATTGCTCTATAAATCAAAACGATCTTTGGCCTTTCTTTTGATCGCGGATTCTCAAAGTTTTCACCGTCATCGTATGTCCGGTTTATTTTTAAATTAGGCCTATTGTCTCCCGGTTCGGTGTGCAACAGGCTGACGAGTTAGAAATAACCATTTAGACCGCCGTGAAAATAAAATAGTAAAAGTACAGTGTTCTTCTATATTTGAGCACATGTGAGAAAGAGATACGTCAGAATCACACGCATTTCAATTTTGAATAATTACAATTCTAATTCGTCGTATCTTATCAAAAATTTGCATTCTAAATACTCAGTTGTCTTTATATATACATATGTATATGCAGCATTTTACTTTTACTTTTGATGATTTCTCAAGAAAATTGACTAACATTACCATACACACTGTTTCGAAGAAAAGGCGATATCTGATAATCCTTTTTCTGTACATGACCTTGTATTGTATTTACTTAGTGCGATGTTTATTTTACTTTGAAAATTGTGACGAAAAATCACTAGGAAAAACGATTAATGCATTGTCTTTTTTTTTTTTCGTATAAAAATTAATTAAAATGAACGAAAATTTTAATTTTTAAATAATATAATAATATCGTATTAAATATAAGTGATAGTGAAAGGTTTATTCAACAGATTGAATGTTCCGCAATTTTCAAATCTTAAATTTTTTTGCAAGGGCGCAGTTTGACATTTATCGATAGAATGACAGTGGCGATGTAGTGTCTGAAGTCAACCTTCCTGGTTGAATTGAGTGAAGCAGTAGCAATATTGAGCCACACTGTAATCAACTCTTTAGTTTTGCTCGATGAATTGGGAAGAGGAACATTTAAATATGACGGAGCTACTATAGATAGCGGTTTCAGCAGTGGAAGAGTATAGTGGCAGGGGTTGTCACACAATGTTTTCAACTCATGTTTTATGTATGATCATTAAGTGTAATGATGGTATTTGGTACAAATGTAAAAAAGTTTGACAATATATATATATATATGTTGCCATGGGCAACCTGTAGTGGCAGCTATGATGGGCGTTAATATATAATGGATGTATAAATATACCTGTAGAAACTTTTTGGTGAAAAAATATTAAAATTATGTAAAAAATAAATTATTTATTTATTTATTTAAATAATAAGGATAAAGCAAGGTTTTCGGTTTCAGTTTAGATGATATAGCATACACTATACATACAACAACTGCTATGCTCTCTTCGGGCTCTTTAAAGGGTCTCCAGTGTATCGCAGATATTTGTAGAAGCGGTGGCCGTCACTGCAAGAAAAGTGACTTAATGGAAAGTCGAAGAGATTTGAAAGATCTTTACCATGTGCCAGGGCTACATTATTATGAAAAAGATAGATAGCCTCGACCTGCGTTAACGACGAGTCAACGAATCGATTTTAATTTTTTCCATCTTTTGACTTTCCATCAAGTCACTTTCCTTGCAGTGACCCAGACCCTTGTAGAAGGGCACGTGCCTCACGTTGAGGCTCTTCTCAGGATGAGAACAGCCTCCCTACGTTGTCGTGTATTTGTATCATCAAATTGTTTTCTTTTCGCCGCGTCTTTTCATTCCCGCTAATCTCTGTATGTTCGGTGGATGGAGCTACTCCAGCGACTGCCATAAAATGGCTTTCAATTGATATAATTAATTATTATTATTATTATTTTTAATTTAATATTATTATTATATGTACATTTATTATTATTATATTATATTTACATACTTGTATTATCCAAATATTATTTAATATGAACCATGGGGATTCCACTATTCTCCCTATCGTCTGGAATGAACATTTATTATTATCATTATTATAAAAGGAACGAATCTTAATATGTATTTTATAATAACATTCATAAAATTGAATCAATGTTAAAATTGTTTCAATAAGAAAACGACTCAAAATAACACAAGAAAGTTGAATACGTACTATAATATTGAAGCTGTTGTAATTATGTAGATTTGCATCAGTGACTTATATATGTATATACATATATCAAGATAGCTGGTAGATTATGGATCTAATTTGAATGTAAAATAGATTGTGTTATAATTGTGAAACTGTGGTGTTTCCAGTAAGTTATTAGTATTTTATGTTAACGTCTAATAACCTATGCTTCACCTGTATGAAATAACGCCTCAAATACTAATCTTTCCAAGCTCCAAGTAATACAAAATAAATCCCTAAAAATAATTTATAATACAGCCATATATGTATACTAACCTGAAAAAACTGCATGCACATTACTAACAAACTAACCAATAGATTCTATGACAGAATCACTAATAACCATACTAACACACTTGTGAAGAGTCTCGGTGATTACAACAAAATGTCTATACCCTTCAGGTATAACACACAGATTACTTAAACACAATCTGCTTTAGGTCATCGACTTTAGAGAGTCTTTAATTAATATTATGTATTAGATGTATTATGAACATTTATAAGGATTGTAAATAGGTTTTTGAGCTCTTTTTCCTATTATGCTGTAGATTAGCATTAGAATAATATAATATTATTATTACTAACCAAATTAAATTAAATTGTAAAATAGAAAATTATCAGTAGATCAGTAGCTATTAAAATAGATATAAGATGTATTGTGAATATAATTTCGTAATAATAAAAAGCATTTAAAAAAAAATGTGAACGTCTAGTAACTAGTTAGATACATACATATACATTTATACCTACATATAGTATCACACTGTTCAATTATCTGTTTTATTATCATCACTATCATTGTTCTAAATACGAAGAATAGATGATTTATCATTAACCAAACGTTATTATAGTATGATCTCAATGGTACCAAGAATACATTTTATTTAATTACAATTGATTTCCGATCATCAAAGTATAATTAAAATGAGAAATGAAAATTTTCGATGTAGATTATGGGCTATTTTTTTTATTTATTTTCGTCCGAATAAAGTCGATTCAAAATTGAAACTTTACACCGTCTGCGGGGGAAAAAGCTCCTTATATGGGACAATCTTGGTCGAATCATGCGAACGAAAATACATCGGGTTGCACACGTGCCAAGAGAGCTTACGACGAGCAGAGTTCCTCAAATTGAATGAGCTTTTACACTTAGCAGACACGCGCGAGCTCTGTTTACTGCGTACTAAAAATAGGAGAATATTCGTCGGTCGTTCACGAATGTGCACTTCAATGTTTACTTGAAAAAACATGTCTATATGTATGTAGGTACAGGTTGTAAAGTCTGTTCACACCGATGCAACACCAGTCAGATCATCCGTCGTAAATCCGAGTAATGTGACAGTTTTCCCACACCTACAGCGAAATGTTATGAAAACATTCGGAAAAAATGTATGAAATTAATTATGTTTAATGTATACATTGAGTGAAAACGTATCGAGGACATGTTGAGGATCGCATCTTATTGGTATATAGAAAAAGTTTGATAGAAATTGAATAGATTGATATTAAAAGGAAAGAAATAGAAGGCGATCAATGCCAATGATTTATTAGGCATGCGTATGTATGAATATTTAATACTAATGCAGGTGAAAGCAAATTTTTTTTTGTAATATAAGCAAAATATTATAATTCTGGATCATTTTGCTACAAAAAATAGTGCACCTTCAATTTTAATTTAAATATACATATAAGTAATTTATTCATATTGAAATTTTTGTCGCCGTGCTAAAATTTCTGTCACATGCTTAGTTGAGTTAAATTTAGTGTTTTTTTCTTAAATTATATTTATAGTTTTCTCACACTACTGGATTATAATTATTCTTGATTTATAAATACACATCATAGCTACAAATGTATATCTTTAATAAAAATACCATACTTATGGAAGTTGGATTAAACTGTTCCGATTACAGATAAGCAAATGATTCATCTAATTGTAAAATGAAGATGAATCGACAAATTTATGAATCACATCGAATATGCACATGTGTATGTTTCAGTATAAAATAAAATGTTGCTAAGGTCAAGGAATACTTGATGTATGTATGTACATATAAACAATTAAATAGGATTCAATATCGAATAGTTTTTTACTTAGCGACTCAAATAATGACAACGACATACATATATGTACATATGTACATACATATTTTAATGAAACGTCATTAAAAATCAAAATTATATATACTGCATACATGTGTAAGTACATATGTACCTTTCTGGGATGTTGACGAATCCATTGATTCAATAATTTGATGTTATATGTTTTAGACGCAAATCTTTACTATTTTTATAAACATATGGAACAAATTAATATTTTATTTAATTTGTAAGTCTGAATTTCATCCAAAAGCTGTTGATATTGTGCTTATTAATTTCACGAATTTTCTTTTATTTTATATTTATATAATATTTTACGTCAAAATACATATGTCATTTTGGACATAATACATATGTCATATTTTTCGGAATTTTTTGTATTTAATATAAAGATCTAAGGAAGTTCTCAACTAAGTTGTTGTGAGCACGGCACGTTTAGAATGGGGGTTTCCGGCAAAACGATGACTTTGAACATTTTTTAATCAGTCAAAACTAATCAAAACCGACCCAATTAAATTGCAATAGATGACAATTGAGTGTTTATTATTTGGAAAAATAGTAAAAAAAATTAAATTATTCTAAAAAAAAGGTATATGCAAAAAACGTACTTTTTCAAAATTATTGTCTAGACCAGCGTTTCCCAACCTGTGGTACGCGTACCACTTGGTGGTACGTGGTTGATGGTTGGTGGTACGCGAAAAACAATCAGTAATAGCGGACAAGCAGGAATGAATGATTTACAATCATAAAAATATAAATATTTTTTATATCTAATATATAATTTCGAAAGAGACTTTGTAAGTTTGTATCTTTGTTTGGGAACTTCAAAAACAAAATAAAATTTCCATGACGACAATTCAATTGGTTGAATATTACATATATTTTTTTCGATTAAAATAAATTTAATTAAAAAACAAATGAATATTTACTATTAGATTCGCCATGGTTAAGCTGTTTATATTACAAATACTGAGCGAAGCCGGGTAAAACAACTAGTAATTAATAAACATTATCTTAATTAGTCAATATGTACAGTCCATGATCGAAAATCTGGCAATCGATACGTTTTCTTCAGATCCGGCATGGATTTTGGAGTGCATTTTTTAATTTACCGCGTTCACGCTCCAATAAATAAATAACTTGAATTTGACAGTTGAGAACAGTTCGATAATAATCTTTAATGTTGCAGAAAAAATTAAAAGTACATATGAATAGAAAATTAGATTTTTGGAATTTTTGTATCGAACATGATCAAACTGAATTATTTGAAACTTTACATAATTTCTTATCTGAAAACAAGAGTCATATGTCTCGGGATATACGTGAAAAAATAATTGAATATTTAATAGGGCTGAAATCGTATTTTACGCAGTGCTTCCCAAACTTTAAGAAGCAAACAATTTGATTTCAAACCCCTTTGATAATGAACATTTTTGGACAGCTACCAAGAAAAAGGAGAACTTGATTGAACTTTCAAATTATAGCATTTAAAAACTGAATTCGAAATAAATAAGGTTATTAATTTTTGCCTAGGTATTAGTGAAGAATATGAACAGCTTTATGACATAGCGCTTAAATTTCTGTCGCTGTTTACTAGTACTGAACTGGTTGAGAGAGCTTTCTCTTCATATATTTTAATAAGACAAATATTGAATCCAGCTCCAGACTTAAGGGTAAATCTCGCATCATTTGTACCAAATTTAAAAAAGCTAAGTACAAGGATCTCAATTAATTTATTTTGTAAGGAGATTTAATGAAAAGAAAAAATATTATATGTACTTTGTAATTTTGTGTTTTTATAAAAACAATCAATAATAGAAGTATGACAAGATAGTAGATAAATATATTAAACTTTGAGCATATTATAATTGTGACTCCGCGAAATATTTTTTTTCCATAAAATTTCTTACCAAAACAGATCTACATATTGCGTGTATCCTGTCTTCACATTCCTTAACCATGCAAATACTATATATAATAATTACACTTGCAAAAACAAATTTCATGAAATACTATCATTCTTATATGGTGGTACAATTTAGCGTTATGTACTACCAAGTGGTACGCGAGTCAAAAAAGGTTGGGAAACGCTGGTCTAGACTAATTGATTGGTTGGAGACATAAGACACTTAAAAATCGATGTTTTTTTTATTTAACCTATTCTTTATATGTTGTAAGTTTCCACTATTCCATCGTGGGAAATCAAAAATTCGCATTTTTCCCTCCAGCCTAATGTACATAAATATGTATGTACATATACATACATTATATGTACAGACTTTTTTAATGCTTTTTATTATTACTAAATTATGTTCACAATACATCTTGTATCTATTTTAACAGCTACTTATCTACTGATAATTTTCTATTTTACTTGTTAATTAAAGACTCTCTAAAGTCAACGATCTAAAGCAGATTGTGTTTGAGTAATCTGTGTTATATGTAGATAAACCACGTATCGCCTTGCATTTTGCTGCCTCAACGTGAAGGGGCCCATCTCAATCTTTTATCGAACGTTACATCTAAATATTTTATACTGATTGTCATTTCAGACTTTCTCCAGAGGAGATTTTCAGATGTGAACTTGGTTTATGTTTTCTAACACTTAAGAATATCGCGTATTTTTTGGTTTGATTAATTTGAATTTTCCACTTAGTGAAGTGTTCCGTCATTGTTTTAACTGCAAGTTCGCGATTTTTACGAATAGGGTCTGATTTGGTGCTACTCGTGAAGCAAGTGGTATCATCTGCAATACATACCTTATAAAGGTATGGATCCCCTGCGAAACATCAAGTCTCATTAAATGAACTCTCCGTTTCTATACTTGTCTCATTAGCTTGGTGCTAGAATCATCATAGTTATCATTTCAGAATCATTTTCCGAAATCACTATTATGTTACGAATAATCTCAACTTTTAATTTAATATTTATTAAATGCAAATTGATAAAACTAATAATGTAATGAAAAGTAAAGATACTTCATATTAAAAAATATATATTAATTTTTAATATTTGTTAATAGTTCTGACTTACGAGAGAGAAGCGCCAAAAGAGAAGCTACATAAGTTCACACGTTGATTCGGGATTGCGTCTCCGCCTGGCTCAATCAGTTAACCTTCTTACCTTAGATACAAACATATGTACACTGATTTCTCACTTAGGTACATCCACTGATTTCTGAGGAATTCGAACATAAGCCAATTATGGATCATATTTGATGCTATATTTAGCTGCACCAGATGGATTTCGCAGTAGCTGTATAAATAAATAAATCTGTATATATACAGAAATTGCAATGAGGCGTGTAACCGCTCGAGGACCGTCATACAACGAATATGTAGAATTCGCGTTTTTCAATTTGAAAAGCGCTACTACATTACATACATATGCATGTAGCTGTAATAAACATAAAATTATTAATTAATTCAAAATTGATAAATTATATTTAAGTATAGAAACGAGGAGTTTATTTAACGAGAATTGGTGAAACCAGGCCCACCGCTTATTAGCCAGCAGCATGGTTCGGTGGTTGGGCTTTAGCCTAGCACCGAGAGGTGCCGGTTTCGATCGGGTAAGTTGACCTCAATTCAAAATATTTTTTTCTGAGTATATCTGTAATTCTGCTGGTCAGACAAATCTCGTGATTCAGCGACTTATGTAATAAAAATGCTACATTGTTTGTAATTGGCCAGCATCGGGGTTTACCTGTTAGGCTTTCCTGGTATATACATATGTATATAATAATATTATTTATTTATTTTTAATCTATCCCAGGAAGGCCTAACAGGTAACCCCAATGCGCTTTCCTCGCCAGAAACGTTATACATACATATGCATTTGATACAAGTATTATACAAAGTAAATACATATCAGTTAACACCCACAGAGACATTTATAGTCAAATTTGTAATTTTTTTTTAATCTGTAAGTATTTTTATATATTTTAAGTTAATTTTTATATATTATAAGTATTTTTTAATCAAAATACAGCTTTTCTCAATAAAAATGGGTTCAATTTATATCTTATTACTCATTTTATACATCAACATAAAAAGTTTTAGTCCTATAGCATGTTTTTGACTATTTTTGTGTTAATAACGGCAAGCATTAACATACAAACGCACATAGGTAAGGCCAACAGTCGACTGCATGACTCAATACCCACGCGCCAAAAGCGACGAAAACCATAGCTTACGAAAATATAACTGTCTCTTTCTCTCGCATTGATTCATTGATCAACAAGAATATGCGAGCGAACAGTCAAAAACATGACTTATCGCTACCGCCTTTAAATCATACTTTGAAACGTAATTAAACGAAATCATACAAAATCTATTAAAATAAATTTCTTGTAGTTCATTCTAGGAATACATGAAATGTAGGATATATAACTTTGAAGACCACGTAGTTATTACTAAAATTGGGGAATTTGCATACCCCACTTAGGCGAGGGAGGTTTAAGAGGGCTGTACACCCGAAACCTTAATTTTGTTGCGGTTCCTTTCTTCGATATATATATATATATATATTGAGTGTTTGTATATATTGAGTGAATGCGACAGTTGCGCTTCGACCAGATAAAACGTATTTTAAATTGACAAAATCGAGGTTTCGTATTCTCCTATTTTCTTCTCCAAAACTGGACCAATTCTTAAAAAAATTTCATCATCGGTATGAGAAAGATACTTTCTGTGCATCTATCGGCGTATTTTTTTTTAAATCGACCGTTAAATAAGCACGCTGGACTCGTTTCGTGGGTGTAAAAAAGAGGCGATTTTATAGATGTTTGGCGGCTCCTAGCTCCTATAAAAAATAATTAATCAAAAAAATAAAACGATAGATGCACCCCAATGGTGGATATCCATAGCATATTAAAAAAAAATCTCTAGTGCCATAATTGAGGAAGGGAGAAGTATAGTACGTTTGTATGGACATGGCGCTGCTGTCCAGCCCTATTAAAGCATGACAACCGTTTTCTAAAAGGTCTTTCATATTACATTCATTAGCGAGATGGTGGATTTTATAATGAGGATTTTACGAGTCAGCTTTAAACGGCTTGAATAATAAAACTTACATACATCCTACTGGCGCCTACATTTCCATTATCTACGCATATTTTGCTAGCCGATCGCCAGATCGAGCGGGTGTGACGCAACCAGATGCCACAAGATTTTCATACTCGACAGCTCCCATACTTATGGGAGTTATTTTTTAGGGCAAGTAGGACCGTGGGCTCGGGAAGAGCCGGTGTGTGCTCTCGCTCCCCGGGAGCGTCCGCGTCTGTACGTATTGTGTTCAAATTTAGCCGTGGTCCGGCCCGCAGGCGGCGCTTTTAAATATAGTTTGTTGAGCTTGTGAGCACACGGGAACGAGAGAGAGGAGCACACACCACCAACCAGCTAGCTGCCCCTAAATGGCTGAATCTCATGTTTCCCCGCGTGCGCCAAATTAAGAAGTTGGCCGGGACGAGGAGAGACGCGCCTCGAGAGCCAGTACGCCACCGGGACACCGGCCACCAGCAGCCGACCGACACGCGCACCCATGTTGCCGGAAGCTGGAGGTACAGCCCCTCCACCCACCCCCACCCACTCCTAAAAAAACCGGAAGTGTGTGCCCTTACGCGTCTTTCGTATAGTCGGCCCGAGCCGGATGTGAAAGTTCACCCCTTTGAGCTAGTTCGTCCACCACGTACATATGTTTACTCTGTCACACTAGGAAGTGCTTCGAAGATCTTTGACACACATATGTACTGCTCAAATAACCGGGTTACAATACATGTGTGATTTTTGGGGCGTCTTCTTACATTTTTGGGCTCAATTTTTCAATAAATACGCTCATATATGGGGTGTGTTTTGACCGGCATCCTATAGGTACATATATGTACATACATACATACATAAGTGTAAAATAATCGTGTATACAACTTTTTAGATTAATTCACTGTGAAAATTGTTTACGTTTAACATTTGGATTTTATTTTCGTTTTTGTGGATCATATTTATTACCATAAATGAAGCTTTAATGGTTTTATAACGTGTTTGTTCTACGATTTCTTTTTAAATAACTGTGCTGTTTATGCTTATAATAAGGCGTTTGTTTTTAATTTTATATTGAGAATAAAGTGCAGTGAAAATGTGTGAGAATGCAGTAATATTGATCTTAAAATGGGCTGTCATCATATTTGAACTTTAAAAATATTAAAATGATAACATATCATATTATACTCAATCAAATATTTGTTTTTGTATTACACAATAAAGCAATTTTAACTTATTTACATGCTAATTAATAGTTCAGGGTATTTTGTACGTGAACTTTTGCTGTTAAAATATAATGTTTCTAAGATAATACGACGATTTAAAGAATTACATCAAGTGAATAATATAATTATTATAATATTTGTGCTGTTATGACACTATGTATATTTGATAACATAACATTATTAGTATGCATATAGAAAGTGAATGCACAAATGCAATGCAAATTGAGGTTATCGTTAAATTTACGTGACAAAAATAAGGTCAAAGGTTCAGTGTGAACGTTCGAACGCATTCGTGTGAATATTTATCTAGGGATTATAATATACATATACAGTTTTAAAATGAAAACGATCGTTTTCGACGAAGTTGATCTTTATATGGCACTTATTGACGGAGCGACCCGGAAGATTTATAAATAATCCGTTGAGGTATTTACATAGTTTTAACATTCGAAGGCAGATTCGTAATGTAACTTAGTCATGGTAACTAAATTAGAAGGAAACGACTTCGCGTATAGCTCGTCTAGTATTTTCAGGCGACCCAGATTTAGAGGTTTCAGGCGAATTTCTGGGAAATTGTGTCGAAGAGAAAAGTGCAACCTAATGCTAAATTTTTCGCGGCTTTTCGCAGAATCTCAATAGTCCCTCAGCGAATGTAATTATTCAATAAAATAAACAAGGAAAATATCGCAACAAAATTATGACCAAAAAAATTGTGAATCACAGATCTAAAATATCTTAATATTTGTAAATATATACACTGAATATATTTTAAAACAATATTTAAACAAGCTTAAACGTTATATGGTAGATACAAGGCAAATGTGTTGAAATATGTACTTCATATGTACATATGTGTATATCAAGAGATCAATATTTACTTTAATAGAAACGTATTAATTGGATTAGCATATTGATCTTGTTTTCGATCCGTAATTGTTTTAATTTAGACCGAAATTTAATGCATTATAAGCGTTAGTGTGTATAATAAATAAATATTAATAGGAAACAAGTATTAAAGTGAGCGTATAAACAGCTAAATTCAACGCCCACGCATATTTATGATTAATGACCGCCATTGTATACAATAGAAGGCACAAGTGCGTTTTTATTATGTCAAAACAACAAAAATTGATCTTTGATACTCTTGAAGTATTATAAAAAATACGTTTTAAAATGGCAACGTGTTTATTCATCAATGTTTGCGAAACGTCAAAACCGAATTCAGTCGAATAACATCAATCAATTCAATTTCAATCGACATTCGTAATTATCAATAACGATTAGATGTGATAAATATTCATTATAATTAAAACTGTTTATGTTTTATATTTGGGCGTTAATTGACGTTTATTATTAATGTTAATTGACGTTTTCCTGTATGTGAAAATACATAGGTGGAACGAAAACTGTTAAATTAGTAAATTTCCTCTATACGACTTTCCTGTGATGATCTCTGCCAACGCTTTGACGATCTCCGTTTTACGACTAATTTGTATATACATATACATGAAAGATTTTTGTCAAATTGAAAAAATGTTTTCAAGCAATAGTTTCAGAGCATCCGAATTACTTTACAGCTACCAAGGAATTTATCGTAGTAGTAATAATAAAAACTTTTACATGTTGAATGCTACATATAATATGCGTACACTTTATGCATATGTTACGTCGAATCTGTTAAATTGCCTATTACGTGTAATCGGCAAGAGAATTGCCAAATGCGTAAAAAAGTCCGTTGCCGAGTTCACGCATTCGTCAAATTCTTTGCGCGAACTCGGCAATGTGTATCCAACTGTCAAAGTGACAGTTGAATAAGGATTTTCAACTTAGTTTAATTTTCATATTATATTTAATATGAGTGCATGCATACGTTTCGATTATCTCATATGGCTTATACATACATTATTGCTATTTTTATACATTTTGATCAATATGTTAATAGTCAGTATTTTATACTTACTAATATTTAATTTAATTACACACGTCTCGGGACATAACCCTAGGCCACACCGCCCAAATGTATGGAAATGTGGAAATTTGCCGATTATACGTAATCAGCAAAGAATTTGCCGAATGTGTGAATTCGGCAACGGGCTTGCATTTTTCATGCATTCGGAATTTTTTTGCCGATTACACGCAATAGGCAATTTCACGGATTTGGTGTTTTTTTTCTTCTTAAATTTCTGTATGAAAATCGACTAATACAAGCGATTCGATTGGAAATATATGTACATATGTATTTTCATTAATTGATAGTTAATATTGTAATGTATATGTAGTATGTATTTGCTAAAAATATATCCAAATATTCAATTTCACAATTGTCCAATTCTATTTTAAAATTTAGAAATTATTTTTCGACATCGAATATTTTTAGGGGGTCAATAAATAAATACAAAAGTAAATCATCCCAATGTAGAATTCTCATAAGGATTTTCCACCTACAAATTTAGCTCCTAATTGGATCATGTCTTTTGGCGATTTCGTCTTTGGGCAAGAGATAGGCGAAATAATAAATTGGTCACGTTGTCCATGCGGCTCGCCCCCACAGCATCCGGTGTACAATACGTACAATTTTTAAGGGGATTCGCCATCTACAGAGATGAACGGATAGACGGATGGTACGTACAACGCACACACACTCGTCTCTAAATGTATCATTCGGCTCGAATCCGCAATATGATATCATCGAAGGGCGTTACGGACATTTACATGCCATTATCCAGCGTCCCACGTGAACTGCATTTTTTGTGCCGTTTGCCGTATTTGGCAGCGCTATTGCGTTACAGCGACTCTCGCGAATATACCATCCGAGATGGAAAATAACAATGACTTATTAAAATTTTTCAATTTTGCCTTCAATCTTTGCAGGTGGAGGCATGCAGGAGTCATGCAAAGAGCGGGATTGCGCGGGAGCGAGCCCCACCCTAGACATAGTCAAAAGAGAATTACCTTCCTGGACGCCAGAAGACTTCTTACAGTGAGTTGATTTTATTTTTGTGAATTTAAAAATCATATAGAATAGGATAAAGGTAGATTTTTTTCGATTTCAGGTCTACGCTCCACGAAGGCAAGGGTATAGTATGCCCGGCGGGTGGTGCGCCAGAAGTTACTAAATCTTCCCGCGGCCGTCGCAAGCAGCAGTGGAAACTCAAATTTCACCACCAAGCTCTACCTCCGGAGTACCTGGACCATTACGAGGCCAGCCTCAACAAGGCTAGGCCTTCTATGGCCGCCCAATCGAACAGCACAACCCAACAGTCTGCCCAAACGGAGATCAAACAGACGTCGCTGTACGAGGCAAGCCAACTTCCCAACGAATCCATACACAACTGGTTACAGAGGATAACCAGTATTCAAAATGAAATACAGAAGAGCAGTGCTACGTCTACGCCAACATCGACGACGACGACGACTTCGGCATCTTCCACTACGACCCGTCGTCGTCGAACTCCACCTGCAGCTACCTCAAATCCCTCGCCTGGCGTCAAAGTGCTCAACTATCGAGACCTGCCCTATATGGGAGAGATGACTTTGAACAATTCCAAGCCTCGCCGAGGACGAAAGCCCAAAAAAGCCGACATATGTCATCTGATATACAAAAACTACGGCACAATATTCCCGGGAACTCCTAGTCATTTAGTGGACGAGAGACTTAGCTCAACAAGTACGAGTTTTGACAAGAGCCTGTCAGTTAAACAGGAACGTTTAGACAGGGGCGACGTTATGTTAGCACCCAGTAAGCAACGCACTGATCTCCAAAATAAAATTATATCTAGTTTATTAGAAAAGCGTCTCTCGCAAGAGACCAAAAAACATAAAGAAACCAGAGGAAAAAAGAACAAATCTGCACATCCGACAGTTGAGTGCGAATCAACGTCGATTCCATCACCAGCGTTGTCATCACCATCGCCAACGTCTGATGCTGAGCCGCTAAATTTGTGTGTTAGGGATTTGAACAATTTAAAAATTAGACTATTACGTAAACATGGCAACGTTTATGCCAAAGCAGTTGAGCCTAAAACAGAACCACTCGAAAAGCCAGATGAAGAGCTAGAAGCTGAATTCAACTTAGATGACTTAAATCCTAGTACGTCTGAGTGCTTGAGCCCTGCACTCAAAATGAATATGCCCGATTTTAAAAAAGCATTACAGGAAGCTTCATCTTCGAGTAGTACAACAAGTCCTCTAGAAAAACAAGAAGAAGAAAGTGCACTACCTGGTGGATACGTATATTGGCCTAACGCTGGAGTATTCGTACACCCTCTTGCACTTCAATCTCAACTGTTATACTATCAAGGCTTGGCTGCAGGAAATAACACATACACAGTACCTCCAGAAAGGAGTCCAGCTCCAACCACGTCCGGAACTGTAACTCCAGCTCCTGCAGAACCAGAACTTCAGCCAAGTCCCACCGGTAGTTCTAACAGTTCTACACCAGGTTCTAAAACGAAACGTTCATCAAATCCAGCCAACACTATTACACCAGCACCCACCAAAAGAAAGCGATCAGCTATATTTATCCCCCCTGTACCGGCCGATACTAGTTCAAGTCCAGCAACAGAAGTCAGTATTTGTAAGTTCAAATTTACTGGAGGCGCACGTCCAAGTTTACAAGAAAAGAAAATGTTATCTGTGGATTCTGGTGGCAATTTTCGTTACTATAGTGGCACTGGAGATAAAGCTAGTAGAGGATATGAATTTTTCCCCAGGGAAAGTCTGCAACAGGCTGGTAATGGCGGTCCACTGACGGCGACTCCAGCTCCACCACCACCGACAACATCCAACAACTGCAGCAGCAACAACAACAACAATAACAACAACAACAACAACAACAACAGCGACACAACAAGAAGAAAGAGGAAATCTAGAAAATCCTTGCAAAGAGAGAAACTAGAACAAACTTTTAAAGAAAAAGGATTTTTAATACAAACTCAGCAGTTGGAGTCAGCCGAGGGTGCAACTTATTGCAAGTTTCGACAGTTGAGAAAATTTACCAGGTATCTTTTCCGCAGTTGGAAAGACTATCTACCAGGAGCAATCAACAATGAGTCTGAAACAACAACCCCGGCTATAGCAGCACCACAAAATCAAACAAAAGAGAACAATTGGTCTTAGATTCGTTTAGGGACAAAATCCTTAGTCAGTTCTTTTCAACATTGGCAACCAATGTTTAGTCGATAAGAACGTCACGCAGTGAACAAGAATACAAAGGCATTTAATAATTTTAATTAATTGTTTTGAATTTTTCAAAATATTTTAATTACGTTTTTGTTATTTGTATTGAAATTGTGCATTAATTAAGAGGGCTGGTACATATATGTAAATATGTCTGCCCCCAGCATCGTTCATATAACATAATGTGCGGCTGGAAATGGTTGTGCCTTCATTATTATATTTCGTATTTATATAAAGCATCGTTGTTATTTAAGATATATAATAATTATTATTTTGTAAATAATTTTCGCGTCGATTTTTCAATAAAAATAACATACACATGTACACGAACAAATGTTTATGTTTAAATAAAAAAAAATATTAAAGACTTACCTGATTAGCAGCGAATTAGAATGTTTTCAATCAACATTTACAAAATAAAGCGTATATTAAAAAAAATAATGACTCGTTATTATCGGGGGACCACTTTTGTAAATGTTAAAAATAAGATTCGCTCTAATGTACATACACGTTGACCTAACAAATTGTTCTTAGCGAATCGACACCAAAGACTTGATTTTATAATACATTATTTAGTAGATTTTTTATATATATTTACATATGTATATGCAGCCACTCTTCGATTAGTAATCACAGTTAAATAAGAACAATGTCAACTATAAAAATTTCTGTTAAATTATGCATACATGTTATGTTGTCCCATAGAGTCATTAGAAAAGGGGAAAATGCTAATTTATAGCGTCAAAAGTGCATTTAAAAACATATAGCTAGTGCTTTTCTCCGAAGATTGTAGATTTGAAGAGTGGTTTTACATTGTGTATTTTGAACTAACACGATGATTGTCCAACAATTCATCAATTAACAGCTTTAATTGTTTCACATAAGATTTATAAATTATATGTACAGTGCAATTTGTAAATTATGAGAGTAAACTAAAATGTTGAACTTTGTTTTATTTGAGTTTTCTTTATAATTCAATATTCCCACTGAGATATTTAAATATATATAATACGTTTGTGTTTTGCAAAAAATAATTCTTTTCTTTCAAAACATTTTCAGGATGAAGAATTTTAACGGTCAGAACTCACGAAGTTTCTAATAAAAATGTGTTTCATTCCAATGATTTATTAATCATTTGATGTAATAAGAATAAAACAATATAAACGTAAGTTTTAAATAATACAAATTAAGTTTAATTATCAAAATAAAAATAGTATCTAGGTATACATACATACATACATACATAAATATATATATATATATATATATATAAAAGTAAATGACAAACAAAATTAATATACTATAATATATAAATATGCTTCTAACAAAGGTGAGAAGCAAATTTATTATTTAATAAAATTGCTTGTGCACGTGATAAAATACTGTGTGAGTGTAACATTTCATAAACTATTCATTGGTTCAAAATATTTTCAAAAGTATTCCTTAAACACTAACCACAATAATTACTCTCCTTATTTTGAAGAATTCAAATTTTATAAGATATAATAACAAACTTTTACAGCAAAATGATGACTTTCAATTTCATTATTTATAATAGATACAGAGTCATAACGATGTACATTTTCATTGAGTCCAAAAGTGATACAAATTTCAATTCACTTACAAATTATGACTAATCTAGAGACGGTTTCTCATAGCATGCAACTCACTTATTCTGAGCTTTCGGTAACACTCTATAAATATACAATGTGCTTGCATAGAATATTAAAATTCAATAGAAGAATACCTATAGTATGAGGTATAATGAAATTGGAATAGATTTTGTGGTATTGATATTTTATTATAATATTATATTTAATTTTGAAGTAATAATAATATACGTAGCTACGTTATTTGTACGATAATAAATAAATTCGATTTTTTTTAATCCAAATGCAAACACATTGTATATGGCCAGTGCTTGAGGTGGAAGAAAAATTTTCATATCTATGTACGGTAATATCTCATATCCTCCACTAACTGGTAGGAATGAGAAGACCCCAAAAATTTTGAAAAGAAGAGAAATTGGATCTGAGATGAATTCAACACTATATAATGCATCTGAATGATTATGGTTCTAAATATCTATCTTCTTTTCTTGTTTAAAAATATGGGAGAAAACAATTCACCTCAAGTCCTGCACGTTTCTAATAGTTCAGCAAATAGGAGTATTATTAATTTAATAATAGTTATATTTTTATTATTACATTACGATCACAGTGGCATAAATTATGAAGTGAGGCACAAAAGATCTAAATCTAATATTGGCCGTTATTACTTGAAAAGCGTCATTGATCGTGAAAAAATATATTTTGACATACGTTATTGGTTTAAAATAAAAAAAAATGTCGGAAACATTTATTTTGTCAAAACAGCATTAACGTATTTACATTGATATGTATGTAGTTTACGTTGAAAGTAAGTTCAAATACTAAATTTCGGTTATGATAAGACTAAAAAATATCTATCTACATAATTGATGCCAATACATTATAGAGGAAAATAAATATATGTCTATGACAGCTTTCGAAAAGTTTTCTGGTAAATTTCCGGCGACTTCTAATTAATATTAATTATATAATACATATGTTTTTAGCTTTCGTAAAATTTTATATTATTTTTAATTATATTTTATCATTTTTTTAGTGTTTGGCAAATATATACAGCGAAATCAAATATTATTTTGAAAATTTACAAATTTTATACAATAATAATATTTAAAATACATATGTTTAAAAGTTAAAAAAAAACAGGTTTAAAATAATATGTTTTTACAAAATTACGAAGGTAATATACATATATTTCTTTATATGATATTCGTGATCTATGAATAATATACGTTCATAGGTACATAAACAGGCTTAAGAATGAAAAATTTGAATTTGAATAGGCCATTATTCCCAGCAATGTAGGTATAGTAAAATTTGCTGTTAAATTGTTTTATAAAAATAGTTCTTACAAAGTTCATACACAAAAAGAAAACTTATTTTTATATTATATGTATTTTCATCTACTTAAAAATAAACTTTTAAAACTGATAAATGTCATTAAAATTTATAGAAAAAAATTTAATTACATTTAATAAAAAGTAATTGTAATTAAATAACAATAAGTGTTATTTTGCCGATTTGAATTCAAAATCGTTGAAAAAACAGTGTAATATTTAGTATGTATATCATTATTGAAACAATATTTATATTATATATAATATGTAGATATATTTAATAGGTTTGATTTCATTATAAAAAAATTCAAACTTACATACATACGTAGTTTCATGTCTCTAATATATACATTTTTCTTTTCACATTAAAACAATTTTTTTTATATTAAATTTATATACAGTAAGTTTCGAACTAAATATACTTTAAAGAGTATTATTGGGGGATACATTATATAATATATATTATGATTGTAATGTTTGTGGTACTTTCATTTACATATTTATGACATTATGAAAAATGAGCGTCACTCGCTATTGAAACGCTGAAGAACACTTGAAAGATTAGGTCAGAATTAGAACTAATTTGTAGTTGGTCTCGAGACTAAGGCGGACAAATTTCATCGCTTAATAAAATATATATTATATATATAAACATACTAAATATATTTTGATATTATTGAATGAGTTACGCAGATCAAAAATTTCCGATTAAAAAACGTTAAATCGAACTGTGGCCCCGAGTCTCGCAAGTACAAGAAAATACAATACATATGTGTATTCATTTTGTACTGGGAAAATTTTCAACTATTGGTTTTTCATTAATAGATTTAGTACAAAAAAAAAAACAACTGATAGTTGATCATAGTGAATCTACATGTATTATAATGGAAATTTTAATTTAGACGTTACTTTATTGAAATACATATGTATGTATATGTATGTAGAAACTTACAGGTTTAAAATTTTAAATGAAATTTTAATCGAAAATTTAATCATACAGAACAATATTGAATCTTTAAACTACAAAGTCAATTAAACTTAGCTACGATATCACTTTCGCTGTCTAAAACATGAGTAAGTAATATTTTTAAATATTACATTTTAACTATTAAAATTAAATATTTTTTCGATTTCTTATATTAAGCACTCTACGGTTCTTAATATAATTTTATGTTAACAACTACGTATTTTTTACATTATAAGCAATTATTAAAAACAATTCTGTTGCGTGCATCCAGTATGTTAAATGTACAAATTTAAATAATACAAATTTTTAAAATTACATTTCATAATTTAGAAAGTTTCGAGTAAACTTTTCTCGTTTTGTTTTATTTTTATTTATATAATTAAGAGAAGTCCGACACCGAGATAAGGCTTTCGTCACGTATACAGGCTAACTATCCATTAAACACCGAAAAATTGCACTGTCTTTTATTTAACGATTGCACACACAATCAATAATAACTAATGTATTATTTGTTAATAGTAAGGAATCAGGAAACACTTAATACTAAACTTTTTTATATGATTTTTATGAAAAGACACATACATGTGTCTAATTTTTTTTTATTTCATTCTGATAACAGGAAGACATCAAAAGGCTGATGGATAATGATTTTTATCAAATAAGAAAAAAAGAGGAAAAAACAATTTCAAAGCATTTGATATTTAATCAATATACTTTTAATTATTACTTAAAAAAATATTTTTTAAAGATCATTAGTTAATTTTATTGCTTTCTCTCTTACACCATTTCAGGCACCATTATATTTAGATATACATATGTAGTAAAATAAAAGCATTCATAACGTAATTTTTTTTCAACAAAAAAATATTTTTGTTCTGAAATTACAAAACAAAAATATAATAATTAGATAAAAATACTTATTTTAAAAACCACTTAAATATATAAATTTTGAGAAATTGTCTTATCCAGTTAAGAAATACAATAGTTTTATGTCAAATATCAATAAAAATATTTCAAATATAGAAAAAAATTTCATTATTATCATAATATAAATATAATTTTAACTACAAAATGATATTTTACTGTAATATTATAATTTTCAACTTTTAATAAAATATTAAATTTTAATGATAACTCTTGTATGATATATGTATTGATATAATATGTAAGTCTGAAATTTTATAAAAAGCTTTTCGAGCAAATTTTTTAAAAATGTCTTGAAAATTTATGATATGCATAATAGACCGATATTCTGACCACTACTCTTTTGTACATACATACATATTAAATGTACAATACATATACATATGTATGTATTTTAATATGTCATATTCGTATTTAAGAACTGTAATTTTGAAAAACAGTTCGAGCTTGCAGTTTCACTTATTGCTAATATTACATATTGAAATTTTTAATTAAAATTATATTATATATATACAATTTATTGAACTAAGCATTTCTTTCATCATTTTATATAATGTAGAGCTAATGGCGAGATAATTCATTTGTACAATTTGAATAATGTAATTATGTCATTTGAAGCAAAAACAATATATAATTTCAGTGTTTATGACACGGCGTAGCACAACCTTTATATTATATGAACGTTTCCGCTGACATAATTGTCAATTTTGTCAAGCCTATGAGATCCCTGGGCTGTGGTTCTGTTTCGGAAACTGTTTGTCAGTCTCCCTGGATTGTGGGAGACATGAGTTGGCGTTATGGAGCAGGTGCCTCGGCGTCTGAGATGTAAGGTGGCGACAGCTTCACCGACATTGCATTTATCACATACACTAACTGATCGATTTTTTTATCCATAAGTCCAAGCTGAAAATGATTTTTTATTAATATTGTAAACAAGCAAGTATATACATACATATGTATTATATATATTTTTAAAAATGTTCATAATACCTGTTGTTCTACACGGTAAAGTCTTGCTCCAACCGTCATAGGCTTTACATTTCCTACCCTATCAATACCAGTCAAATAACTTCCTGGCTTACCAAGAGTTTGATCCAATCTTCGTTGAAGTTCCTAGCAGAGTAATAAAATTTTATTAAAAAAACATTTTTAAAATAATTTTTGAAATTTAATTATATATGTAGGTAAAAAACATAAACATACTTAATTAAATATAAATACAAAATTAGTAAAATATTGAATTACCTTTATTCTGACCATCATATTCAAATGGCCCTGACTGTATTGCTCGATGACGTCCCGAACATCATACGGCTTTCTGGCTTGTTGGAACTTTCTTCTAGCAACAAAATACTTTATTTTCCTTATTGCTCTTATGGCATTTCTATGTGCCTCTGTTAATCTAGAATGTGAGAAATAAATCAACAACTGCAATAACATATATAAAAGTACTATCATTTTTGATCCTGATTTGATACATTTTTTGAGTCAAATGTGAGTTAAGAATCTGACACATACTTAGTAACTCTTGGTGTTTCTTGATCCATATCACAATCTATTTCATCACTTGCAGCCTCGGTGACCGAAGATGCCTGACTCACCAAAGTTCTTCCGCCACCGACGCCGTCACCTCGTCTGACTCGGTTTGGAGTTCCTACAAGCAAAAATGGTGACATTCGAAGTATGATTATTATTTGATACTACACAGATCAGTACTATTATAAATCGTATATTTTTACCAGCTTTTGGTTCGTCCACATAAAATACAACATCACCTTCGGATTCCCTTCTTCCGTCGGCTGTCGGTAGAGGTTTGTCATTGCCGGCCGATGACGTTTCCATTTTGTTCCTGGACTTGCGTCTTTTGAGCACCGATGCCTTCTTCGCCACCTGCAATATAAGGGACTGACCCAACAAGCGGTGTTGTCACACTCAACACTTAGCACAACATCTAGCAACAATTATCTAATCACATTACAATCCTGCATTCTAGTTCCAATATGAAGTATTATAAAAGTTTATTGACTTCAATATTGTATTTCTGTACGACGACAAATAAAAGTCAGTTCAAAAGTTCAAAGTTGTGAATTTCAAAATGCAAGATTGTATGTACATATATTACAGCAGACCTAACATCAAGATGCCAACAATTTACTATTAATTATTGTAACTGCGACTTGCTTGCTTTAACAACATAAAATTAGATTAATATTACATTATTGTGAATTCAAGGAAGCCGCATAACAAGCAGATCACATCACAAACATGAATTTAACCTACAAAAATGTAATTGTTTCAACGTTTCATAATAATATCATCAAATAAAAAATAAATTCGTTTAAAATTGAATTTATATTTATTTGATGCGTTTATGATGAATGACGTTTTCATGCATTTTTTATTTTTTTTTTACATTACAAGAAAACATTTATATACTTTTTTAATATTTTCTATATAAGAACACATTGATGCAATAAACTTATTCGTTCAAGATATGAAACCACGTACATACATATTTATGTTTATGACATTGAAACATGCATGTGTGACTGTGAGTGGATGTATTATAGTATGGATGTGAAACGCAAAGCATTTTTTTGATATTTTTTTGAATAAGTGTTGTTTTTTTTTCTGTTAAAGAAACAGTAATCAATATACATATATATATAGTTATGAATAAAAATAGCACTGTATAAAAAAAATATATGTACATATATAAAGGACACATCTAAATGCACACCTAAATGCTTGATGATGATGTGAGGTGTGACTACAATATGTGATATTTCACTGCTTTCTCCATAAAGACAAAATAAACGGGGATATTTCAAGGGAAACAATGTAAAAATAAAATGCTATGGATTTTTGTTTTAAATCATGCAAAAAGCTACACGTATACTATTTATCACTGATTATCATTTAAAGATTCACGACAGGAATCTTTTTGTCACCTGAACAAAATCCTTGTTATCTCGACGATTGCAATGCGTTTGAAACAGAAGGTATAAAGTCGTCAAGTACAATTACAATTAATTATAATTATAATTAATCGATCAGGTAACCATGAAAGTGTAAATTACAACAATGTTTTTTTTTTCAATATTCCGTTGTTCTTTTACAGAGCGGTTTTTTGTTAAAAGTATTCTCGAATAACATGTGGTTTTTAAAGCAGTATAGGCATTTTGCTATGAAGTGTGTGATCAGTTCGAAATTATAAAATTCAAATACACGATTTTGTACGCTGTAAAGTACATGTTGTTCAGATCATTTCACGTGTCATATTCAAAAGTGTTCATATAATTATTTGTCATAGAAATGTATATGACATGCATTAAATACAAATATATTGTATGTGGATGAAATCAAAATCTATTATCGAATAAAACGCATTGTTTTGCCAAATATTCAATTTTGTACGCTTTAACTTTTGATTTCATTCATGCTTAAATTAAAATTTTAGCTGTCGACAGGTAAAATCTAACCTTGCGAAAGAAATTTATCAAACAATTCAATGAAAAGCGTATATAAAGTATGAAAAAACATATATGCCATCAATACATACTCTGGATAAAGGTGTTGTTGCAACAGCCTGCTGCTGAGGTTGGGGATCTTTCACGTGAATCGTCCATGTTGCAGTGCTTCTAAAACTCTTATCTGCTGCGTAACATCTCCACAGACACTGTATAAGCATAGCAGCGGCAGGAATCTGCATGAAAATTCGATTGAAATCAACAAGAGAATAATAATAAGAGCCATAAATGTGGAAAAATTTAAATATAAAGGAAAATCAAACAAATGAATTCTACAATACAAAAGTTTATACAATACATATAATCAATATTTATTCCAAACAGTATTTTACCTGTCGGTTGAAATGCTTTTGTCGTTGCTTTTGTTGTACTTTCAAAGCGAATCCCGATCCGAGAATACCCTAAAAATAAAATTGATTGTTTCAAAAATATGATACGCAACGAAAAACCCCAGTCCAATATAAGTGCATGTGTATGAAACACGCACGTGTTTAAATTTCATCCTTTCCTGTTTCAGAACACTGAATTTTTAACGATGTGACACACAAGGGATTGTAAAAAAAGTGCTAATGCGTCGCCAACAGACAGTTTAAAACCAGCAAAAGGTAAATACCGTTCCAGAAATAGCCGGTCGTGCATAATGTATCACCTGTCCCAATTTTTGAGGGTAAAGGTTGCCTTTTCGACGACAAATAATGGCTGTTTGACGTAAATATTGTGGGGCCGCGAAACATCAAACGGTCATTACATGGACTACTTCGAGTTAAATATTCATAGTTGAAAATGGACTACAATAAATGTTCCATGAATTAGGTAAACTATTTCATCGGTGATATAAAATTGCGACCATTATCTATACACGCCGGAAAATTTCAACGGCTTACATATTATATGTATGTATGTACCTATGGCTCGGTGGTTGCGTTTATTTTTATTTTCATCTTTAATTAATTTATACAAGGAAAGCCTAACAGGTAGCCCCAATGCGCCTTCCTGGCCAGAAACATTTTACATTGATACAAATATTATGAGTATTATACAAAGTACATAAATACATACATATCAATTAATATCCACAGAGACGTCTATGGTCAAATGTGTAAATTTGTAGCATTTTAAACAATTCAGTGAAATTCATTAAACGTATATCAATTATGAATAATCTATATAGACATCTATGGTCAAATTTGTAAATTTGTAGCATTTTAAACAATTCAGCGAAATTCATTAAACGTATATCAATTATGATTAATCTATATAGACATCTATGGTCAATTTTGTAAATTTGCAGCATTTTATACAATTCAGCGAAATTCGAGATTGCTGAAAACTCGAGATTTTGCGAAAATGGGTAAGTTTGTCAATTTTTTGGAACCGTTTCAATGGAGATCAGATAAATTGGCAAACTCTGATAGCAAACGATCGACCTGGAGTCACAAATCCAAGTACTGGCTACAGGGGTGTCATTTGAGGGGGCTGGGGGGGGGCAGCTGCTCCCCTGATTTTGAAATGGACTATCCACGTTGTTTAATGTATTATTATGAATTTGAATTAAAATACTAAGCCAACAAAAATAGAATATGTAAATTCTTTAGAACACTGTCAGGTATAAACACATCGATTTTTCCCAGGAAAAAAAATTGGTAAACTCCCAAATATTATATATTTTGTTTTGTTGTTTGTCTTGCATTGAAAGATTTTCAGGACATTATTTTGTACTTTATATACACTAATTTTTTAATAAAATACACCCCCCCCCTAGAAAGGCATTCCCTATTGGTCAAAATTTTTGCCCCCCCCCCTGTCTGGCTAGCAGAAATCAGTGGGATTTGAACCCGTGACCACTCTGCTCAAAGCATTATATGCTAACCACTAATCTATTCTGCTGGTAATATTTAGCACCGAGAGGTCACCGGCTTCGACCCCGTGCTAATATCTAATACTGCCGGTCGGACTTGGATATTTGTGACTCCAAGTCGATCTTTTCCTATCAGAGTTTGCCAATTTATCTGATTTCAATGTTGAAACGGTTCCTCCATCAAATTGACAAACATCATCCTATCCGTTATGTAATTCGATTTATGTACAATATGTAAAACTTTATTCACAAGTCTAAAGCCATAGATGTCTCTATGGATTAATTCATCAATTAATTAAGTGTTGATTTCGTGTTCTTCAGCCTCTCGAAATATAGCGATTTATGTAAAAAAAATGCTGCAATGTTTGTAATTAAATGTCTAGGAAGGCGCATTGGGGTCTACCTGCAAGGCCTTCCTGGTATATGTATGTATATATATCTAAAAAATAAAATAAAATTATGTACGTATGAGATTTGAATTCCATTTCAATTTTACAAAGGGAGGTTTTCCAACGGGATGCATTAGCATATCTCCTATGTGTTGCACTTTTCCGATGTATGCGAGAGGGAGATAACATTTCGCCGTACATATGTATGTATAAGACTATACTAACCGCGGGTAGGGCGAAGAACGAAATGGCAAAAACTGAAAAGCACGATGCCACAATCTTTCCCATCCATGTTTGCGGAACCGTGTCTCCGTATCCTATCGTAGTAACGGTGATCACACCCCACCACAAGGCGTCAGCGTATGACCCAAAATCAGTTTTCCCATTAGGCCCGACTACATCCTTTTCAGCCAGATACACGAAGTATGATGAGAATATTAAGCCGAGGAATCCTATGTACAGTGTCGTTATCAGCTCCTGAAAAAATATATGAAACTCATTGTAAATTTTAAAACCTTTTTCATAAACATACCATTTCACTGGTTTTAAGTGTTAAAAGTAATGTAATTATATTTGACTTCAATTTTAAATTCATTCTTATATAATTAGTATAGTATAGTTAATATAGTCTTATATTTCACTCAACATAAACACTCACCTCAGAGGTCACTCGCTTAGACTCCAAAAAGATAAATCTAATAAATTGATCAGAGATTCATTCTTTTCTAACAGAGTGGTTTCAGTTTGGAATAGTCTTCCCAATGATTTAGTGACCTCTGATAATATTAATATTTTTAAGAACAAACTTGATACTTTTTTAAAACCAAAGGATTTTTGATTCTTCTTTCCCATAATCGTATTTCTGTTTTTTATTTTTTGTTTATATATTTTTTTCTCCTATTTTATTTTAATATTGTTTTTTTTTAATGTATTTTAATTTTTCTCATTTTTTTATTGCATATATGTATAACTTGTAAAATATGTTTGTAAGCCCCTTGGGCCTATCGGCTTTGCCGCCTCCCCCAAGTATATTAAATAAATAAAAAATAGATTAAATAAATATATAAAAGACTAATTTCATTTCTAAATCTGCAAAATTCATCATATGAGCCGTTATGTATATTTAAAAGTGGCGGAAGTTCAATTTTCAGTTCCAAAAACACTGTTTCTGTTTGAATTAATTCATAAATTTTATAATTCTATATCCAGAATCTCGGAAAAGTAGAATACACGTATTACAGATTACCAGTATTTTTAAATATTGTTAACCCTCTCTCGCCGAAGTGGGGTATGCAAGTGCCTCAATTTTTACGTTTTTCGTAATAACTATGTGGTAAGTAAGCTATACACCCTATATTTATTGTATTCTTAGAATGAACTACAAGAAATTTATTTTAATAGATTTTGTATGATTTAGAATAGGGGTACATCGTAAAAAAATACATTTGTACGTTCCAAAGTATAATATGATTATAACTATGCGCGTTTGCATGTTGATGCTTGTCGTTATTTTTTAATACAAAAATAGTCAAAAACATGCTATAGGACTAAAACTTTTTTAAGTTGATGTATAAAACGATTAATAAGACATATTATATAACATATTGAACCCATTTGTATTGAGAAAAGCTGTATTTTGATTTAAAAATACTGAGGTCTTACTCGACCCCGGTTCGGGATACTCGTTCGATCTCGACGCTCCGTCCTTCAAAGGTTAAACTCAAAATATCATACAATATTTAATATTTTGCGGGATATTTCTCTAAATGAAGAAAAGTGGACTTATAGTTTCAATTATAACGGCTCATATAATAAATCACGCACAATTCTAAATTAAGTGTTACGATTTATGTCGCGGTTATTCTAACCAGGAAATTCTATGACATAATCACTAATAACAATATCAATACACTCGATGATAACTTTAAGCAATATCCGAACAGCTTGCTATATATGTAAATCGTCGACTTTTAAGCGTCTTAAGTTTATATAGTACATACATACATACATACATATATACATATGTATATATGTATAGAATGTATAATGAACATTTATAAGAATTGCAATTAGGTTTTTGAGTATTTTTTTAATGTGTATTCCTCAGTGAAATAATGAAAATACTTTCATTAGTAGTAGTGCACTTTCGCCATCTGAGTTGGTGAAAATATAATATATAGCTCAAATCAAAACAGATGCTAGATCATATCAGCGTCAATTTGGAATAAAGGACTGAGAACTATCCAATTTATGAAAATAGGGGATTTCATTCAGGATCCAAACGATCCCCCCCATATGAAGCTGTATTCGGACAAACTGCAAAAGTTGGTCTTGCATCAAATATGCCTTCTAATTGGGACTCTCGATAATTAGTAGTGTTCGATTATTCTAATATCGAATAAAAATTGATGACATATTCGAATATTAAGTATCCGAAGTAAACGTTAAGTACATATTTGGAATATGAATTCCCTAAAACAACATTTAAAGTATATTTGCAGTGATAGAATGAAATCACTGAACATATATGTACGATAAAATAAAATAATACTTTTTTTACCAAAATAAAAATAATATGTAAATAAAATAGACAATCATCATTGGATCAGTACCAATTACATATGTAGACTGTAGATTATGAACAATAACACGCATTTCTAAATCAAAATCAATTACAACTTAAACCTTGTATAGTATAAATTACAATCCCATACTATTTTCTAACTTAAGTTAGGTAAAGTTTAAATTATACTTAAGAGGGCTGTACACCCGAAACCTTAATTTTGTTACCGTTCTTTTCATCGATATATATATATATTGAGTGTATGTATATATTGAGTGAATGCGACAATATATATCAATATATATATATATATATATATATATATATATATATATATATATATATATATATATATATATATATATATATTGAGTGAATGCGACAGTTGCGCTTCGACTAGATAAAACGTATTTTAAATTGACAAAATCGAGGTTTCGTATTCTGCTATTTTCTCCTCCAAAACTGGACCAATTTTTAAAAAAATTTCATCATCGGTATGAGAAAGATACTTTCTGTGCATCTATCGGCGTATTTTTTTTAAAATCGACCGTTAAATAACCACGCTGGACTCATTTCATGGGTGTAAAAAAGAGGCGATTTTATAGATGTTTGGCGGCTCCTAGCTCCTATAAAAAATAATTAATCAAAAAAATAAAACGATAGATGCACCCCAATGGTGGATATCCATAGCACATTAAAAATAATTTCTCTAGTGCCATAATTGAGGAAGGGAGAAGTATAGTACGTTTGTATGGACAAGGCGCTGCTGTCCAGCCCTCTTAAGTCATATATGTACATAAAATTACAAATCGTTAGCTATACTTGTCAACCAAGTAAAATCAAAATGACACCCTTTCAGGCGAGAATGATAGCATTATAACACATTCAAACTGTAAACTAATTTTATAATTATGATTTTGAATGTTTTACATAGTAAATCATTTAATAGTACAAAAATGTTACGTGGTTTACTAGGATTGCAAGATAGTGTAACGAAATATAATTACAGGTTGTAAATATCGATATTTTTAGTACCTAAATATTACAAGCTTTGTATCTGAATTAAATGTTCCGATTTCAAAAATAAATTCATTGAAATTATCAATCAAAATATTCCTCATAGATTTATTCAACAGAAACCAACAGACGAACTTTATCAAAGCGATTCTATATTTTAAGGCTTATCATCAAAGTTCTCCCTTTTGACGAACCGGACGCATTTAGACCTTTGAAATTCCAAGCTACATTAACTCAAATTATATATGTATACTAAACAAGCTTAAAAGATCAACGACTTCCATATACATTTAACTGAAAACTAATTGAAAATCAAAAGGGATGAAGTTTTTGGACATAATATTTATATAACTCAACCATACCTGTCTGTGGATGAAGACTACCGATCCGAGCAGTCTCCAAGTGCCACCCTGACGGTCCACGTGCAGCATTCGAAGGATCTGAAGGAAGCGAATCCCTCGAATTGCACTGGTGGCGAACACCTGACCGTTCGACCCCACAGATAGCACCACCATAGAAGCCACCACCACTATCAGATCTGAGAATTCATCATAAGCATATTATACATGTTTATTTCACACAACAGAAATACAGAAACAATTCGGATTTAGCAAAATAAAACCATTAGTACATATATGTATATGCTTTCGAAGGTTAGTATATGTATATGCTTTCGAACATAATGGTCACGGGTTCGAGTCCCATCGGTTGCTGTTGGCCAGACCTTGGTTTGTGACTCCAGGTCGATCGTTTCTTATCAGAGTTCGCCAATTTATCTGAGTTTCATTGAAACGGTTCGAGAAAATTGGCAACCTTTACTCATTTCTCGCAATTTTCGAGTTTTCAGCATCTCAAATTTCGCTGATTCGTATAAAAATGCTGCAAATTTGTCCAAAAATGTAACGCAAATTTAGAAATTTGACAATTTATTTACAAAAAATGCTCCAAAATGTACATTAGTTTAAGTACATATGTAATGTCTGTGATGCTTCGGTAAAATTATTCTAAAAATTGTATATCAATGTTTGTAATTTGCCAGGAAGGCGCGTTGGGGTTTACCTGTCAGGCCTACCTGGTATATACATATGTATGTAAAACATTTTTGTTTTAAGAGATTTTTCATCATTTGACACTGTGTTCACATTATGTATAAACGATTTTTGTTTAAGTGTCGAAGTGACTTTTTGCTCAATTCTAAAAGCACTATAGCGGTTGTTCGGCTTAATCCCAATCTTTGCATACTTAATTTTGTGACTTGTGAAGGTTTCTTCGAAACGAAAGGGATAATTAATTAAGAGCCGCTGAAAGTCCCAACATAAAAACTTTTCCGACTCGTCCTCCACTCTCAATTTATAATGCATAAATGTTTTATTAATCATTGTTCAAATCGGTACGTCGAACGTAACACCTTGAGATCTGGAGAAAAGCATGCCTCTTGACGTCTTTAATAATTCATGATATCCAGACACGAAAAGATGTGTCGTTCGCGAAGTCACTAAATTTTTCAAAAGCACCCTTGACATGAACGTTCTCGTAGGTTCGGAACTTAAATATTGAAACTTTCCCTAGTGGCACGATATATTTGTCTGTTTTATTATTGTATTAGTGTTCATCTGGAAATATGTATTTCCAAAGGACCTTAAGAGTCCTGGTGCACGACCCTAAGAGGCTTAAGTGAGGGTTTCGAGCCACCAACCGATGGGGATTTTCCCATAAATATTACTGTCGATGTTCATATCCAACCTTCGGGTTCTTTTGAAGTCAGACATGTTTATTACCAGTCGTGATAAGCATCGTGATCATTCCGTTCCGAGATATGATCGATTGAGTCGTTACGAAACTCTAATTGCTACCTTACGGATACAGGATGAGGCAGATAATCACCAAATTTATATTTAACGCTTTTTTATACGTCAAATTAATTTGCATTATATTAAAATATAAATAATTTAACTTCATCAGAAATGAAAACATCCTTACAATAATTATGGATATACTGCAGTATATATATTTTTATATATTTTATTGTAAAAAAATATGAAAAAATTGAATAATTAATTGATATTTTTAGGAACCATATTTTAAGTACGTTTTACTGTTAAAAATATAATTTCTAATCATTGAAATCAAGATTTTATAATTATATAACGTATTAGAAGCTAAAAGTATATACAGCGTAGCTCACTGGTTAAGCCATTGTTTAATATGTAGTAGTAGATAGGTCAAGGGTTCAAATCACCCCCACTTCGGTTTCTCGCAATTCTTTATAGAATGTGTTTGACCATACGTGTCGGTTTGGGAAAGAATGAAATATTTGGAGCCGTTTAAATGACAATAAGATAAATTGGCAAACTGTGATAGGAAACGATCGACATATCCAAGGTCTGGCTAGCAGCAACCGGTTGGATTGAACCCGTGACCATTTTGTTCGAAAACATTATATGCTAACCAGTTGAAAAAAGGATATACATATATCAATCTCAAGAAAATGTCAAAGGGAGAAAAGAAGGCTGCAAGGAAAATGGGTGGAAATTATAAAAACGTGTGGGGTAAGATGGATGAGATGTGTTCAAAACAGAGACAAATGGAAACGTATTCATTCAAGAGTAAACGGTGATTGACTGTAGATTTTGATGATGATACTATTAATATAATCAGATTTAATTCATCTTATTTTAAAATTATAATACATATGTATATATTCTACATACGTACATGAGTAGAATACGGACTGTAAGAAAATCAAGGATTAATTGATTAACCTTTACAATCTTTAAAATAACTTCTTACAAAAAATTCACCAGACAGTTCAAGATAACCCGTACATATACATACATATATGTACATGTATAATACATACATATCAGATAGAAAAAATCAGATAAATTAAAATATTATGTTGAATTTTCAACAATTCTTATACATTATTGTTATAGAATAGTAATATTCCATTTTGAGTCAAATATGTATGCTAGTTTAGTAATTCAATATATTTTTAACCAGATCCTAAAATATACATGTGATTTTAGTATCTTCTCATGACGTTACACAAATGTTTATTATAAGGGTCAAAAAGGTCTATTCTCCCCATGTCGTACTAACCTATGATACAAATGGGTTTCCTCACGAAACGCAGCCGTCCACAGCATCCCATGTACTTGGACCGGCATCCCGCCGACCATAGCCTCACCAAGTACTCCACACCGAAGAAAACCACCAGACATATTTCCTGAAACGGGAAAAGCAATGAAACGCACATTCGTATGTAGGTTTATATATACATAAATCTGTGGTCGCACAACCGCACCACCTACCCCACTCCCCATCAATTATAAACTGGGTTGTTTTATTTTTAAGCGGAAACCACGGACGCTCGAGAGAATGGACCGACTTTTAAAATACAAACAATGTTCATATCTTAATTTAATACAAAAACAGAAATAAACCGTATCGATTTGGAAAAGAACGAACTATGTACATCAATAAAAAGCATAGCAAAAATATAACAATTAAGAAATAAAAAAGACAACATCACTCAGGACTAGGGGTTGCAATACCGAAAGTACCGATACCGGTAGATCGATATTTGACCGAATATAAGCCGTTGGTAATACCGGTATTTAAAAAAAACCGATAGCGTTGATTTTTTCGTACATTTTATTTGTTGAAAACGATATCTCCTGTCTGTAAAATTGTTTTAATTTTTACTGTTTTCCGGTACATATCGTTAAATACAATATTCGGCAACATTTCGCAGTATCGCAGATATCTCAAGTTTGCAAACCTTTTTAATTTTAATTTAAATAAGAAAATGTTCGCTATAAAATGCTGACTTTTTTAAATTACGTAAATACATTGAAAATGCGATAAAATATATTATTTGGTACATTTTTCAGTACGATATATACATATACAATGATGACACGACAGGGCGTAATTTTCTAATTAGTGTATGGAAAAAAAATATAATTTGTCTTTCAACAACAACTAATTCCCCAGCTGATGGTTGACTCTTCGTTTGCTTCTCCAGTGAGCGATGATTGGATATCTGATAAGCTTAAGTTGGAATTGCAAAAAAAAAAAAACAGTAGTTTCTACGGAACGTTATAATCCGTTATACCTGGGAAGTGAACCTACGTTACAATTTTGTACCCGAATATCCTGTATTTTAATGTTTGGGTTTGGCGTATTTTTCAATAAACATGTTGAAACATGGAAGCAATTTTATTTTTTATTAAAAATTAATTAATTACAAAAAAAATCTGAAAGTACCGGTACTTTTTTCTTTTTATTTCGATATTACCGGCAATCCCTACTCGGAACATCCTCCGAATCTACGTCAATATCCAATAATTTTAATAAAATTTATGTACATACATATGTATGTCATATATACAATTTAAAGAAAACACAACGATTAAAACATAATAAAAAAATTCAAAAATGTTTTGGAATTAATATTACAATGAAAAAAACATGAATATAAAAATACAAAGGCAAAAAATATGAATATAAAAATATAATACTAATTAAAATTTATTAAAACATGGAGCATATTTTTACAGATTCTTTTTTGAGATTCGTGCGATGATCGGTAACAATTATATTGTACATATTTAGTAAAATACCTATAAAATATCAGCATCCACACTATTGACGGGACACCAAATAGATTTTAGAGCAACACAATCAAACTCTTCATATTTAATTTTTGTTGCCATCAATAATAGCAATATATCCGGCGTGGATTCACTTTTTTTATATTCTCTATTAATTGTTTATAAAAGTGCTGATATCCTTCCAAACATTGAGCCTCTGTTAATACATTAAACAATGGCAGGTTTCTAAAAAACAAAACTGTTTCTTTAACAATAATATTAGATTTTGTACCTGCCACAGATGAATTGAATAGTTATCTCAATGTTTGGAGGAATAGATTTGTCTCATTTAGTATTGAGTGCGAGTCTAGTATAAAGACGCTTTTTTGAGCAGCCTTTTGGATAGACAGCTCCAACTGTCTTCAGCAGGTTGCAGTTGCCTGGTTTCGACAGGAAAAACACCGTCTATGGTAAACGCAAGCTCTGTATTGTTCCCTTAATTTCTTCACATAAAAAATGGGCAAAGGGATAGGAAAACCCCTATAAATTGTATATTAATTTTATAAATTTTATGCAAATTTCACTTTTGTTGTTATTTTAGCATCTATTCGCATATTTCACGAATTTAGCATCTATTAGCATCTATTCCGAATTTTAGCATTAAAAGCAAAATGCCCAAAAGACGTCTCTAATTACACTGTTCGACACGAAAAATGGTTCAGAGACGAGATATGACTTTTCTTATAGATCTATGCCCAGTAAACACGAATCTGGTAATAAAAAATGTTGATTGACTCGAGATTTGGAGATATATGTGTTTTTTAAATCACGCGGTTTTTCTATATTTTGGTGTTGTTCGGTCGATGTCTCAAAATCTGTCAATTTCCTGTTCAAAATGAATATTGGAATCTATAGTCGGGTATTTTATCTTTTATTTGTAGTACTTTTCAGCTTTCAAATCTCTCTGAGTAGTCGTCCAGTTCAAATCAAAAGTCAAAAGTACGTATTTTCACTTGGGATTTTTTCCCACTGTTAATACTATTTTATATTGAGATTTTTCTGTTGAAATATGTTTATTGGGATAGTGTTCTAGCCACATTGTTTTTTGTTTTCGTTTAAAAGGGTTAATTGGAAATGTGCTGAATTTTAAATCGGTAAAATTGTGAGTTAATATCTCGTACTATTATTTACTCGTATTAACACGAATCTGAATTGAATTAATTGGGATAATATATTAAATTGTCTTTATATGAGAATTAAATAAAATTCCATTTAGAAAAATCATATTTCGACTATAGTCGAAATATGATTTTTATATGATTCTATGAAATATGATTCTCATATAAATACATATAAATACAGATAATACGTATTTTAAATCGACAAAATCGAAGTTTCGTATTCTCCAATTTTCTTCTCCGAAACTGGAATAATTTTTAAAAAAATGTCATCATCGGTATAAGAAAGATATTTTCTATGCAACAAATAAGCACGCTGGACTCTTTTCGTGGGTGAAAAAATAGGCGATTTTATAGATGTTTGGCGGCTTCTACCTCCTATAAAAAATAACTAATCAAAAAAATAAAAGCACAGATGCATGCCAATGGTGGATATCCATAGCATATTAAAAAATAATTTCTCTAGTGCTATAATTGAGGAAGGGAGAAGTGTAATACGTTTGTATGGACAAGGCGCTGGTGTCCAGCCCTCTTAAGGACGAATGTCAGTCAAGAAACTGATATATTTCTCGCATTTTATGAAAATAAATAACTGCAATGAATACTTTTGGAATTTTAGTACCTGCTATGCCCATTCATTAAGACTATTTTTGTTTGCAATTACTAAAGGGCGGATAGGGAGCGTGCTTTTTCCAGGAATCAGGGCGTTTTGGGTCTATTTACAAAGCTAGAGTGCCAAAAAAAAAAGGTTCAGCGAACCTTTAACAAAACACCGCGAAAAAATAAACAATGAACAGCACGCTTCCGGTCCACTCACTGACAATTACTGTTAATAACTAATAAGTAATAAGTAAGAAATTATTTAGCTGGACGGACCGATCTCGTTAAATATAAGTGCAAGCCTAAATACAAATGTAGGTATAAAACTCCCCCAACAAAAAGAAAAAGGAAACGACAATATTTAAATATTTATTCTTATCTAAAATATTTAAACACGAAAATATTTAAATTTTTATCGATTTATTTTATTACACTACATAGTACTATGAACTACGCCTAAAAAAAATGAACTACGTCCAAATGTAGTTAATTTTTTTACGTATGCTTACATATGTAGATTATAACACACATCTATTTTATATTGATAGTATATACACATATAAAACTTGCACGATTTTCAATGGATTGATAAGCTGAAACTTTTTTCACTGTTTTCAGGATTGTTAAGATTCCTTCTGCCGTCCACTTTTTTTTATAAATGTTTTCTTTCTCAATTCAATCAATCATTTATAAAAACATATTTTCGTTTGCATATCTCAACATTATTTGTATGTATACGAAAAAAAACCAATTTTTCAGTTTACTTACTCCAAACAATATACATATAATTATGATTTAGTGTATATGAGAAAAATACAAACATCATAAACTATCAATTATGTATTTTAAAGTGGAAAAAAAATCTACCGTTAAAAATATTGAGACAATGATTTTTTGAATATTAACCCTTATGGTGCATTAGGAATTCCTGTAATGCTACAATGGTCTAAGCTTTAAATAAATAAATATATAATAGCAAGCTGACTTTAAGCGAATTAGACAACAGATTCAATAATAACTTAACCACGGAAAAAAACCCAAGAGTGTATATAATTATTCAACGTTCGTGCGTAGGAACGGTAAAACCCTCTTTTTAAATAACAGGATTGTTTATAGAAATAGTTCTGCGTGAAATGAATAAGTCAAAGCGATTTATCATACAGGAGATGGACAATAATTCAACTTTTCCCCTATATGTAAAAGTTTCACAGTATACACGTGCATGTGGGTATAAATTACTCACCATCCAAAAGAGGGTCTCGTTGGCAAAGTTGCTGTATTGGTCTATGGTAGACAGAACGCTGAATATCAGGCACACCAAGACAACCATGAACCTGTGAACAAACAAAAATTTTCATTATGAATTTTAAAGTTTTGCGGTGCGTTCTATCCCGCGGGATTGCTCGGCTCGTTTGCCTGACATATGACCGTAATGCGGTGTCAAATTCGAGTTCGGCTTTTCCGCCCGAGATAAGCACAGCCGACGGACTTCCCCCGCGAAAATCTATGCATAAGATTAAGCAGATTAATCGAGGGAAAGCGAAGCTGGCTTCTCGTTACGATTCGTCTAAATATAAACAGCCGTATACGACACGCAAACATTGAGAAGCTTTGATATTTGCTCGGCGAGTATGCCGTTTTCGACCGTGGAAAATTAAATAATGTTTGCGATAAATTTTCACCACAATTTCAGTTTTTTTTCTATTCATAGCATTAAATTATTTTGATAATTTTTTTGCAGTGTGATATAAGATCCATATTAATTAATTACCGCAACTCACGATATTAAAACGTGTACATTTTGTGCCTGTGCAAAATTAGCATATTATTTAAGTATTAATATTTAAAATTAGCATTTAATCTTTTACTTCACGATTAAAGAAAAAGATCATTTAATTCTCTTCACACTCTAAAGTTTAGAGAGATATTTTACAACGGAATATTACTCTGTTAGTTTTAGATCAAACTTACCAGAAAATTATATGACAGAACACCAAATAACTAGGGAAATCATCAATCAAATGTTTCGATGATAATATTAAATTATTTCTACCTCTCGGGTATTAATACAATCCTAAAAATATTAATACAATATAATATATATATATATATATATATATATATATATATATATATATATATATATATATATATACGTATATATATTAAAAATGTACTAATAAAAAGAGGTATGCAAAAAAGACATTTGCTTCTCCATATATTTTTAAGAGCCCAAAACCCACACCAATATTGAATATTCATTAAAAAACGAAAACATATCAAAGACATTTTAATAAATATAAATACGACAATGTTTGGAAGAATAAAATAAAACTTAAAAAAATACACTGATCGTGTTTTGGACAGCATCCGCTGGTTGAAAGATCACCGCGCGCCACTGGTACATATGTATGTATTATATTATACATATGTATATGTAGTTCACACGAATGAAAACTAATATGTAGATGTACATGAAAATACTTTATGAATGAAAGCTTTAAAAAATCAAAAGCAAATGAATCAATATATAAATAATGTTAGGAAAGGAAAAGCAGGAGAAAATCATCGCTGTATTTTGTGCTATATTCGTCACATCTATGTAAAAAAATATGAAGTTTTCATCATATCTCGTACAATTGCAAACTGCATAGTTGAATTTTGAACAAATTTTATTATATTTAGATATGTTGGTAATATTTAAAGTCAGAATCCGTGTACCGAATGGATCGATGCAGTCTGAGTGGGGAGCGCTCTCCACGGGGAGAGCATAATCCACTTGTAGGAGCCTCGCTTCCTGCCCGTCATTCATAAGTGTCAATTTCTCCGCTTCCACGTCTTATGGCCGTCATTAAACGTATTTTTTCCACTCGGCTTGTTCACTAAAAAATACTCAGGCTAAGAGAAAAAAATATGAAAGAAAGTAGGCTCCAGGGTATCGTGGTCGCGGAAAACCTTCGGATTCTGATCTCGCCTGGGGACGAACGAAATAACTACGCAAAACAGGAGGACTTCAGGGATATAATATACCTTAAAACCATAAAAATTGCCGTTGAATTAGCCAAGAACAAATAATAATGCAAGTTGCATAGTGCGATTTGAATTTCCGCATATCATTTTCCATTAAAGCAAGAACCTTTTTTGAATCGTCAACATCTACTTGAGTAACTTTTAAGTAAGTTTAATAACTAAAAAATATACTTAGCCGAGTATATTTTTTAAGTTATCAAACTCATCATATAAAATTCTATATTTATTTATAAATATACTCGCTGCAATCTGGCGGCAGACAACGTCATGAATCATGGAAACGAAGGATCTTAAGAGTCCTCAGACGGACGCATGCATAATAAGAATAATGCTTATGTATGAGAATGGTGAAGTGTATTCTGAGAATCCAATCTAAACAATGAGCTTTGTTTAATTAAAATCGAGTGCCACTAGGAGAAGCCGACTATAAAACGTTCAAGGAGTATTTTTTTTATTTGTATAAATAATTCAATTCGCAATTTGAAGGAAAATTCAGAAAATATCAGATCACAATGAGTTTACTTTATTGGTAATCTAAAGGTTTATAAATAAACATTTGTACATACAATATACATATGTATATATATATAAATATATATATGTATACATATTTGATTCTTTTAGACTCGAAAAAATTCTATTTAGTATATTTTGAGAAATGAAGGTTTATATTACCAAAAGATTACGTTATGTATGTACATATACATATGTACATATTATAAATGGAAAAAGTAAAAAAAAAAAAAGATTTTATTGGACACGAGATTTTATCAATATAACAATAAATTATCGTAAGTTATGTACTAAATGTATGTATAAATATCTACTAGATAAAAATTAGCATTGAAGTTACACAATTAAATAATTTTATAATACGAACGATTCAAGCAATAGAATGATAAAACAAAACGCTCGACTTCTCGGAATATTCTTATTATTTTAGCATCAAAATGAATGATAATATCTGGAAATTAGTCTGTATGAGTGGCCTGAAATGGTGTCGAGTAATTAGTCTGGGTTTGTCGTACTTCAGAGCAATTTCCTCGCAGTATGAAAAGGCAATTTCTCAAAGCAAATTGATATCGAAGAACATAGAAAATGCCGTTGTATAAGAATTGCAGAAAATTTATTTATAAATAAATCTTATTATTATAAATGCCCCGAGTCGACTTTCAAATAAATTGTTCAATAACGCACAACAAATAAGGAAAATTTGATTGGGATGAATTTTCAAAAATTTCCAAGCACGTATGTTGAAAGGAAAATGATTGTTTTGCTTCAGGGTATGTGTTTATACACACACATATATATATATATATATATATATATGTATATATATATATATATATATATATATATATATATATATATATATATATATATATATATACATATATATATATATATATATATATATATATATATATATATATATATATATATATATATATATATATATATATGTATATATATATATATATATATATATATATATATATATATATATATATATATATATATATATAATATATATTTATACATATATAATCAAATAAATAAAAACAGGGAAATATGTATGTAGATATAGAATATAATATTTAGGATAACAGAGTCTTTTATGCTCTGCTATCGTTTCGCGGACTGTCGAACGCCATTTCCGACTTCGACATTCACCGAAAGTGACACGTTGACAGTCAACGATAATATTTGTGGGGGCGAGGGGTTAAAAAGTAGGGGAAAGTGTGGCGGGGAAAAATGCTTCGAGTCAAATGTCAGGGATTATTATTGGAGACAACTTGTACTTCCGAATACTGATTTCAATATTGACCTGATATTCTTTTCAAAGGGAAAATTTGGAACGGAAACGATATCCTAAATTCAATAAACATACATACATATGTACATAAGCATGAGGTTTTTAGTATAGTAGGTAGATACTTTGTAGATACTGACCTTTGAAAATCGATGTTGAACTATTCGCATATCACAAATGCAATATCACGTATTACGCGTACGGGGTCTATTCACGTTAATATATTCAAGAATATACATATATGTATATATATACATATATACATACATATATGTATATTCTTGTAATTCTTCATTTGGAAAAATCTCATTGATAATTTTTTTTAATTAAAACCTCATTGATTCGAATCGAAATGAGCTGTAAAGTTTTTAGAGAGAGACGTCTGACAAAATTTCCAGTCGAGAAATTTTAATTTTCCTCCGTTCCATTGCCGGTACCAATTAAAAATAAATGGCATTAAAATGGCGCGATAATCATTGAATAGAAAATTCGCATTTTTTAACGCTGAAAAATGTTATTCAAATATTTGAACTTATTTTTTAACATTTTATCTAAATTCATCTTTTATATTTATAAAAAGACAATAAAAATGAAAGTTTCTTTTAAGCAAATTTAATAGTCGTCATCGTCGGCACCGTTTCACAAAGATTTCTTTGCATAAATTTCGATACAAAAAATATACATAGAAGAGAGCAAAAACGAACAAGAAAATACTTTTCCTCTAAATTTGTACTAATTTTACAAGAGTGGATTTTCCTTTTAAAATTTAAATATGGACGTCAACATGTTCGCGAATTTTTTTCTTCAATTACTAAAAATGTAAAGAAAATTATTTTGTAATATATACTTATGTACATATATACATACATATATATGATATATAATTTATTAATTATAACTATTCATATATTTGTAGATGTTTTCAAAGCGTGTTTTGGAGAATATTAAAAAAATTGTTTGTTTGGGTATTTTAATTTAAACCACCTAATTTTTTATCTTGATAACTGGACGCAATTTTTCAAATAATTGTAATTTACATTGTAAATACACATTATTAAAATTCAATTTCATTTCATTTCAAAATTACAAAATTTTTTATCGTAAAATATGTCTTCTTGATTTATTTATTTTTAGAATTTCATTACGAAATTCGCAACGTTCAATTCAACATCTCGATAAAAAACGTTTACAACAACTTCACACTATCAAATTGTTAAATCAGGATATGTTTACCTTTTTTTAAATATATTTTTTTTGTTAATTTTAATTTACATAGGTACATATCTATAATACTTTACGATAGCGGAAACGTGAAGTTATAAAATCAATAAACAAGATGTTCCGAATACATTTCGTAAACAAAAGCTGTCCATCATTCTGGTCGCAATCTATTAAGGTTATAGATAAGTTCGACTGGAAGTTATGATAACTTTAATGGGTTATAATTCAGGACTTACGTCCGTAGACACGTCGTTAAGCCGCCTCAAAATTAAACCATCTAAAATGTCAAAATATTAAATAATTAAATAAAAATATAAAATATATCAGCATGGGTTTTTAGTATTGATTCACGAGCAATCGTATATTGGACATATGTGGTATGTACATATGTACGTATGTATGTCCATATGAGTGTGTCTAGACTTTGGATTATTTAACCTTCATTTTGAAATAAAATTTAAAAAACCTTAAATTTAAACGTCTATTTTAATCTGAGATATCCTTTCTTTACAATACTTGTATAGTTTTCGACCAGCTTCCTGAAAATGAAAAGCTTATTGTATGGGAAGACGGTTTCGGCTTTTGGAAATGGCGGCCGCACGTCACTCGCTCCTCTCATAAACGGCTTTATCACGTCCAATAAATGAGGTTTTGGCCTTTGAATTCCAAAAAGGAGCAGAAGACGAATGTAAAAATGAAATAAAAACATACATACATATATAGCAACGAAAAATAATTAAAATTGCAAAGGATAGAACGACGAAGTTTACGAGAGACAATGCGCGCTTTATTCAAATTCGTAGATGGCTCAACGATAAGTCAACGAAATGAACCCAATTTACTTAAGAAATACGTGTGTTTTCTTTTCGTTTAAATATATTCAAACATAACTGGAATATTCTGCCGACGGCAACAAAGCATTCGAGTTGAGAATTCAGTGTCAAAACATCAATTTCCTGTTCTGTAGACACTAGTAGTTTTCTTTGACGTGTCCAATTTTATACATCAATATTCTGACGGCTTAAAGTTGAACTTTGATATACAAATATAAAATTATGCTTGTGTTTGCAAAATCAAATATCTATACTTACACACAATTAAACTATCCGTATTCCGATTTCGGTAATTTTTGGATCTAAAACTTCTCGTTTGAGGTTTAAAAATACTTTCGATTATAATTATTATGATACTGACAAACGATGTACATAGTTTGAAATAAAATATCTTTAAAGCAATAAATAAACTGTCTTTAGGAATTGGAATGAAAAACAATATTTATTAATTCCTTTTGAATGCTTGACAGACTATAATAAGAAAAATCCGATAATGTTGTATTGGATGGTGAAAAGTAATCAAGAATACATTGTGGTAAATTTAAAACTCATAATAATAGCCAGCAGCGTAGCTCAGTGATTAGCGTGTCATTATTTCAATGATGAGTGGTCACGGGTTGTTCCAAAAAAAATTTAAAACTTGTCCTATTTCTCATAAAATTTGAGTTTTCAGCATCTCGAATTTGCTGATTTATAAAATGCAAAAACAATTATTGAATTTATCCATAGACGTATATATGATACTCTGAAAAATTGCTCTATAAATTATTTATCGATGATTATAATAAGGCGCATTGACGTTTACCTGTTAGGCCTTCTTGGTATACATATTTAAGTATAAAATAAATAATGAAAACCATTTTTTACCGAAGACTTTTTTTACAGCCAAAGGCAAGGCTGTCGCGAAAAATTACCAAGGAAAACGAAAGAAAACACTTCCGTTGAAACCTGAGCACACTCCACCATCATACTCGATACAAAAATCGTTCAATACATGTCACTACGACATCGACTACAAAAAAAATGTTTAAAACCGCTTTTGTAGCAAGCGCGCACGTACCTTCAATAGAACGTGTGGGTTAACGTGAACGTGCATATGGACCCTCGACAATAGGGCACGTAATAACTTTCCTCAAAAACTCACTATTCTCGAATGACAATGTAAACATTTTAACTGTGGGTCCACACATTCTCACAATTCCGATATAAAAACGACTCGATGTCGTAAAATCGATGACCCCATCGACGAGCTCCGAATGTTTTTTCAGCAGTCCATCTCAACTTGTATGTATGAGATCCCTACTAACCGGGAACGTCCGGTCTTTTATGCAAATTTAACCCCTCATTCTATATATGTATTCACAGATTTCCCTCTCAAAATGTATGCACGCACATACCCAAGTATAAAAAAGAACGATACCGTGAAAGTGCTTTGCGCTGTAGTGTCGCCTTGCGAGACACGCTTCGTGAAAACGTAACGTTTCACGGTGGAAAATTCTACGACCGCACGGAAAAATTTAGCTTGTTGTTTAAACTTGCAATTAAGAAGGTTGTAATTGAATTTTCGGTCTTGATAAAATCCGTTTGGAAGTATTTTTTTTGTCACGTTATCGCAGGTTAAGTGGGAAGTGTCGTGACCAATACGAATTTTTCACGGCGTGAGTCATTCATTGGATTGTTCTAAGAATTTTCCGATATATAAAAGTTTTAGCGTAAAAATGCTTTCTGCAGACCGATTAAAATATACCTGGGATTGTACAAGTATATGCATAACAGACTAAATTCAGTAAATATTAACTTCAATCTTAACACTTGCGGGGCACTGTGATGGATAGCGAGTTACCAGGACTTTATTTTATTTATTCAAATATAATGAATGCAGGGTTTTCATATTTTATGTATTCCTCATCAAAGCCTTTATGATTCGAATTATGTCATTACGAATAAAATACATTGATCAATATCAACAGAAATAATTATTTTCGCGGGAAGCTCCTTGGACACGTGTCTCACAGATGCAAGAGTAAGTGGGGATTCAGTATGCAGCGCTCAACGGTCAGTGTGGGAATGATATCCGCCTTGGAATATCATTCCTCTTGTTCAACCATTTTCTTCGTTTCCTGGCCTTGTTTTATGTAATTCGACATTTAATACACGATAAATTTATTTTTATAGCTAAACACAATAATTAACCTCGAAAATTTCGCATTCTTTTAACTTAAAACATTATTTCAACTAGAAGCTTGGTGTCCAGCGCAGTGACTAATGTCACCAATAGTAAAAAAAATGTCACCAATATATATACATATATGTAGATCAGTAGTTAGCGTATAATGAGGGATCATAGGTTCAGTCCCTGGTCCGGTGTTGATGGCCAGACCTTGTATATATTATACATATGTATGTATGTATATGATTTCCGATTGTTTGTTCCGAAACGTAAAGACGAAAAATTCCGTTCTTATACAATGTGTTAAATGCACAATATGTTAAATTTACGTACGGTCCTGTATTAAATTGTAAGTTTGAGTAATAATACTTAGTTGTAAACTATTAAGTCTACATTTCTGTAATGCATTTGTTTTACTCTCCATTAAATGTTTTGATACAGGCATTGGACCGCATTAACGGTTTTATGTTGAGCTTTAATGAATGTAATGTTAGTTATTATTAAACTCTATATGAATTTCAATATCACGTACAGTGCATTCTAAAACTATGTACTATGTTATAGTTGACAAAAAATCGTATTTTCATTAAAATCAACACTACAAATACATATGTACATACGTAGATATTTTATATTTATTATATACATATATATATATATATATATATATATATATATATATATATATATATATATATATATATACATATATATATATACATATTTATATATATATATATATATATATATATATATATATATATATATATATATATATATATAAATATGTATATATATATATATATATATATATATATATATATATATATATATATATATATATATATATATATATATATATATATATATATATATATATATATATATGTATGTATGTATGTACGTTAAAATACGGTAGTACGTTAAAATGTTTGTCTTGTTCGGAATATCAAAGAATCAAATTTCCGTTTGACTCGAAAAATTATATATGTAAGATCTTGTCATGCAAATGGGACTATGAGTAACCATTCCATTTTTAGCGACTTTACTGGGAAAAACTTCCTCCGCGAAAAACTAGTTTCCCGGGGCGTACGAGACCGGTCTTCGCAGAAATTGAATAGGCGACGTGTGAGGTAGAAATTCAACATTAAAAAAAATAAAACGAATCGATGTGAAAGTGATAGTTGGGTACTTTACATACCCAATAATTGTTAAGGATATTTTTGGTATATTATTTTTTTAGAAAATAGTATGAATTGAATGATTAATGATATATGTATGTAGATAACTTCAAAGATTTAAAGAACTGTACCTATGTACATATATAAATGTCTGCAGTTAAAAGCAAGATTTTCTTAAACTACGAAAAATATATACATACATATGAGCCGTTATGTATTTAAGTGGCGTAAGTCCACTTTGCTGCATTTCGAGAAATATCTCGCAAAATATTAAATATAATGTTTTGCGTTTGAAAATATTTAAAAATACTGTTGGTTTGTAATTCATTTATTCTTCTTTTCCAAGATTCTAGACATATCGAATTAAAAGTAGTGATAACAAGTTGGGAATTAAGTACAACTGAAATAGTGCTTTTGGAACTGAAAATTGGACTTTTCATCGCACTTTCAAATAAAGCGCATCATATGTTGAGCCGCAACCTAGCTAACTGAAGAGTTACTGCTTACCAGTAGAAATTGTGGTTTCAAGTTCCGTCCAAATACGCTGCTGGCGAGATTTTGGTGGTCTTCTGTTAGAATTTTCCGCTTTACCTAGCTTAATTGTTGTAACGGATCCTATAAATCGTTATCCTAACCCTCTAATTCTAGCATTTCGAATTTGTTGATTCTTATAAAAATATGGGGTCTACATTGTTCCACAAACTCTAATATCTCAAGACAAGACATTGTTCCACAATATCTAACATCTCGTATTCCCAAACTTTTTCGGTGTATTTCGTCGTCGAGTTTGTATATATACAAAACACAATTTTTTACATAATGAAATACTTATTTTACTAGATAAACTATTAAACTATTGTTACGTACGCCGCGGTTTGAGCGAATTGCACTTAGACCAACGGATATCTGTTATCGGATTAACTAGGTGCATGCACTTACTTCCAAAGATTATATCTGGACTCTAAGTGCATTTAGGCTAAACAATGACCGTTATTAGTTATTTCTCAGAATCGGTACGGGGAGACCCAATGTCGTGAAAATACATATCCGAATACATGACTATACAACAGGTAAACAGATTAGGCGTCCTGAGAGATCTACCCTTTATAAGGCGGTACGTAGGCGATATCAGGTCATTCTGGACGGAGCAGTGACAGTGCGTGTATCTCCTGAATCATCAATAAATGCTGTGAAACGACTGTTGGCCTTTTACTTGGATCCTCCACCCACCCCTACGCAACACTATATAGTAAGAATTTTTAAACGTTTTTTATTAAATATCTTAAAGGCGTGTCAATAGCTTAAAACCTACATATTAATCACCACATTATGTCTCGCATATTAAAGATATTACATATATAAAGATATTTTTTTTTATACGTATACATACGTACATATATACAAAAAACATTTTTGTATACAATATACCAACTCTTGTTTAAGCAATTGAGAAAACGAGTCTCGAGATATTGCAAGTTGGTAAAACGGAGCGCACCGAAAAATATGCTGCCTACATCTGTAATAATGTGTTTTTCGCAATTTTTTTTTTATTTCTACCATACTATACCATTGATGTTTCTATTTTTAATACTTGAAATTAACAATTTTAATATCTTAAGTATAATACAATACAAAATAATATCAAAACTAATACTTAGATATAATTTTTGTTTGTTTTTTACGTTATTTGTGCATTAATTAATAAATATCTATTGCACTTTGAAAATCAAAAAAAAAAACCCTAAATACATATCTATGTATGTATGTAATTCAAAATATTTCATGATCTAAATGTAATACAAATAGCAAACGGTGAAAATTGTTTGTAGACGTTGACCTATTTGCGCTCCAATATTATTACTATGGAACAAGAGGTAATTTAAGTGCATAGGATAGAGGTGCAAAATTGAAATTATTATAGAAGCAAAGCGAGGAAAAGCTATACTTATGTAGCTGGACAACTTACTCTAGGCTAGGTAATATTTGAGCGTACCAAGTTTGGCGGTCTCAAAGTTTCGTTTCGACGGCGTCTATCGCGTCTGACAAAAGCCACCTTTACCACAATGATGAGGAAATGTCCAAACTCTAGAGAAGCAGGTATGTTATTGTGAGCCTTGTTTTATAGTCATAGATCATGTACACATGTATAATACAGATAGTAAATAAGTCTAACTGTTGTGTACTGTCAACTTTTGATACTTGGTGGCTCGACTGGAGTCGTTGGGTTTGTTGTACAGAGGCGAGAACGATATGACGTGTTTAATATTGGATTTTTTTAGATAACATGTTGTAATATTGTATATTTGTATGTACATTTATAAGGTTGGTGTAGAATTGTCGTAGGTTGCGTTGAATGTACATATCATGTAGGTAGTTAAATATCATTCAAAAAATGGAAATGAAAATGAGTATTTAAAAATATGTTGCAGAATCAAGTTTTCAACTTTTCTTTTTAATACGCGCTCTATGTATAAATGGAAGATTAATCAGTGGTTTTATTTTTATTTCAAACACCTGCTGAAAAAGTTATAAATTGAGTACTATTTCATTTAAAATAATATCTTTTTATTACATTATTTCACAAAAGTTAAATTTTCATAAGAATAAATTTTTTTCAAGCGAATAATATTTTAAAATTAATTTTTATCATTTGTAAGATTCAGTTTCCTAATTCATCTCTTCCTTTAATATTCTCTTTCGAATTTTCCGTATTCTCGTATATATGTTCATATGTACATAGTTCAAACGATTTTGATTGCTTTACGTACCATACTGTCCACACATACATACATACACATATGAATAAGTAAAATATTTTGAAAATTAAATAATATAATAATCAATTTAGCCAGCAACATTTATAGTTTGATGGTTAAATTAATTCTAACCACTGAGAGGTTGCCGGGATCGATCCCGTTAGTTGACCTTGATTTAAAATAATTTATTTCGAGTATTTATGTAGTGCTTCTGGCCATACTTGGATATTTGTTACTTCAAGTCGATCGTATCCAATCAGTGTTTGCCAATTATCTGATTTCATTGTTGAAGCGGATCCTCATCAAATTGGCAAAAACCATCCTTCCCTTTATATCACCACTATTTGAATGTGATTTCAAAATTTATACATATGTCCAAGTTTAATACCATAGATGTCGCTCAGGGGCAACCCGAAAATGACATATATTAAAAAAATGATTTAAAAAAAATCAAAGCCGCAATTCTCAATCGAAAGATCATAGCCAACTCTAGGGAAACTCTTTGATTTTTTTCAACTCAATAAATTGAAAATCTGAACAAAATGTATGAGATGATATCCGATTAAAATTGGATTCGATAACTTCAAGCTGTGCATTTTGAATGAATGGTCTATCAGTAAAGTGCGATCGATGTTATAAATACCTACATACATATTTTTGTACTTATCCTATTTTATAATTGAGTGTTTTAAATTCCTGTACCATATACATATAATCAATAAGAGTGGAATTGCACTCGTTTTGCATAATTGAATGCGCTGAAAACGAAATCACTTTTCACCGTTCAATTTCGGCCCCGTCAAACAAACTGACACGTTCACGAAACATTTCCATACATACATAAATCACTCGTACGGCTCTCTAATCGACATTTTGAATTTTAATAACAATTAGCTAACAACACAGATGTTAATTCATCTCAATTAGCGGTAATTGGTGAGGAGGTTTTCCCGCTCGCTTACTCGTTGGTGCGCCGCAGGTCAAAAAGTGTATTAGCTAACAGGAGAGTGACGTCACGGGCCCCGAACGGGAGGCAGAGGGACGAAGGAGGGAGTCGACAACATAGGAAATCTCCTCGGGGGGTGGAGGGCTGGAGATGTTTGCAGTGGCTAAATTAAAGTATAATCCAATTTGCGGGCTCGCGTCCGCCCCAGAGAGCATGCCGTTACAATTAACCTGTAACCTAACTGTTAAATAAAATGAAGGATCAATCAAAAGGTCAATTTTCAAAGATAAAAGGCCTCTCGAACCTACGAATGGCTGTTCTCTTTGGAAAATTAGGATCTTAATCGCATCAAGTAAATCTCAGTATCAAGCGGACCCAGTTTTCTTTGGCCACTGTGAAAATATTCAAGTGTGACGTTACGTCATAGTGGCAAGTGCACTCTTTGTTACAATGTGCACATGGATATTTTTTAAAACGTCATGTTGTGACAATATTGACTTGACAATATGACGTAATCAATATTGCGCCGCGTTTTGTGCTCTTTGATGTACATACAATATGTAAGCCGATTTTGCCTTCCACTGGTCCTAAACAAGTATGAACGTGCCGAAAACAGGTAGTGCTGTATATATGTAGTATGAATAGAATGAATCTTTTCCGTGCAGTGTTGTGCCGAGCTGTGTAGTACTGGATAATATAAACGGAGCTTAATTCTGATATTGATCAGTCTAGACATATTCATATGAAAGTTATACGATATTGAACAATGTCGATTGTTAAAAATATAGCTTTGTCACAAAAAAAAAACTGAAGAATAATGACCCAAGTCAAATAAAAAGACATTTGGAATATTTTAATGATGGAAATCTATTCAATCTACAAATTGTGTTCGTTTATCGATATCGACAACTGATTTAATACCTTTTTTTTCGCATGCTTGAAAATTTTCTTTAATAGAAGCAACGTAACAACGTTAATTAATTACAAACTCTGGAGAAATATTATTAGTTCTTACGTCTATATATTATAATAAATTAATGAAACGCACACACTTTAACAAGTAGGCGTACGAGAAATATAAACGTACATATTTGAAACGTATGTAGGTATATATGTACTTCACCTTTGCGTTCTAAGGAGCCATATTAATATTAAGTACTTTTCCTGTATCTACCTATATGTATGTATATTAAATACATAAATCACTGTATTTCCAAAGTTTATTTTCAGTCTTCTCTGACGACGAGTTTAAATTGTAAACACGCCGACACACAACGGACTTTTTCAATTAAGGTAATTTCTGAAACGCGATGTACGCGTATAAGGTGACGTCTATGGGGGAAAATCCATATACATACATACATATACTTATATATGTACATATGTATACAAGTATACCTTTGCATATAATATCTAACAATCTTATGAAATTTTTCCAGCATAGTTGGTCTTGTTTCCATTATATTTCAACGTCTACTCTTTCACTATATGTACATAAAACGCGACCGGCCAAAAGGAAAATTTCTCATCTTAAAGTGAAAAACCAGCTAAAATCTTAAGCTTTTCAAAACATAAACCTACAGCAGCCCATCAACTATTACATTATATAGCTGGCAAACTATTTTAAGAACCTTATAAATTCTGAACTACACCGAGTTTTAACCCTAATCGTCGTTAGCTTGGTTGGAAGATTCTTAAAATCTTCATTCTTTCCACAAAATAGTGTATGTTTAACTCTTTTAAAAATTCAGCATAAACTAGCATTGAATAAAAAATTACGATGAAAAAAATATACCCCGAAAGATTTTTCATCAAAATGTAATTGGATGAAACTCAAAATGTTTACTATTTATTTATTTATTTAAGAATAGGATATAATAGATAAGAATATTTATTTATTTATTTAAGAATGTGGATTTAAGAGGCATAGCCGATGGACACAAAGGGTTTGTTAATAAAAAAGGTTGTGGCTATTTGCAGGTACTATATCTGCGAATTATTGGCTATTTGCAGGTACTATATCTGCGACAGGCGCAAATCCTTCTGCGCATGCGCGTGAACTTCGATTATAATTTCTTACATTTAATTTATGCTAGACTTGTTTAATCAATCGTTCATTATACATGAGGCAAATAAATTTTGCACGTTATTATAATAGATTTATATCATTTAGCTAGTTCGCGGCTTGTACTTAATTTTCTACATTTAACTAGTACCGGCTTGTAATAATTCTCTAACAATTAATAATATTAACTAATTTGGATTATATTTTTTACTCTACGTCACTTTACGAGTTCGAACTAAATTTGAAGAGGTTTGAAATAAAATTTTAACGGTAAACATGCGGACAGTGACAGTTCTCGCGCATGCGCAGAAGGCTTTGCGCCTGTGGCAGATATAGTACCTGCAAATAGCCAATAATTCGCAGATATAGTACCTGCAAATAGCCAATAATTTGAAGATATAGTACCTGCAAATAGCCACAGCAAATAAAAAATACAAATATCAAATAAGACAAAAAATCGAAATGAAATATAAAGCAAAAATAAAAAATTAAAATGGAGAAAAATAAAATACAAACAATTAAAAAAAAATACAAAGGAATAAACTGAAATAGGAAGAACTATAAAAATCTATTTATTTTTAGCAATTCATCAATCATATTTTTAATAAATAGGTTTAGGTGACTAGAAGTTACTAAATTATTTGGTAGACTATTTCAAATTTTAACCAATCTATCTGAAAAAAAATATTTTGAAGAAAAAATATCATTTTGCAGTGTGTTAAAGTATGATCTCTAAAATGAGTGTTTTTTTAAAGGTAAGGAGGTTTATCACAGGACAATTTTAATGGCTATGTATAATTTTATAGACTTCATTAGATCATATCTCATTCTTCTCGGCTCAAAAGTGAAAATGTATGTAAGTGTATTTATTTTTAATCTCATATGATATGAAAATTCGGAAGGTATTTTTGTAATTTTTTTTGGACCTATTCTAAACATAGATACATAAGAGTATTTTTAAAATAAGGGTTTCAAATGGTGTGGTAGCTATGATTTATGAGTATGATTTATTTTTAACAAAAAAAGTTTTTATTTAAAGCTCATTTTTTTACTATTTGACGAATGTTCGAGATTTATAATCTACGATTATAATCGACGGGTAATGAACATAATACAATGCGAAGCTAAATAAGTTTTGGCAACAAAAAACCAAACTACGAGCGTGAGCACAAAACTGCACGGATCTCGTGCAGTCGTGTATAATTCGACGCGATAACAAAGGGGATTCTCGTACAAGGATGAAATTTCTAGGATGTTCCGATTTTCATTTTTGAACTTACTTCGTTAAATTTATTAGACGGAGGCATGCAAAGCGATTAGATAGATTTATGTATAGCGTTTCAGCGGCGGTCGTAATGAAGCTAAAATGGGACTACACGGTACGTATGCACAACTTAGATTACCATAATTGATCCGGTGGCGACGAGACCTATCGTTAAGACTTCTATAAAACTCATTTCGACAACGGCTGTGGAAAACTAGAGTTCGAATTCGGACAAATTCGGAAAACTAGAGTTCGAATTTCACATTGGGAACTCTGAACAAAACCAATATGCGGCACAATTGCCTGACGTACTCTGAATATTAATAGTTCATAATAGAATAATTATAAATTCATTTGAATGACAATATATATTTTAATAAATAATTCGAATTCAATTGAAAGAATCATCTAGCATTAGAACACTTGATTTTATCCATTAATAAATACTGAATGGTTGAGAATGATATTAAAATTCTAAAGTTTTATTTTTTTCTAATTAACAAAATAAAGCTTTATATATCACTAATAAAAAAAAAACAATGTTGTGTTCATCATATACATATGTATGTAATTGTAAATATATCGGAAAAATAGATGTAAAGAAAAAACTGATTAATCATTATATATGTCTGTACATTTGAGCCGTTATATTTAAGAGTGGCGTAAGTCCACTTTTTTATTTTGAGAAATATCCCGCAAAACATTAAATATAATGTTTTGCGTCTTACAATATATAAAAATACTGGTCGCCTGTAATACGTTTATTCAGCTTTTCCGAGATTTTGGATAAATCGAATTAAAAGAAGTGATAACAATTTGTGAATGAAGTCAAACAGAAATAGTGTTTTTGGAACTGAAAATTGGACATCCGCCGCTTTTAAATATAACGGCTCATATGTACATTATATAGATCTGGAAAATCCAATACAAATATCCGATATAAATTCATTTCAATGTAAGGGTTCATAAAGAATATATAAGTATTAATAATTTTATTTTACACGCTTTATCCAATTATAATATAATATGTATATTTTACCGATGCTATCCAAATAATAAAAAGTAGAAATAAATTATATTTAATATATTGAGCTTTGTTAAATTCCACAATAGATTCAAGTCGCCGTCGGTTATACATTTCTCTTATTCAAAATAATATTAAAACTAATCCCAAATCATTTTGGTCATATATAAATTCAAAAAAAAATACCTCCTCTTCATATCCTTCCGTAATGTATTATGGAAATAAGTCGGCTTCACATGGTTCTGAAATCTGTACCATTTTTGCTGACTATTTTGACTCCACTTTCAATAGTGATTCTACCATTAACCTTTCTATCTCTAATACAGATACTTCTTCTTGTAACTTATCTACTTTTCATTTTGACTTATCTACTGTACTCAGTCACATCAACTCTCTCAATGTTAATCTTGGTGCGGGTTGTGATGGTTTGCCTTCTTTTTTCCTTGTTAAATGTGCTGTCCCATTATCTCTTCCCATAACAATCCTTTTCAATCTTTCTATGTCGAACGGTAAATTTCCTGACTATTGGAAATTATCTTACATCACCCCTATTTTTAAAAAAGGTGATAAGAATCTTATTGAGAATTACCGTCCTATATCTAAACTATCTGTCATTAGTAAAATCTTTGAAAAAATTATCTATAATTTCCTTTTCTCCAATTTCAAAAACTACATTATACCTGAACAACATGGTTTTTTTAAGGGGAGATCGGTAGAGACTAACCTGCTTAATTTCACTAGTACTCTCACATCTTATATGGACAAACGAATCCAAATAGACGTCGTTTATACGGATTTCTCTAAAGCTTTTGATAAAATCAATCACAACCTTTTACTCAATAAACTTTGGTCCCTCGGAATCCGAGGAAATTTATTTCGTTGGATCTCTTCGTATATACTAAATCGTCACCAAATCATAATTCTCAATGGTTTTAGATCATCACTTAGACATATTCCTTCCGGTGTCCCACAAGGGTCGCATTTAGGTCCCTTATTCTTTTTACTCTATATTAATGATATCTCATACATCTTCAAACATTCCTTTATACTTCTTTACGCTGATGATTTAAAAATTTACAAACCTATATACACCATAGACGATTGTCATAAGATACAAGAAGATCTAGATAGATTCTCTATATATTGTTTAAATAATGATCTTTTTATTAATCTAGAAAAATGCTCTATTTTAAATTTCACTAGAAATAAGTCAATTATTACTAATCAATATCAATTAAATCATTCAATCCTTAACACGTCATCTTCTATTAAGGATCTTGGTGTAATACTCAATGATAAACTAGATTTCTCTGAACATATTTCTTTTATTACCAACAAAGCATTTAAATCTCTTGGATTCCTACTCCGCTCAACAAAACCCTTTAATGATCCTTACGTACTAAAATTACTTTATTTTTCCTTTGTAAGGTCTCACCTTGAATTTGCCTCAATTATCTGGTCACCTTTTTATTTATCCCATATTAATTGTATTGAGAAAGTTCAACTTAAATTTATTAAATCCTTACGCTACCTTTTTCCTACCTATACCCATTCTACTGTTTCCGACATTTTAAAAATCCTTTCTTTTAACAATCTTTCTGTCAGGCGACGACATTCTGATGCTATATTCTTCTTTAAGCTCATAAATGGTTTCCTTGATTGTTCTGATTTACTGAATAAGGTTAATTTCAGAATCCCAGTTCGATACCCTAGACGCATTGCACTCTTTTCACTTGATCCTTTCAATACTAATTCCCAAAAATATTTTTATCTGCAGCGCGTTTATCGTATGTTTAACGGAGAGCTGAATGAGGTTGATCTGTTTGGTATTTCCCTACATCAATTCAGGTCTAACATCAAGAGAATCTTGACCGATTGATTCATTTTTTCTTCTATTCTATTTTTCCAATATTTCCATTATTTTTATACTTTAGTTTAGTTATGTAATGTGCTATTTAATCATATTATAGCTTTCATTCCTTTCCATTTCATTTGTTTATTTTGTATTTACCTTTTTCATTTGTTTTTTATATTTGTAAATTTCAATTTCTTCTTATATTCTATCTTATAACCTTTTCCAATTATTTTAATACTATAGTTTAATTATGCAATGTACTACATATTTTGTCATGCCTTTATTCTTTACTTTTTAATTTGTTTTCCTTATATTTATCTTTTTCATTTTTGTAAAAATCTATTATTGGACTCGGGTGTTACATATATTATTTATTTACTTTTTGTGTTTTTTATACCTATCTCTGTACATCCTGTCTGTTGATTTTTCAATTAATAAAATAAAATAAAATAAAATAAAATAAATAAATACATAAAAAAAACATTAAGTATGTAAGTTTCAGAATATTTTAACAGATTATCTAAGATCGAATTTAGTACGACATTAGGGGACCTTATACTTATGGCTCATTTACATCTACGGACACGAATGTAATACGCATACACGAATGTAATACGAATACGCATAATAACTCAATCCAAAGGACGAAAATTAGTAAGCATTTAAGTTTCATATAAAAAATCATTCAGCATTAAATACAAAAATGTTTATTCACAAGTATGTTTTAAAACTTTACGATACATTACGTGACTATTAAAAATACCTTTGTTTATATTGAATACACGCATACGAACAGAGATGATAATAATAAATCAATAGGCGTTCAGTCAACGGTCACGTAATGTAATCACACAGACGGTTAGGCCTTTTGAATAAATTAATGTTTGGTTTCAGGCGTCATTGAGTTTGCACAGTGTGATTATTGTATTGCGGTATCGAACACAAATTAGGTCGGTTGAACTATGGCTTATTAATGACTCGCCTCCACGCACATGAGTATAAATTGAATAATATAAATACTTGTTCTTACAATGGGAAATGTGAATGGAAAATTAGCCGACGGAAAACCTTAATTTGTAATTTCCTAGGAAAATTGCCTCTGCGGAACGTAACTATGTATGTACGATAGAGTGCCTCTCCCCCGCCTCCCTCTTTTCACATAGAGACACAATAATAGGGTTTATCGTGACTATTATGTTCGATATTATAAGGATGACCACAAAAGCCCCCCTCCCCCTAGGCTTGACTTTCATTCGGTGAACCTTTATCAAAAGCACAACAATGAATTGTGAAGATTTTTCATTTACTATCGCGTCGAATATGATGGAAATCGAATGAAATATTTACTGTATGTAATATATGTAGCATATTTTAGTTCGAGAAGTAAAATCATAATATATTTTAACACCAAATAGTAATTTAAATGAAATTGTATGACACTTTCATTTTACGTTAAAATATATAATTTGTTTTATAGAATAACAAGCTGAACTCGGCATGCGTTGCAATGCCACAATGACGCATGCAATTCCCGTTCTCGTTCCCGTTTCTCGATGTGTTGCGATAAGTAAATGTTTCAGTTTCAAATTAATACTTAATAACGAAACTAAACTACCGTAATAAAAATTTGTCGGAAAAATGCAGGCGGCAAACACATTTGAAATTATTCAATTGTTTGTTTATTTTACCCTAACAACGCAGGTGACGACGCGAAAACATTTGAAATTATTGCGTTGCAATGCCACTCATTCCCGTTTTTCCCGTTTCCGTTCCCGTTCTTGGGCAATTTTTTTACATAAACTGTAAGTTTAATCGCAATCGGTTGAATGGTATAAGAACGCATACATGACAAATAGACAAACAGACAAATATTGAATATATATATATACACACACACACATATATATATATATATATATATATATATATATATATATATATATATATATATATATATATATATTTTTTTTTTTTTTTGCACGTGCAAAAGACATAAACACGACAGTACGCGTTCCGTGCCACACTCCTGAGCGTGTCTCACCATTATACATACATACAAAAACCCATATAATGTATTAGGAACGAATCTTTTACTTAAATTAATTGAAAATAAATATAAGATAAATTCGATTTTACGATTTCATTGTATAAAAATTAACACGACAAAATAATAAATCGAGGTAGTACATGATTCGAAATTTTTAAGGCAAGTCAAAGAAATTTACGTAGTATACATATGTATGTAATATATGTACAACAGGTACCATGAAAACGACAAATTGTAGAATTCGAAGAGCCTAGGTTACTCAACACTGTGAATTCGATCCCTCAAATTGCAAAATTTTAAATCGAAATTGAAAAAATCGTCATATTACCAACGCAAAGCCTTCAGTGTAGCAGACGATGAAAAAAATTCATCATTTGCATATGTATAAATGTAACCATCCAGCCCGTGAATAAAATGATTAACCAATCTGGACAAAAATATCGCATAATCCATTCAACATGAAATCCAACAAACGTGGCTTAACGAACCATCATCCCTTTTCGGAGCAAAATCACGTTTGAAATTGGAACGACCCGACTTTCCACTGTGTATATGTAATGAGCCCTCTTCTAAACATGCACTTTTCGACAAAACCAACAAACGTACTGCTCCAATGTCAATAGTATCAGGCTTGCGAAACACTAGACATATTTATACATGTATGTATATAAATAAACATACACACTGTCGTGTTTTCGCTGCCTTGCATCCATCATTATCCGGTAATTGGTGCTCGTGTTGCGGCCATAATTTGGATCCGGGATCGGATAGACCCGATCCCCAGACGTGTGCGACTAAATCGCGGGATATTCCCACGGGATATCGAATATTATGTATTTACACGAGCGTCTCGGTAATAATTGATACAGACGATAATAATCCTCGATATATTATGCACTTTTCGCTACTATTCAAAAGCTCCTCTGGGTACTCTATTAATTATTACTAAGCCGCACTCTAAATTAGCACTCTCGCATTGTTTATTTATGGAAAAATCAAGTACGGTCAAAATATGCGGCTTTTATTCAGGCATAATGGAATATCCGGATCGACTTGTGATCTACATATGTTGCAAAATTTTGTTTAAAGTTTCATATATTATATGTATGTAATATCCATACGTGCTTTAAAAATGCATGTATATCTGTTTTCAGTGAGTTTTGAGTAATTTCGATACACAATCGCCAAATGTCTGTTTGGTCGAACTATTGGCCAAGTTAATTTATCAAAAGGCAAAAAATAATTTATCTACTGAATAATAAATTTTTGTTTCTAAAACAATGATGTGTATTTAAGATTGCTGCTGACTAAATTCCAATACCGGTACTACCTAAACCAGCACTAACGGATTTGTGATATTTTTACTTTATCTATGTACGTAGTAACAATAGATGAAGTTTTGTGATCATGCAAAAATTCGAACTCAGAATCGATTACTGATCTATAAAAATATGCGTGTGTGTCTGTGTATTTTGAAGATTTTTTGAACACTGTTAATCCTATCAAACCGAAACTTAGTATTGGTTACTGAAATTCTTATGGACACGACGTACATTTTTTTCAAATTTTTAAGTTGACCAGAAATGGTACCTCCCCTTATAGGTGTCCCCTTTTTTTAAAGTTTTTTTTTTCATTTTATACCTTAGTTTCCACCCGACGTTATTGTGTAATTATGATGTTACAGAATTATTCATATTTTGTATTCTACTTCAATACAGAATAAGATGAATACGTATTTGCGAGGAAAATTATTTATATTGAATTTCTACGTAAGTTGAATAACATATTTTGAATTCAAAAGAAAACGTTTTATCGGCTGATATATACGAATTAATTGAAAAATAAGTCGGCACTCAAGATGCTTTTTGACCTTCTATTCAAAGGCGGCACTCAGTATGTCATAAATTTAAAATCAAAAATAAAGTAATATCGTACTTCTTCCTGAGAATATTTGTAAATACATATATTGATTTAAATTTGATTGTTAACAATGACAAGCCTCGCTGCCTTCAGATTTAAGTGAATGATTTTCACGTCTCAATTACTTAATTATTCTCGATTATTATATTGATATACATTCGTATGTATTTACATAAAATATTTTAAATCTAAAACCACACAAAAATTCTTCAATACAAGGAGTACGCAAAAATTCATTTATTTTATTTTTAGACTCTTGCTGATCAGTAATTTGCGTGTTTTTAAAAAAGGACTCAACACATAATTTTATAATTAATGATTAACCTGCAGTTAAATAATTAGCATTTTATTGTAAATTTATTAAATCCCATTACACTAATTGTTTAAATAAATCAATTGTGGTTGGTACCGACAAGTGAAAGAAATCGGTAATACGCAATTATTTGTAATGGTCGTTAAAGGACTTAATATATTTTTTGAAAATAACCCGTAAATTAAAAGTGCAATACTTGCTTAACAATGAAGCTGAGTTCATAATACATAAATACATATGTATGTATGTATATGAACTTTAATTTAATTTTTTCATTCGTGTAATTCCAAAAGTGCACTTGTTATAACAATTTTTGTATGAGAAAGGGGTAGAATTACATAATTTAGCTACGACAAATTTCGTTGCCATAAACTGAAAGACAAACACTATGACAGACAAATCTCTGTATCACCGAGCTACACTTATGTAAATATGTATGCATTATGCAGATTAAAAAAATTATTTTACATATGAACATACATACATACATATATAGTTGATTTTGAAGATAGAATTTATAAAAAATCCTAATCTATGACATTATACGAGTTTTAAAATATATGTACATGTACATACATACATACAATATGAGTAGAATTCATCATTATTTCATATTACAACAGATTGAACCGTCAATTAATTTGCTCGTTAACTATACAAATTTGAAAATATGTCTATTCTTCATGAAAGATACATAATATAACGATTTCAGGTAGCGGTCTCTGTGAATTCATGAAAGAAAATCGCTTTTCACACTTGGGCGCATTAATCACAAGCGATGAATACATAGCGCGACATTTATTACGACCGATAACGACCTGATTTTTTTTTTGCCATTGAAACATATTTTATACTACTGAGGTCGATTTTGATCGAACTCTGTTGGAAATCATCTATCAAATCGGAGGTCCATTGGAAGCGATATGTTATTATGAAGCTTGCATATATGTACATATATAATGTACATATTATAAAATGAGGTATAATAAGGGTTGTCAGGCGTCCCGATTAATCGAGACTGTCACCGGTTTTAAGCCTCGTGTCCCAGTGTCCCGAACGAACCTTTCAGGATTCCCGAAAGTCTTGAAATTTTTCTATTATGCATACTTTTTAAGACAAATCAAAATTGATGGATTTAATAAAGAAGCAGCAAAGTTTTATGAAACATTGACAGATTATTTGAAACAACGGACAACATCATAAAAAAATATTCTTTGTTTTCCTGGATGACCTTGGAAAAATACCAGAATGGCTAGATATTGAAAAAACATTTGAATTTTTAAATAAGAAAAATATATTTTTCCAATATACATATTTGTTCAATCAATGCGTTGCATTAAACATATATTTAAAAGAGTATTACAATTTCCAAATTGGAATGAAAAATAGCTGTAGAAAAATAGGTAGCTGTATTTTCGCAAATAAAAATGGAATTTTCCGAACAATGTAAAGATTTATGTATATCGCATGTGCGAGTATATTTTCTGCATACCAGGGCATAATGGTAACGTGGAGAGAATTTTCGTTAATGGAGATTCAATGGACTGTAGAAAGAATTAGATTTTCTATAGATGTAGTTTAAAGTATTCTACAGTGCATTGAAAACTACGATTTCAATTGTTGCCAAATGTATGATTATATACTTAAAAATAAAGAAGTCTAAGTGGTCTCATATTGTTGATTTTTTCGGGGGTGTAGGGGGGGGGAGAGGGGTCTAGTTTGACTCGGAAGAAATCTGGAAACCCTAGGTATAATAGATTTTTATCCAGATTAAAATACTCATACACATTTATATTTAATATAAAATCACAGAATACCATTAAAATAATTGAAAATTATTATACACATAGAGAATAATAATGACAAGCAATCTGATAGCTGTGGTAAATTGATTTCACTTTAGGCAAATATGCAAATTTGATATATGTATGTAAAATACATAATAAGAAGTTATTTACTTTTTAATTTCGACTTAAAAGCATAATTTGTAAATTTGAGCTATGAAATGGGATATCGTAGCATATGTACATATTTACATACATATATGTATGTATGTATATAGTAATTATAAATTCAAAATAAAACAACAGTGTCAGTTACATAATTTGAGAAATACAATATAAAAGTTTCATCTTTATATATGTAGGTACATATGTACATACATAATTCCACCCAACTTGTATAATTTGAGAATCGAAAGTCTTCTTTTGCTTTTTCAAATAATCGAACGAGATTAAAAAGGACTCGAAAAAGTGAACAATGCAATCAATCGAAAAGGACTCGTCATCCGTCTCCTCTGTTTTAAATCGGAATTATTAGTGATCGCCAAAATGACGTCGGTATTGTAATTCAATATAAAGAGATATATGAGGTCAATGTTGAAAATAAAAGTTATTCTTCTATCGAATTTCTCCATCTACGTCACTTTCAGTCGTAATAGCTTATGAATTTCTGATTGACGCGTGTCCCACAAGATCAGAACAAGGCTTATTTTTCGCAACAGAAACACATTGTACATACGTACGTACATACAATGTACGTGCTGAATAAAATATAAGGCCTGTTCCACTTAGTTTCGAGTTACATAGTTCAGGATACACCCTTAAACTTCTTACAACGAAGTAGCACTCGCCGATGACTTTACAAAACAACAACAAATTCAATTAGCAGAGTAATGGAACAAATGTGTTTTATTATCCAAGTTTATACTTATAGGTGATGCGTATTTGCAAATCGAATTCCGGCCTAATGTCGTTTTCGCGTCACTCATAAACTGTCGGGAAACATTTAACTGAACATGACGTTTTCCAAATCTCATCTATCACCCGATTTTCCTTATAACTGTATACATTATTTAGTAAAATTTTTAGAAACTTTCCAATTGTACAAGTGACGCAAAATTACAATTGACACCAAACCGTCATATGAATCATCCATATTTTCATTGAAATAAACTATCACAAAAACTAAATAATCAAACTTATTTCCGTCAATTTTTAAGGTAAAATTCTAATATAAGTTACCTATGTACATATGTATCTACGTATATATTCGGAAAAACTTCTAATTATTTATTTTTGTTCTTCTGTAGTTTCTAGGTGGTAACAAAATATGACCATCTTTGCTGGAACAGTTGGCTCTTTATGTCCCTAATAATCATGTGCGTGGTAGATATCTTCACTTGATGGTTGTACCTCCTGCCCGCACAGTTCTTTATTACATATATGGCTCCTATAGTCCTATTCCAAGAGATGTCGGACATAAATCGTTGCTGTCGTGCTTGAATGTGAATGTGGTGTTATCAGAGATTATTTTAACCTATGTACATATGTATTTCTCTGGTAGCCTGCGCTCATAATTACTTTCATAATTATTTGTAATATATGAGTAAAATTTCGATCTTCTCTCTTTTATTCGGGCCTCACTGGGATGTTTTGTATTTGCGGCTAGTTCTTATATACCTACATATACAGGTATTGGTTCTGGCTGTACATGCAAGACATTCTCTGCTTTTCTTTTCATTTGATATTCTTATTGCTGTTTTATCATTTTTTTTTTGCTTTGTTTTTTTTTTTGTATTTTTTTCTTACGTACATACATATACCATTTTGGCGCATTAGGTTCTTCTTTTAAAAGTATTTGTATGGTCCAAAACTATAAATAAATACATATATTTTCATCAGTTTTTTCAATGACAACATTTGTAAAACTAACTTTTTATTAAATTGAATATCAAATCTTTTAAACAACAAATGTATTGAAGCTTGAAAATCACAACGTTATTTTACAGCTCAAAGCTGAAATATTTCTTCCAACCTTTATATGTATTTTGCAACATCGAATAGCTTTCGCCAAACAATGGCTTGTAGGAGGGCATCAAAGTCGCCAGAAGAATGTCTCTCTCCGTCTCTTGTCGCCAAAATACCTCGTGAGCTTTCATTGTTTTGACTCATCTCCCCCTTTTCGGATAAAACTGTTTAATACTCAGATCCCCTTGCGGCTTTTGAAGAGGTCCACGTGGACGCCTCCAGATAATGTTCCACACAATAGGAAATCCTTGCTTAATCGACGGGAATAACGAGGAAAATTTCGCCCAAAAACCTCCGAAAACCCATTGACTCGAGCGCACTCAAACATTCATAGAACGATTAACTGAATACCTCAATCGTAGTAATTCACGACTGAAACAGTGCATTATATTACCATAAGTCGTAAGTACAATTCAAGTAAAATATTCATAGAAATCTCTTATATGTACATATGTATGAAGGAGTCAATTATTGTAAACTGAGATCAGACCTATTGTACATATTTACAATGGGTATTAACAATATTATAATGCATATTGTAAATATGCATTTATAATAGTAATTACCAACCGGTCTGGAATGATATTTCATGTCCAAGATTTGGGATATATAATATTCGAGATGTAAATACGATTCGCTTACAAATTTATGTAGGTGTGTACATATGTATGTGAAATAAACGCGAGGGGTGCTAAACTTACGATGAAAATATTACCACATTCCGTGAACATATCGATCTCAAGGGTTTTTTTTACCCCCAACACGTCGTCGTTGCCGTCTATAACAACAACAACAAACAACATAGGAAAATTCATTATGACCCATGTTAAATCGATTTTCTCGCGACGTTATCGCTCGAATTTTTACATGCTAATTTGGCTATTTCGTACGTGCTACTGCCAGAATGTCGGACCATTCATTCACCGATAAATTTGCCACGATTTCCCGTTAAGTAGTTATTCCAATACAACAACATTAAAGCGCGAATAAAATTAACTCTACGACTCTACGTATATTGATTGTCGGCATAAATTTCTCATCACAATAACAATAAATACAATAAAATTTATCTATTGACACTTTACATGTGCATAGTATATATGTACATACATACATGCACAGATACATAAAAGAAAATTCATTTTATTGCGGAAAATTATATATTGCTCCAATTGAAATATCAATGTCAGTACAACCTGAATTTATTGCACGAAGATTATATGAACTTTACATTTTATCTATTGTTTCACCTTTTCAAAAATGCCAACGCTTAGTTCACTTTTGCTCAGTATTTTTTTTGTAATAAACTTAAAATTATTTGAATGCAGATATAATCCAACGCAAAGCCTACCATTTAAATAAAAATTATTTAGATATATTATATTTTTTTTATACAGGTATACACCCATTTTTGCTAACACAACATCTATGGTCAACATTGTACATAAATATTATTCAAGACCAATTACAAAAATCGATCATCAAACATTACAATCATCAAAGAGACATCTAGGTACAAGCTTTTGTAGCATTTTTAAATATCAAAAAACTACGAAATTATATGGAAATTCAAATTTTGAGAGAAATACATAGGACATGATTGCCAATTTATTGGAACCGTTTTCAATGAAATCAGTTAAATTGGCAAACTCTGAAAGGAAAAGATCGACCTTGGAGTTATACATATATCCTAGGTCTGGCCAGCAAAAAAGCAAGGGTTACTCGTAGAACCCGTGACCACACAATCGAAAGCATGTAATATGTAATATTTTTGTGACTTGGAAGTTCATAAAAAAACTAAAAATATTTGTAACATTATACAATGTATTAATATAATAATATAAAACTTAAAGCAGAGGCTTCCCTAAGCTTCCGTAAGTGTTATCGCTTGAGTATAAAAGTGAAAGACGATACCTGAATGCGAGAATTTCATATCAAGTATGATACTCACAGACAGCAATCATCAGATATTACACTCACATAGTATACGAAATACACAGATGCGAAAAACGACGTAGATTACCGGCAAGATTGAATATGTATGTACGTACATTCGGAAAGATCGCCTGAACAAATGACATTTTCATTGCAAAAGGTGAATTGGCGAAGCGGGTAACAGCCAGGTGTGAAAAGTTTCACGAATGCAACCGACATATGCATGTACGAATACTCGCAATGAATAGATATGTATAACGTTGGGGAGGATGTTATCTATGCAGAGGTGCTTATATGAGTATTTCATTTTAAATAAAAACTATAAATTATTTTAACTAACTAAATAACTCAAATAATACCTATTTTTTATAGCTTATGAATTATATAATGCATAACCTTTTACCGTCACGTTTTTAGTGTTCACGACTTAAAAATATGAATGGTGCAATACTCAAATAGCAGCACAAAAGAAAAATTGCCACAATTTCCGCATTGCAACAAAACATAGGCGTGTTTTTGTAAAACAAGCGCAATGTTGCATAAACTCCCTTAAAAAGCAAACCACCACCGTAGACTTTTCCATGCAAATTTGCTTGAAAACTCCTCCCCACTTTCGTGATTCAAAATTTAGCCGCATTGTGAAATAGAAACACCTCTATGTAAGATCATACATACATATATTTATCTTACACGTGTAAGGCGAGTTTAACGGTTGAAATTCTTGCCGTATTATACATATTATTATAATAATGATCATGAAGGGCTTAGGTGATGCCTCCAAGCGTTTAGTGCTCGGTTATGGTTGTGTAATATTCGTGGCAAGAGTTTTGGAATTTGTCCGAAGGGATGCTTAGGTCCAACAGCACTTGTTCGAAACATGGAAAATTGTTTTAATCGACTTAAATAGTATGCTTATATAAGTATTAATAATAAGCGCGAAGTTTCGACAATCAAAGGGGGCCTTTGTGATGCTCTAAGGAAAATTGGTCGGAAAAGCGCACCAAAGTCGTTGAAACTTTAGCTGAAGAAATTTCTTTCGGTAAATTCAAACTAGAGGCTTTCCGTTAGCTACTAACAGCCAGGTCGATTTGAACTGAAGCGATCTAACTTCAGCTTTTGTTGCACGCAAATTACTTCTCACGAAAGGTGAAAAAATAAGGGAAAGAATCAACGTATTAAAATTTCAAACCTCGTTTGAATAGAGAAACAAATCGATTAAGCAGTACGTACAGAATGCGGCAAAGTGAAGGCGTATAGAAAATTTAATCTCGCATTATACAACGATAAAAAATTCACTTCATCTGTGCTTTGATTTCATATCGCTATGGCGTAAAATACTCGTATTTACGTAATATGGATTTAGTGAATAACGCACTACGTATAATCGTTAAACTTTACAAAAAAACTACGACCACTTTTTAATTAGCATATTTATATTTAATTTAATTAAAAATAATAAAATTTGCTGAATAAAAATGACAGTAATGCAATCAATAAAAATAACCATATACGATTGAAAGAGATTTTACGTATCTTCTGTATAACATTCAAGTGAAAATAAATGTTGTAAAATTTAGAACTGTAAGTAAAATCTATTTATCTAAAAATCGTAAAATATTGTTTTAAAAAAAAGCTCTATCTCCAGCTTACGAATTCTAACCAAAACCTTATCAATTCTAAGTTAGTACATACATGTACTAACAGGGCAACCTGTCAGGTCACATTCCGGTCATTAATTTGTTATTCTTTATTCAATTGTGTATAATAAAATAAATACATAAATAAAATTTTTCAGCTCGATACCTCTAATGAAGAATAATAGTGTGAGCACAACATTTTTGACTTTTCTAATAGGAAAAAATCCCACTTCCGTTTTATCAAATTTGTTATTTTTTTCGTATTTAAATACATGACCTTGATACAAGACTTATTCTGGATTTTTTTGTCAAGGGCACACACACATTTAAAGGGTGTTTGACGGAAATTCACTAAATTTGTTTAATATTACTTGGTATTACGCTTAAACTTATTGGTATGAAGTTTCTGTTCAACACACAAAAAGATTTCTGAGATAAACATAAAAAACCTCTGCATATTCTCTGGAGTAAAAATACAATTTTTTTAACCGATTCCCCATGATACAGAACATCTTTTCCAACTACAGGTCTTTTCTCAAATTCAAAAATCGCTGTTTTCGATGTACCCTAACGTACATAGATAATGTAAAAATAGTCCAAAAAGTAGTACAGATTTAAAAATCGGCCGGTTTTATGGCCGCTTTCATACGAAGCCCGCTCTTCAACGTCGATCTGCTTTTAGGTGGTAAATCCCACGCGAAATCACGACGACTTGCGCGTTTCCGGTTTCCTCCCTACTCCTCTTACAGATAAAGCTGCCGAACTTCCGGTGAGAAAGCTGGCACGAGAGCTTCGTTAGCTTTTATCGCACATATATCGCGTCTTATGTATACACATAATAGGCACAACAAGTAGCTAATGAAGTTGTACGACGTAAAAGTTGTACGCGATATGAAAATAATCAATATACATACATACATAGATTTTACATCGCACGATATATCACTTATACCAGAGAATGTAAAAATTAAAATTTTCACGTGTAATATTAAATAAGCAAGATTTATACCGGTACAATAAGATTGTTAAGATTTATTGCACATAATGCTGCCGCAGTTAAAACGTCCTATTAAATAGCGATAATAATAAATAATATAGCGAAAACACACATACGCCATATCGATTTGTTCGCTTCATTAATATTAATACGAATGGAAATTTGTAGTCTCACAAACGAAACACGGAAAATACGTGTACTGTCCCTACAAGGGTGACTTAATTAGTTCATATGCAGATTACAAAATGCGAATGTATGCATAATTAGAATTAATAACGATGCAATTAATAACTTAAAATTAGCATATGGTTAAAAGTGTATTATTTTAGATTTTTTTTATATAAATAATGTTACCTCAATTTGACGCATTTTACTTACACACTCGTGTGATAAACGAAGCATATCCATCCTCCAGGATGTTCCAGAAACACGTAAAGTCTCTCCTGGAAAGTTTTCCCCCGTTTGTGATGGAAGACGTACTTGGCTTTGAATTCTTGATCGATCGGCAAATAAATTGGATAGTACGGATCTGGAACTCCTCGTGGAGTGTCACTTGCCCCGTTGGTCAACTCCTCTGCAACAATATACAAATAAACATACATATTAATTAAATCAAAAATTAGAGCTTTAAGGGGGTATTCTAGTCTAGAAATTTGAAAAAATCGATTTTTTTTTTGTTTCATATTTTCAAAGTTTAAGCCTTTAAGAAAATGTCCTTAAGAGGATTTTTCAAAATTCAAATTATTTTCGGAGATATAACAGTTTTAGTGACGTGGCATCCAACCGGCGCGTAACGTTACCCGAAACTTTAAACGCGTTTTTCTCGAAACTACTTTTTCCATCGTGTTTGACATGATATCTCAAGTTCTAATGTATCAATTAACTTCAAATTTGGTGTGGTTCTTTTTTATATATCCCTCTATGGTCCGTACCAGAATTATGTAAAAATTTTGTTGTTTAATATTTTAAAAAAATTCAAAACATTTTTTATTTTTTTCCGTAGTACGAACCATAGCGACACTCTTATTAATTAAGAATCTTTTTTTTTTTTTTTCGGATGACTAGAAGGGTTGGAATCGTTTCAAGATGGAGGCACCCTTTTTTTACCTCCCCACTATACCAGCCTGTAATTTTTTCAATTTTTAATGTTTGTTTTTCATTTTTGTTATGTATTATTGAAATATTAATAAACATATAATAAAAAAATTCATACCAAAATTGTTTTTAGTTTTTGTTTTATTGAATTTTAAAAAACGCCCAAAATTTGTCTCTCTAGACTAGAATACCCCCTTAAATGAAGAATTTAATCGAAAAAACCTTTCGAAGGTATATTTCATATGAGTTCGAGCTGTATATTAGACAATTGAAGTCAAATTACATATGCATCAAAGTTATCTCGGTACCATCTTTGGAAGCACTAGTGTAAAATTACAAGGACAAAGAATCGAAACCAGTTCTCCTTGTCGTGTCCTACAAGTTTTAAACCAGCAAGACCAGTTCATGTCCGTTTCGACACCTTTATTATTTTTTTTTGGTACTTCCCCTTCGCCTACCCGTGTTTAACGCTACCAACTTTACATAATAATATGAAGCTTTGACGTTGCAAAATTGGATCAAACTACATACCGGGGTCATCGACTGCTCCATCTGCGTCTAGATCGGTCGTCGACTTGATTTTTGATTGATGGTGACTCTGATGATTATGTCGACGAGCGTTTCTTTGAGATCTCAACGGTGTAGGTGTTCTCTTGTGATGCGATTCACCGTATCTTGTTGGTCCTCTCAGTCTACTGAAGAATGGGAATCTGCTGTGAAAATAGAATTAAAACAAGAGTTAATTATTAAAAGCTACTCGATTACAAAGATTGGAATAACTAAAGTACGGGAAATCAAAAGGGAATTTTCTGTTTTAGCTTGCGGTGATTGAAAGTCATTGAGTTGACTTGTTATGGTAGAGCATTGCACTGAAAATGTTTTCAAATACGCCCGAAGGAGTACGATTAACTGTAGTACTGTTTCTTATTATCTTCCACTTTTTTGTTTGCTAATTAAAAATGTGTCTCAAGCAGAATAATACGCATTATAATGTGACAGTCGGTTTATTATGATTAAAGTTTAGTATGACAAAGCGGAGAGTTTGAATGTATCGCACGTGCGACACGACTATAAGGGCAAAAAACTGATTGGGACGTGGTAAGTCGTTTTTTTTAGATACTTTTAAACATACGAAAAAAACGCACCACCTCTAGCCCATATATGTACATAGTACACAGTCCCAAAAATCACTTCATGGAGTGTTTTCAGTGATATTTTATCCTTGCTTGACAGTGATCGATAACTGTGAATCGCATATTTGAAGAAATGTAGGAGAAACTTGTCGGTTGCGTATGGATATTCATACATGTCCGACTTTCTAAGCATATGCATTCTGCACGTGCAAGTAAACCCGAATTTGGTTTGTGGTACACACACTGTCTACGGTCACAGCGGGGAAGCCAAGGATACATGACGTCCCATACCACTCAGTGTGTTTTCGCCCTAATCATTTGTATCGATACACCGAGCATTGAAAATCACTGATGTTTGTTATAATCAGTGGTGGCTCGTGGATAAGATATCTGGGGGTGCTGCGGTTGGGTTAAAAATAAAAAAAAATGTTTATTTGGATTACGTTTAACTATTAACATCAAAATTTTTAAAATTTAACATTATGTGTATTTTTATTTCATTATAAAATTTATTCTTGTCTTTTTTCTTGAAAAAAGGTTTATCACCTTTTCGTTAAATTGTTCATCGTTCATGATCATTTTTTACTTTATCTATGTACGTAGTTTTCAATTGACAGCATAGACAAAGCCGTCAATATGTCCTGAACAATCAATCCGAGCTTTCAATCTTTTCTTATATGTCTGAATTATTTTTATTGACAAAAAACACTGTTCTGGCTCAGTGGTGATCATTGGAGTTGTAAGCAAAATTTGAATTAGTTTTGTTATTTCCTCAAGAACTTTGCATAAATTGTTTGCAGAAATAAGTTTTAACAATGTTAATAAATCATAAAAGCTATGCATTTCTTTCCTTGAGTAAAACACTTTTAATTCATTCTGAAGCCTTTCTTTATTTAGAATTGGATATGATTCAACGGTTAGTAGTAGATCTTCCATTAGCATTTTATTTCTGTACTTTTAAAGCGAAAGCAGAAGGAATGAGTAAAAGTGACAGGTGTCGGGCGCGCGCATACGACGCAACACGAAATACTGTCGGGAGTGGCAGTACAAGACCAAGCTTCTGGCTGCGAGCGTCCTCCTCGCGCCCCTCCTTCGCCCACTCGAGCATATTCCATCGAAAACCGTACTGCACAAAATCATAAACGATGCCTCATTTTCTGATATTAGTACCACGGTGTATGATAATTATTGGATGTATTGGTGTGCGGGCTAGCTAAATAGACGCTTAAGTTGTATTGATATTTTGAAATAATATTCATTAATTTATGTATATTATAATATTACATTTTTTTCAATTTGCTTGGGGGTGCTGCAGTTCCGCAGTGCGTATGGACGAGCCGCCACTGGTTATAATATTAATAAATGGGAAAATTTTCGACATATGTAAATGAAATTGTTTGAATGTTCAAAGGAATTCAATGCGCCAGTTACTTATGTATTTATGTATATGTACTTGTATTATAGAATTATTTAATAATACATATATAATTTTTTGATAAACATATGATTTTTTTTGTATCAATTACATAATCAATTTTTTCTAAGTTTTACTCACTGATTTTAATATAATAATAATTTTTGCAGGTTCGCTCTCATCTATAAGATGTGAACTTTATGCAATTTTTTCAGTTTTTTTGGCTTTTACGGTGTTTAAATCAAAATGAGTATTTGAATCAATAATTTTAAGCTTTCAAGAATAAAGAAAATGAGTATGATAGGTACATTTCCATGCATGACAGCTTATTATCACTTCGTATTCAAATATATATGAAGAAAGCTAAAAAAAGTTTCATTTGATGTTCTTGCTTAGGCACGTGCCGGTGGTTTTCAATCTGTGGCGCGTTCGAGCGACGAGTAAGCGCCGATTGCTCCCACCGGAAATTCATACACTTCCGCCAACAGTATTATACATACATACGTATACAGTACATATTTTAGTATATGCATACCCAAAGAAGATAATACTCCTAGGTATATAATACCAAACCCTAATTTAAGAGAGCCGAGCGAAGCGAGCGAAAGGCTGCTTTTATCCGATTATGCGATTCGTTTAATCGTCTACGATAAAATTAATTCAAATACTCATACAAATAATTGAACATAGACATGACGTATTGCGAACGTACATATCTTATGAACAATTAAAATCATTTAAAAATTAGTAACAATTATGTATAGGTATGTATGTATATGTAAATGAATAAATTTATGCTCTGTTAGTATAATAATATTGGATGATTGCATAAATTCGTTCCCGATTTTTGTAATCGTTTTTGACATTAAATACAGTGATGTCACCCCAATTTTGAAACAACGGGTTTCCAAATTTTTTTTCAAAAAAATTAATTTTGAATATATATAAAATATATACATTTTTTTTCGTCCAAGTCACTATTACATGAAAATTCATTAAATTTTCGAGATTTTTTATAATTTTTGACAAAAATTATAGGAATTTTAAGCTTAATTAACAGGTTTCCAGAAACCCATGGAAACCATTAGGGTGACACCACTGGGTAAATAGGCACGAACTTATGCAATCATTGAGACATGTAGTCCCAATTTGGGTTATAAAATCTTATATAAAACTATTATATAAACTTCTATATCCTGTCTTTCTTTTTCTTTTTTACTTAATCTGTTTTTTTTTTAATCTTGATGTTTTTGTAATTTTACTTTTTTATATTACCTGTGGTGCTCACTGTAAATGGAATATTATATTTTTATTTGTGTTTATTATTATTTTTTGTCTCACTATACAACTTTCTTTTTATGTTTTATTCTGTATGTATGCCTATTTAAATAAATAATAAAAAATAAAAAAAATAAAAAAAAAAATATATATATATATGTATATATATATATATATATATATATATATATATATATATATATATATATATATATATATATATATATATATGAACATATTGTCGTATTATAGAATTTAAACAAAATGGTTGACTGTGAATATATTGTATACACATCTTAACAGTACGAGGGTTGCTCTTTAAGTTTCTGGCCTAATAATGAAATATTTGTCATCGAAATTGGTTTTATTGTTTGACATTTTTTAGCATAAACGTTCTCAGAACACTTTGTCTTACAATAACTTAATATTTTGTTTAGGTGGATTTGAAAAATTCATAGCTGTCAAAAAATGGAATTGAAAAGTGTATCTTCAATGAAAAATAAATAAATAAAAAAAAATAAAATAAATAAAAAATCTTCATGGAAAATATTTCGAAAAACAATAAAACCAATTTCGATGATAAATATTTGTTTTTTCATTATTAGGCCAGAAACTTAAAGAGCAACCCTCGTATGCGTTAAATAGGAACTTTCTGTCCAATTCTAACTTGTTGCTGAAAACGACCGTATGATTAATGTCTGCTTTAATTAAACTCTCGTGAATGTGTGTGTAATAAATCAAGTTGTATTCTCAACACATTTTAAACGAATTCAGCCACTTCCAAACTAAGACTTAACAGATTTATTATTTTAAAATAAGCAAACTTTTGAAACTGTGTACGCGCCAATAGCAAACATCGAAAACACACCATTGAAGTCCACTTCGATTGTGTTCCAAATAGGGTATATCCACTTTCGGGTCGTTCCTTTGAGTGGTTGTTATATCATACACACATATGTACGTGTATGTATGTATGTATGTACATATTTACGAACATCCATCATCGATACATAAGCACTTCGTAAAAGTTGTCTAGTAATACACGTTTTGCCTTTTACCCCTTGAGGTAGCAGTAATATAATAAGTACATACTATAAAAGGCGTTTATGTTCGACGAACACGCAGATTAAGCGACGCTTACAAGCGAGTCAAAATGTCAGCGAATTCTATGTATATATAGGTAGTATGTATATTCATAAGAGGGTATTAAATATGACAATATTTCTGAATACCTTTTTGGCTCTTCTTTGACTGATGGTGGTGGTACGTCCTCGCAAAGGTCATCTTCGCTTCCTTGAAGGACTGAATAGCTCTCCAAGAAAGCGCTCTCGTCCGTTGACTTCTCGAATCTCTCATCGGGTGTGTTTTGAGAGTTCGTTGGCACTGATTTTCGCTTTAAAAAAACATAAATATATTAAATTTAGTCCAATATTTGTTTTAGTTTTAAATTTTAAACATGCATATATGCAATATGCATGTATGTATGTACATATGAGCTGCTATATTTGAAAGTGGCGGAAGTAAAATTTTCAGTTCCAAAAACACTACATATTTCAGTTTGACTTAATTTACAAATTGATATCACTACTTTTAAATCGATATGTCCAGAATCTCGAAAAAAAAACTTATTACAAGTCATCAGTACTTTTAAATATTATAAAACGCAAAACATTATATTTAATTTTTTGCGAGATATTTCTCGAAATGAAGGAAAGTGGACTTACGCCACTTACAAATATAACGGCCTATATATCTACTATAAAGTTATGCATTTCAGGATATTTTCTAGTGCTGGATTTAAACAAAAATGCAAAGCATTCAAAATAAACTTTTTTTTTTAAATATGATAAATATCTTTAAAATTTAAAATCTTTTTTTAAATTTAAAGATATTATCGTTTTTATTTAGTTTTTCAAGAAATGTTTATTGAGGACAAAAAAAAATCAACAAATTATTTAAATTTAAAGAAAATCTTTTTAATAAATTAATAAATTACGTAAACCTTTGCGATAAATACAAGACAATAATATGTAAAACCATAATGTTAGGTGGTATAATATATTTATCAAAACCACTATCTCACTATACAGCTAAACTTATCAGTGAAAACCCTCGAACAATTTAAATTTCATGGTTCAAAGATTAAATAATTCAATTTGACAAAGGAAACGTATGATTCATTCAAATTTTAGCCGTTAATATAAAAATATGAACCATTTAATTTCTTAATACATTTAAGTATATACATACATACGTACATATATTTTTAAAACGAAGCTATAGAATATAAAAATCATGCGAAAAGAAAATTACCAATCAAAATTTTAAAATGGAAAAATGTACAATAAATTTTCCTCTTTAGGTTTTCACAAACAATTATTCAAAAAGCATAAAGGATTATGCAATAATTTCACCACTTAATTGGCGTGACATTGAATGTCCATGTTTGAGATTCCTACATTAAATGCACTGAAACTGAAGATATTTTTGGATTAAAATACCTCACGAAAATGTAATTTATATGTATTCTATCCATCGTAAAATATGCCATAGAGCGAGGCTATTATCCGAGAGTGCGGCATTCTAGACGTTTAGAATCTGACAGAGCTCCAGTTTGGAAGTCGCTGCTCTACCAAAGACACACGTATATGAACGTATGTACCTACATATGAATGTACATACAATATGCAGTTGCTTTATACAGCCGGCGGTGTATACAGTGGCTTATTAGACGTAAGTAACCGCTCGCCCCACAATGAGCCATTGAATTGCGCACTAGGCTACCGCTTCAAGGGGCGCGCCCCTCACACACAAAGCGATTCATCTTTTTCTGTGGCTCGTTGTACAGGGATTCGAATCACGTGTAGAATGCGCATCTCCACAAGGCGCAAATTTCGTCTATTGGACGTCTGAAGAGTGAGTTTTCCCCCTTTTTGCCGCGGGTCAAAAAAAAAAGAAAAAAACGAGGTCGAACGGAAAATATAAAGAGCCAAAACAACGACGAAAAAATCCCATCTTTGCCTTGAATGGAACCGAAAGTTTAAATGGACTGATATTAACGTCAAAATACCCAAAGATAACTAACGAAAATAAAGCGGCTATAAAAAGATGTATTGATGATGAATCGAGGTATGAAACGAAATCGGCAAACAAAAGTCGGCACTAGGCAGTGAGATTTGGTCGATTTTATTTGAAATTTGTGAATGTAAAAAATTAAAACGTTTCTTTTTTATGCGAAATTTAACGTCGGGACCCTTTAGGTTTTTCCGGCGGACGTGACATTACTCAGAATGAATCCAACTAAACGAATTATGTACATATATCTGACTATGTATGTAAATATTGTATAATAATTTTCAAGAATAATTTACATATATAAATGTGAAATACTATAAATAAAGTTCTATTTCGTTCTGAACTAATATATCGATAAGTTAATTTAATTTGTAAGCTATTGTGCACAAATCAACAAAAAATCCTAAAAGATTTGCATAACATACATACATATGTATAATAATAAAATATGAAACCGTACTACATGAAGTCAAAGAACCGGTTTCCTTTTTTAGAACCAATGATAAAAGTAGCGGTTAAGGAAAACATTTCAATAAATTGTATTATTATAGCAATATGAACATATGTATGTATGTAAGTGCATTTTAAGTGGTGTGCATTATTTGGGTTGAATAAAAATACTGTACTACTTTGTAAGTCAAAAAACTTTGTTATTCAAAAATCAAAGAACGACAAAGCTTATTGATACTTTCAATACACCGTTATGTGTTTTAATAATTAAAATATTAACCAATTATTTATATATAATATATATGTATGTACATATGTAATACAATAAATAATATTTCATTGATTTTTAAAACACACATAAATGAAAGATATAAAAATATTTGATGCCATTCCAACAATCATAAAATAAATAATATTTAACTATTAATCGTCAGTACAAAACTCAATATAATACCCACATGATTAACATTTTCATAGATTCAAAATTGAACCTCAATTTTCATATCAAAATGAACACAATGCAACATTTTCAGTCAATTGTGCTTTCATGTTTACGTTTCCAAATACAAATTTGCAATATACATACAATTAACAATGTTGGCGCTTTGTGCTGACAATGATAATTAATTACTATTTAATTAATATATGATTCATTTCGTACAAGGATTAAAATAAAATCTCAACGAAAAAATGGTTATCGAATAGTTCAAAACGACTCAAATATGAATAAAAATAAAATAAAAATAAATAATATAATTACAGGTGCCGGTTGCAGGGGGCTTTGCAGTACACTGAGGACCAGGTCACCAGGTCGTGTCGCTCCAGTTGCCTATACACGCAAATTCGTTCATTTTAATAAGCAACTCATTAAAAAAATACAAATTAATATTCGTATATCATAAGGGTTATAACTATTTAAAACTTGAAAGTGACATGTTACAAAATTAAGAAAATTGACATTGTTTAAATGCACGTACGATATCCAAATTACAGGTAGTGAAACAGACTTGTTTTGGTGGTTTGGATTCATTGTCGAATCTGGTACTGGTGTTGAATCGAATGGACAACGATCTTATAAGATCAAAACGAGTCGACGACTCGCGAATAAATTTATGATTATATAAAACTCGTTCCTGTTTTTTTCCCGCCTAATCGCAAAAGTCAGAGAAAAAAATATTAATAACTATTTACTTGAGTATATACCCAAAATTTCCATGTATGTAGTATCGAAAAAAGGGTATATAATTTAAAGAGAGGATAAGTATATGGTTGCAGTAAATGGATATCTGTGTTGGGCTGTGTAATCTTTAGCAAACCTGTTGAAATTGCAACGAATGCTGCAATCGCTGCATTTTTATTTTGCTTAGAAATTTCAATGCTTCTCTCTTATGTAGTTTCAATTTTGGAATGACCATCGTAAATTACCGGTATCTGACAGTTTACATTTTATTCATTCTTTATCCATAAGGCAAAATAGGGAGCAAAATTTATGGAAATTTTCTACATATTTATAAATATGGTTATTTTAATTAATTTAATATACACAGTATACATAAGTATTAAAAGCGTACGATAACAAAATTAAATACGTAAGATTTAACAAAATCAAAATAAAATACCATGCCAAATAAAAACTCATGTATGTACGTATGTACAGTGGTGTAGTGCTAATTAAAAAATAAACAGGTTGGTGTTTAATTTTTACGACCCTCCCCCCTTTTTCAATACTAAAAAAAGTTGATGAAATGAAATTATGTTCATAAAAACTTCCGTAATGCGTCCTCTTCAACATCTTTGATTTTGCAAAACCCATGTTTGTGTGTCAATAGCAGCATTTGCTTTTAGCAATGCTAAAACCATGTACCTACATACATATGGCAAAAAGCTATGAAATTTTAACATGTGAAAATGAGAGATGACTATTCATTTAGGCTGAGATCAAATAATGTTTTCTTTCGAAGTTTTGGGTGGTTTTAGATAAAATGGCAAAAATTTCATTAAACGTCCTTTAAGTTTTGAATGTGCTCAGATCACTATTTGATTGTGGCCATCGAGTGTTAGAACGAGAGTCTGCTCACAATATTTGGAATACAAAATTTTATGTGAAATTTTAGTTAAAATATTTTTTAATTGTACTCGAAAAACAATATTTATATCAATCAAAGTGCCATGGCGGCGACCTGGCTCAAAAAGAAGTACCAGGGCGGTGACCTGGTACTCCTTTTTGATGTATAAAATAATATAAGAAATCGATCACACATTTATCTTGTAATAAAAAAACACACAACCTAAAGGATTTCTAATAGTAATTATGCACAGTTTTACACATCAATTATGATCATATACTTAATATTTAATTTTTAATTCAAAATTATAATGTTATATACAAACATATGTATATGCATGCACCTGATTTTAAGCACACACACTGTTTAAATTTTTATAGTATTAAGATTTAATCATTAAATATACATACATATGTGAGACAGCATGGAAATAATATTTTTAGCTTAACGAAAATGACACAGTTCATTCTAACCAAAAAAATAGGCAGATAAAATCGCGTCTGAATTATTTTTCTTAACTGTATATACATATATGTAGGTACATATTATATAAAGTTAATAAAGAAGAAACATAAAAAATTTGGATGTGACCAACCCATGACTTTATCTATGTATTTGAGGAGTCAAAACAAAATTCGTTAATTAACCATACATACACGTTCACACATACCGGTTATGAGAGCATTTTCGATACACATTTATCGCAAATATAGGGAAATTTATACAAGACAAAAGTTCTACTTCTAGTTGTCGGATTTGTTCGAAATTTTTTTATTACTTTAAATGTGTATAATTATTATACAGATTAAACATCAAAAAAATAAAAATAATTTAAAAGGTCAAAATAAATAATGAATTATTGTTTAAAAAAAAATACTTCTTCCAGTTTACAAATTCTGACCAAAATCTTATCAACTCTAAGTTAGTACATAAAGAATACAAATATAAATTTTCAGCTTGATACGTTCAGGGGTGTGGAAAGAATCGTGGCCACAACATTTTTGACTTTTCTAAGAGGAAAACATCCCACTTGCGGTTTATTTAATTGAGCGATTTTTTTTTCATCACATTGATACAACAATTATAATTGATTTTTTTCGTGAAGAACACACATGTTCAAGGGTTCGAAAAAAATAGTGAAAGAAAAATCGAACAAGAGAAAACTGCCACTTTCGGTTGACGGATGGATAGCAAATTTTATACATAACTTTATATTAAGCTTGAACTTCTAGATATAAAATTTCTGTTCAATAAACCAAAAGGTTTCTGAAAAAAACATAAAAAAACCTTGATTCTCTAAAGTAAAAGTACTACTTCTGGTTTAGGAAAAAATTTATAATTTCTAATACGTTTAAAAAATTTTCAGTCCGATATAATTAGCCGTTTGGGAGATTATTGAATTCATAAACTTAAAAAAAAGAGGATGCCTTAAGGGGTGGTACCATTTCCGGTCAACTTAAAAATTTGAAATAATTTACGTCGTATCGATAAGAAGTTTAGTAAAAGTAGTATCAATTCGATAGGACGAACGGTGTTCAAAAAATCTCCAAATACACTGACACACAGACACAGACGGAGATACACACACAGACACACACATTTTTATAGATCATGAAAACGTGATCAGTGATCGATTCAGAGTTCGAATCAGTCAAAATCTCGAGTTAGAATTTTCGCATGATCACAATTCATCTATTGTTACTACGTATATAGATAAAGTAAAAATGAACACTATCGAAGTTTCCGCTTGTATTATATGATACAAATAAAAGCATATCAAAACGTTTGAACGCGTTTTATGCAATTATTGATATATATTCTATCGATTTCGACGGAACGTTGCATTTTATTATCATTGCGGCTTGCATTAGACTAGTAACCTTCCGATCGTATAGATATATTTAATAATAGATACACAGCATTCATGTCAATGACACAAATAGCATAAGCGTGACAACCGACAATCAAATGAATTGACTCTACCGATTAAAAGTCGATTCAAATATCTTGTCAATGTTTACAATTTGTCAATCGTTCGAACCGTTCGTTCCCCCCGTATGTAAAATTTAATCGCCACCGTGACAAATTCAAGTGTTTATTTTTTTTCGGAAAAAAAGCCGCAAGTGCTATGAGATTTAATACGAAATTCATATATCCGATGTAGTATTAAAGCGAAATGTAAATTACATTGATTATTTGATTTTTAAACCAGTTAGATTCCGTAAAAAACGGTATTTTTTTCCTTTATACGAGTTCGTCGTAAGAGTGAAAGTTGTAAAAAAGTCGTCAGTCAAAAAATATAAATAAGAGTACAATAGGATAATATTCCAAATATGGTGATTCTAAATAGATCAAATGTATATATGTAGATATGTGTATGTACATACTTAGTGGAAAAACAATCATTCGTCTTATTTAAATATGCATCTTCTGACTTTTTATCCAATATTATTAAGAGGATATTTGAGCATTGTCTGAATAACAATATATGTACATGTTGAATTAACCATTATAAAATTGTGTATTTTGAATAAAAAAAAGCTTTACAATGTTGATGTTTAAAATAATTGGTTTTTATATGTATGAATGAATAATAAGTACATATACGCCGAAGAAAAGCTGTGTGAAAAAATATTGAGACGAGCTTTCCCTCGAAATTTTCCATTTCAGAAATACATACATACATGCATATATAGGTACGTACATACATACATATAATATAAGCGCTTCGAAGAAAGTCGCTTGGTCGAGACATTTGCATTCGCTTTTCAATTTTCCCTGTTACGTGGCCTATACACACGAACTCACAGATAAAAACATTGTATGTAATGTACATAGGCATTTTTATTAAAAATTTCACGAATTTTCTATGAGCCACCGCATTTTTAATATCAAGTTTACGACACGACCAACTGTACATACGGGTTTGGTGCAAACGATTGCAGCCACGCGATTACTACATATGTACAATACATATATATGTATTTGAGTAAATTTAAACAATAGAAAAAGCTCAATAGTACGAATTAATAGATATCATATACTTATACACATCGAAACAATGGAATAGCAGCTATTATCATGATAACCTTGATTAGGACGGATGTTTCGTGTTGTCGGTGGCGTTTGTGACAGAAATTGGGTCAGAAAAACTTGACCGGACACCCGGGTCGATATCTATTGATATTTTTATCACGCCTCTTAAAATATTTAATGTAAAGAAATCAATTCCGGAAAATCTCTCGATGTATTCACATGTACGTACATATGTATGTATATTCTGTTCGATTGATTTATAATGAAATGCGCAAAAATGTTAAATATCATATGTACTTATCACATGCTTATGATTTCTTGCGGAAATGAAGATACATGTAAGAGTTGCTGTCTTGCAAAGATTCATTTTTATCACCATTACTTTAAACATTATTGAGATTAACAATAGTTTTGTAACCATTCAAAAAAAGTTAAATTTTTACTAAATCTGTGAATGTAAAATTGTTCGACTTTGTACGAACAAAAACACATTAGATTATGTTTCAAATCTTTGCATTCAAGAAAATGAGGTGTTTTTTTTAATAAATAATAATTATAACGACTTACATACGTACATTAATATTGGAGTGTAACCATTGATCATTCCTTACAAAATGAATCATGGATATATTTTAAGATACATATGAAGTATATTGACAAAAGTGGCAAATTCCACTTTTCTTCATTTTGAGAAATATCTTGCAAAACAATAGTGGTCGCCTGTAATACATTTATTTGGGTTTTCCGAAATTCTGGATATATCGAATTAGAATAAGTGAATTAAGTCAAAGGGAAATAGTGTTTTTGCAACTGGAAATTAGACTTCCGCCACTTTCAAATATAGCGGCTCAAATACAAATCTTAAAAATGCAGAATAAACTTATTGCAGTGCACCATTATTTTTAAATATTGTTAAACGTCAAACATTATATTTTATGTTTGGCGAAATATTTCTCAAGATGAAGAAAAGTGGACTTTTGCCACTTTCGAATTAACGGCTTATATGTAAAATTTCTACGATAGAGTTATTGCATAGATTCTATAGGTAATAAAATAGACTTTTTTAAATACATTTTAACCTAAAACTTCATACTTTATGTATAAAATATTAGACAGATTAACAAATTACATAAATATTTACAGCGAAAAATATATCCAAACTCCGGCCGAGGATCAAATGAGTCAACGACACTTCTTACATCGTAAATAAACAAGCCTAAATCTCAAATGTAAATATTAAACGCGACCGTAAAATTTCATTACACCCAATACAAACAAACGTTGAGTAAATGCGCAATTGATCAAAGGTTTAATTATCTAAATAACGGATATTAAGGAAGGACTTCGGAACAAATCGTCCTACATGTGTATGTACATACATACCGACTAATGATAAAATAATCGATACATTCAAATTTTAATTATTAAATCATACGATAACTGATACGAAAACTGATACGATAATGATTTACATACACATACATACATATGAAGGTACATATCTACAATTTTAAACTGATCAGATTTACTTATTTTGCTCCGTTTAAATAAGAAGCTTTTTAACGTGTATGTATGCATATGTAACGTGTGCATATGTATGCGTGTATGTATTATATTTACATATGCACTCAAACGCTATTCCTGCGGGACGATTATTAAGGATAAGTGGAACAGTCGGTGACGGGAAACATAATCGATCCTTTAGAAATGTGTCTGGGTTCGATTCCCGTGCGAGTCATATCCGATTGTCAATCTGAGAGAGAGTTTTATTAACGGATAAGGGACAAAAAGCGTAAGGAGACTAAGTGGTTCTCTAGGGAGGCAAAATTGGTCGGTTTCGAAATCTCATATCCCCTTTTTGCCCATCAACGTTATCAAAGTTATCTATGTATATTTTATAGACTACAAATATTTACTTTAACAAATATATCGAGATGCCCACAGTTTAAAAAACCATCAAATCCTATATAAAACTAAAAAAAATAATCACATTAATTTTATTTGAAATTATTTACAAATCTTGTCTATTATACAAGGTGATTAAATGTTGGACGATTTTCTCTAGTAAATGTTCCAAATTCGAAGAATTGTACTTATTTGTAAAATATAATAGTGTGCCTGAATTAATTTCAAATGTATGTATACACCATTTCAGTACACTTGGTGGCAGGAACACGCGATTTATATTGGTCAGTTTAGGTGGGATTACAAAACTAGATATGTCCTCCATTTGAGACCTTAAACTTAACGTGCTTATTATTGTTGTTTTTTTTTCTTCTAATTTTATTCATAAATTATCAAAACACCAAAAAGCGAAACTTTTGATCCACTAGTTAGTTATACATAGTATGTGGATCATGATATTTGTTTAATTACGTATGGCAACTGAAGTTAACTTAACTAATTTCTGTATTCGTCCGACTATAAGATGATCCTAACTTTTTAAGTTTCACTGACTGTGTTCGTGGCGCAATGTTTGTGAGTTCACTTCCACTCTTCTGGTTGCTTTGATATGTACATATTTTACCGACATACTCTCATTAAAGTAAGCAAATGTCTCTGACACAACGCTAGTAGAATGGAACTGCCATAAATTTCAAGATGCCGACTGGGACATTTGGGAATTTAATGATAAATGTTAATTTTAAAATCCTAAGCCATTGAAGATCGGAAGCAACTTTTGGTTATTTAAAGTTTACTGAAACACATTTCAACTTATTATTACCAACCAGGAGCGTGGACTAGTGGTTAGCGTATATGCTTTATAGTAGTCACGGATTCGATTCCCACTAGTTGCTGCTGGTTTGCAGACCTTGGTTTATGATTCCAGATTTATCGTTTCCTATCAGAGTTTGCCAATTTATCTGATTTTCATTGAAACGGAGTTTTCAGCATCTCGAATTTCGTTGATTCGTATATTTTGAAGCTAGGGACCATTGCCCCCTTCGCACGGCTGTGTATATACGATTAAGTAATATCAGGTCGCACGGTGAAAAGGTCACACAGTGAAATAACCATAAACCAAGAGCAGGGACGAGGTTAGCTCTGGCAACTCGCACTCGACTCGAAACTCGAATTTGCCCTCGAACCCTTGCGGCCTTTTCACCATTCATTCTCACGTTTACTTATTTTTATTTAGTATTTCTTGTCTGGATAACTAGCTAGATAAATAACGGGACAACTGACTCGTGGACACGAAGACACAGATCTATAAACCAGGACATGTTCCGATCTACCGGTATGTATGGCAGTCGTGTATACATATACATATGTACATATATGTATAGTAGAATCATTAAATTCATCAGAATTGACTTTCAGATCGACGTGATGACAGCTTGCTTATAGTGAAAACATTCATGCCACACATCTTCAAATTTTACGTTGTTGTACATTCATTTAATCTGATTTATGGATACCAAGCTTTATACCATCATAAGACGACCATTAAAAAATGTAATTTTTAAACGAAAAATATTTACTAAAACAAAATATCTACATACATGGAAAATGGTAAAGTACGTGTTTAAACATTAAAAGAAGAAATAAAAATAATCCAACTGCAGTAGCTAGTCAGATCATTTCGCTCATCACGAGTTAGTGAATTTATTGCTACCCACTTTGTTTGAGACTCGAATATAAGGCGACCCCTTAATTTTCGTGTCGCTTTTTTAAATAAAAGCCTTACCTTATAGTCAGGCTAATACGACATTATTACGTGCACCAAACTCGTATAATAACAGGTACAGGTCACATTTCGCTTTGATATTTTTCTAAGATCGACAAAAGAAACTGTTTGGTGTAAAAATGATATGTAATCGATAGCGACGATTGACTCTTTTTACACGCTGCTTTAACAAACAACTTTTAGGGCTCTTTTTATGACTAAAATATACGATAACTACAATAGCTGAGATAGGAAAAGCATATTAAAAGGTTCCTTGATTAATTCGAATCGAAATATATGTACATAGAGCTGGCCTACGGCCAATATGAATGACATGGGGTATAATTAACATACATACATTCTATAGCAGGAGGTGCTTAGGGTGTATGAAAAAAATATGTAGTTATATTTAGATAAAAGTCGATACTAACCTGATGGATGTTGCCATAGCTGTGTCTCTGCTGCTTTGGGACGAGGTCAAGATTTCTGGATTGGCGGAATAGGATCTCTTGCTCATCTCGGTTCATGTCTTTAGAGATTACGGTCAGGGCTACCGCCAACATGGGGCTTCTACGCACACCATATCCTTCCTCATCATAGCCGAGGATCAGAAGCCTCGAATCACCTGGTTCACATTCACTCAAACATGACGCAAAATACACAACATAATTGAACACCAAATGGCACAGTTGAAAATATGATTATATATTTATATGTACATACATATATGTATGTAGAAATGTAAAGCTCTATAAAATTACACATAAATTGATACGTGCAAGTCATATACTTCATTATTATTATTTTCGATTCAAGTGTAATTATGGCGTGTCATTTCTCGTTAAATGGGGATTAGCGGGTGAAAATTATATTTTGATTTAATTCAAATTCAACGAATTCAAAATTTTTTATTATGTATTTATTTATTTTTTTTATCAATTTAATATCAAATAAAAATTTATATAAAAGAATATGGTTTTTATTTCACACATATGAGCCGTTATATTTGAAAGTGACGGAGGTCAAATTTTCAGTCCCAAAAATACTATTAATGTTTGATTCAATTCACAAATTGTTATCACTTCTTTTAATGCGATTTATCCAGAATCTCGGAAAAGTAGAATAAATGTATTACAGGCCACCAGTATTTTTAAATATTGTTAAACGCAAAATATTATATTTAATGTTTTAGGAAAAATTTCTTGAAATGAAGAAAATTATACTTATTTTCAGTATCAAATATAATGGTTCATATGTATTATATGTATATAAAAATTATATTGGAAAACAAAAAAAATCTTGTTCACTTCCACTTATTTAAGGTTATATGTATAGCAATAAAATATTATTATTATTTTAGAAGTTTTAAACTCAAAAATAAATACACATCCGTGTTTAAAATAATACGCATAGTGTTATAATTAATTTTGATGAAAATTCAATTGTAAGTTATTAAAATACGGCAATACTGCATATGCACAAGAACGGATCCAGAGGTGGGGGGGGGGGGCGATGAGAGCAATCCCCCCCCCAAATTTCATTGCCGTTTAAAAAGTATATATTGATAGTACTATAATGAAAATTATATATTGACAATTATAGACAGTCAATGCGCCAAACAATTGTTATTTGTCAGGTTTCAGGTGTAAGTTGGGTGATTCCCAGATTCTAAGAAGTAAGAGCGAAAAGGATGGAGAGGGATTCTCAGTAATATTAAAAAAGTGATTCGATACATTATTTTTATTATTAATTTTTATTTTTATATTTTCATTGTGTGCTCATTGGATTTTAATCGTATTTTTTATCGCCCCCCCCCCCCCCGCTAAAAAAAATCCTGGATCTGTCCATTGATATGACATTTCAACATTTTTCTTTAATAAAATCTGAATCAAATATACCAGTTTATCCGTATGTTTTAAATTTTAGCACTAACAAATATATTTGAGTATGTATGTATGTACATATATGTAGTTACGATCAAAATGAACTATGTCCTTACACTGCTTATTTCTTTATTTGCACCCACACATTTCTGCGTTAAATTTGCATCGATTTCCATAGTCAATAGAATATCGCACATTCCGAGTTTCAAAATCAAACCCCATTCAGAGTCCGAAGAGTCCTCGACATCGGCGCATCGCCGAAAGCTCAAATTCAATTAAATCAAAGCGCATCCGACATAAACTCCACGGTCCACGGTCAAACCGGTCGATAGCCACATATGTACATACATATGTATGTGTGCAGCAAGTGCAACGACGCGGTGCACTTATCATCTCGCAGCTCGAGAGATGCGACAATCATCGCCGACTGGCAGTTACGGGCAATTTCTGCTCGATTATCGCGAACACGTTATGCCGCCATTAGCGTGCTATTGCTATGGTCGTTTCGGATCGATTGAAACGCATTAAATATGCAGGGGGGCCGCATGCACCTCGAGCCGGCCCTGTCTCCTAATGGCCAAGGATAACTAATAACAGTCTTCCGTTTGACTGGACAATGTACACATCGCCCACCCCCACTTCCATCCCCGACCACCGATCTCTCCTCGATTAGCATAAGAGTGGTGTGAAAATGATCGTTCAATTAAAGAATGTTAAATAATAACAGAGCCTGCCACGCGAGCCTATCGTTTACTTTATGTTGTGACGTTGATGATGATGGCGGTTTGCCCCTGTACACTGTTACACTGCCGATGATGTCAATCCGCACATACACACGGTACAATTTTCGATTTAACAACGAGTAATATTAAATAGCAATTAAAACATTTATAAAAAAATCATTCAGTCGAGTTTACATAGAATGACTTTTGAGTAATAAATAACGTATATTGATGACCAAAATGAGCAATATGGCAAAGTATGAAAACGATCGGATAAGAGATAAGAAATATAAAAAATGACCACTAACACGAAAACCATGTGAACTTAATAAGAGGTAAGTAATAAAAAATATTATCCATTTATGTGTTGGGGTTTTAACGATCTCATCTTTTAAATATTATATGATTGATTCCTAAGATTCTAAGGTGCAAAGATCAAAATCGAATACAAATAATCAATTTGAACGAACACGTTCAATTATCATTGAAGAAATTAAAAAAAAATCACGACTTTGACGAGCTCATTTTAATTTTTTTAATTTTAATAATCTTATCTTAATCTTAAATGTCTTGAAGTGATGAGTATAATTTTTAATTTTTGTGCTACCATAAATATCCTAAATAGCCTATCTTTCTAAATAACATATTGTTCGTCTTAAAAACTTAATATTCTGAATGATTTGTCGAACAATCGATCGAGAATGCAACTTTCTTAAATCTCTCCACACTGATTTTTTCTGAAGGAATCGTTTCGGAAACCTAGTCCCTTGCCATATTTGTACCAAAAAGCTATTTGTAAATATGTGCTATTTTAACAACAAAAAAATAGTTCAGAATGACATTTGATGGACACCAATCAGAAAATTCTTGGTAAAAATTCCATAAATGTTTTAAAAAACGAGTAAATTAAAAAATATTTTGAATTTTAATTCGCCAGTACCCCGAAGAGAACAGAATTAAGACAATGAGTCCGTGCAAGCGAACGACTCGGTGGATCATACCAAGCCAATCCTCTACCACTACTAAGGTAGGACTGATTGCGGTTTCTGAACTTCGCTAATCCGAGTGAATAATTTCAATATGGATTTAAATTTATTTTAATTGAAATTTTAATATTATTTAATTTTAGGTAAAAGATTTTAGGGGACTAGCCTAGTCCCTCTAGATCAATGACGGTATTCCACTACTTTGGACTATTATTCCGTTAATTTCCACTCCAATGGGATGTTATCTATCGACTTTGTAAATATTAATGAAAGCTAAAAACCAATCTGTTACCTTAGCTCGTAAAAAACGGACTGGACTTAAGAGGTGCATATCTGAAAGTCAAGATTATTGTGTAATAATCTGATATTCTTACTGCTGATAGATAAGAAAGGACATATGTATATCACTATATCAGATCAATTTTCCATCGTTGTTAGTGATTCAACAATAAACAGTGACTTATATAAACTGGACTCATGAATGTTAAAAATACAATCTTGGCAAATGTATTATGAGACCTTAAATGATGTTTAAATATATGTTGAAAAAAATGTATACGTATGACTACTTTTTAAGACTCAAAATGTGATAAATAACATTAAAATAGATTTAAAATTAAGATGTTAAATCAATATGTTTCTACCGATAAATAGTGGATAAGACGCCCCATCGAGAATATAAAAAGTATTGAGTTATGTACCTCACGAGTTTATAATTTTTATCTTCAAAATCCTTTTTTTTTTTGAAAAGGTAAACTTCTAACTAAAGTATGTAACACTCCGAAGATCTTTTAGTTATTTTATTTAATACTAAGGTTGAGATTATGGTTTCATGTTGTGATGATTATGAAAAATAAATGCCGAGGCTAAGGTTTACCTTCGAGTTGCTGAAAGTTTACGAGAATCACCGTGTAATATTTAATAACTAACTTAGATTTGAACCATTGTCCTACTCTCGGCTGAACGATAATTTGCATTAGTGAATCGTTCAATTGAATATAAATAAATAATGACGCATGTACATAGGTACAAAGCAAAGTAACAGTAATTGATTTATGAAATAATTTCATTAGCCTTAACCCAATAGCGACGTATCGATTGATATGATTAATGTAATTCAATACAAAGTGACACATTCGTATACAATATTGTAGACTTTCAGCATTTGAAAAGCTTCGCGTTCAAACGAAACAAATAGCAGAAATTTAAAATTTAAAATGATAAAGTGAAACGCTCCGCAAAAACGGGTTTTATTCAAATCGAATCAAAAATTCGAAAAAACCAAAAAGGAAAACTTCTAAAATATTTGCACTTGCACGAGCTTTTTTATCTGAACTTCGCCTCTAACCGTTTACGTTGAATGCCAAATGCTTTTCGCGCAACTCCTACAAAAATAAAGTGAAAGTTTTCTTTTTAACCCTTTGAGTGGCGGGGATTTGTATAATATTTGCCATACAGGCCCGCCAAAGAGCAATAATTGAATTTTTCGCCGGGGAAATTCGATAGAATCGATCATCGTCGACACGTCGGACTGGCAATAAGTGAATCTATAAAATTTTTATATTCCCATTTCCACATATTACTTTTGCGGTGGGAAACCTCGCAAGTTGCCTTTCCCGAGGGATTCTAGAGCCACTTTTCACACGATGAGAATTTTTAATACTAGTAAGACGCTGTTTCTTCAAATCCTTTCGTCGACAGAATCGATTGTATTTTTATCAAACCTATTGCATATTTTTTTCCAACACTCTTTCAGAATATATTTATTGAAATAAGTTCTGAAACATAAATCTAGATACATTTAATTTTTATGTGCTGACGGACAAATGTAAATACATACCTATATATGTATGTACATAGGAACTTGTATCAAAAGTAGGAGCATTTATTTACATTTCAAATTTAATTTAATTATATAGTATACATTTTAATAAAATAAATAAAACTATTTATTCAGTAAACTGATCAAATTCGTATTGAGCCTTTTTTAATTCGGTTTTTAATAGATGCTGTAACTTGAGATTTGTGTACTATGAATAAATTTGAAATTACGCGACCATTCACTTCAACAACATGAATGTTTACCGTTTAGGAGTTGAAAGTTAAAGTCTATTCAACCGCTGAACCTATAAAGGGATCAAAATATTTGGTATTAGTTCACTGATTTACAGTGTATTGAACGATCGATCATTGAACTAAATATGTAACAATTTAGATCTCTTAATCGATTATGCCGATGCACATGCGAACGATGAAGCGTCATGTGCATACGTATAATGTAAGGTCATCGAACAGTTGATGAGTTGTTAAAATGCCTAAACATAATAAGAGAAATGCCTTTGGTTCGTTATGGTGCAATAATAAAAAGATTTGTAAACGTTTAGCCAGTTAATCGATGCAGGGCTAAGTTAGCTCTACCTAGAGTCAAACAACTCTGGTTGAATCTATTTCTAGAATGGTCACAGGACAAAGACACATAGTGGTGTGTTTATAAATAATTAATTTGCACTGACTAACTGGTCTAGTGCACTGAGACAGATTTATCTCGGTGACTAAATTTACACTAGTCTTTTGTGTTTCGAAAAACTTTATCGGGGAAAAACGAGACTGATTTCTGCACGGGCCAAATTTTCGAATTTTTTACTTAATAGAATTTAAAGTTTTAAAATATATCAAGTTTCAAGAGAGAAATTAATTTTGACGGCAAGTTTTGTCCTACTTTTAAAACAGCTTTATATATTAAAAGCAGAATGAAAAGGTGGAATATTCCATTTTAAAAGGCAACATCAAAATTGTCGCCTTGTATACGATTTTAAAGGATGAACTTTTAAGAAAATTATAGACATTACAACAAGCAATGCGTACACTGCATAATTTATATTATACTTATATTTATTAAACTTATATTAATCGTAAATAGCAAAGCAGTTGAAATCATTAAAAAAATAACAAATACATAAATATTAAGTTTCGAAAATATAATATAATAAGCATAGAAAGTACTTACGCATATATTATATTATGCGTCAATAAATTGTGTACACAAACGCGCGTGTAAACATTTTTATGTATGCTTATTTACCAATTATAAAATTTTAGTTTCGAGTTTGAATCAATCGGTAATTCGGTAAGATCGGAACAAATTTAAACAATAATAAACCATATGAAACAACATCACTAATGTTATTCTATGCACACACAAAGTACAGCCAAATTGATCAAAGGCAACCGTTCAATATAATGTACATATTTATTTGATTTACGGCAGTTATTCACATTTTAAAATAAATAAACACATGCATATGCACACACGGACAATCACGACTTATCACGCTAACTAAAAAGCACAAAGTGACGGGCATAAAATATAATAAAAACATCGAACATTCGTGTGTGAAAGTTTCGATTAAGCCCGACGACAATTTTCCGCTAAATAGACATTATCGTAATATTTCATGATGGGAAATCTTGCGCGCGAACACAAAGCATTTTTCACGCATACACCGTTTTCAGTTTGATTTTTTACAAACACTACGTTTTATTAATCGATCCGATAAAACTTTCACACACACACAGAAAATTAGCAAATAAAATACGTATATGTAGAAATATGTATCGCGACTTTCATTCGAAGTTGTTTCACACAGTTTTTTAAAGATTACTTGAACTTTTTTTAGTTTTTAGTTAAAGGTAATTTTTTTTGGGTATTTTAATAAATGGGGGTGTATAAATATGTGTATATGTATATGTTTGAGACCGGAAGTGACGGGTATCGCGACTCTATTTCCGTTTCCGCAGTGCGATGTAGTAGTGACGCGGTTCTCGCGCCAGCGACCCCCAACCAACTGTTGGAGTGACGACTGCGACGCCGACGCCACCGACGACAGGGATCGTCAACCTTCGGCTCGGGTTACACTGACGCCAAATTTTCGATTTTTTACGATTACAGCCACTACAGCCAAGTCATCTGTATTGGTGTTCGATCTCTACTAACTGGTTTTGAGACTAGTGAGGAATTTTGCGCTCGTAAATGTAACGTTCAGGGCAAAAGTGGTGTAACTCCGTTTTGGCGAACCGACTTTCCCTTGTTCCGAAGGTCACTCAGTGAATGTTGTGACAGATTATATAGTTTTGAAATGCAAACATTGACTTTTTTCATACAATTTGTACGTAATCGTAGAGACTTCCAGTCTAAAATCTATATATGTATATAAAAAAATGAATGTCTGTCTGTCTGTATGTCTCGAATAAGCTCCTAAACCACTAAACCGATTACGATGGAACTTTTAGGATTTGTTGTATGCATGTCCGGGAAGATGAAAAACTGTGAAAAAAAAGGGTAAAAATGGGAACGGAAACGGGAGTGAGTGTCATTGCAACGCTATAATTTCAAATGTTTTCGCGTCGCAATCAATATGTTCGCTGCCTGCGTTTTTCCGACAAATGGGAACGGGAACGAGGATGGGAACGGGAACGGGAACGAGAACGGGAACGGGAATTACATGCGTTATTGTGGCATTGCAACGCATGGCGGGTTCAGCTAGTATCTTATATTGTTAAAAGCAATAAATATTACGATCAATATACATATACAATGTAGATTTTTTTCAAAAGTATCAATATAAAAAAAATGTTAAAATTCTGAAACAACATATTATTTTCATTCATAAAAGTTTTGGAACCATTAAAAAACACGATTGTGCAATGTTGGTTTATTCGTTGACCTTCTAGAATAAGCATATTTTATATGTAATTTTTACTTGATAAAATATGAATTAATTTAATACTATAGGTATTATAGTAAGAGTGGCCGCACATCTCGTTTTGGCCGGGACAGTTCGTTTTTTACATGCATCTTTTTTGTTAAATTATTTGATTTTTTCCGTTTTGTCCGTTCACTGATGCACAGAAAATTTTTTTTGAAAAAAAATCACTTTGTTCTATTATTTTTCATCATAATTATTTTTAAATAACTGTTAATCTGCTGAAATACAATATTATACTATATTTATTTTTTTATCTTGTTTCATTTTCTTATTTTAAAGAAATGTACGTTCCTGTAAAATTATATTACTTTACAAAAGAAGAAATCAAAATTTTCAGGTGCACATAATTTTTGCAACTAAAAGAAACCAGTTCATTTAACACATATCAGAAAAAAATCAGACTGTGGCGCATGAACATTGCGTATTATAATTGTTTTATCTTGTTTCTATTTTCCTTGTACACAAGAATTGTAAATAATATAATTCCTTGAAAATATAAATGGTTATTTTTGGGAAAAATTATAAAATTTAAGAAAGTGCAACACAATTTTTATATTTAGAAAGGGGACAATTTTTTTACGGAGTGTTCCGTTTTGAGTCTTGGGAAATATCATCACCCTAATTATAGTTATAGTTATACAAGAAATGTTTTAAAAATCATCACTTAAAGGAAGATACGTATAAATATAATATAAAGCTCCTTGATTAATGAGAGAATACAGCTGATTAATTTAAATTATATCTATGTATATGTATGAAAATCGATTTTCGTCTGTTTGTCTGTTTGTCTATCACGTATGCGTTCCTATACCATTCAACCGATTGCGATGAAACTTACAAGAGTTATTATGTACACGTCCGTGATAGTTTCTGTAAAAAAAATCCACCAAAAACGGGAACGGAAACGGGAAAAAAGGGAATGAGTGGCATTGCATGGAAAATAATTTCAAATCAGTTCGCAACCGATCGTTGTTAGGGTAAAATAAACAAACAATTGAATAATAGAAAAGTGTTCGTCGCCTTCTATTTTTTAAGGTCAAGTCAAGTCAAGTTCGCTGCCTGCGTTTTTCCGACAAATAGGAACGGGAACGAGAACGGGAACGGAAACGGGAATTGCATGCGTTATTGTTTCATTGAAACGCATGCCGGGTTCAGCTAGTGTTAAATAAAAACTGTATGGATACGATTGCATTTCGTATTTACTTTTAAGCCGAGACGTTAATAATAACGAAATATCTCAATTTAATATGTAGTCTTAAGGGGACTAGGTGACGCTATATGTACCTTCCCTTTGTATCCTGCTCGCGCACACGTAAATAAGACTGCGACAAAAACAGCGAGATTTCCACGGCACGCCACTGATATATGATATCGACCGTAATATATGATTGCTTCAATTTAATTATCTCACCACCTACGAGTGTAACTGCGTTTGAATTTTTTTTTTAATTCTTAACTTTTTTTAAACCTAAAGTCGCATAACATTTTTGTATTATCTTAAATGTATATAGTTTGTTGATAACCCATTTTTTAATTTCTAATCAAATATTAAATTGTTTCCTTTCAATACCCCCTCCTTATAAATTTCACAATTTGAAAAAGAGTATATTTTTCAATTTATTAAAATGTATGAATAAAAAAGACAAATTTTATTTTATGTCAGTTGCATCGTTTTCAAAAAATTTCATTAATTTTACTTTTCATTCATTCATTTACGGTAAAATCATAGTACCGCAAGTACAACATAGGACAACCGTAAGTACAATAGCCATGATTCTCTTTATAGATAATCCGAGCTTTAACTGTCTCGCTCATTGGATATAAACACATACATATAATAGATACCGAGATATCAAACCTTGTTGCAGTTCTACGATAGTAGCAGAAGTAATCTCAAACGTCTATACCTAGTATACAATGTATACCTATGTATATACAAATGAGCTGTTATATTTAAGAGTGACGTAAGTCCAATTTTGAAAAAAAATGACCAGTTTCAGTTCCAAAAATACTGAATTAAATTCCCAAACTATTATTATCACTTTTAATTTGATTTGTCCTAAATCTCGAAAAATAAAAATAAATTTATTAAAGGCTGCCAGTATTTTTAAATATTGTAAAACGCAAAACATCAAATATCTCGAAATGAAATAAAGTGGACTTACGCCATATTACTTTATTTTAAATAAAGGTAGTATTATGGTATACCTACATATTATATTCAAATTGAATCAACCCCCCAATTCAATAAACTTCGAATAACTTCAAAATTTAAACGATAGTAATTATTGAAAAAAAATCCTAAGGACTACAACAAATTTTACGCTCATGTTTACGCACGCCACTGTTATGTATTGTTTTCAGCTGAAAACGATTTTCTACACGCACACGTTTGGCACACATTTGAAGGTGCGACGAAATTTTCATTGGATTATTTTTTTTTCAGAAAGCTACCATTGATTCCAATCGAATGTAGTCAAACAGGAAAATCAAAAGGGACAAAAAATAGCTTACCGAGAACGAAACGAGGGCATTCATTTATTATACGTGTGTATATACATACATACATATATACAAACGAACCTGACTTGCAAATAAATTTTCAATGATGTGGATGAGTCTCTAGATTCGACGTAACGACACAAGTTCCCAAAACTTTACTCAAACAGCGTTTGAGCAGAAATAGTTGGCAAAATTTGTCTAGCGAGATACACTTTAATACATGGAAGACATTCTCGAATCAATAACAGTAATGGTCGACTATTACAACCCACAGGTGAATGTTTTTAGATAGGCTGGTAGACTGTAATCGTCAATCATTTGCATATGTTTTTTGTATCGATCGTGAGCGCACATTAATTTCCAATACTTGAATTATTCCGAGAAAATTTATTTCGCTCCGAGGCTACGCGACGGAACGTACTCGTATATATCAAAACATGGCTTAAATTTCCATCGAAATGTTCGTGAAAATACGTACAACAGCAAAAAAGGTAATACGCCAAAGTTGGAACGATCCTAACTCTGTGTATTATTGACAAAGTTTGGCATTGAATATTTAATAGAGAGGATAACGGAGTTGAACATCTCTATTCCTGTTGCATGGAGAGAACGAAAATAAGGGAGAAAATGGAAAAAATGACACGAGTCTTGAAAGGACTATCTATCACTTTACTTTTCCAAAATATGGTTATGTGCATATATTTGCAAAGGCTCGTACTATGTATGTATGTGTATACACATATATATATATATATATATATATATATATATATATATATATATATATATATATATATATATATATATATATATATATATATATATATTTTTATATTTATATATATATATATATATATATATATATATATATATATATATATATATATATTATATATATATATATATATATATATATATATATATATATATATATATATATATATATATATATTTATATTTATATTTATATATATATATATATATATATATATATATATATATATATATATATATATATATATATATGTACAAAATATCCACTCAAACATGTACTTGAACAAAACAAGTAAACGAAAGCACGTGTAACATTTATGTTTTACTATCTATGTATAATTACAGCTTCTCAGTGTTAAGAATTGTCAGGATTTCTTAACAATATGCATACATCAAGATAAAACTCACGTTCTAATATGAAATATTTCTAACTTTTTCATATCCTAAAAATTATTATAATTTTCATTCAAATAAAGTGGATCAAACTAAACAAGTAAACATATGGAAATTTATTGATCATCATTATATGTACATATATTACCGATTTAAAGTATTGACAATCATTTATTTCATTCATTTGCTAAAATACAGACCTGTTTTTTAACATTGAAGTGATCGAAATAAAAATCGCTTTCATCTATTGATACTTCGAATATAACTTAATTATTTCTAAATGATTTTGATAATGAAAACGAAGCATTGCGTACAAAAATTATATGAAATATCATTTGCGGTGTATTTATACAACGCATACGTACATTCACAGACAGAAAGCTTTTAACCCGAATCCGAGCCTTTTACTCGCGGCTTGTAAAAATAATGATAAAATGGGCTAGAGTAACTTCTGGAGAGGCTTGCCTTTTCATTTGAAAATAAACAAGAAACATAATGTCGGTTAACCAGGTGAAATGACGTTAAGTGCTAGATTGTCTTCAGTGATGCGGGTCAAGATCGACCCGCAAGTAAGTGAATGGACCGATCGTCATCGTTTATTCATTTCGTTTCCCTTTTATTCCTGAAACGTGATTTTATTACACTTGCCCAGTTATGTGTGTTGTTTGATTACATTTCAATTGATGGGATAATATGTACGAGTATAGTTAAAGAGCTTGTGTGCAATGCGAACAAACAAAAAGCTTTCGCCGTGTATGCTTAAAGCTTTCGTGAGGCGAGTTCCATCATCGAGGGTTTGCTTTGCGAATATGTTGACACACTATCGTGTTTCGCTCTTGTGTCCCTTTTTTTATACTGAGCGAACAATAATCTGTCCGAGTCTTAAATACATACATACATATGTATTTGTTTGACGTAGAACTACATTATTCGTGAAGCCACATGTTAGCGGTAACCAAAAATATCGACACTATCTCTCACGCAGCAAATACTGTTTGTATAGTTCAGGGGTTAGCAAACCGCGGCTCGCGAGCCGCATATGGTTTTTTGGCCCTTGAGGTTTTTTGGCCACTCAAGGCCCAAAGGGCTCTAAAGTTGTGTCAATTGCAACAGACGGGGCGAAAAGTATGAATGACCGGCGTAAGAAAAGGGTTTATTGCTGGTATGGATATCTTACTTACAATTTAATTTTTATTAATAAATAAGATTCGAGTTTTATTCAGTGTTCCTATAGTTTAATTAAGACTTAAAACTTTAATTTTAATAAATAGTGTACCTACCTATGTACATATGCTAATTAAATTTATTTTATAATATTTAAAAATATAATATTCAACAATATCGATATCATCAAAACTTTGATTTGTTTTCGATGCTCCCACCCAAGCCTTACATATTTACATACAAAGTCTCTTTCGAATTTATATATTAGATTAACTCTTTTTGTAGTTTGTATTATTTTGAAATATAAATTCGAATACAATTTAATTTCATCAACTGAACAATTTTCGCAGAATTTTAATAATAGTATTTAAAAAAAAAATGCCTGACGTTCGAACGAATATCAAAAGTAAACGAAAAAAAAATAGCGCACTCTCCTCAATTAAAAAATTCCAACAGTTTTTCCAGTTTTGATCAGTAGTAAAAAAACATGACCTATTTATCCTTTTGTTTTCATATTAAACAAATCATTTCAATTTATTTGAGGCTTCCCAAATAAATTCGTACAGGAAAAAATAATTCCTATACATATGTACATATGTATGTATGTTCAGATGGGATCAATTTTGATTCTTCAGAAAAGATTAACACTGAAAACCTGCATCCTTGGGATGTCGCCCGCCGAGTGTGCTAATCCTTCACAAGATTGACATAAATCTGATCAATATAATTACATACATACATGTACAAAAAAAAGCAAATAAAAAATCCACACACAAATAAAATAATATAATACGTATAAAATTCGTTGTGTAAGCATAATAAGCAAAAATTGTGCAACACAGTTGCACACTGCTAAAATTGCATATTCAACTAAATGGTTAAACACAATATTATACTTTAAATAAAATAAAACGCGAGAAACTTTTCACGATTAAATTATACAACGCTTGCACCGACTGCGTATTATAAAATGCATTAACACTTTGCAACCGTAGAATGTTTTTAAAAAATAATATAATATATGAACACACGTACATAATATAATGAAATATATATGTACATACTATAATATAAAGCGTCTCAATTCAATGTGTCAAATTAAAAAAAAAATAACGAAATCGATTAATAAATACCCAAGTTATAGACAAGTTACAGATGTGAGTATGGTGATCTAACAAAGCCGAGGATGTCATTGCCGCGCCGACAAGGTTGCAACGAACAAAAAAAAAACCCGCGCATAGCAATGCCGCTTTAAGCTCATAAATGGTTTCCTTGATTGTTCTGATTTACTGAATAAGGTTGATTTCAGTATCTCAGTTAGGTATTCTAGACACGTTGCACTCTTTTCACTTAATCCTTTCAAAACTAATTCCCAAAAATATTCTTATCTGCAGCGTGTTTATCGTATGTTTAACGGGGAGCTGAATGAGGTTGATCTGTTCGGTATTTCCCTAAATCAATTCACAATTATATAGATGTGCATACATACATTTGTTTAATAATAATATAACATATTTAAAAACAAAGAAACCCTACTTCTTAAATAAAGTAAAAATAAAAATCGAAATTATTTCCCTTGCTAAATTCTTGATAAATTAGTGGCCACAACAAAGACGCATCGAAATCAGATCCGCACATCCAAGTCAACCACAAATAAAGCACACAAATCATAACAAGAGAACGACAGGCGAGGGGTTAAAACTATACGGTGTCGGTTTGCATTTTTTATTTCAATCTTCGTTTGTGGAATAAATAGAGTAAACGAAAAAAACATAACACAACTAGACACGTAATTTTTTTAAGCATTATATATATAGCTCTGGTTCCCTTTCGTTCGGTTCAATGCGTTTTGTTGCACCGGTGCATAATGTGAACGCGTGCGCGCAATTCTGAGCGACGATGTCATTGTTTCGGTTAAATATTCGGTCGACGAATATTATGCATTATTATTTTGCGGTTTAATCAAAACACAAATATGCATTTGCACCTTTCGTGTTGCAATGCGACGAGAGTAATTAGCGAGTGAACGTTAAGCAAACCCTGACGTTTTTCATTATTACGACGTTTCCGAGTTCAGCGAAATATACGCAGGACATCCTACATATATATAATAATCTATATTTTATCAATCAATGCACCCATTTATATATGTATGTATATGTAGGACTCATATTTGTGTCCAATTTTGAAAAATATGATATATTCATACCTATGAATATTGTTCCGACGACAAAGCCGATTAAACGCTGATAAAACGCCAATTTGTTTACATTCTGCACGGCTGTGCTTGGACAATATTGATACGATAAAAACCGACGACTCAAACACGCGTCAATATGCGTTAAAAAGCCAATTTAACATTACGTTATTTTTGCCGCATTAACTATTAATTATGGAATTTATACCAGTGTGATCTTGATTTCAAAGTGTCATTTTATTATTTATAAATTGTTGTACAAAAAGAGGTTCGTACATTTTTATTTTTTCGTCTTTAATATTTAATATGAAATAAAATAAATTTCAATATGAGACTTTTAACTAACTTTAAATTAAAAAAAAAATAATGACAGAAATATAAAGATTTAAAAAACTTTTTTCAATTAGGTATGTACATATGTCTTTCGTTTAATTAATTTATTCTTCAAAATGCCTAGACCTTCTCTCATTAAATACTAAATATTATACAGTATATGTAAATATATGTGAACATTTCATTCAATAAAAAATTCAAATATTTAAATTCATCAAATTCGGTCAATTATTTTAATGAAATTTCATGTAAACTTAAAATTCAACGCGTTTCATATAATTAAATTATCTTATTTATACTATGCAAGTATACATACATATTTATAATACATAATATATACATAAAAAAGTATAAATAAACACCTATATAATATACATACATATATAATTTAATTGTAATACTAATTCTTAGCACTATTTACTAATCTAACACGAAACTTTTATAAATTACGTTCTTATAAAGAAAAAAATTCACACCGAGAAAATTTAATTAAAGCCTTACCCAAAAAATTAACAAAAGGCACTTATAGTATTCCATATACATAGAAATGTATCTTAACATGTATATACATACATATATATGTACACATTGTACAATACGTAGTCACAGATTGACCTATGAAATTCAGAATTAATTTACTGGACAAATACTGCTTCAGTATAAAGTAAATAGAGGAACTGAAACGGTTAGTAAATTTCGAGAGTGCCGACAGTATAATTGAATAGAGCCAGTCCCGCATCAATGTAACGTTCGTAATATCATACGATATAATATATTGTACATAGGTAAGTATGCACATAAATTTGTATACTTATGCATACGCTTTTCGCGCTAACAAAAGGTCCTGTCTGCATAGGACTCTTGTCAATAAATATTGTTACAATGTTTTCAGCGTATAATGCGCAACTAAGTAGCATCTGAAATGTCATGAGAGGTTTGATGGTTTCGCACTAGGCGAATTTTATGTCTCATATAAAATCCAGCACACTCTCATATATTTATGTTCCTTATACATACATATGTATGATTGTATACTCGTACTTTTTCACCGTGTTCGCGTATCAAAGTGACGTTTTATATCATTTACTATTTAATGTGCTGCGTAATGCGAATATAATCTCCCAGTCATGAAAGGTCGATAATGACGATCGGGCATATTTTTTTAACGCCCGTAAAATGCATATACATACATACATATGTACATATATGCACTTTGTGAACACTGATCGACTGGTTGAAACCGCAAATGCATTTCGGCTACGTCCGACTTCCAAATGGATGCACATTATTCCGTTTGATAAAATTCTACATTTCCTACCGAGGTACTTACCGTCGGAAAAAAAATCGTAAAAAACAAGTGTTTAATATTTTGCTTTAATTAATATTCCGCAACACCTCCATAGGATATTAAGATTCTTTATTGGCACGCTGAAAACTCTACGTCTAAAATAACGCTATATAACGCTAGGTTATTTTTAAAACTTTTTTTAATGAAATACTTTTAAGTTTCCTCTTAGTAGCTTAATACACAAACGTGTCTAGCAAAAATCACCAATCTTACCTATTAAAGTACAATAGTGCAATTTAAACTCAGTAAATATTCAAATAAGCCTATAAAAAATTATTATTTAATTATTTAAAAACTTTTTAAAAGATCTCACTTTTATGTATGTGTTACTGTGATTTCATACTAACAGTGAAACTATATTTTAATTGCCATTTTAGGGATTTTATATTTCGAATAGTTTACATTTACTTATGATACTTCTATTGATGTTGTGTCATATTTTTCTATAGTCAACAATAGTTTTTCGATATCTTCTCCAGTTTGTAAATGTTTAAGGATGTGGCTATTTGTAATACAGTATCGACGAATTATTTCCAAAATTTCACTGTAATATTATGGCAGCAGTGCAAAGAAGCATCAAATAAGTGAGATTGAATCGAATCTTAGTCTTGAATATGGTTTTTGAACAGTTTTATTGACTTTTAAACGTCACTTTCGCTGTCAAATGTTGCACTTTTAGGTTATGTGCAACGGCCGAAGGAAAATTTTCTTAATCGACTTTATATTTCTAATCTTGTAATTTATTAATTTTAAATCCTAATTCTTATAATCTCCTTATGTACTATGTACTGTATGTACAAATAGCCAATTATTCGACGATACTATATGTACAAATAGCCAATAATTCGTCGATACTGTATGTACAAATAGCCACATCCAATGTTTAATTACATCAGAAGCCTAATTTAATGATGTTAGACCAACTTTTGCAGTTTGTTCAAATACAGCTTCACACGGAGACCATTTAATTCCTGAATATAATTGCATCAAAATTCTTTTTGATTCAAACCAAAGTTAAATACGAGTGCAGCATGTCTAACATTCAACAGACAGACATATGTAATAAATCATTTTAACGGCAAATTTTAAAACAATCAAATGTAACACACCATCGAAGCAATGATAAAACTGGGACGGCTTCGATAATAAGATCATTTTTATTACAATAATGATAACAAGTTAGTATTCGCCTCGAATACTAACCTTTCCAAGCTCCAAGTAATACAAAATAAATCCCTAAAAATAATTTATAATACACCCATATATACTAACCTGAAAAAACTGCATGCCATATATAATATTCCGTTTGTTACAGACATTACTAACAAACTAACCAGTAGATCACTAATAACCATACTAACACACTTGTGAAGAGTCTCGGTGATTACAACAAAATGTCTATACCCTTCAGGTATAACACACAGATTATCCAAACACAATCTGCTTTAGGTCATCGACTTTAGAGAGTCTTTAATTAATATTATGTATTAGATGTATTATGAACATTTATAAGGATTGTAAATATGTTTTTGAGCTCTTTTTCCTATTATGCTTTAGATTAACATTAGAATAATATAATACTGTGATTACTAACCAAATTAAATTAAATTGTAAAATAGAAAATGATCGGTAGATCAGTAGCTATTAAAATATGTAGATATAAGATGTATTGTGAACATAATTTCGTAATAATAAAAAGCATTTAAAAATCAAAATCAATTAGAATAAGAAGACGCGTATTAGACCATGAAATACGTAGAAATGCGACATAGCAGATGTTACCAAATGTTTTATTACATTTAGCAGCAGCCGAATCTTGCTCGCTCGCCTTTTTATCCTCGAAACATTTTCTGCGAAATATTGACTGTCAGTAACAAAACAAGAAATAAACATTTTTGCAAAGCGCATCTACTTACACGGTGAAGTGGTAAATGAAGCACCTCCATCCGACCGGTCTCTCCAAAAAGTTATACACCTGCCCTTGAAACGTGGCACGACCGGCGTGTCTTCGCTGCTTTCTCACGAGATATCTGCCTGCAGCACCCCATTCCCGGGGCTGATCGAGCAGGAAAGCCGCTGAAAATTGAAGTAAAATCTGTCAGAAAACCCTCCCCAATGTGCAAATATAACAAAAAACCACAAACAACAACGTTTTTCCACGCGAACGGTGGGTTCCATGTGGAGGAACGCGTCCGCGCTCGATCAGACAAACTAATAATGTACGGTATGACATTTGCGAGCATCAGACGTTCTAAAAACGAAACTAGTGGAACACGCTGTACATAATAATAAATGCACAACAAAACCGGAGTAGCGCACAAAGCGCGCGGAAATATCCCTCTCGTATTTAAAAGCTGCATCTCGGCGAACTCAAATTCAACAATGGAAAAGCTTTGCCGCCATTTTTATTCACAACAAAAAAAACGCCCTATCATCCTCAATTTTCCACAGGTTGAAAACAATGGTAAGTGTACACAACAAAAAGGTGGGTTTCAAATTTGTTTTTTAATTTGAATATGTTAACATGAAGATGAAACTAAAATTTGATAAATTTTACTTAGATATGTACTTTATACATATACGATTAGAAAGCGATTTACGAATAAATAGTAAACTATTGTATAAATGCTTAATTTAATTTATCCACTTATTAAATAAAATATTTTAACATGATAGGGTTTTACCACTGAGCGACACCTATGGTATTAAACTTGTATATATGTACATGTATAGTGACAAATACTTAGCAGATAGGGTGGTTTTGCCAATTTGATCAGGAAAAGTTTCAACAGTGAAATCAAAGAAATTATCAAACGCTGATAGGAAACGATCGACTTGGAGTCACAAATATCCAAGTCTGACCAGCAGCACTGCAGAAATACTTTGAATCAATTCTCTTCAATCGAGGTCAACCCAGTGCTTGAACCCGGAAACCTCTCGGCGGTTAGCATTAACGCAACCACTGATTTTAGTTATTATTAGTTCGTTGAAATTCATTTCCTGATATCATTTCATTTCTACTCCCATTTTCAAGATACAAGATATAAACATACATATACGTATTTATGAACATACAAATTTATTTTTGTAATTTTTATATGTTTATGATTATATCATTTTTTATAATAATTACTCATCTGATAGTATAAGCAGGTATTTAATGTTTCCAGACATTAAAAATGATAATTTATTACAAATACGATACTAAATCTTTATGACGATAGTCATAAGGATTTGACAAAAGAATTGCCATTTTTGCAGAAAATACCTTCAATTTAAATCTCATTAAGACTTAGTTATTTCTACCATGCGATATAATCCAATTTAAAAGTCCAAACTAATTAACAAACTATAACTTTCAGTAGATTATATAATCAGTTTAAGTGGTTTTGAACTAGTATACGTAAATGATAGATTAAAACGTATAATTTCGAATGGTACGTATAATATATGTAAATCAGACACTAACAGAGTTACAGCATATAAATTTCTGAAATATGAATGTAGAACAGAATGTGAATGCAGAATTGCATTTTCCACTTGTATTACACTAACCTAATACGTAAGTATTGTAAGGTAAATAATTCCACAGCAGCCGAGAATGTACACAGTACCGTTGTAGATTGACGAAAATTATTCGGCAAATGCTGGCGAGGAAATCCCAAAGTTATTCAATATTCAGAAGGGCCGCTTCAGTGGCGTTGACGTGTTAGCATTTCGGGCAACGATCACGGTGCCCTTACCCTTTTGCAGCCCTCATGAAATATTAACCGTATTGTACGTATTGCAAGTGGCAACAAACATGTGTATTATATGTACACACGAGCAAACAATAGTGAAAATGAAGCACAAATAATCCCGCGAATAAAAAATTTACTCTGTTTTTACACGCGAATTCTGCGTTTCGCAAATTCAACAACTTTCCCCGCACGCAGTGACGCTTCAATTCATCACAGACATACTCATGTGACACCTTTGCGTTTATTTTATGTAATACCATTTCCTATTTTTACAAAAAAAAAACCAATTAACTAAACTGAAGAGGTAAATAAACTATTCAACAATTTTAGATTTAATCTGCAAATTGAGAGAAATCTCTACAATTGACGTAAAGTTTTAAGTATCCTGGACGCAAACCTGACGATTTTAATTGCAAAAGTTTTGATTCCCGCTAAAAGATGTCTATAATATATATATGAAAAAACAGTCATTGATTTTATTGTTAAAAAATACTATAAACCAAATACAGTTGATTGATTCTAACTTTAATTGAAAACAATCGCATGATGAGCAATAAAAAAACAGAAAGTACTGCATTAAAGAAAAATTCTTTTGAACGTTCTTTTAGTCAATTTTATATAATAAAAACTCATGTCATAAAAATAGTACTCGAAACTTAATACAGTTCATTGCGCGATTGATTATAAATTTAATTTAAAAATTGTGTGATCAACCATAAAAAAAGAAAATGCTGCATTAAAAATAAATTGGAAGGAACGTTCTTTCGGTTCATTATTTATAAAAATAGTCCGAATAATAATATATTTTTTTACATTTTTGCAGAAGGCAATCTAACTTTCAATCTCTAGATTTGATTTGCATAGCAAAATTTGGTCAACCAAAAAAATTGTATGCATATAAAGGCGCTAGAAAGATTTTGAAAGCATCTATTTGAATATAATTTAATAAAGTTAAATGTCATTTTTTTATTCAAGGTATTATATGTAAATAATCTAAATATATACAAACATATTTTATGTACATATTTGTTACATTCAAAGTGTTTTAACAGTTGTAATATATTCCAACTGGCGTTTTAGGTTATTCATATTCGAATAAAATTCAACTAGTAAATTATATATCTACAAGCGCAAATACACTTTCAATAATGTTTCTTACGAATGCTCTACAGCTCAATAATGCGTTAATATTTGCTAGGTATCACGAATAAAGGTAATGAGTACCGTATTATGATAACTCTAAGAATGTGGTCAAAACAAAAAAATGTGACTTTCCAACTCAATTTACTGGTGACATATTCCCGAAAACCTAACCTTTCCATTTAACTGACTTAAAGTTAAACTGTATTTTCACTTGTAATATATTTTGACCAGCTGGAATGTAATTCGCCATATGAATCAACTTACGTGTGTTAGACGGAACATATTCAAACTACACTTCAACTACATTTGTATAACGGTAGTTGGTACCAGTTTGGATGGAATATATTCTAACTAGTCAAAATATATTACAACTGGAAGATACACTTCAACTGTAACATATATTCACTCGTTATTTGGTCCCACTCAAATTGTCTTCCGATAAGCGTTGACAAGTGTTACATTGTCTCTTTTTCCAGATCTCGATCATCAATTGAATTTGGTTACAAGATTGATGGCTCTCTTCTCTTTCTGGGAGCCTTGATGTTTTTACTGCATCATACAGTTCTGTCAGGTAGCATATTTTAAATGGCTTCTAGCTACATATATACACATGTTGTTTTCATTTTTAAATATTATTATTTAGCATAATGTGCAAGTATGTTGGTTTTATCTTTATTTATATATGTATATATGATATTTTTATTTTTATATATATGTATATGTATATAAGTAATGTATCTTTATTTATGTGTTTATGTGTATATGCATGTATAATGAGTGCATGTATTTGGTTGTGTATGTATGTATGTGTATATGTATATATGTATGTATATGTATATATATATATATATATATATATATATATATATATATATATATATATATGTGTATGTGTATGTATGTGTATACACATATGTGTATTTATATATTTATGTATGTGTATTTGTGTATACGTGTAAGTTTTTGTGTATATATGAATGGTGTACATATATGTTTATATAATTGTCTTTGGCCAGGAAGGCGCATTGAGTTTACCTGTTAGGCCTTCCTGGTATAAATTAAATAAAATAAAATATGTATAATACAAAATAGCTCTATTTATAATAAAGCGTGACTAAGAATATTTTCAATTTCTGAAAATTTATTTTATCGCCTTTCTATTTTAATCGAATGATAATGATCAGCCAGAGAATTAAACACGAACAAGTTTCGCGGAAATGCATACACTATGATCGTGGTTAAGCAGCAAACCTCATTAAGTTCTCTGGGTATATTACCGAAAGAGTTTCTCGGACAGGCAGATACAATCAGCATGATTAAATAGAAATTCCTGTCAGAAAACCATACGCCAAAATTGCATTATACCTGTCCGACCCAAACACTGGAATGCATTCATATGAAACAAGAGCGTTCGTCGTCCGCGGACTGAATTTCTCAACCGGAATATCCCGACGGGTTGGCGAGTTTGAATCCGCCATTGTTGCGTTATTGTGAAGTGACAACGTTTACCGGAAAAGCGTTCCGGTTCGGTGACTCGCCGTACGCGCCCCACGGCTTAAGAGCCTTCGTGGAAACGAAACGTGAGTTGTCTTCAAAGTGGGTCGCGAAACAATGCGACCAAACTAAATGTGAGCGATGGATGGCCCGTTCGAAGCGGCGACAATGCATATATCCGGGGAAAATGTCGGAAAAACTTCCGTGAGCACACGCGAAATGCGAAAGCTTTTCCCGCTCGACTCCCGTTCAATTTTGCAAACCGTCTATCTATGTACATACATACGATCAAAATTTAATGTTCATGAAGTATTAAATGACCGTGTGCTAAACTCTGCATTTACGAGCGTGTATTTACAATTTTGAATATATGTAGTAAACGCGTTAATGACCCACCATTTCGGGGAAAATCATTTCGAATTTTCGATAATAGATAACGTGATGGCCAATAAAATGGACCTTACATTAGATTTTACATTATTCAAACTATACAATAAACTGCTATATGAAGATGAATGTTTATTTAAAACTAACAAATTTCAGTATATTATCTCATAGAACTGGACTTTTCAAAAAGAAAAGACAAAACTTCATATTTTAGAATTAGACAATATTTTATTATTATTTATAGACTTAATATTTCTCTATATATTATATGAAACTAAAAACTATTTAATTACACATACATAAAGATTACCGTGTTAGATTGAAGCCCCAGTTAAATGATAAAATCGACGAATATCTTTAACGACACGCAACTGGTACAAAGCACAAATTTTAAATAAAAAAAATAACATATACCTGTACTATACCTTAATTTTTTTTAAATATTCAAGATATTTAAATGAAAAATTTATTATATTAAACGCAATCTTTAGCGTTTATCTTGAGACTGCAAGGGGGTGCATTTTGACATTGAAACATATGCAAATGTCAAATGAACATATGTACATATGTACATATACTGAATTTCTGAGCTCCACACAATATATTTTTTTTAATTTGCTTGAAAGTAATGAAACCCCTAGTATGAAGGTCGAATAGACTGATCGCTCGATTCAAACTACATAGATATTGGCAAATGATTAGTGTTCGACAAAAATGCAATGGGCATTCGGACGATGTGCAAATCTCAAAGACCAACGTGATGTGACCTGACAGTTTTGAGACCAAAACGTGCAAATAAATAAGTAAACTGCAACCTTTCGCGTAAACAATCCACGCTTTTACGACATGGCCGTACACCGGAGAAATTTCAGCTTGAAGAACAACGACTTTTTGAATATTGAATGGCTGAGAACTTAACAAAATGACGGTGCTGAAGAAAAAAAAATTAAAGAGTAAGTGCCGACCACGACGAACGCTTCTTAATATTGTAAACTGGAAGCTTTCAAATCAACTTTAGTGTGAGGTTTTAGTGGAAAACTCCGTGGTTTGAAAAAAATTTAACAGCAAAATTACATGTCTTATTTTTTTCACTGACTTAACGTGCATTACAAAATTCCTTTTATGAACTATCATTATTTTCGATTTGCATACCTGTCACCGTCAAATTTCGCGGTACATTTACCCAGAAATGCTGATCGTTTGCAAAACTTAATTTCAAATATACATATTCATGTAGCACAACATAACATTTTCGCGACAATTTCTACGACGATATGGAATGGAAGAAAAGAAATAAAATAAAAACAATAGAACAATGGAAGCAGACTTATCGTTTGAATTTTATAGGATAATCAGCGCCTCATTCCATTCAACGCACCTAACAAAGGAAAAAAAGATATTCATTTGACAGATTCATCACAAAGGAATTTTTGTCGTAGATACCCTTTTGTCTCTTGTTTTGTATATTTATAATAAGCAATAAACGTTTTTATATGAAATAATCCATTCGTTTATATTTATATGTAACGAATCTCAAACCTACTCATTCCGTACGAAAATTTTATATATAAATACCACCCTGGCATTTCTATAATATTGTGTACAGAACTATGTATATATGTAGGTATATTTAATATAATAGAACTGTATATTGAATATACATATACATACATACAGCGAATATACATACAGCGAAACAATACCTGTGTACATACTTTAATCTGACATATTTGCAATTTTTTGCAAGGAAGCATATTATCAAACAGCCTGTGTCGTTCTTTTACGTATACATTTCTTCCTTTTCCGCTTCCGAATCGAAAGAAAATTACACGAAAAAATAGCTCGGCAGTCATTTTATGAAAGCTTTCGAAGAATTCCCTGTACCTAGGTACGATTTCTATTATAAACACACACACACACACACACACACACACACACACCACTACATCGGCCTAGCTGAACTAAAATGAAATATGACTTTCGGAACGGATTACGTAGAAGCTATTATTTATTATTTTGTTGTGTGAAATTCATTTTTATATCGCTGAAAAAAGTTTAACCGAATGACGCGAGAGTATTATTTGGAAATTTTCACTGAATTAACATCGGAAATACAAAACTTGGTACTTTCGTACATCATCTGTCATAGTTTTTGACGCAAGTCGAATATTGTAACGGAAATGAAGTAATGAACGCTCCCAATTCCCAGGCTGTACCCACGTCGAAATAGAGAGAGACGTTAATTGTACCCATAATATCTATGAACATATAACCTAATATATAACATCTATGATATAATATGATATTATTACTTGCTTATCAAAATATATTGGAAACGTCGAAATTTGTCCAACATTATTATTTGTGAACAACATGTGCTATTTCGTTTAAATATTTCATATTTCACATTCTACATAAAGTATTTTTTTTATATTTTGTACATTAAGCGACTTTTATTTGAAAAATTTTCTTATGACCATTAATAACAACTTTATATTATTTTTCAACAACCTATGATTTGTAACCTGCATTATGGGGGGTGACACGAACCCTAGCGACACCACTGCACCAACTCTAGCGACACCTTGGTTCGCTCTCAATCTACATAGCTTATATAGCAATCGTCAAAGAACATGTCATCACTGAATTGTCGGAAAATTTGAAAGCACTCACCGCCACTGGTAGCCGTGAGGGTGTCTGGCGTCGGGTCCAGCAGCTGATTGGCCGAATTATTATCGCTGATTGGCGAAGGATCAGCAGGAGGTCTTGGCGCCATCAAGAGGGTCTGGGCCTCCTCCACCCCGAGCCTCTCCATCGGCCTTCGGGGTAGCCCACCCACGCCACGCTCCAGCATATCCGCATCTAATCGACCACTAACCCCGACGACACCTGCACTCCCACCGCTGCTAACACTCCTCCGCCATTTTATACAGCGCGTCTATTGCAAATGGCCGAATTTCGCCACTCGCCGAACACCTCACTCATCGTCCATTAGTCTAATTGGAAGTTTGCGATATATTCCGCTATAGTTCGCTTCTTTTCCACTGTCATTTCACCGTTCACGTTTCACATTTGGACTTGTTTTGAATGTGTGAGTTTTAATTCCGCTGCTGTGCATACGTGTGTATATACATATGTATGTACCTATGGAATGCTGTTGTTGTTACTTCTCTTATGATGAATTTATCTGCGCATTTTTGTGTCTGAGTAATCTGAAACAAAGCATAAACGCAAGTATTAAAATCAACGTTACGATCTAAAATAAATTAATTTCCTTTCAATCGCTAAGAACGATGCTTCAAATATAAAGTGGTTTAGTCAAATCACTTCCAACAAAGCGTTTCTTGAAGTGGGAAGAAAATGAATAAATTTCACATTACTAAAATGATAAAAGATTTCATTCATTTCAATTTTGTGACCTTTGTACCAATTTGTGCACTGCTCGGGCAAATAAAAATTGAAAAATGTATTTTTCAGATATTTTTTTAATGGTGCATCCAAAAGAAGAAATCAGAAGCACAAGAAATGTTTCAAAATTGGTAATCTTGACTTAAGTAATTCTTTGAACTACGCAATAAGAAAATAATTTAATTGAATTCTTTAAATATTGTTTTATAAAACTCCTTTGATCCATCGAAAACTGTAATTTGCGTGGTGTACAAATAAACATTCAACTTTATATAACAAATTCCATTGTCGATATCTCTTCATCTTAAATTTAAAAAAAAATGTGAAAAACATCACCAAACTCATTCCATAAAACGTTATTTATTTGCAATTTTTATCATGTTTCATTTAAATGATTACAAAAATAAGAAATTGAGTTTTTTCATAAACTACCACATCATATTTTCAGTTAAATATTTTAATTCACTCAAAATTCCAAACCTGAATCTTTTTGGAGAGCTTTTATAAGATTCTTTCATACATATATGAATATTACGAACCACTCAAAGTACATTTTTAACACATTCCCTTTCTTTGTATATTCAAAAAATTCAATATTGTTTTTTCATCTTCTCGAACGAACCTAAATTCTTATTTTCAAATTAATTACAAAAGTAAATCAAAAACGTACAAAATTATACATACATATGTATAATATACAAAATGAAAGAAATATTCATGGGTGTGACATGAAAAAGTCTCACAGGTGTATTTCAGGCTTTCAGTGAAATTTTTTCGCCGATCCGCTTCAGAGATTTGCAATAAATTATTCCGACATACGAATATTATATTCGCAAGTACATACACTAAGGACTAGGGTGTGTCCCATAAATAATGACGAACGCAAAATAATTCAAAACCACATCGGAACACACCTGTTCGCAAATGCGATTGTGTGTACCGTCGAAATCCAATAACATTTCGCACGTATCACCGTATTACCTGTACAATGGGGTAACCGAACATTCCGAAATTAGTGGGACACCTTCGAATGTAAAATGACACCGTACAATGAAACCTTACACCGCAAATATTTGTATCGTATATAATGTCACTCAAATACTGGAATTTTCATTTAATACAAGTACATTTTATATTCAAAGCAACATCGATTCGTTGAAACACGTTGATGACGTCATACATCCACTGCACTCGATATAAAAAAGTTCTGCTTTCATAACGAATTCGTTATATCAAATCGGATTAACTTTGTGCATAATTCGGTATTACTGAAAGCTTTTATATTATATTTTCTATTAATGTGAATTGACAAAGTATTATATGAATATAATAACGAAAATATCATGCATTTTTAGAATTTATGGAAATCCGAATTGCAAAATACAACGTAAACAAAGAAATGGCCCTTGAAAGCTGTTAAGTCGACTAAAAGTCGTTCACTTTTCAAGCGACAATTTTATGAAAGACGATAAAAAATAAACGATTCGTTACATTTGCAAGGAAACTGCATCATGAATAATAATTGAAATTTCACTCAAATGCTTTATTTAACCCATCATCCTCCGAAAAATTATGTTGCAACTACATTAACATGATTTCAATTAAAATTCCAATTAAATTTTCAAATGCGACACGGCGTATAGGTATGTAGAAAATTAACGCAGGCAATAAATAAATGTATTTTCAGTACGAATTATAATTTCTGCACAAGCAAAATTAACCAACCAAATTTTACAATTAATTCAGATTGCATGATCTATATTTAATGATCAGTTTTCATTGAAACTCCTTTAAAACATTAAAAATAATAAAAATAGAGATAATGGTCACGATCAAATCAACTGCAGCTTTTTCATCAAAATGCGAATAAAATGAAAAATTATTTCAAATATAAAAATAATAATAAGCAAAATGATTTTTTAAAATTTATTTATTATAGAGGTATTTTCCCTAGATGCCATTGGCGGGTCGCTTCTGAGCGACATCCATATTATTAAACTTGTAAATACATATATAAATTTATAGATTGTATATTTGAATTCAAATAGTGATGACATAGTGGGTAGGATGGTTTTGCCAATTTGATGAGGAACCGTTTCAACAGTAAAATCAAATAAATTGGCAAACTCTTGTAGGAAAGGATCGATTTGCAGTCACAAATCTGACCAGTACATTCTCTACAATCGAGGTCAACCCAGGGCTTGAATCCAGGAACCTTCCGGTGGTTAGCGTTAGCACAACCACCGAGCTATACTGTTGGCTATGCTGACTATATGTATACCGAGCTACATATACTGCTGGCTGGTTTTATTTGCACATAATAATTGAGCCATCACGATTAATCGTACTGTTACCTGATGTAGTGAAAAATTTCATTTTTAAAAGCAATTCTATTATATCTGTTTAACAGTTGAAAGTGATACTAAGCTAGAATGTGACCCGAGGACGCTTGTCGCGAATGAATCTCAAATTGCAAGAATCTTAACAAAAGCATAAATATGTAGTACATACGAACTCCAGTAAATTAGCAGACGTCTAAAAAAATGTATAAAAGTCAACCCGATTCAGCTTTTCTTATAGTTAAAATATTCTTATTTGGTCCACGTTTAGAGAACGTCTTCAAAATATTGTAGATATAAGATTTTTTGAACCATTTTCATCCAATTCATTTTACAATCAATCGATTCTCTTAAGTACTCAAAGGGTTACTGACATTCATGGCTTGGCTTCAAAAATGTACATATGAATGTACATGTACATATGTATATGTATGCATATTCCACAATGAAAAATGTATTTCACCACACTCGAGAAAGGGATTAAGTCTGCGCTTAACAAAAACTGTATAGGCATTTCCTGAAAAATTCAAGTTCCATCCGGAAAAGCTCTAACACGGTATTTCCGTGAATTGGAAATTTTCGAATTTGCATAAAAGCATATGGCGTGGCATATTCTCGTCTGCTACCGCCTAAAACACACTGATATTAAATACGATAACGGAATTGATTGGAAAATATTGTCACGGCTCGGTAGGTGACGTCCAATATTTACCGATGACGATATCCGAGAATCGTTAGAGCGCAAATGGATTGTGGCATTAAAAAACAGACAGTAGAAAAGTGGTCACTGTGAATTATTAAATGGGTCTTTGTGAATGCACCGCACTTTAGCCCACCATTGCACGAAACAAATCGTATATCAATCACCGTGAAAGTATGTCAGTATCATAATTTTTCAAAATCACACACCTGCACGTTCAACAATGTACTTTAATAAATATACATAAATCACTGTGAAAAGTTTATGAATATTTCAGAGTGAAAAAAAAATTAAATCATGTTATTATTTTACTGGCAATTAAAACATTTTCATTTAATATAAATTATGATAACTTTCGACTTTTATATTCCATTTTCAATTCTTTATTTTATTTTTGAATAATATATCTCAAGTTCAATTTTTTAAAATTGTATCTATACATTTAAATTATTTTAAATGTATAGATACAATTTTAAAAAATTGAACTTGAGATATATTATTCAAAAATAAACTAATATATAACGTAAATTATTTTATACTAACTTTCTTCCTAAATAAAAAGTGATAATAGCATTACCTTGTATGTATGTATTTACTGAAGTTGATTTTCAATTACGAGGTATAATTTAATCACAAATAAAACCTCAATTTCTCAGTCATGACTCATGACTGAAGCTTTCAAAGTTATATGACATAAGACTAAATATACCCAAAGTCACCCAATTTAAAATTGCTAGACTGAAAAACGATAGATAAGTAATAGAACAATTTTTAGCTTAGACGACGCCGGGTATTTTAACTAATTTTTCAATTCCAATAATAAACAACTAAATATTATCCATTATCTAATAATAAAATTATCGTAATAAGAAAAAATGTCATAAAGAAAAAAAACACATCATAAAAAATGGTTCCGCCACATATCACTCATTACGTACATAACGAAATAAGTCGATATAAATGAAGTTAGCCTAATCATATCTATTTTCACAAATACACATTATTATCCCCATCGACTATATTCCCTGTTGTATTTGACGACACTTGGAAATATTCAAATCTGCAATAGATAAGATTCGATAACTATTATTGACGTGGACTCGAAATATGAAAATAGTGCAAACATAGGTACGTATGTACAATGTACATTATGTATAATATACGTATCACCGAAACCATCCAAAAGCTTCCCAAATATTAAATTATACCCCTAATTTATTATATAATACAAATAGAATCTGATGTTGATGAATGTACACGCATACATACATATATTTGGAGGCCGATTCCCGAGCTGTTAATAATAAACATTGGTTACATTAAAAAGCGCTATCGAAAACCTCAAAATACACTTTGAACTTTAACATTATCTCTATTTATCGATTCTATGAATAGAAACCGCGTTGTGGTTTTAATGCGAAAATCTAAGACGATGTCAGTTTGTATGAAATTTCAATACTAATAAGAGAACGTACTCATAATCTATTTATCTAGGCATCCGAGCTTCTGTACGAGGTTAAATTTTTACCGACGATTATATAACGAACTTCATGTTCGTTTAGAGAATGTATACATGTACGACCCCAAAAAATGTATAGATGTATGTATGTGAAGCTATATGATTTCGTTTATAATTGATGCTTCACATGACAGATACATACTGCAAATTGAATTAACTAATTGAAATTGACCTACCAGATTTACGTCACATATGAAAAAATGCAATCTATCACACAATCATATTTATGCGACAAAGTCGCTTTGATGGAAATAGTAAAGCTTTTAATTAAATTCTTATAATAATAATAATACTTAATATAATTAATGAGCTAAAATTAATTTTTGGGGAAAAATCGCTCTGAGAAATTGGTCCAAGTTTTCATCAAATTTCACATCAGCCCATCGTAATAAATTAACGTTTCGTTAAACATTTATTAATATTTCAAGAATTTTAATAATTCATTCCCTTGTTTTATCTCACATATTTTTTATCAAGAAGAGATGAACATTTTATATTCTATTCAGGTATTTCTCATCAAAACTGACGATTAAGATTGTGCTCGATCGTAAATTTTTGTTGATATCGTTGGAATAGTATTTCACAGTATCAAATAGTTTATACGTATCTTAGAATGCATTAACCTTTTAGATTTAGGGTTCGACAAAGAATGCCACAAAGGTCCTATATTGACCTCCAGATAATGAAGCCTATTTAGTAAAGTTTACGTTCATACATACATATGTACATACATAGTACATTCGCATACACACATACATACATATTTATGATAATACAGAACCATTTTTTTTGATGAAATATTTAACCTCATATTTTACTAAAATCAAAATAAAAATTAGTAATAAGACATTACATACATATATCTATGTACATATATATCCATACCATGTCTTAATTAAGTAGAATATAAAATATATCTGATCGATTCCAAATTGTCTGAATGGCAGTTGTTTTTTCAGAACTTTTACAAAAGAAAACTAAATGGTTATAGTTAAAATTAAATAATTTACATATGTATGTAGGTCAGTGGCGTATATTGGGTGTGTGCTAGGTGTGCGGCGCACACCCGTGAAAACCAAAGACCACACAAAATAATGTGTTGTTGTATAAACAGGCATTGATGTGTATGGTGTATTTACCGCGTGCGCTAAATGTATGGTGTATGGTGTGGTGTGCAGTCTGCAGCGTGTTGTGTGATGTGTGTATGTAGTTTGTGCGCCGCGACGAGAGAATACCTATGCCGTGCAGCAAATTGGTGGGTTTGGTTGGAGTGTGCAGGCGGATATTCGCTTGTATAGGTTTGTTCGCGATATTAAGACGTACGGTGTGCTACGACTTCAGAGCACCGCGCACCGCACCGCACCGCACCGCACCGCACCACTCGGCAATTGACCGAATGCGATGCGACACGTGGTCTCGTACTTTTTCGCACATTCGTATTTTTATGGTCATATCTCAGTCATACCTCTAATAACTAATAATGGCTAACAGTGTTCAAGACATTTTAACTATTCCGTTTTCAAATAGAAGTTTTGAGATAAAATTAAAAATAATTAAAGATGGGAAACCGTGTCCGTCTCTTCCAAATTTATCCAGTTTGCATAAAGAAAAAACAAAAGTTTACACTAGACATTTTTGCGTTTCAAATTATAAAAAATTCGAATGGATTACAGGCTGTGAAATTCGATCCAAACTTTTCTGCTGGCCATGTTTATTGTTCTCCAAAGATATTAATGTGTGGAACAAAGAAGGATTTGCTGATCTCAACCATTTGACAGCAGCACTGAAGAAACACGAAGGATCGCAGGCACACGTTCAATCATTTCTTTCCATACAAATGTTTGGCAAACAACGAATCGACGTATTAATTGACAGTCAACGTAAAGCCGAAATAAGTCGACATAATGAACAAGTAAATAAAAATAGAGATGTTTTAAAACGAATTATTAACGCAATAATCTATCTAGGAAAACAAGAACTGTCCCTGCGAGGTCACGACGAGTCATGTAATTCCGTAAACAAAGGCAATTACATTGAATATCTACAATGTAAATGCTCTTCGAGAATATGATTCTGTTTTAGATACTCATTTAAATACTGCTACTACCTTTCGTGGTACTTCTCCAAGTATACAAAATGACATAATCGAAGCAATCGCTCATGTTATTAAAGTTCATATAAAAAATGAAGTAGAGTCAGCAAGTTTTGTTGCTATTATTCTCGATGAAACTTCAGATATAATGACAAAATCACAGCTCTCAACAGTTTTACGTTTTGTATGTAAAGGCAATGTACATGAACGGTTTATTAGTTTTACAGACGTTAGTGCTGATAAAACATCTAATGGTCTATTCCGTCACGTGGTGAACATAGTTGAAGAATTTAAAATTCAAGACAAATTGGTTGGACAGACTTATGATGGAGCAAGTGTAATGAGTGGACACGTAAATGGTTTGCAATCCAAAGTCCTCAATGCTTATCCTTTTGCTCTTTTTACACACTGTTATGCTCATGTATTGAATTTAGTATTGCAGCAAGGTCTTTCTGATATTAAAGAAAGTAAATCATTTTTTCAAACTTTAAATGGATTGTCTACATACTTTTCAAAATCTTCCAAAAGAGTATTCGCTTTACAGGAATTTGTGACAAAAAGACTTCCCTCTGTAGCACCTACAAGGTGGAATTTTACATCTCGTTTAAGTAGCACAGTACAACAATACAGAAGTCAATTTACAGATTTTTTTCGACATGTTATAGAAAATTGTGAATTATGGGACACAGATACTGTTATAAAAGCACGAGGGTTTTTAGGCTTTTTAGATGATTTTCAAACAATTAAACTTCTTCAAATTTTTTCAAAACTGTTTGGAATAACTGATGTTTTGTATAACATTCTTCAATCTAAATCTTCGGACGTTTTATATTGTTGTAAAAAAATTAATGATGTTTTGCAGCAACTGAAATACGAAAGGGATAATAATTTTGAAATGTTATGGAATAATTATTTAAATGAAAAAAATGATGATCATGATCGTAGGCCACAAAGATTAAAAAATTATTCAGAAGTAGAAGATAAAACTTCATTTCGTCAATTATATTTCAAAATAGTTGATAGCATAATCGCACAAGTCGAATGTAGATATTCTTCACTTTCCAAATTAGAATATTTTCACCTTCTTTGTAATGATAAATATGAAGAATATAAAGAAAATTTTCCAAATGTTTTAATTAATAAATTAAAAGATTTTTATGGATCACTGTTTGATTATATTCGATTGAAAAACGAACTCATTGTGCTATATTCCAGCTCTGAATTTTCAGAGAAACCTGTTCATGAATTAATACAATTCATGACAAAAAATAACCTCGAATCTGGTTTTAAAGAGGTGTTTAAGCTGGGAGAATTAATATTAACGATACCAAGCAGTACAGCTTCAGCAGAACGTTCTTTTTCGGCGCTGAAAAGAATAAAAACTTGCTATAGAGGTACGCAAGGTCAAGATAGATTATGTGGCCTTAGCTTAATTTCAATAGAAAAAAAGTTATTGGTGGAATTAAAACAGAAAGACACATTCTATGCAGACGTGATTGAAAAGTTTATGTCTCAGAAACGTCGCATTGAACTTATGTATAAATAACTAATAAATTAAACATTTTTGTAATGCAAAACGAGTATTTTTTTTTAATTGCTAATTTTATACCCTATGCCCTACGGCATACACAGCACACCCGGTATTAACACCCACCGTCCGCCACTGATGTAGGTATATATGAAACTTTAAGCAAAAAATTTCTTACTAGTGTGTTCTTAATAAAAGAAACATGTTTTGCGTGTAAAAGAACAACTTTTCTCTTCAAAGTTTACGAATCAGTAAATTAGGGAAACATGACACCATAACGAAATGATTGTAATGACAGGAAGGTCAACCAAATAGGTCGAAAAGCAAAAAGAAACCAAACATAGTAGACGGGGGAAAATGTAAGGTCATTTTTTCGGAGACAGTCTTCTTCACGCTCTTTAAACAATTTCCATTAAAACATTTTTAGCACTTTGACTCGTCAAAAAGATACCAGCACAAAAGCGGACTTTAATTTCAGAATTTTTACCCACTAACAATATAGCCGACCGAGTTCGAAATGAATACACGATCGCTATACGATATACATATGTATGTATGTGAATAATTCCCAAAATTACCCAACCGATATTCAAACGAGGATACTTTGAATAGTTTCAATGCTGTCCATTTTCTTAATGCTAATGCAAAAACCGATTACACATGTGTAGTTTACTTCAACCACGAAAATATCGCCAAAATTTTGACTCTATTTGGGGAAAATTAACCATTCAGTATTGAGTCGTGAAAAAAGTTGCCGGCGATGCGAACTTTTTAGTCAATGTCCGGTCCGCACTTTTCTTCGAGGCTAAACTAATAAATATCGATTCTTTCGTCGCTTTCTGCACGATTCTCTCCCTTATACGTATAGTATAAGTATCAAATGTATTTCCGAGCAACAGATAGGAGATTGAAATTTACCGCTACGTGGGGGATTCTGAGGTGACCGACCAAGTTTCCGATCTGCGGCAGAAAGCTAGACTGAAACTTCGTATATGAGAAAATTCAATATGTTACATGTTCATTACAAGATTTTTATTCGTTTTATATGAACTCCCATAGTTTGCAATCACTTTCATGATAAATGAATCCAATTTGTATTACGCTGAAAAATATTTCAACATATACATACATACATACATACATGTATGCATGTACATATGCATATGTATATGAATTTAAGTCCATCGTCATAATTCACCATAAAAATTAAAAAATAAAATACGTCATTTTCCAAAATAAAAAAATAGTATTACAAAATATGAAATAAAACCTTGGAGCTTTTATGACCCATATTATTGTGCCAATCAAATTTTAATTCTCGTAATATAAATCGATTGTGACGCCTTATCGAATAAATATTAAATTCAACTTTCAGAGTTTGCAAAAGTGTGAATTATTAAATCATTACGGTTTATATGTCAATAATAATAATAGAACATTATTTTTAATCTTATAATTAACTTATATGAAATTATTTATTCCACATATATTGTCTGCGTTGAATTACACTGCGCAACAAAAAAATTACCTTAACGGAGATTGATCAATCTTTACTAAGTTTGATCCATTAAATTCGAATATGGCATTATTTATGTTGGTTTGCTCTCATTTGCGTTTCAAAAAAATGCGAAATTTTTACAGTTTTTTGGCTTTTGCTACATTTAACTCAAAATCAGTATTGATGTGCAAAAAATCAATCTCATATTCATATTGGATTCAATAGTCCTATGCTTTTTCTATATTTTTAAACGCTCATATCTCCTAAACGAAAGGAAACCAAAAAAAATCTTTCTAATATTTGAATTCAATATATAGGTCAGGTTTAATTTAAAATTAATTTACCTCCGATTCGGTAAGAAAAAAACGGACTTTTTGTTGTTTAGTATTATTTATGTATATGGCATTATTAATTTATTAAATATGAAATTTAACCTGGATAATGTTTTTCATGTTTATTTCTTTATTTATTTTTAATAGTTGAAAAATGTTTAAATGGACAGTCTACATTAGTTTTACAGAGTAATTTAATTTAAACTATCGCATCAAATGAAATTACTTCTATGTACACACAAACTAAAAGTAAATAAATACAGCATTACTATATTATAATACGTATAAATAGTATATTAATTATTACTTCGAATACAATGACAATAATTAAAAATACTTTCAGCATATCTCAGTTTAATTTATTAAATTAAACATGCATACATCCGCGTGTAATTTTCGCTAATTATATTTTAGCTATATTAATTCATATTATCGCGCATATATTGCGGTCATAATAATAGTTCGCGTATTCAATTGGGGGCCCACCCTGAAAATCAATACTTCGAATTCCGGTTTCAATGTGAAAAAGTGAGTCGTGGCGTGACGATCAAAACAACATTAAAGACATGAGTTTTCCGAAAAGTAGAGACCGAGTACGGAAAATTCTCCAGACGATAATAGACGAGCGAATTATTTACTTTAAAAAAAAATTAACTTAACATACATACAACCATAGAAACTACAGTCAAATACGAACATAGATAAATTCATACATTATATCTACATTAATAATTTTCATGCATATGTACTATGTCAATTTTGACGCATTGATTGTATCACATTATGAATATTTCCGAAATCAAAATTAAAGATATGATCAATCGTTTGAATATTCAACTATGCGCGTCCGTTCGCCCTTTAAGTTCGGACGAAAAATTGTAACACAACATTTTCAAGCGAAAAAAAAACTCATAAGCTTATTTATATAAAATATGTATGTATGATTAGTACTAAGCCGACAATGCGCTCGGGCAGGTGAATTATTTTAACCCCTATGATATGTGTATTAAAATATACCTTCGTGGAATTTTACGGGTTAATCTACCCCAATAAAATATTTACACCGCAATTTGAAACTTTTCAGTATGAAATATGCATTAAAGCGATTTCGAATTAACTATACTAACACATTGTGACAAAGCATGATTTCAAAAGAAGTACAATATCATTTTTTACAGTAGGTAATGCATTTGAGTGTTTTGAAAAATCAGTAATTTTTACTTTATATTTTTATTAAATTTATATTCTTCCCATAATGGCATTACGGGTTGCCCCTGAGTGACACCATTGGCATTAATATATAAATTTATAGATATAATTTTTTTTAAATCATATTCAAGTAGTGGGCATATTCAGTGCCAATTTAATGATGAACTGTTTCAACAATGAAATCAGATAAATTGGTAAACTCTGATAGGAAACGATCGACCAGCAGCACTGCAGAAATACTTCCAAAATAATTCTTATCGAGGTCAACCCAGAGTTGAACCCGAGAGCCACTCGGTGGTTAGCATTAATGCAACCACCACTGGCTAATATCGATATTCATTAATCAATGTAATTAAAAATATTATGTTTTCATTTTATTCAATACTAGTGGTTTTACCCGGCTTTGCTCGTATTTAAACCGCTTAAACATGGCTAATCTAATAGTAAAAATTAATTTGTTTTTTTTTTTTTATTAAAGTTATTTGAATCGAAAATAAATAATATTTAACGAAATCCGGAATCAGCATCCGGAACTGAAAAAGGAATCGGGAACCGGAACTGAAAAAGGAATCCAGATTCGGAACTGAAAAAATAATCGATATCGTCTTTTAATTTTAATTTAATTTTTTCGATAACATCACGGATTCTACTAACAAAAACTTAAATATATGCATACATACTCTAGTATGTATGTACATACTCTACCATATATACAAACTTACATATATGTATGCATAAAGTCTCTTTCGAAATTATAAATTAAGAAGATGCTAGATGCTATGGCGCAATTCAAAATGGTATATCAATCAAAAGTACTGTTAATGAAAACATAATATTATGTATGTATGTACATACATATGTATATAGCGTGCAAAATAAATCACAATGTCATTGTTTCCATCGAAAAAAAATTTGCCGTCACTTTAAGACCCTGAATACTATTTGCATTCAATTACGTGTTTGCAAAAATGAACTGTAAGCGAATGAAAAAAAAATCAAGATAATTTGCATAGTAGCTTTCGATCAATCAAAGCTAAAATTATATAATATCAAAGAAAAGCATGCTTCTCAAAGTATTTGTGGTTTAAAACGATTCTTCTCCTTTGATATTGTATCGTTTTATATCAAATGAGATATCTCAAGATTGCAATTCATAATTCAGGCATACGATCTGAAAATTATTAGGGAATTCTCGCATCCATGTACATTATACACGATTGAATCGGAACGCTTGGAATTTTTCAACGAAATATGCGCTTTTAATCCGACCCCGTTTGATGGTTTATTTTCTTATTATTTTATATGATGAAGCGAAAATTGAAACGTTCAGTCAAAATATTTCACAAAAACGGAAATTCACGTTGAAAATTGGAATATATTTTTATTGATGCTTATCGATAAGAATTGCAACGACTCGTTCAAAAATGTGACAAAAAAAAACCAACGTACAAAATTATTCGAAACCGTTTTCGGGGGATGGGCCAAATCAAAATATGTAAAATGAATATAATTAAATGATTGTGAGATGGAATCGGAACAATTTTGTGTAGATGTTGAGTCAAAAATAAAATAAAATAAATTGTCAGAGCGGTTCTTCGGTGCGTCATTATTAAAGATCGTTTGTTGAGCGAATAATTGCGGAAATGAGAAATCCCCTAAAGCCTCCCGGGGATACCTGGTCTACGATGGGATCAATGAATTTAAGATAACCATATTCCCTGACATCTTCAGGCGAAGTCAATTTACCAAAATTTCAATCATGACACAACTATCCGAATTCTCTGATTAAATTCAAAATTCAACTAAACTTACCAATTAGAAAATTGAAAGACCACAACAACAACTGATTGAAAAAAAAACTTCATCTATTGTTACTACGTACATAGATAAAGTAAAAATTAGAGCCGACCCCAAATAAATGAGATAAGGCTAAGAGATAATAAAAGAGATTTTTTTGTTAAATTCCACATTTTTTTTAAATATAATATGTATTTTCATACGAGAGTGTCAAGCAAGTGACATGTAAATATTTAATACATTCTAATTTACCATTTACAATTTAAAATCATCAATTACCTATTCCCGGAAGGTTCACTATTCATTTCCTTTGTGATGCGAACTCAAATTAGATAGTTCGTTCCCCATAAATAAATTGAAAATAAATACAGGGCAAGCATCCGGTAAAATCCATTCGTTACATTCACGTATGACAACCCTTCATCGGGCAAATTAATTACTAAACCGCACCCCGTGTGTGTGTGTCATCAACCCCAAAAGTACAACGAGTTGATAAATTTGATCATTTTTTCAGCAATCTCGCACACAAGAATGTCACCTCGCTGGATAATCGCGACAGACACGCGCCGAATAATAATCAACTTAAAAGCCAAAATGACAACGAGCGTTATTCAAATACAAGAGACACATTTATATGTACATATGTATGTACATATATAAATAGAATCGAAACTCAAGATAAAGCAATCCTGCACTTGCTAAGCGACAAAAACACTAGAAAGCGTCGATCTGGAACAATGGTTCAATATTGTGTGTTAATTTAAACACTAATTTATTCAGCTGTGAGACAATCGCTTTGTGCATTACGAGTGCCAAATATATACACAACAGGTTATCAACCCTCATCCCGTTTCCGCAAATATTATAATTTTGAACGCCGACAACAATCTCAAGGGTAAATTCTCCAATTTGACAGAGATCAACAGCGAGAAACAACAAATGTATTCAATCAAATTCAAAATTCAATCAAACGGCTACCGGTCTACATATGTACATATGTACATACATACATACAGCTTGGGTTACATATCGACTTTTAAAATATATGTTATATAAGTTATAGTTCATTGTGAATTTATTGGCATATTTACATATGTATATTCAGATAAATCATACATTTAACGATACATCAGCACAACGAATACTTCGATAGTGTTCAGGTTACATTTGTCAAAATAAGTGCATTTTAAAAATGAAGCAAATATCGACATAAAATCATGCCGCGATCGACTGTTTGGACAGCCCTGAATTATACTGCGACCATAAAAAAGTTCGATATTGTCTGATTTATACTCTGAACCGATCGCTGATCACATATTTACTATTTTTCTTAATTATATTTGAATAATACAATTTTTTTACAGGAACTGAAACAAACAAATGAAATTCTAACTCGTTCTATTTGTAATGTTAAAAATTCCTTCAAATACTTCCAATTCATTCTGAGGCACACTTCAATCAATGAAAATTAAAATATTAATATTATATAATATACATATGTACATACATTCAGCGATAGTTTACGTACTGTAAATACGTTTATGATGAAAACGAAATATTTGCACAAGACGACATTTTTCGACAAACAAAAAATCTTTATATACTATATCTATGTCATCTTAGAGTATCGGAACAGCAATGCGAACGATACGTATTATATTATATAATACATACATATGAAAGTAGGGAATATTCAATTTTTCCGAACACGTGGTAAAATGTGAAACTAGCATGAGTTGCTAGTCCGTCGCAACATAGGCTTTCCTAATTGTTTCGATACGTGAAAACGGTGAATTAATTTGAGAAGAGAGCAAAGCTCTTTAAAAAGTCACGCATCATCAACGGCACCTGTTTCCGGATCGTAACGCCGAAAAGCTCACCGTTCCGGAACGCGAGCGCCACGCTAATTTAGACAGCCTTATCGAAACTTATTTATTATAGCACTGCCGAACTGCACATGTGTCGCTTTTAATTAATCATTCGCCAAACGAACCATGAAAATAACTAATAAGTCAACATATTACTACCACACCAGAAGTATGTATGTATGTTCATACATACATACATACATATGTATATGTAATACTACGGAAAATGTCACCTTCAACGAAATTCGCCAGATGACAATTTAATCAAAAAATATAATTTCACATAAAAAATCCCAACAGTTCTTCATAGTGATAATTTGTATTGTATTTAATTAAATAAAGAAAATATTTTCAGAAGTAATTAAAATGTCATAAAAATGAAATCCAATTAATTTACCTATTCAAACCGTCTGTTCACGTTGACTTGTAGGTAAACTAATCTCTAAGTTAATCTGAATTAATAGCATTTTTATTTCCTTTTTTATAACGATTTTTTATAGAAGCAATCTCACAGTATTCATCCAATATCATTTGGACCGCACTTGTGATAATTCAAATTGTTTGGAAATTTTGATCTATCCCGACCCTTGAAAATGTATTAAAACGATCTGAGCTATATCCCCTTCACTCGATTCCAGTGTTTTGCCATTTTTCAATAAAGTAATATGTAATAACAAAAAAAAGTAAAAACGAAAACGATATAAGCAACGTGGTGAAATAAATCACTTCTATCGGAACACTGATTTGCGTAAAATGGAAAATCTAGAGCTAAACAATAGAGTAATTGCTAGTTAGATGCGATGTAGGCAGTGTGACTGCATTTTACAAGTAATGATATAATGCAGAAAGTAAAGACACTGCAATGGCAAAATAACAAAATAATTATTCGAATGGAATCCGAGGGAATTTAAAAGGGTACAAAGAAAGCCATAGAAGAGATAAAATTAGAAAAATGTGTGGGGTGAGATGGATGAGATTTACCCAAAACAGAGACAAATAGATGCGTGTTGTAGAGACCTTCACTCAAAAGTTGAAATTAGCTGATGATGATATAAATATGTATGTATGTATTATGTGTACTGGACTTAAACTATAAAATTCAAAGTTTCAAAAGCCAACTTTCAAGCCCATTTTAATATAGTTTGTATATAACGATTTTAGTTGACTATCATATTCGACTAACTCAGAACTTTACGTGTCCTTATATTTTTAATCTATGTACGCGTTGTGAAATTTATCTTTATTGAATTCATTCTAAAAATAAAATTACAAACATTTATAAACTTATTCCACCGGCTCTTTTTTATTTATGCTAGTACAATAAATTTACCTTTGAGTGCCATTATAGCGTTTTCATTATTCGTAATAAATTACCGTAAATCACGAAACCGTGCAACTTCGCCCGTGATTTACCGCAATTAGCTTCACGAATTTAATTTAAGTCCATGTCATAATAACTGACCTATTCGTTTAATTTTATTCATTCAATTTGTCGCTAGAAACGTTTGGATATTTGCTCACAATTTAAAAAAAACGCGTCGATTAAATTACCGAAGCGAATACAAATTTGCGGCTTGGCAGATGCAATTTTTATCGCGAGTATAGGCGAAATTTTTTAATGAAAAATTCACTCTAAAATGTTTATTTAAAATTTAACGAGCAACAGCAGAGACCAAACCAAACCGCAAATAACCGAATGAGCCACCACTAAAACCATACTATTCGTCGAGCGAAACCTTATAATCCTCTTTACCGGCAGCATAATGATAAATAAAATATTGCAACATTAGAGGGGAACAAAGAGAGAGGGGAATGACGTGAAAATATAATTTATTCAAAGTAACACCAGCGGTACGGTCAGATTAAAGGTCTATTCGTACTAACATATCGCGTACCGGCAACTGCACGTAATCAGTAAGTACGGAAATAATTCTTTGGTACATTATGTATGGAAACATTCATTGGCGCAGGCGCGCGCATTCACATCATAAAAGCGGATGTTTGATAAAGCCTGGTGTAGAATATGAGCTCAATGTGCCACTGTTCGAAGAAGACTATCTTCAAATGTCTTCATATGTATTATATGTGTTCATAGTAGATTGGCACCTTCGTGTGTGATGAGTCAGGGTTTCTGAACTCAATCATTACTGATTTATTTAAACAAATAATGCACATCGTTCAATTAATTGACTTAATAGATGTTACGCCGTTTCCATCGTTCACCTGAGGCAAGTGCCTCGCTCGCCCCACCCTAGTACTGGCCCTGACACGGGGATAAAATAGTAAGCTCGTATAACACGAGATGCCTAGGGAGATTCCAACTGTGTTGGGCGTAGTCTTGGTCATTGTTAATTCGAACAATATTATTTCGACTAGTTTTTCCTACATTTCATCAAATATGGGAAGCACCGTAATCAATCGATATCAAACCTATTTCAATACAAAGATAAAACATCACCGATTTTTTTACAGGTGCAAAATTATCTAAAAAATACGTGCCATGTACCACTATGTGTATCTGCGCCTTGAAAGGCCTGTCTGTGTCTGTCATGTAGTATTGTAATCACAATAAAGAGTTGCCTTGTAAATGACAAATGAGTGTGCAAGGGCGTATGTATGTATGTATGTACGACTCGAATTTCCGAAGGACTCAGATAAGGGGATGACAATGGCATTAGTCCCGTATTCGGTACATAACGCATGGTCACACTACATGTGGGCAACGATTTCACTTAGTACCTTTAATCCCCGAAGGGAATTGCTCGATGAAAAAGTGGCGTAATAAAAACACGTCCGTAATAATGCTCTTCGAGTGGAGAACAGGGTGTTATGTTAAATTAGAAATTTATACAATTCTTAGGGGAACGTAGGAGCATGCTCGAACACGGAGTCGTGCGTGTTTGATTCCTATTTGAATATCATTATTATTTAATCATTGAAATTTGAATTCAGCTATTGTTTCACAGTAGTATGTCAATTATGTATCGAAACTACCCATTTGAAATTATTATTTTTCGTCAAAATAATTTCTTGCCTAATGAGGGATAACGCTACAACACCAACAAACAAAATGGGATGAACTAACGTTTCATAACATATGTATGTAGTTTCATATGTAACATATGTAAGTCAGAATCGATCACTGATCACGTTTTCAGGATCTAGTTTTAATTAAGCTTAATAACAAACAACTACATCAACATCAGTCAACAATTATTACATATAATAATAATGTATATTATACATTTCTATGTAGAACTTTAAAAATGTATGAAAGATAAACATACTTTTGATGGTATATATGTACATATGTGCATACATAAAAACCTATTATGTATCTAAGGTACTTACACAACAAGTTTGAGAATTACTGGCTCTATGGTAATCGTGCGTTGAATGAGCTTTCGAATTTCCAGGAAGAGCATTGCGTGCTCTCTGGGCTAATCGTACCACTAACACTACCTCAATTTTCATACACATTCAAAAACACGCTGACAATGCGTATCTTGGAAATTTGAAAAAAATATATACAAACATGTTTGCCCAAGTGGAAAAAAGTGAATAAGTACTCTCGAGAAAACCCGTTCACGTGTAAGTTCTTTAAAAGAAAATATCGAGCGCGAAATGTATATATATACGAATCGAGTAATTCGCATATTTCAGAGGTGAATATTTGACCTTTGTAATTTTTTATAGCGAAAACCTAACATACTAAACGATCGCACTGAATCTATTCGAATTTCTCGGAACAAACGGTACAGCGTGTTCCAGCTACGAACGTTTTAAACGTGAATCATACGGTTCAAAATTGATTCTTTGGCTGTTGTTATTTATTGAACTGAAAACAAAGTCGACTTTCATTCAAAAAGCACGCAGAAAAAATCATAATTTATAACCTATCGCTTGCGATATTTCGAGGTAAATTCAGATATTATATTCAGAGGCGAAGATAATGATGGCAATATGGAGACGAGTATGGAGTATCTGTGCGATGTACGACCGTGACAAAAGGTCATTAGTATCTGTCATGAATAAACGATCACCCCTATTACATATATGTACATACATATACATATGTGATTCTTTCAATAATAAAATTATTAAACCAAAAAGAGAGTATTTTATATGTTTCTAGTAATAAAATGCATCAGATATGAATGTAATCAATACAACGGATATCGATGGTTTTGAAGCGATGAAAACTCGAAAACAAACTCTCGTTTTGTTGTATTTTAAATAGCCGTTTGATAAAAAATATGTTGCACGTCAATTTAAAACGTTTTCCCTTTACTGTTGTTTTTGCAAATGCCTTTGTGAAACATGTTGCCCGTGTTTGCAAAATATATACGTAGTACATATAATTCAAATACAACAGTTTTTGAGTTCGAAATAACAAAAAAATAAATAATCATGCTAATTATGGAAAACGCGAAGTAAAACGAAAATAAAATTGCAACTGTGCATAGTAAAATTATTAAATTAATAGCTTTGAATTTAAACAAAAAAATTTCGGATATGACCAACCCATGATTTTATTTATGTATTTGAGGAATATAAGAAGGTCACAAAACAAAATTCGACAATTAAACAGATATACTCGATCACGCATACCGGTTATGAGAGCATTTTCGATACAAATTGAGCGCAAATGTTAGGAAACTTACATAGACTAAAGTTCTACTTTCGGTTGTTGGATTTTGTTAAAAAAAATTATTACTTAAAATCACTATAAATATTGTACACATTAAATATCAAGAAAATAAATGTTTAAAAGGCCAAAATAAAATAATGAAGTTTTGTTTTAAGAAAATTTACAACTTCTGGCTTACGAATTCTGACCAAAACCGTACCAACTCTAAGTGAGTACATAATATTTCATGGGAAAAACTTTCAGTCTGATTGAGTTAGCGGTTTAATTGAATTCGAAAACTAAAAAAAAGAGGACACCCATAAAGGGAGGTAAAGTCAAAGTTTGATGAACGGCCACGTAAATTCAAATCGAACAAATTTACAAATTGTTCAATGTTTTTTCAAAACTTTTAGATCGAAATTTCCCGAAAGAAAAATGTATCAGTTACAGAAAAAAATACACAGAATAAACTTATAACAACCCCTAAAGCGATCATTGGATAAAGTTTTTATTTGCACAATCGAAAAGCGATACAGTTAACTTTAATGTCGCCAACATATATATATATATATATATATATATATATATATATATATATATATATATATATATATATATATATATATATATATATATATATATATATATATATATATATATATATATACGTACATACATATAATATTATACGTAGTAAAAATCTACCTACATATATAAATATAGATAAAGTAAAAACGGATATATCAAACAGACAGCCAGACGGACGGAAAAACCCAACTCTCGAAAAAGTGCAGGCCATAAAAGGTGATGAAAGAAACGGCTGTAATTACCGTTGACCCAATTTTGCGATAGGTTTGCATTAAGTACGGATAGCGAGAACTCGCGAATCGGGCAAAACGCACGCAATCGAGACCGTTGATTCGGGATTTGATGGATAGTTTCCTGGTTGAGGACTTTATCAGATCGACGTTTCGGAAACTCGACCCTGGCCACATCATCAAGACGAACGAGCCGAGTCTAACCACGTACGTGTTGAAAGTCAAGATAAACAGAATCGCTTACAATGCCTTTTAAACGTTAAACGAGACGGCAAAGAAATAAATATATGTACTATCCAGAACCAACGCGACTCTCCATTACTGAATTTAAAAGAAAATCGATACAAAACACGCACTATTCTCATAAGAGTAACAAAATATGTACATTTGTATTGACTTTGTACACGTCCGTTTCTTTGTCTCATATTGTACGTATGTATGTATGTGTGCATACATATGTATGTATAAACATACATACATACATATGCAAACAACGTTTGCTGTCAATAAATTTATTTGACATCCTTCAAGTCGATGAGCATGTGTATTGTACATCCAAAGCATACTAGACCTAAAATCGCAATGAAATGGGTTGGGAAAACTCCTTTAGGGGGTTGAACTTCCTTTGAAACTGGTGAAATTTCGAAATCAAGTTACTGTAGCATTGCATTTGATCTGTGTGCGAGCTGAGTGCAAACTAAATATGTATGTATGTAGCTGAATTGCGTGTGTGCGAGTAGGATGCAAGATTAAAACCTCGCCCGCGTCCGCACAAAAATCCTGTTGGATTAAGATCATGAAACTCAACTCAAGCATATTATATATATTTCAATTTTATAAATTTAATAATTTTTTTACCCAGCTCCGCTCAGTATTTGTAATATAAACAGCTTAAACATGGCGGATCTAATAGTAAATATTCATTTGTGTTTTTATTAAATTTATTTGAATCGAAAAAAAAAATTCAACCAATCGAATCTTCATAGAAACTGACTTGTTTTCGATTTCCAACCAACTATAGTTACAAACTTACAAAGTCTCTTTCGAAATTATATATTAGATATATTATATATTATACCAGAATCCGGCGGCTTGCCCCCGGCGCCCCCCTTCCCCCTCTCCCATGTCGTTATGGAAATTTTGACTTGTTCCCAACCATTTTCCAACCAACAATACTGACATACATACAAGTTCAAAGGAAAGCATTTTTTTTAAAATTTAATAATCAAAAAAAGAAGAAAATGAGTGCTTAGTCTGCTGCACCGTTGACCCGGCCTTGGTTGCAAATAAATCATCCTCTCCCTAATCACCTCTTAACCGAGAAGAGCTCAGTCTTTTTGATATTATGTGCAATTTATGAAATAGCAATATCATTCAAAGTTTTCAAACGAAAGATTCAGAAAAATAAAAAGAAAATGTGCAACCCGCTCGTTTATCAGAAAACGTCTGTCAATACACTCCCCGAGGAAAAAACAGCCGCCGACACTGCAAATGAAAAAGCGATTTGAAACTACTGAAAATACACTTTGCAAGAGGGATTCTCAGAAGGAAACATAAATAAAGAGGCAATATTGCGCAATCTCGTTACATAAATGTTCCATGACTGAGGCGTCAGTAAACCGAGCGAGGCACACCTGGCTCCACTTTAAAAACTTCCTCGAGGCAAAACCAGGTATTTTATTTATGTTTTAGACCCGTTTTTTTTTATTTTTTGCTGTTTGTTGTAGCCATATTACCGAGAAGTATCAAAAATGTATCAGCGACTGTGAAACCTGACATTTCTAAAAAAAAAGGGAAAAAGGTTTCTCTTGTGCACTTGTTTCGCAAATGTCACTCGCCTCGCGTCATAAGGTCAAACACAAAAGCTATAAATAAAACGTGGGGATTTTTTTTTAGCCTGTTCATATCGATTGCCGAATAATGACAGAAACGATATATTCCAAATATAAACAAAATCCGCACAGTACAGATATAATTACGGTGACCATACGTCCTTTATGACAGTCCTTTATTTCAGAATTCTGTCCTTTCGATTTATTTATTTTCTAAAATTGCCCTTTTGTCCTTTATTTTTTGTAAAGTCGACTATCGCTGTTTCACTAGAAATAGGATCCTACTGGCGCGGTGGTCGTTAAAAATTCGGTTGTCTTTTCTGCTATAGAAATGTTCGAGATCGAAGATCGACAAATGAAAAGATTACAAAGTGACAAGCCCTGCCAACATGGGTTCATTTTAAAAATCGCTGAAATTTCCTTATTTCCCCCTAGATCTAATTCCCATATTGAACGAATATTTTCATTAGTGAAATAACAATATGTGGACCGATGAAAAAACCCAATAAAAATAGACACATTATATAGGAGGATACATTTACACCAAATGCAACTTTGAAATAAGCTGCATACATTTTTTTGGTTTTTTAACGCACGAACCCGCGTTATCTAAAAATAAATCATTCTTGTGAAAATAATCAAAATTAATTTCAAAACAGTGTATATGATTGTTTGAAACTCTAAATTTGTATGGTAACATTTTAGGTTGTGGCTATTTGCAGGTACTATACCTGCAAATTATTGGCTATTTACAGGTACTATACCTGCAAATTATTGGCTATTTGCAGGTACTATATCTGCGACAGGCGCAAAGCCTTCTGCGCATGCGCGTGAACTATCACTGTCAGCGTGTTTACTGCTAAAATTTTGTTTTAAACCTCTTAAAATTTAGTTCGAACTCGTAAAGTGACGTAGAGAAAAAAATATAATCCAAATTAGTAAATATTATTAATTGTTAGAAAATTATTATCATATAAAACGTATAATACCTACATACAAGTACAAGCCGCGAACTATGTAGCTAAATGATATAAATCTATTATAATAACGTGCGAAATTTATTTGCCTCATGTATAATGAACGATTGATTAAACAAGTCTAGCATACATTAAATGTAAGAAATTATAATCGGATTACAAGTTCACGCGCATGCGCAGAAGGCTTTGCGCCTGTCGCAGATATAGTACCTGCAAATAACCAATAATTCGCAGATATAGTACCTGCAAATAGCCACAACCAACATTTTATAATAAACTAGCTGAACCCGGCATGCGTTGCAATGCCACAATAATGCTTGAAATTCCCGTTCCCGTTCCCATTCCTGTTCCCGTCTCCCGTTTCTCGATGTGTTTCGATAAGTGAATTTCAGTTTCAAATTAATACTTAATAATCAAATTAAATTAAAGTAATGATAATTTGTCGGAAGGACGAAGGCGGCGGACACATTTGAAATTATTCAATTGTTTCTTTATTTTACCCTAAAAACACAGGTGATTTGATTGAATGGCATACGTGACAGACAGACAAACATTGATTTTTATGTACATATATATGTATGTATAGATGTTATAAACTTATAAAGCATTTTTTTAAGTTACGAAACGATTTTTTATATGTATGTATGTCCTTGATTTTCTCGCAAAAAATAAAAGTCACTGTAGATATAATACGTAATTATATTGAAATAATGAAAAACAAACAGACCTTTTTTAATTTTAATGGCCCAACACTAAATTATAGACTACTAGTTGTTTTACCCGGCTTCGCTCAGTATTTTTAATATAAACAGCTTAAACATGACGAATCTAATAGTAAATATTTATTTGGTTTTTTAATAAATTTATTTGAATCGAAAAAAAAAATCGACTCGTCATCATAGAAATTTTGACTTGTTTACGAAGTTCCCAGCCAATGCTACTTACATACATATGTACAAAGTCGCTTTCGAAATTATATATTAGATAAGCTCATTACAAATATGTACATACATCTAAGAAAATTATTTAAAGCATTTATTGTACCGGTCATATGTATATTATTAAATGTAAAATATATTTTACATTCTTTAAAATCCACATGGTATCAATATATGTACATATGTACGAGTACACCTTTTCACTAATTGAACGTCAAAGCTGACGCTCCCAAAATAAAATAGACGTTTGTAAACAAACGTACAGTTATAGAACCATTTCAAGTTTACCAACTCATATATCAATCAAATTCATCAAATGTGGGTATAATAAAAGTAGAAAATTATATAGAAAATTTTGCACATGCAAACGTCGAGTGCGTGTGATTAATCTTTACCGACGACAAAAGTAAACGAACTACATACTTGACAACCTCGAAAAATCGACTTCTCACCAAACCAAAAGATAAAAAGTGGTCATCACATTCGGAGTTGCGATTCTCATGATCAACTTCACAATCTAGGTCGAAAATTTCTACCAATAAACTGGCGGGGGCGTGCACTTAAATCAATCTTTAAGTAGACTTTAAACCTATCGATGATCCAATTCATCATTGGCATAATTGTATTATCCATGGATAGTTGGAAGACGAGAACCAGACGCAAAATCCGTTAACGCAAAATCGACGCTGAATCATTGTCGAAATTAAAGAAGATTTAAAAAAAAATGAATACCCTTAACACTATCGAATTTGCATACCATAAATTCCGTCTAAATTTATATAGAGATCGTACTTATAATATCAATTTATCACATAATTAATAGTGTATTCGATTTTTGATTGGGAGATCCAGTAATTAAATTATCCAAATCAAATCAAAAGCAAATATCCGACACTATTGATTAGAGTATTTTACCGCTACCGAAAAGATTTTAATAATATAAAAAAAAAGGTTTTTCAAATATGTAAAATGAAACTTTCTCACAAGGGTTCATAGAATATATTTTATTGTACATACAAAGGAAATAAATCAATTTATAGCATACTAGCTGTATTACCCGGCTTCGCTCAGTGTTTATAATATAAACCGCTTAAACATGACTAAGCTAATTTAATTAAAAAAAAAAAAAAATTAAAAAAAAATTTAAAAATTAAAAAAAAAATTAAAAAAAAATAAAAAAAAAATCAAAAAAAAAAAATTAAAAAAAAATAAAAAAAAAATTAAAAAAAAATTAAAAAAAAATTAAAAAAAAAAATTTTTAAAAATCAAAAAAAAAAATCAAAATTTTTTTTTGCCTTCTAGGGCTTCGCCCTCGGCGCCCCCCTGAGCCTTTGCCTTCTAGGGCTTCGCCCCTCCACGCCCCATGAGCAATTGCCGTTTAGGGCTTCGCCCCCATGATCAGTTGCCTTTTAGGGCTTCGCCCCTCCGCGCCCCCATGATTAAAAGCCGTCTAGGGCTTCGCCCCCCTAAGTTAATGCCTTTTAGGGCTTCGCCCCCCGCGCCCCAAAGGTTAATTGCCGTTTAGGGCTTCGCCCCCCTTAGTTAATGCCTTTTAGGGCTTCGCCCCTCCGCACCCCCATGATTAAATGCCGTCTAGGGCTTCGCCCCCCTTAGTTAATGCCTTTTAGGGCTTCGCCCCCCGCGCCCCCAAGATTAATTGCCGTTTAGGGCTTCGCCCCCCTTAGTTAATGCCTTTTAGGGCTTCGCCCCTCCGCACCCCCATGATTAAATGCCGTCTAGGGCTTCGCCCCCCTTAGTTAATGCCTTTTAGGGCTTCGCCCCCCGCGCCCCCAAGATTAATTGCCGTTTAGGGCTTCGCCCCCCTTAGTTAATGCCTTTTAGGGCTTCGCCCCTCCGCGCCCCCATGGTTAAATGCCGTCTAGGGCTTCGCCCCCATGATCAGTTGCCTTTTAGGGCTTCGCCCCCCGCGCCCCCAAGATTAATTGCCGTTTAGGGCTTCGCCCCCCTTAGTTAATGCCTTTTAGGGCTTCGCCCCTCCGCGCCCCCATGATTAAATGCCGTCTAGGGCTTCGCCCCCATGATCAGTTGCCGATAAGGGCTTCGCCCCTCCACTTCCCCATGGTTAATTGCCGTCTAGGGCTTCGCCCCCCTTAACTAATGCCTTTTGGGGCTTCGCCCCTCCACGTCCCCATGATTAAATGCCGTCCAAGGCTTCGCCCCCATGATCAGTTGCCTTTTAGGGCTTCGCCCCCCACGCCCCCAAGATTAATTGCCGTTTAGGGCTTCGCCCCCCTTAGTTAATGCCTTTTAGGGCTTCGCCCCTCCGCACCCCCATGATTAAATGCCGTCTAGGGCTTCGCCCCCATGATCAGTTGCCTTTTAGGGCTTCGCCCCCCGCGCCCCCAAGATTAATTGCCGTTTAGGGCTTCGCCCCCCTTAGCTAATGCCTTTAAGGGCTTCGCCCCTCCGCGCCCCCATGATTAAATGCCGTCTAAGGCTTCGCCCCCATGATCAGTTGCCTTTTAGGGCTTCGCCCCTCCGCGCCCCCATGATTAATTGCCGTCTAGGGCTTCGCCCCCCTTAGTTAATGCCTATTAGGGCTTGCGCCCCATGAGGCTGGGCCCCCCGGGCCCCCTTCGGGGCCCCACGGGGCTGCGCCCCTTGTGGCGCCCCCTTTTGAGCCCCATGGGGCTGCGCCCCATGGGGCTGCGCCCCATGAGGCTGGGCCCCCCGGGCCCCCTTCGGGGCCCCACGGGGCTGCGCCCCTTGTGGCGCCCCCTTTTGAGCCTCATGGGGCTGCGCCCCATGAGGCTGGGCCCCCCGGGCCCCCTTCGGGGCCCCACGGGGCTGCGCCCCTTGTGGCGCCCCCTTTTGAGCCCCATGGGGCTGCGCCCCATGAGGCTCGGCCCCCCGGGCCCCCTTCGGGGCCCCACGGGGCTGTGCCCCTGTTGGCGCCCCCTTTTGAGCCCCATGGGGCTGCGCCCCATGAGGCTGGGGCCCCACGGGGCTGTGCCCCTTGTGGCGCCCCCTTTTGAGCCCCATGGGGCTGCGCCCCATGAGGCTGGGCCTCCCGGGCCCCCTTCGGGGCCCCACGGGGCTGCGCCCCTTGTGGCGCCCCCTTTTGAGCCCCATGGGGCTGCGCCCCATGAGGCTGGGGCCCCACGGGGCTGCGCCCCCCGGGCCCCCTTCGGGGCTGCGCCCCTTGTGGCGCCCCTGGCGGGGCCCCATGAAACTACTCGCCTTGCGCCCCCGCGGGGGTGAATCCATTGAATCGAAAAAAACAAATCGGCGCCCATGGATCGAAAAAAAAAAAAATCGAATCACGTGTTCGATGACGTCACCGATCTACGGACGACGACGAAGACGACGACGAAGACGACGACGACGACCAAGGATATTTACATACAAAGTCTCTTTCCAAATTATAGATTAGACTAGTGATGTGCCCATTGATATTTCAACGGGTGATTTTGGAAAGCAATTGAGACATGCACTGCGCCAGAGGCTACTGTCGCTAACGGTTTCAGCATACACAACCCTTGCGGTTAATTCACATTGCCCCTTCACTCCGCCCCCCACGCTGCCAACTCATTCCATCCCCGCACGCTCGCCCGGCCGTCCTCGTACAAATGAGAATTTGGCGTGGACATGTAGAGGGGTTTCCGAGATTGGAGTGATGGACGCAGTGGGTAGTCGTAGAGGTCATTTATTGGTATTGATCCGTCAACCAGCCAGTTTCGAATGAAGCACAGAACGAAACCGCAGAATATTTATGCACAACATGTACTCTCAGCACCTTTCTGCGCTGTCATTTTTCGATGGGTCTTGTGGCTTTAAACTTAAAAATTAAGGTCTTTAAATTTAAGCTGTTTTGGTCCAAAAAAACCAATATAATTCTTAAAATGTATCCATATTACATACAAAATTTCAAAACTTTGAGGTATTCTCCTGAATTACACCGCATTAATCCCATCAAAATTAATTGAAATGCCGTTGCATCGAGAATACATTTTGCTGAGAACTGCAAGACGAAATCCATTATGGCATTTAAATATTTGAGCAACTAGATTTACTTTCTACGGAAAAGTATATAAAATCCATTAGCCAAAAAGTAATTAAGATTAAAATAAATCTGAACTTGTATGCATACGGCAAACAAACGAAAACTAGTAAACATTTATTATTTTGCACAGACTGACTGTGATATTTAAAATTTATATTAAATTACACAATTTTCACATTGGAAACATAATCCGAAATTTAATTACTCATATACATTTTCATACAAATTTTACGCAATACTACAGACTAGTTGTAAATCAGCAACCCAGCTAATTATTATGGTTACAAAGCATCATCCTTCTCTATACGAGAGGTAATCTTAGATTCATTGCGATTTCCAAGGCGACATTTATTCGCGTCGCAGCTACCATCAACGTGGTACGTTCACGAATAGACGTAGCTCTACGTCAAAACACTGCATGCAATCCAAACAAACACTGGTGATGTTGCGGCTGAATTGCACTTTGGTGAAGTTGCTTCGTTCGACAGAAGCGACCTCAACGAGCACCCATTCGCATACGTAATTACATCATTGCGTTTCGGTCGAGTGGGAAATCAATCGGTCGTAAAGCGATCGTAAAATACGCCACGTGAATTATTGTCATCAGAAATGTCAATAAACTATACGACACGAAACGTTACTACACGTACGGTTCCGGTCGTCCAACTTTCGAAAGCCGCACACTTCGATAAATTGACTGAGATGACTCTCTTTCTGCATAAAATAAATTATACGTATATAAATAATATCTACGCGAATTTTTATTGTACAATGTAAGTACATACATACATACATGCACACATGCATACGTACGTACATATTTACTGCAATTTGTTGCTAAGCTCACATTGTGACGTTGTTCACAACTTATATTTACATGTATATAAATGTATGTGTATGTGTATATGTATATGCGAAATGAGAGATTGTTCAACTTTCCGAGAAATAAAAAATAAGTAAAAATACGTATAAACACATTAAAACCAGTATTTTCACTGCCAACTTCGAAATTAGTCGATGAGTGATCATTTCAAATTGTATTGTAAATATTAATCAACTAGTTTTTTGTTTATATGTCCAATTTTCAATGGCTGTTTAAGCATAATTTCTGTATATTTGCTAAATTAAAAAAAAAGTTAGACAAACAAATTAAATTTGACACGAAAAAAAATATACCAGAAACAATTCAAAATATTTGGCAAAATGTCAATAATTAACAGGCCCACATTTAGGGGAGTGGCAAAACAAACCCGCGATGGCAAATTTGGAGGGCAGCAAAAATTGGTGTAAAGAAAAAATAGATTTATAAAAATAAATAACAATCATAATTACGTGTCGTACATATTCAATACTTCGCTGGTACTTAAGAAGTTGAGCGACCCTTCAATGACATTGACAAATTACTGCAGACCATTTCTAATCAAACAACAGTTCCAAATATACCCAATTTTAAATTTGGAAAAATTTAAAACGATGATTTATAGAGCACGAACAATTTAATTCGATACAATTTTTAGAAGACGATCATCAATATATAAATAATAGTATTGATAAACAATACATCTTCAAGTTATACTTAAGGATTTTAACCTGCGGTGCATTTTGTATATGGATAATTTTTTTTTTTTTGATATCTTTATCTTAAAAATATTTTAACTCGTATTAAATATAAATAATATGCCTATAAGTCAACATCCCCCATTACATTAAGATTAGCCCCAGAATAAATATTTGGGGGTCTCTAAAATGGGGGGCTTATTTACTATTCAACACCCTACCGGTAAACCCACAAATTTTTTATTTAATATGTAGTATATTGGATTTTGTTGAGTCTGTCAGTGTTTGGATTTTTTTATACAAATATTCGGGTAAACCCAATTTTTCACTTTTTAAAATAATTTGGTGTTTATATTTTTTCATTAAGTTTAAATACTTAAAAATATTTTATATTTTTCGTTAATTTTTTTTAATAAGGTTTAACTTTTTAAAAATACCTACAAAAATTTAGTTATAAAATTATAAATTATAAAGGGCGGCAAAAATTATTTTTGCCCAGGTGGCGAAAAATCTGAATAAATACAAAACCTTCACTGCATATTTTACAAAATAAGCATAATACATTATTACGAATAATATATGTATGTACAACATACACATGGATGAAATTTTCCATATAATTTGTGCCTACAGTAGGATATTACGGCTTGATGGAATATAATTTTTAAAAAAATCGTACGAATTTAATATCGTTTCGTATTTATTAAAATGTCGACTGATATTTTTTAGTTCTTAATTATACATTTACATATATTTTGCTCGTAACAATTAACCTAATATGTTTCACACTAAGAAAAAAAATCCCATTTTTGATTTTTAATTGGCATCCTAAATTACACCGCGTCGACCCTCATCCAAAAATAGCCAAGAAATAACAGAAGAAGACAAAAATAAAAGAAAAACGAAAAAAACAGAGCGCTAAACTACCGGTTCCGGTTCGTTAGCAGTTTGTCTCAACGCAACGTCGATCCCGACAGCAGCTTTACACTATGTATAGTACATACATATATGTATGTATGTATGCACATATATATGTACATAATGTGTAGGAATACAGGTACACATTTTTGTAGCACACTGTACAGGCTGAAGACCATAAAGGGGTTCCGAACGACCGTTTAGTTGCAGCCCTCGCATAGACGTGGCAGGACACAATTCGCCAGGATGCGCAACCAGCCAGGATTAAATATAACGGTCTTTCTATTTTATTGCATATTCATCGGTGTGTTTAATTGGGGTGGTCACAACGAAACGAAAAGAATGGCTAATTTTCCTGCAAATTTTCCGAGCGCATACATATGTACGTGCATACGAAAAACGCAGCGGGAGTAATTAGAAGGTTTACTCGCTCTGAAATGATATGTCTCGTTAGTGCAGCGTTTCAAGTACACGTTGAATATTTACACGCCATATTTTTACTCTTGATTACGACCGAGAGTGAACTATGTAGGTCTATTTAAGTGTCTTGCAAACAGGCGGCGAAATAACAACACAAATTATTCATGAAACTAATGTATAATATCATATTTAGACAAACTCACTAACTTATACATAGATGGTTATCCTATTATGTTGTTGCAGACAAATCCACTCACCAATTGAACCCAACTGTGTGATGAAAAAACGTAATCTTAGTTGATGATTATCATCCAAGCGCTAAAAAAGTATTTAATTTAAAATTAGCACAAAACGACACCTCGGAATGCCCTCAAAGTATGAATATAAATCCAACGCTACATCCCGACCGCTGTTTTCCAAATGAAATTATGCTCTTTGCGAAGTAATTAGTTGAAACTTCAACGACACAGTACAATTATAAAGGTGCAAAAAATAGGCTTTTTTTTCACATTCCCACCATACCCTGCATTCGACACTTTAATAGCCGAATGAAAAAAGGATAATAAGGGGAGAATATTGCGCCGTTTTACACCTCGGTAAAGACCCTGGGCTTTAGATGGCGTCACGGGATAATCTGAAGAAATAAAGTTTAGGTAGGATATATAGAAAACGGAGGGGAGAGATGTGTGGATTTAAAAAGTCGTCTCGGCAGTGAAAAGGCGTCTTTGTAGAGAAAATTTTGCAGACAATCATGCCACGAAGCTTCAATCTATATGTATATAATTTCGAAAGAGACTTTGTATGTATGTAAGTATGTATATTATATATACATATATATCTTTGGTTGGGAGTTTCGTAAACAAGTCAAAATTTCTATGACGACGAATCGATTATTTTTTCGATTTAAATAAATTTAATAAAAAAACAAATGAATATTTACTATTAGATTCGCCATGTTTACGCCGTTTATATTACAAATACTGAGCGAAGCTGGGTAAAACAACTAGTATTATATAAACCAAACAATTTCCAATACATTTTTTTTTCTTTCAATAATCATATATATAAAGACGGTAATCTGTGTGTGTGTGGGTGTGTGTGTGTGTCCTAACTCTCGCCGAACATGATGAATCAACCAGTATGGGGAACAAATTTTTTTTGTTAGGCCTTCCTGGTATACATATACATATGTATATATGTACATATGTAAAAATATGTATGTTAAATAAATAAAATATTATATAACAATTTTAATAATAACCAGGGTCGGCTAGTCTTTAAGAGCACACATTTCTCCTTACCAAAAAATTAAATAAATATTGTATATTGTCGGTGACTCATCAATAGTCAAGAAGTGTTTCTTTATCCCGCTCAAAACGCGATTAGTAGAACCGGTTCGTAATTCAATTCGGGGCCGTCATTTATCTGCCGTGGTCCCGTGGTCGCCAGCTTCAGTTTCCCTGCTACTCTGGCATTTGCGATCGCTACTTAGTGTAGAATGATCAAAAAAATGATCAGTATTTCCGTATTTCTAGTTGGCTGCGTAAAGGTCCCTTTGGGGCAGAATACACCAACTCCGGTCGTCTATATTTTCTATAATAGGTTTTTGAGCTCTTTTTCCTATTATGCTGTACATTAACATTGGAATAATATAATACTATGATTACTAACAAAATTAAATTAAAATTGTAAAATAGAAAATGATCAGTAGATCAGTAGCTATTAAAATAGATATAAGATGTATTGTGAAAATAATTTCGTAATAATAAAAAGCATTTAAAAATCTAAAAAAATATTTTCTATACGATTCGAAAAATGCACGACACTGTCAATTTTTTTCGACGTTTCAACTATATTTTGCAATGTATGCTTAACTTGTAAATCACAATATGTCAATTCTTTCATTTTTATCATTAAATATTTTTTTATAAATATCTAATATATAATTTCGTAAGAGACTTTGTATGTACATATGTACATATGTAAGTTTTGGTTCGTAGAATCTGTGACGTTAAATTTAATAAAAAAACAAATGTATATTCAAATAAATTTAATAAAATGTTTACTATTATATTAGCCATGTTTAAACGGTTTATATTACAAATACCGAGTGAAGCCGGCTAAAACCACTAGTATATTATATTTATATACTACATTATATATCTTCATACATATAAAAAAATAATGTTTTTCCGCTCTAATTTATCAACTTAAAGTCGCCCCTATAGACAAATTAAAGACATGCATTCTGGATACCGGTATGTAATTACACACATACAATATGTATATCCCATACACGGTCGATTACACACCTTCAATGTCTACTGACGGAGCTTTCGCACCGTGACGTGAAAGCTCATCGTTGATCGCGTGTACTAGGCACAAAGCTTCTCAATCGGCTGTCATCCTACAAACACAAATGTATACGCATGTACATACATATGCACATACATGCATAGAAACATATTTGCATATAATACAGCTGTTCTTCTGCATTTTTTATTTTCGCGCTCAAATAAGTCACAGAACCTGCTTTATGTTTGGCTATCAATGATTTCAAAGTGGATCATAAGCTATCAGAAGTTTAATAAAAGATTTAGAAGATATCAAACTGTCTCGGTGTCCTTGAAATGCCAAATTACTTTTAGCCAATGTTAATATGACATTAATAGCACGATGAAGGACTTGACGCCTATAATTTACACGACTTTGCAATTTTGACGAGATATATTCTTCAATTGTCTCTGAATTTTTCCACAAATCGTACGTAAAACTTGAGATTTTTCATGAATTACAATTTTTTTGAAAGTCCTCTCCAGTCTTGTATCCCTTCAACCCAAGAAGAATTATAATATTGGTTTTTTCTCATCAAAAAGCCAAAACGGTTCACAGTACGCTCTATTCAGTTTTACTGAATAACCTAGCCACGTTCTATGTATCTCAATCCCAGGCTGGTTGGTCCACTTAAAATATTTTTTGGAAAACTATCTTTTTCCAACGAGGTCTCGAGGAAAAGATACAAGGTCAGGATGGCAAGTATCGTGATTCAATATGAATTTCCTCAGATTGCTGCTATTTTCTGTCTACTCATTTGTAATGTCCTCGGTTCAGTTCAGTTGGATATTTTTCTTGAAGAAGGAATCTCAGAAATGAATCGAACACTTCACCAGAAATGATTGAGGAAGAAAGGCTAAGCTCAGTCGATTGAATTTCCGCAACAGTTTGCATTAAGTTCACCGTATTATACTTAACTGCAGGTTCGATTACATCTTCATTGCTCGAAGAAGAGCTAGGTTGTTTTTCTGATAAAACTGCTGAAGGATTTAAATCCACTATGTCACTAGAGGCTTTGAAAAATTTGTCAGTTTTAGTCAATTCCGATTAACTCGCGATCTGATTATTTTTTCGCTTTCTTCACTGAACTTCTTCTTAAAATTACTCATATTAAAAAAATATGAATCGCGAAAGATTTCTCAACAACAGAGATAACACAATGGTTCACTTTACCTTGAGCAATGAGCTAATTTTATATAAAACGATCAAACACGTTTCGGGAGTTAGTTTATGTAATTATAAACAATCGCGATCCTATTCCAAAGCGTGTTCAAAATCAATTGACAAAAATCTGAGCGAAAACACTGATTTTGTACGTAAAGTTGTACATATTTTGGTCGCGTTCTATGATTTATTAATGGAAAGACGTTGAACTTATATTGAAAAAAAAAAGTCAACTTGTATTCCATTATAAAACCGACATGCTTTTGAATTTTATGACGGTCTGTAATGAAATAATTTTGGTCGGAGATTTCAATGTTATTCAATAAAATAGTACTAATTTGTTTAATTGTTTTAACACTAGAAAAGTATATGTAAATGAGTAAAATTGAATCCCCAGTTATATGTATGTATATACATATGTACATACAATAAAACGAGATGCAAATAGGTTGAAAAATAAGAGCGATTTACAAAAAAAATTACAGAGAATGTTAAAAAATCAGTGAAGATGGGGCGCCGCTTTTCAGCGCCCCCTCCCCTCCCCCCCAAGGCTCGGCGCCCCCCCCCCCCACATTGCGGGGTCTGCGGGCGCGGTAGCTACGCCACTGATCTAAACCTTTTAAAACCGTATACAATTTTACGACGAGATCCCAACACGCAAGCGTCCACTCGTCGAACGCCACCACTCTACGATAATAATAATAATAAAAAAAAAGAAAACAAAGGTCACAACGTAGGTCACAATCGAAGGCAGGGGCGACCTGTGCGTTCTCTATAAAGACATCGCTATGGGCATAACACAACCAGGTAGCCCCTGGGACTTGGCCGCGTGCGATTGTGGCGACCCAGCCGCGACCGGATCGATACTGTTGGCCACCCGACACTGACGAGGACTGGCCATTTGAAACGGTCGAAAGTTTGAAATCGTTGTTGATATTTGCCACCGCGAAGAGTTCCCACCAAAGGAAGCCTTCCCTAATTGGTAACACACCGTGAGAAGTAAAGGAAGGATGCGCCAGGGTTCAGAAATTCGTTACATCGGAAAATTATTATTTCCCATTCAATATAATAGTAACGAGAAGGGCAAAGACCACTATTAATTTTAAAATGTAAGACCATTAAAATTAAGCTTATAAAAGTTCACAAAATAAAATGTTCACAAAAATTCACGTATGTATGTACGTGGTTGATGAATTGTTTCATCTCTAAAATTCCAAAATATCAACACATTGATTTGACATACTATATATGTATGTATGTATCTTAACCACGATCAAAAATATTTCAAGACTGTTAATTTTCAATAAACGAATTAATCCCATAAAATATTAGGAACTTCAATAGTTTTTTTAATTTTTAATAAAGTAGAACTCTTAAATCTTTATCAGCCAGTAGCATAGCTCGGTGGTTGCGTTTATGCTAACCAGCGAGAGGTTCCCGGGTTCTAGCCCTTGATTTATTTAAAATTTATTTATTAATTTATTTATACAATTTATTAATTAATTTATTTCTACAATTGATTTATTAATTTCTTTATAAGTATAAAATTTATGTAGAAGTTTAATACCATAGATGTCGCTCGGGGGCAACCCGTAATGGCATCATGGGAAAAAATATTAAATAAAAAATGCTATCTACCTTTCTATCGGGTAAGATATAAGGATATTCCAATAGAAAGGTTTCTGATTTTTACAGAATTACAGAAAACATTTTATTTAAGCTATAATCTAATCTATAATTTGGAAAGAGACTTTGTATGTATCCTTGGTCGTCGTCTTCGTCCGTAGATCGGTGACGTCATCGAACACGTGATTCGATTTTTTTTTTTTTCGATCCATGGGCGCCGATTTGTTTTATTCGTTTCGCGAGCAGCTTCATGGGGCCCCGCCAGGGGCGCTACAAGGGGCGCAGCCCGGTGGGGCCCCGAAGGGGGCCCGGAGGGCGCAGCCTCATGGGGCGCAGCCCCATGGGGCTCAAAAGGGGGCGCAGCTTTATGGGGCACAGCCTTATGGGGCGCTGTCTTATGGGGCGCAGCCTTAGGGGCGCAGCCTTATGGGGCGCCGCCTTATGGGGCGCCGCCTTATGGGGCGCCGCCTTATGGAGCTTAGCCACATGGGGCCCCGAAGGGGGCGCAAGGGGGCGCAGCCCCATGGGGCCCCAAAGGGGGCGCAGCCTCATGGGGCGTAGCCCCATGGGGCCCCGAAGGGGGCGCAGGGGGCGCAGCCTCATGGGGCGTAGCCCCATGGGGCCCCGAAGGGGGCGCAGGGGGCGCAGCCTCATGGGGCGTAGCCTTATGGGGCGCTGTCTTATGGGGCGCAGTCTTATGGGGCGCCGCCTTATGGAGCTTAGCCGCATGCGGCCCCGAAGGCGGCGCAGCCTCATGGGGCGCAGCCCCATGGGGCCCCAAAGGGGGCGCAGCCTCATTGGGCCCCAAAGGGGGCGCAGCCTCATGGGGCGCAGCCCCATGGGGCCCCGAAGGGGGCGCAGCCTCATGGGGCGCCGCCTTATGGGGCGCCGCCTTATGGGGCCCCATGGGGCGCAGCCCCATGGGGCCCCGAAGGGGGCGCAGCCTCATGGGGCGCCGCCTTATGGGGCGCCGCCTTATGGGGCGCCGCCTTATGGAGCTTAGCCGCATGGGGCCCCGAAGGGGGCGCAAGGGGGCGCAGCCTCCTGGGGCGCAGCCCCATGGGGCCCCGAAGGGGGCGCAGCCTCATGGGGCGCAGCCTTATGAGGCGAAGCCCTAAACGGCAACTAATCATGGGGGCGCGGAGGGGCGAAGCCCTAATAGGCATTAACTAAAGGGGGCGAAGCCCTAGGCGGCATTTAATCATGAGGGTGCGGAGGGGCGAAGCCCCAAAAGGCATTAGTTAAGGGGGCGAAGCCCTAAACGGCATTTAATAATGGGGGCGCGGAGGGGCGAAGCCCTAAAAGGCATTAACTAAGGGGGGCGAAGCCCTAAACGGCATTTAATAATGGGGGCGCGGAGGGGCGAAGCCCTAAAAGGCAACTGATAATGGGGGCGAAGCCCTAGACGGCAATTAACCATGGGGACGTGGAGGGGCGAAGCCCTTATCGGCAACTGATCATGGGGGCGAAGCCCTAGACGGCATTTAATCATGAGGGTGCGGAGGGGCGAAGCCCCAAAAAGCATTAGTTAAGGGCGGCGAAGCCCTAAACGGCAGTTAATCATGGGGGCGTGGAGGGGCGAAGCCCTAAAAGGCAACTGATCATGGGGGCGAAGCCCTAGACGGCATTTAACCATGGGGACGTGGAGGGGCGAAGCCCTTATCGGCAACTGATCATGGGGGCGAAGCCCTAGACGGCAATTAACCATGGGGACGTGGAGGGGCGAAGCCCTAAAAGGCAACTGATCATGGGGGCGAAGCCCTAGACGGCATTTAACCATGGGGACGCGGAGGGGCGAAGCCCTTATCGGCAACTGATCATGGGGGCGAAGCCTTAGACGGCATTTAATCATGAGGGTGCGGAGGGGCGAAGCCCCAAAAGGCATTAGTTAAGGGGGGCGAAGCCCTAAACGGCAGTTAATCATGGGGGCGCGGAGGGGCGAAGCCCTAAAAGGCATTAGCTAAGGGGGGCGAAGCCCTAAACGGCAATTAATCTTGGGGGCGCGGGGGGCGAAGCCCTAAACGGCAATTAATCTTGGGGGCGCGGGGTTGCGAAGCCCTAAAAGGCATTAACTAAGGGGGGCGAAGCCCTAGACGGCTTTGAATCATGGGGGCGCGGAGGGGCGAAGCCCTAAAAGGCAACTGATCATGGGGGCGAAGCCCTAAACGGCAATTGCTCATGGGGCGTGGAGGGGCGAAGCCCTAGAAGGCAAAGGCTCAGGGGGGTGCCGAGGGTGAAGCCCTAGAAGGCAAAGGCTCAGGGGGGTGCCGAGGGCGAAGCCCTAGAAGGCAAAAAAAAATTTTTGATTTTTTTTTTTTTGATTTTTTTAAATTTTTTTTTTGATTTTTTTTTTTTTTTTTATTTTTTTTTTTTTTAATTTTTTTTTAAATTTTTTTTTTTAAATTTTTAAATTTTTTTTTTTTTTTAATTAAATTAGCTTAGTCATGTTTAAGCGGTTTATATTATAAACACTGAGCGAAGCCGGGTAATACAGCTAGTTATTAATAAAGATAATATTTAATAACACAGTCCACAATAAAGTTACTCAGGTTTTCACAAGCTTCTAATTTTTAAGCTACTTGTATCCATACATATGTACATATGTATGTACCTATATCACACAAAAAAACGAGCATCAATGATGAACCTTTTATTACATGATCTCTTGAACCAATATTAAATATACATTCATATGTTTATTACTTTATCTATGTATGTGCGTAGTAACAATAGATGAAGTTTTGTGATCATAAGAAAATTCGAACTCAGAATCGATTACTGATCACGTTTTCATGATCTAGAAAAAAATGTGTGTGTGTGTGCCTGTGTATTTTGGGGATTTTTTGAACACCGCTTGTCCTATCGAACTGAAACTTAGTATCGGTTACTGAAATTCTTATCTACACGACGAAAAATTTTTTGAATTCAATTATCTCCCAAGCCGCTAACTGAATCGGACTGAATTTTTTTTACATGTAATAGAAATAATAATTTTTATAACCTTATGTTTTTTAAATATTTGTATCTGAACCGGAAGGTGTTTTATGTTTTTCTCAGAAACCTTTTGGTTTATTGAACTGACATTTTCACGTTGCACTTGAACTCGTTCAAGTGCAAATCACAAATCTTATCGTAGCGATTTCAATTTTCTAATCCCATATGATTTTTCATTTGAAAGTATATTTCATAATTTCCGATATGAATATTATTTTATAGTGATAAAAAATACATCAATATATAATATATCAATCAATACGAGATTCATTATAATTTTAGAAATGTACATTGTATAGTAGGTATACATTTAAAATAGATTGCATTTTTATATAAGGAATGATAGTAATTTGAATCAAGCTAAAGTGCATTCGAATGCTCAACGGACGGACTATAATTGAATTGAATATTTCAGATGCAATGTCTACATTGAACAGGAATGAAAATTCGTAGCAACTTACGTATAAAACAGACAACAAAAATAGCAAGAACAAAATTGATTTCCATTATACGAAACTTTCTCCTCAAAGGACATTTAATACTTTTATACTTTTTGACGCCCGCCGACTGGAAACTGACAGATAAGACAAGGTCTGTTCTTTCAGGCCATTTTTATTTTAGAAAACACCAACTTGTTTACCGCTTTTCGTTGACAAGACTTTCGTCTAGTATAATAATAATAAAACAACACTGAACGTGCAGTAAAAATATTCAACAAATCCGTGCAAGAAATTCACAGCTAGCTCTCAATACCGATATAACATTACACGTTTTAAATCGAACAGCGTCATAGACACGTTTCGACAAAGAATTTCAATATTTTTTCAATATAAAAATACCCTCTAAACCGCCAGTTCGCGACCGCGTCGAAAGTTTCGTCTAGAACAAATAAATACAGACCTATTTGTTGTTGTATACATTGTGTTCGGGCGAATTGAAGCATCAAATCGTGTACGTTCACACACACACACACACGCACACGTGAAAATTATTTTCTAATTTTAACGCTTCAAAATTAATATACCGTGAAAGAATAAAATCACACCGGCTATGAAATTCACAGCATCGAATGCATGTAGTATGTAATGCCAATTTACAATTCATACCCACCCAATTCAGACGAAACGACTCGCGATCCCGGAGCATCTCGGATAATATGAAAAGTGTGCTGATATATGTAATAGTTCGTAATAATATAATCGAAAACGGCAAATTGCAGATAAACGGAAACCGAACGAGACGCAAGAATAAACCGCCACTTCCTGTCTACTCGTATTAGGTACATATGTATGTACATACATATGTACATCATATCGTTATCCGTACGTTCTATCGAAGCAAGTATTTACTGTACGTAAAAATGCTATTTTAACTGTACGTCCCACAACAATAGAGCACGAGTACAATAGATATAAGTTTAAAATATTATATACCTTGTACCGGTTTGAGCTTTCCGTGTTGTTTGTCATTTCGATGGATGTACATTGTACGTAGTAGGTATGTATAATACTGGCATCGAAAGCTCTTTGTATTTTTGTTTGTTATACGTACACTTGAAATGCAAACAGAAGCTCAGACGATAAGCTCCTCTTTCATATGTCGTCGAGTTCAACTCACTTAAAACTCACAAGGCAAATAAACGAGTCAGTTTGTATGTACACATATCGATTCGAATATTACCGACAATGTGTCGATGGGAAAAGTGCATCGAGAATGCATCGGATAGCGTCTAGAGTAGGGGTTCCAAATATTCGAATATCGAATAATAGCTTTAAATAATTTATTTTTAGTTTTAAAAAGGTCAAGATGTTATTAAAATTTTAAGAGAATCATAATCTGAAACATCGAATAGAAATAAATGTGCTGTAAATTGAAAATAGTATTCGAATATTTGGATTTGGAATTCCTAGTCTAGAGGCAGATGACTAATGCACAAAATGTATCAGACCATTTAATATTACGAGAATAACTGAATTAAAAATGTAGTTTGTGATAGCACATATGTACATACATACATGTGTGACCTTTATCAGTTTAATTTACAAACACACTGTTACAATCATATTTAGATTATTCTGTAATTTGATAATTTAAATTCGCATAAAAACAACAACTCTTTCATACAATATTTAAAAAAAATAGCATTTTTCTTATCACAATCGTGACAAATAAAATAATTTATGTTGGTAGATACATTAATACCATAAGAACCTAATCGTTGGCCACGTCAAAAATGTTAAAACCACTTACATTAAGTTAAAAAAAAAACTGTAACTTTATTGAGTATCTGTTGTGTCCTCGATGATGCTCTGAAATCGTCAAATTTGCAAAAATTATACACACTTTAAAATGGCGATTATTTCCACTAACTAGCACTTTACTTTAATTTATCTAATTTAGAATTATAAAGTCTGAAATCTGATATTTGGAATAATTAAAAAAATGGACTATTTGTTGGGTCGTTACCATACATTACGCAAATACATATATGAATATGATAATCCATACATGTTTATGAAAAGTATCAATAGCAGAATTGACATAGTATTGATATATCATATAGCATAAGCTGCACTAGATTATTTATTAATCTCAGTATATGTACATATATCAAAGGATTGGCTCCCAGTGATGTGCAATTTGAATTTATTATATATTTAAGCGATTTCATTTCAGCGTTAATCGTTTTTCAAATGGAATATATGATTGTATCAAATTGGTAAATATCCGAATATACAAATAGCGACATTAATTCATGCACAATCATTTGCCGGAATGCTACTAATTAAAAATTATCGATTCTCGCGACTAGCGAAATGTGTAAACAAACGTGCGCGTTGCCATTGAAACGAGTCATCGGCCGATAAACAAAGAATAAAAAGTAATTCGTATCAATAAAAATAACTGACGAATTTAAGCAATGAAAGTTTGCAAGCTGAAGGATGCTTTTTGAAATTGTGTGTGTGTTTTTTTGTTTGTGAATAGAAATGACGTGATGTGAAATAATATATGTATGATATGCAGTGAATGCTCACCGGTAGCGTGCGAAACTTTTATCGCCGATCAATGTCAGTTGCGGAAAGTCTGCACCTGATGTCGGCCCACAGTTCTGGCTGTTCCAAGCTCAAGTTCCAGATGTTCCAAGTTTTGAGTTTGTTGAAGAGTTTGTTGAATTTGGAAGTTGGAATTTGATGGTACGCGTACGAGTCGGCTACCGCTTGAACGGCGCCCGCGAGACTGACCAACGGGCTCACAGGTTCCCCCTCCTTTTCTCTCGCTCGTCGTGAGTTTTCCCGCTACCGTGGAAAACTGTCATTTTCCGAATCATTGTCACGTGACTCATTAAGGTGTATTTAATTTTTTTCCGTTGGAGAATGCGCGCACTGGCAAAATAGACTTCGAAGTAAAATATAAAATTTCCAATTGTTTTCATAAATAAGTTCAAATGTTCATGAATTCAATTTTTTTTTTTCAAATTAAATATTGTTTCGTTTATGGCGGCCATTTACTTCGTACATATTAAGAACAGTTTTGATGCAATTCTTTGGACTGATCAAAAGTTTGCCAGGCTAATTAAGTAATTATTATCGCAGTTCTGGTCTATTCAACAATATAAATGTTACTAGTGTTGTACCCGATGAAATATCATCGAATGGGTGTTGGCATATTAAGTTATTAAATAAATAAAATTAAAAGAAATAATTCAGTCCTATGTTCGATCCGCACGCGATCGAATTTTTTCAAATACTTTTTAAATATATTTAAAAAATATATTAATATTTAATTAATTAATTAAAAAATATATTAATATTTAATAATTAATTTATATTAATATTTTTAAATATATTAATATTTATATTTAATTGTTTAATATGAAAAAAAACGATAAAAACTACCTACCTACCTATGTACATACATGTAAACAATATAAAACACCAATAGAAAAATTAATTAATTGAATAAATTTTCAATGGATGGCGCTAAATACTCAGGGACTAATTTGCTTAGAGGAAATTTTGGTAGCAAACAGTATATATAGAAGTTTTTTTCTTTCGTAATTATGTTAGTACATTTTTTGGCAATGGTTTAGCTGTGACGTACATATGTATGCCGAATCGCGTTAGTACAGCGAGCGTTATCACAGATACACAGACACACGGACAAAATAGCGATATTATATATACCTATATGATAATCATCTAAAATTAAAAACAATTCTTATATATTTAAGGAATGTTAAATGAAAAAAATTTACAATTTTAAACAAATTTTTAGACAGAATTGAAAAAATAAATAATTTTAACAAAATTTTTGTTTTATTTGACATTAAAAATGATAGTTATAGTCACTTGTGAATCGCGGTCTTTGTTCGGCGCTTCATTTCAAATTCTTTTTCAATTCAAATTGACATTGAAAAGGGATCAATTTGAAATGAAAAATATTTGATTTTAAATTAAAAAGGTTTAATTTGAAATGAAAAAAGTTCAATTTGAAATGATAAAGGGACAATTTAGGCCTTGCACTTAACTTCATAGCACTCTGTATAATACGTCGGAGTTTAACTGAATTCAGACTCATTCCAAAAAAAAATCAATTAAATCACCATATTATACCTTAGCAATCTAGAAATGGTAGAATGGAGACAATAACTACATAGATAATTTGAATATTATTTCAAAATTTATATACATATGTACAAGAGTAATACCATGAATGTCACTCAGGGGCAAACCGAAAAATGGCCTCATGGGAAAACAAAAAATTGGGTCCATCGACTATGCCGCCTTTCCCAAGTATAAATAATAATATTGTCCTGTGCCTCCAGAAGATTTATCTCGACGAAAATTTCAAAAAGTAGGTTTTTTCATAAACTTTTTTATGCATATACATAGTTTTATACTTACGAATTTTATTTTTAAAAAATAAACGTTTAAAATTCACCTATTGCAGTTTAATTGGGTCGATTATGATTAGTTTTGACTGAAACTCCCATACAAAGCGCGAGTTACGGTCCAGCCCAGACCTTCAACTTCATCGAACTTCCCACACATCCAAGATGACACGAGTTTCAATCTAGTCATCTGTTAATCATTAGCGATAAGACTAACCCATATTATTAAGAACAATTAACACGTTTTTTTAACACTTTGCCCAACCCACATTACGATACTCAATTAACCTTATCGATGAAACCACATTCTTAAACATAAACACAAGTGACAAGCGACAAGCTCCTGATTGAAACTTATTTGTGTTCATTTAAACACTACTAACCATTCATAAATATTCCACAACCAAAATTATATCACATAATTATATAAAACCACATCAATTAAACTAACAAAATCTTGAAAAGCTAATAAAAATTCGATCCAATGTACTTTTTAAGTATAACGCATCAAATGGAGTACATAAGTTATGTGACACTGCTCTTTGTCCTCGCTTTCCTCATGTCTTATAGTTGTGACTTTCCCGTCTTCTGACTTCCATAATCCCGCCCTTCATGGTCCTCTCAGCACCCCGCAGCTCACAATGACTCAACTATAGTTATCCCAGTGGCAGCCCTGATCTGATCACTCTTTTTAAGGATCTTCCTCTTCCTCTGCTTCCCTCAACGCTTTCCATAACTACCAATTTTTCCAGGCTGTCCTGGCCTCCCCTTGCAATGTGCCCAACCGCAGATAGATGATAACCTATCGCTAACTTTTGCAAGTTGAGGGCATTGGTTATTCTCGCTCTACAGAGGATTCTAAGCATATTACTCCAACACCACATCTCAAAAGCGTATGTATATTCTCTGTCTTTCTTGAGCTTGCACCGTCAAGAAAAACAGAGAATACAGAAATATCGAACCAGACGCATTTTCGAAGACACGGTCTTTCGAAATTTTGCTCAGTTTCGACATTGACATTTTATTTCAGTCCACAGTTCCACACCCTCCGTCATCCGATAGCATTGATCCGAGATAAATGAACTCGTATACAACTTCAAAAGCAGATTTTATTTATTTATTTTACAGGTATGCATCCATATATACATATATTTTACATTAAACAAGACATTTATGGTCAAACATTGTACAAAGTATTATAATTATTATAACGTGAGAACATGGGAGAGAGTATCCACTGTCTAAGTGCATTTGTGGGCGAACAATAGAAACCCCGGATTAGGCTAACGGGACTCAATAAGTGAGTTCTCACAGAACGGGGTGAGTTTGAGAAGACCTACGTACCAACACAATAGACATGCCAACGGATCTGGGATGCTATACTGGGCAACTTGTCCTTTAAAAGGAGATACACACGGTAGATTAATTATTCTGGAGCGAGCGGTGATCTCGTAAATCTGTGAAAATAAATGCTGTGAAGCGACTTCGGCCTGGATCCTGAATTCACCCCTACGCAACAGTATTATACATATTTACATCCGCAGATACATCTGTGGTCAAATTTGCAGCATTTTATATCATTCAGTAAAATTCGATTCTGAAAAGTTGAAATTTGCGAGAAAATGGATAAGTTTGCCAATTTGTTGGAACCGTTTCAATGAAAATCAGATAAATTGGCAAACTCTAATATGAAAAGGTTGAGCTGGAGTCACAAATCCAAGATCTGGCCAGCAGCAACCGGTGGGATATGAACCCGTGACCACTTTTTTTTAAAGCATTATATGCTAACCACTATTCTGTCTATTCTGCTGATTCAATAAGAATCCGTCCTAACACATGTAACAAAAATAGGTCATGTGACACACCATTCGTTCAAAAATCGAGTCACGCACCAATTTATCGGACTCCATAAGCACTCTCATCGATAAATGAATCAACTACTTCTACATTCACTTATTTGTTAAAAGCAGACTATTTATAAGCATAAACTGAATGACATCATAAACAGCAAATCTAGCATGAATTTTAATTGGATAGACAGAGTCAAGTAGTTTGTACACATTTGACATAATTTTGCTTTCAGTTTGGTATTAATTTATACGGAATTCAAAATCGTCGGGCTTTCAAATTACAGAGGTCAAGTCGAATTAGGTAGATCTGCGTAATTTACGCTTCGATAGAAAACACTATCGGCACAAATGCTACTATGTATTATATAATATATGGAACAAACGCTAAAAGGGTTTGTAGACGGTTAGAAAGTCATATTTCACATTTATGACATGCACTATCCGTATGGAAATTCTATACAACAACCATTAGAGCTGTGAAAACGGTATCCCTATGCATCTGCAAGATTATCGTGTTGCACACCACAACGACATCCCGTCTTTTAAGTGCCACAAATAACACCACTTCGAAGATATAGTAGATTTCATAGCTGTGCCGTGTTATTAAAACTTCTAAAATTCAAATTTCGAAAGGCATCGAAGCGCGACGAAAAAATATAGGCAGAGCTTTCACTGTAATCTGAGATATTCAATATTCTTTTGGTGGCGGGAACTTTTCTTTTGTTATAAGAGGCTTTTCTCAATATATTTGAAGAAAGCTCGCTTTACTTGTAAAGTGTTTCAAGGAACGTTCATCTGCTTTTTAACAGTTCACTTGATTTCTTCATAGAATTCATGCATATTCAAATTGCAAAATATCAGAAGATACTCTTGCATTTTAATAAGGCGGTGCAAAAATGGTCTATCAAACGTTTTCTCGAAAATAGGTTACGAAGATGCAAAACAAAAATAGAATACTGCAAAATTGCTTGCTTTTTTGTTGTTTCCAGTCGAGTGATAATTGTACTGCGATGGAAAATATTTTCATAATGAAAATATTAAATGTTTTCCATTGCGAGAATACAATTTAAAATATATTCACCACAGTCGTAACAGCCAGTTTATTGATAATTATCATCAGCCAGTAGCATGGGTCGGTGGTTGGGATTTCGCCTAACCTCGATTGAAAAGAGTCTATTCTGAGTTATCAGTCATGCCGCTGGTTAGGCTTGGATATTTGTGACTCCAAGTTGATCGTTTCCTATAAGAGTTTACCATTTTTTTCTAATTTCATTGTTGAAACGGTTCCTCCATTAAATTGGCTAAAAACCCATCGTACCCACTGTGTCACCACTATTTGAGTATGATTTATGTACAAAAATTCATGGATGTCTCGTTAATTTCGAGTTCTTCAGTGTGTCGTAATTCAGCTACTTACTTATTTATTGAAAAATCAACAGTCAACAAATGTAGAAATGCATAAAAATAAAGAATAAATGTAACAAAATAACATCTGAGCCCAATTATAGATTTTTACAAATTATATAAAATGGCAGAGACAAACAAATAAACAAGAAAAGAATAAAAACTAAAACATTACCGAAAACAGTGTATAACTAAACACAAAGTGATATAATATTGAATAAAGATTATATGTATAATATAAAAAGAAATGGATCAATCAATCAAGACTCTCCTGATGGCAGTCCTGAATTGATGCAAGGAAATACCGAATAGGTCAACGTCATTCAGCTCCCCGTTAAACATACGATAAACACCCTGTAGATAATAAAAATTTAATAAAAACACTTATGTAATAAAAATGCTGCATTGTTTATAATTGGCCAGGAAGGCGTATTGTGGTTTACCTGTTAGGCCTTCCTGGTATATTCAATCAATCAATCAAAGTACACTCGTCATTACAGATCGCTCCAATGCAACGACTGTACTATACACATCAAGAAATTATATATATTTTCAATACGCAATCATTACATAATTCGAAACCATACATGAAATATACGGCCTGATTTTCATTTTACATACATATGTATATACGGCCGCAAGGACCATTGAATTATTTTAACAATTGGAATTAATCCATTGAGACATCTATGGATTTTAGATTTTGTGCACACTTATTACAATTTATACACAGAATAAATACAGATGATTATTGAGACATCTATATATTTAGATTTTGTGCATAATTTTTACAAATTATACACAATAATACATAAGATGTTTTGTGACAACAGGAAAGGATTTATTTGCCAATTTGAGGAACCGTTTCAACAATGATCAGATAAAATTGGCAAACTCTGATAGAGAAACGATCGATTTGGAGTCACAAAATCCCCAAATCTAACCAGCAGTTTGGCGGATCGAACCTTTGATCGCATGGTGCTAAGCATATACGCTACCATTAAGCCAAACTGCTGGCTAAATGTATGTAAAATATATGCAATTAGTTATATTATAACAAAAATTCTAGACGGTTGTCAAAAGTGTAGTGGTTTCGGAGGAGACCCGGAACTATTAAGCCAGTTAATGCTATTGATACTACACAAATTTTATAAATACTATTAATAAAACATTAATTGGATGAAGGGATCAATATATGACACATTACGCATACATGGATAGATATCGCATAACAATTAATGACCTTTTCAAGTCGTTAGGAAAATAGACAAATTTATAATTACAGCCTATCAAACAACTGCGTAAAGTTAGCTTATACATACATAGCCTTGTATGCAAATATGTACAATCATACATACATAACTACCGAGAAATGTCTACAATGATAATACAAATTTATAATTATACATTGAAATTTATTTAAAATATTGATTCAGCAAAACTTGACATATACATACATACCTACATATATATTCGAATCACTCAACGACATTAAGTAAATGGGTATCATGCCATAATCAAGTTTTTTGCTCCGTCATCAAATTATCAATAAAAATGAAAACGAAAACAGACAGGTTATGAGCAAATTATTCTAACAGCGTACATACATATATTTATTTTGGGCATGCTTGGGTGAAATTTCCTTGAACTTCTCATTAATTCGTTTTGTACTCCAGCTTCTACGTGGTACTAAGTCATGTCCGTCGTTGCTGGAACAGTTGTGACTTTATGTCCCTAATAATTATGTTAGTTGTAGACATCATCTGATGGTTGTACCTCCTGCCCGCAGTTATTTTTCGGATGGCTCCTATTCTAAGACCTATCCAACTGCTTAATGAAGTAATTGTTGCCGTGCCTGATTGTGATATTTTCTACCTCAGTGGGCTACCATCAGAGATTATTTTAACCCATTGTTCTGGTAGCCTGAGCTCATCATTATTTTCATAATTCAATTTGGGCCTCGCAGGGATTTATTGTATTTACGGCTGGTTCTTATATACATAGGTATTGATGCTGGCTGTGGATGTAAGACATTCCCTACTATGTATTCTGTTTACTTGATTTTTTTTTTGTGTATTGTATTTTTTTCTTATGTTCATTTTTATGCATTAATTTTCTTTTGTTTTTTTATTATATTTTTCTGCTATTGCTTTTTTCTTTTTATTCTTATGTAATTTTTTTTTATTGTTTTCTTATTTAGACAATTGTAGCGCATTAGGTTCTGTTTGTATTGCCACAATGTTTCAAAACTATAAATAAATATGTAAATATGGATATATGTAAAATTGGAGTAAAAAAATTATACACCTTTGTAGAATTAATAATGATGCACTGAAAATTACCTTGTGGTTATTTTTTTTATATTTTTTTGAATTTCAAATCATGTATATGGTAAACAAAAAAATAATAAATAATGAAATAAATTGGAATGAAAACAACAATATAAGGAAACGTGTAAAATCTTTATTTTACTGACAATACATACTATAGAAATCATTACAACAGCGAAAGATTATACCCTCATATTATATTTCAACATTTTTTCAAAAAATACATCTCAGAAAAACTATGCATTGTAAAATATTCAGAATACGACTATAATTTTCAACTTTAACAGTACATAATAATGTTGTATTAAGCTTTATAAAATTTTATGAAAAAATCAACACTCTTCTGTGAAAATTTGCTCAAATACATTTAACAATAACATATATTTTGTAGATATAATACGCCTAAAGATGCACTGGAAGATTGGATAAAATATATCCACGGAATGATAAAAAAATTACTGAACATCCCCTGATATGTTTTATCAACAAAAAAAATCATAATAAATCAAACATATAAAATGGAATGAAATCCAGGAACCCTTAACATAATATAAAAAAGCTCATACACATATTATTTGCATATTTAAAAAAAGATCATAAAAAATGGAATCTTAAACTTTTACAATAGCTTGTGCAGCATTGACAATGTGCTTAGCAGATATTCCGAACATGTCCAAAAGAACAGTTGGAGGTCCCGAGCGTGGAATTTCTCCAACAGCCAAATGTTTAACAACAATATTTCGATCGAGAGCAACAGCACTCATCACAGCCTCTCCCAAACCACCTAGATGAAAAAAAAATCATGTTATAAAAGAAAAAATACATCGCCACCAAACAAACTTAAAAAAATTATTTTACAAACCTGCATAATAATGATCTTCGACAACGACGATTCTTCCACCGCAGGCGTTTGCATGTTTCAGGATTCCGTTGACATCCAACGGTTTAATGGTGAATGGATCCAAAACTCGAGCATTAATTCCCAATGGTTTCAATAAACCGTAAGCAGTAACTGCTTCGTGAAGAGTAACACCAGCTCCAATCAAAAGCACGTGATCGCTCACAGATTCTTTAATAACTTTAGAAACACCGATCTATCACAAAATAAAAAGATGTATTTAAATAAAATATATTTTCAAGACAGGTGATTCTTTCTATTAATTCAAATTACCTGGAAGGTTTCATTATTTGGGTAAAGCATTGAAGTGTTTGGACGAGATGTACGTATATAACAAATTCCTTTCGTGTTAGCAGCCATTTCTACAGCACGTTCACAAGACACACCATCGCTAAATATTATCAGATTACATATTAATATAATTTCCTGAATATAATACAAAAATACATAAATTTAAAATACCTTGGATAGAAAACAGTAGCAGTTGGTACACTTCTGAACAAAGCCAAATCCTCCAAGCCCATTTGAGATGGACCGTCTTCTCCGATAGATACACCACAGTGAGAACCAGCGAGATTGATGTTCGTCTGACTAATAGCACCCATTCGGATCTAGTGAAATAAAATTGTATAATGTACGTTCCACGACAGAGAATTGATACAAAGCTGTGGCAAACAAACATACTTGATCAAACGCCCTGGTGAAGAAAGCTGCAAATGTCGACACAAATGCTACAGTTCTGTCACGGCAAGCTGCTCCGATAGCAACGCCGACCAAGTTTTGTTCAGCAATGAAGCACTCGATATATCTATCGGGATATGCAGCCCTAAGTTTATCACTGAATGTCGAATTTTTAGTATCACCATCCAAAGCAATAACTCTAAAAATCAAAAACGTTTCAATTTAAACATTCGTTCGAGGATAATAAATGACAAAAACAATACAAATATACAAACCGTTGATTACTATCAGCAATTTTCTTTAAGGCCAATCCGTATGAAAGCCTAGTAGCTATCTGTTCTCCCTCTTTGTATTGTGGAGGAGCAGATAATTTAATGTTGGATATGGAAACGTCAGGAACAAGTGAGATTGGCTTGAGAGCTGCAGATGATGCTTTAGGATTTTTGATTTGTTTTTGAATGAACTATACAAACATGTTTATTTAAATGATAATTTCAATTGTTCATTATGTATTATTGTAAAAAAAAAAGTGCAAAACTATACCTCGATAACCTTCTGGCTTTCACCACCCAAAGCCTTTCCATGCCAGTTTTCTAAATCTTCAATATTAGGGAACCCCTTTCCCTTGTAGGTTTTGCAAACAACAGCAGTTGGCTTGTTCTTAGTAGTCTCGGCTGAATAAAATGCTTTGCACAATTCTTCAACATCATGTCCATCGACTGTTAAAGTATGCAAGCCGAAAGCTTCCATACGTTGGTGATATACCATCATCTATCAAACAAAGATAAATTGTTATTATTATATCTAAATTTTAATGTTAAAATTTGTTGAATGAATTTATAAAACCTGGTGTTGAAGAGAAGTCGGTTCCGACTGACCCAAACGGTTTACATCAAAGATGACACAGAGATTGTCGAGTTTGTAATGGGAAGCAAAGTGAAGAGATTCCCAAATGCTTCCTTCAGCAGCTTCTCCATCGCCGACAACGCAATAAACCCTAAACAAAAATTCATAAATTTCCACAGTCATAAACTATGTCCGACATCAAATAGGAACTATTATGTTTACCTGTATGGTGCTTTGTCAAAATATTTGCCGACATAAGCCATGCCGCAAGCAACGGCCAATCCTTGCCCGAGTGATCCGGTACCAACATCGATGAAAGGTAAACGAGGAGTCGGATGACCTTCAAGATCGGAGTCTATTTTGCGAAGATTTTGCAGAAGCGAAACGCTGAAATTTCCAGCTTCAGCCCAAGCAGCGTACAAAATCGGAGCAGCATGACCCTGAAACATAAAAACAAATACACTTACATATTTGCAGATAGAAATGGCGTGAAATTATGAAACGTGTTTTATTGTATCACTGTACGCGGTACGATAACTATTTATTTGATTTGATGTAATCTACATGCATACATACTCAAAGATAGCGGAAGAGTCAAAAAACAAAATCATGATCGATTATGATCATGTGCAACAGATGCGTACTGTAATTATATAAATAAATATATTTTTCACCTTGGAAAGAATAAAACGATCACTTGATGCGTCTCTTGGTGTTGCCACGTTATAACGCATGGTGTTATAAAACAAAACAGACATTATGTCGGCGATGGAAGCGCATGATGTGGGATGACTGAAAAAGACAAAAAAATAATATTAAAATTAAACGTCTAGAAATTTAAGGGAAGTGAACCAGACAGTTGTAACATCTGGAGTTTGGAGAGTTTCTTCTATATATATATTCTTCCATACTACATAAAAAAAAGCCTGAGATGAAAACAACTAAGTCAGTGGTTCTTAACCTGGTTCAATCGAACCCCAGGGGTTTGGTGAGTCAGTCTCGGAGGTTCGGCGGAGGTCAAAACACACACTCATATGATTCGGGTGCCAATTAAGAAGGGTTCGGTGAATGCGCATATGAAACTGGTGGGGGTCAGTACCTCCAACAAGGTTAAGAACCACTGAACTAAGTAAACAGTTGTAATTAAGACATCAAAAATAATAAAAAAAGGATATGATTGCATTACTGTATCGTCCAAATGTACAATAGAAACGTGGTCAAAGAATAAACGATTATATAGTGAACACTGAATAATTTTAACACAGATGATGTCCTTTGTATTCAAAAGTATTAATCCTTTCCATCATATATAGATATATTTGATTTACAGTAGAACCTCGATTATCCAGACTAATTGGGGATGAAGGTAGTCCGGATAATGAAAAATCCGGATGATCGATAAAATCACAGTTGACAGATGAATAATTTCTATTTGTCTGCATTTATATATGTATACAGATACAATAACATGAAGATCAATATTAACCCATTTGAACCCAGAGCTCGCGTGAAAACACATGTCCCATGTGCCCAGGACTATTTTTTCGTTTATTTTCCAAAATCTTTGAGTTATTTCATGTGAAATATTTTTTATAGGATAGGGATGGATAATTAATTGATTTTTCAACATTTTTAATTTTTTTCAAGGTGGTGTCGTGAACGACATTTGGGGCTAATGCAACATGTTTTTTAAAATAAAACAAAAATCACAATGGAGTCACATAATCAGTTATAATACTTTCTCACTGGTTATTTGCAATTTTATTGTTAAGAAATTTATAAAATTAATTTTAAAAATAACAAACACTCATCTCTTCGATAAAATGATATTTTTAAATCGCATAACAAAACACACGTAGGTACATATATTGTGACATATACACATCGTCAACAAAAAAAAGGGTGCACCCTTTTAAAAGAAGAAATGTCATAAACGAGATTTTGGGTTCAAAAGTCGTAAAAACAAAATACATGAAGACAAAATAATTAATTATTATGATACGATACAAAACATTTGTCATGCAATGGAATTTCACAGTTATCACAAGCGGAAAACGTTTTATTTTTACAGTGTCCACAATTTCTCCTTTTCTGTTTGACCAATATCAAATGTCTTCCAACTTCCTTTTGATTTTGATTAACTTTGCCGGGTCTGAATGGGACCAATTGTTTTCGTTTTTGACCATAACACTTGCACAACGTCTCTGTTACCTGTCTGATAAATCCTAATTTATCAAATTTACAACCAAAACTTTTGCTTAGAATCCAAGCGTTATTCACAGCTACATCGATGTTCCAAAACAGAATAGGCATGTACCATTTTTTCCCTCTAATACTTATGTTATAGTTAGAAATATGGTTATCCATTTGATCAACCCCACCCATATATTTATTATACATATTTATACTAAATGGTTGATTGATTTCCACCCTACTTTTTTCTTTAACCGAATATCAGTTTCCAGGGGTGGTAATATGTATGTATGTGGAATCCGGAAGTTGAGACTCGTCCCAATTATCAATTTCCTCCCGTATCTCTGCAGTAGTAAAATTGCATTCTCTGGAAAAAAATATGTGTCATTATCCCAAAGAGTCATATACGACTCCGTCGACTTTTGATTTTTTTTTTCAGGAATATGAGATATATAAACGCAATTTCTCTTATGCATATTATACAATAAGTCCTACTTTTTAGAAACATAAAGATAAATAAAAAATATGTAAAAATAAAAAACTTACGTATGTTTTCTCTTCGACATATCTGCAAGTCGAAAAGCGCTCGATGTTATTCCCTCAAAACTCCAAAAGGAACTGATTTAATTTCGTGTGACTTTCTTAAAATTCATCACCAACATCTAACCAAGCGTAACGAAAGGTTTTACGGCCGGCCTGAGTGATCCCTTTATTTTACGACGCAAAATTGTAAAATGCCGTGAATGACCGCGCTGGCATACATCGTGTAAGTTCATAACTGACCGCGTGGGTTCAAATGGGTTAAATTATTCTTTATTAAGAAATTCAATTATGGATTTTGTTTAAAGTTAGCTATTCTCTTTGAGGCTGCCAAATCGCAGATACTTTTCATACAATAATGGACCAGATATTAGCTATCTACGATCGTCTTTAAATGAACCACATAAAAACACACTCTTCTGCTTCTTCATTCCCTGATTTTTTCATAACCTTACGCTCTGAGATTCCATCTTCTAAAGAATCAGTAAACTTCATAATTTTTTCACTTTTTATATCCAAGATCGTTGACGTTCCAACACCATATTTATTTGACAAAAAACGTCCTTTTTAAAGCATTGATTATATCTAATTTTTCTTTTAATGATAATACAACACGTTTTCTTTTTCATATTGGTAATATTAAAAATACATATTTAAATCGAGATCAAATTTTCAAGAAACAAAAGTTCTTTGAGTATTGAATTTTGAAGACAACTGACTCATTTCTGTCTTATTTTCGAATCTTTATGTTTATATTATGCAGTTCAAAGCAGCAAAATCGAGGTTCTAATGTAAAGGAAAAACTACGAATATTTCAAAAAGTTTGTATTCGAATTCATTTTAGCTTGTGAAAAGGTGTGTATGTACATATATCTGCTAATGGCAAATTGCATACAGTTTATTACCAAGTAATGGAATTATCACAACTTATATTAAAATTTGCTAAGTTCTTGCACATGTTTACATACAAAATGTTGGGTTTCATACTGCATGTTAGTAAGCCTTTTCAGAGTGCTTCAGATCCTATAGTACGAAGAATTCTTGAATATTATTCTATTATATAGAGCCCTAGTGATACGAGTTCATTGCCTGAGAATTGAGCTTTCTCAGATAGTCTCAGATATATAATAGTTAAGTCACTACTCTTGGTTCTATCCTAGTGCCTACCTGCTGGGAGCACTAGGTTATAATTCCCTCGAGTCACGATATAGAGTATATTGGGGAAAATATTTCTACAAATTACTGTTTGGTTTGGTAGGAAATCCTCAAATTCGTGCAGAATTGAGCTTCGATGTTCCCAGCCAACTTAAGATATATTAAATGCCGCAGTTTGTTCTCTTCTCCTGTGGCATGTACCAGTTTGAGATCGTAAATGTGTTGTAATATTGAATGCATTTGTTTTTTATACATTGATTTATTTGTTTCATATTTTATATTTATCTTTGTTTCTTATCTTATTTTGTTTTTGCATCCATATTTATTATTGTATCCTTTTTTTCATTAAACTAACCACTATATGAAATATGTTAACAATTTATGAATTCGATTAAAGTTTATTACGTTTGGCTTAAGACGAGTAACGAAAGGTAAAACTCCTGTCAAATATACAAATATTCAAGGACTAAGCAATGTGATAATTTAATTCAAAAATTTTTCGCAAAACTATAAATGACATGAATTACAAACATAAAAAAAAAGTATAACTCAAAGGTTATCATAATGTATGCTATAACGATTGCAACATTTTTCGATTACTAACATAGTAACAAAATTTACGTACATACATAATAGCTAACACATAAAAAGTGCATCAGGAGTCAAAAAAGTGAGGCATTTTTTTATCTTATTGTATTTAAAATACATTGTATGAACATAGTAATAGCAATTCATTAAAGCACAATAGGCATTATAAATAAAATTCATACATTTATATCTTACGTTGAACGAAACAGGCTAGAAGTGTGTATTATAATACTACATAAGACTTTAAACCAGCATTTTAAACGTCCTACAAATGAGTCAAAATTTCGCCAAAGGCAATCTATAAACTTTGCTTAGCAATGCTGTATTTTTTCAAATTGGTATAAACATCCAAGTGGGACAAACACCTGGTGAAGGGCATCTCAGACCTGTAATTTGTGTTTATGTCTTGAACAACCTCAAAATCACCTCGAACTTGAAGTATCATTGAATGCTCTAATCTGCTACTAAAGTGTTGTATATACATTGAGGCAAATCGTATGCATGTATACACGAGTATGAGCTACAAGCCGTCAGAACGATAAAGTAGAAATTGTTAGAAACTACCATTCAAGTTCTACAAGTCAAAAATGACCCAGATTTTGATCGATTTCTAGCTAGCGTCGCCCACGTTTTAATGATCAAGAAAAAAGTAACATATCTAACGTTATGCAACTGCTAAATCAAGACCATTAGTGCCTTATTGCATATGTGTATACAGCCTTCTCATACACGAGTTGTGACGCAATTGGAGCAATTTCGAATGGAAATACACCGCCACAACCGGCAAACCGCCATGCAATTTAAATTTATTGCCGTATTTTCACCATCTATCTGATCGTGCTTATTGCTCGTATATAATAATAATTTTTATCAAACGTTACTCATGCCTAGGGTAGGGCAAGTTGGTGTGTACATATGTAATAAGGACTTAGAAACAGGAATGTCAAGTGAAAGTGACTTAATTAAACATACACAAAAATTATGAATTACATATTGATACTTTAATTTGTAAGCCACAACGGCTTGAAATTTTTTGTAACTTAATTTCTTTATAAAATATTGTGGTCAAACCGAATATTTTATGCTACAAATAAATCAGCGATCCGATATGTATGATTTATTCGAAATGCAATGTATTTTAATTTTTGTAAGTTTCTTATGAAAGTTACATTTCAAGAAATTAAGTTAAAAAAAATTTCAAGCCGAGTATTTTATGAACATGGCTAAAATGGATCACCGGCTTTAAAGATTATTTTTCCTTACTATTTATCTATATTATCATTATTGCACAATTCCTTATTGTTGTATATGTATAAGATTTACCAGCTTTATTGTAATGACTTTTTCCAACTACTATTACAATTATGATTTAAAGTTTTATGTAGAGCTGAATTTGAAATTGTTATGTTAAAGATAAAAAAAAAATGGATTTGACTCAAGTGGAAGACTTATGGTAACAATACAGAAATGAAGAAGACATCACATAGATGAACCGATACTTATTATATATTCTGAAACTTAACAAGTGTCATCGCTGGTATAAACAATTTAAAAATGGGAATTGGAACATCAAAGAGATCGCACGAAAAGATGTGCTAAAAAATGATGATATCCTGACGTCAATGGTGGAATCACATCCTCGTCAAACCATAGAGGAATTATCGTTGAAGATTGGCTGTCCATGGTTTATAGTTCAGGATCACCTTTGTCGCACAGGGAAATTGCACAAACAGGGAATTTGGGAATGAATGTTTATATCATTGTATATGTAAGTGAACAGGAATAAAGTTGTAGGAAACGAGGATTTCCAATGTTTGTGATAACCAAACTATAATCGGGGCCTACCTACTCCAGACAAGGGCCTGGATGCGAAAAAAAATTTTGGCCCCAAAAATCTGAATACATAAATACTATCCTATTAGGGGGACCGAAAAGTAATAAAAAAAAATATTCCGAAATTCCGTCTGTGCAATTTTCCTGTGCGACAAAGGTGATCCTGAACTATAGACCATGGACAGCCAATCTTCAACGATAATTCCTCGATGGTTTGACGAGGATCTGATTCCACCATTGACGTCAAGATATCATCATATTTTAGCTCTTCTTTTCGTGCGATCTCCTTGATGTCCCTAGTCCCATTTTTAAATTGTTTATACCAGCGATGAGACTTGTTTAGTTTCAGAATACATAATAAGTATCGGTGATTTTTCATTACTTGGTCTAACTTAAACAGCATTAAACGACAGAAAAATTTTGATACTTTTCGGTCCCCCTAATATACTATATAAAAATGTATTCAAAGTGACTCGTTCTCTGTTAGAATTTGTACAATGTTATGTTAGAGTAGTCATGAAATAAATGCCTTTAAATAAAAAGCAATATATTTTATGTAAGAAGTAAGTGGGGTTATTCTCATTTTCAGACCTCAGATGGTAATGTAATTGTTCAAAAAAGATCAAATTGCAGATAAAATTTATTTTTTCGACTTCTTTCTTTCCATCTTTTTTATTATTGTTACAGCATATGTAAGGCACTGCGAGGCCGCAGTGCCTTACATCTGCTGCTTCTTCAAATTGGCCAGACCCGAATATAATAGAAAATAATGGCCCTTTCCTTTCCAGTCTTCTATTGTATTTCTACCATGAAAAGTCTACCATGAATTATTTATACAATGATGCTTCAAAGGTCATGTAATATCTTTGGGTCTAACTTGTTCTACCAACTTGCAATATCTCCAAGATTCGTTTTCCAAACTTTTTCGTCGTTCAGTTTTTATACATTTAAAACACGTATACGAAAATATTTCACATAGTAATTTACTTATTTTACGAGATAAACATTAATTAAAAATATAGTAAGAATTCACTTTTAATTTTTTTTTTTATATATTTTAAAGGTGTGTTAATAACTTAAAATTTATGAATGATCACAATATATCTCGTATATTAAAGATATTGCATATATATATATACAAAAAAAAACATCTGTGAATACAATATACAAACTCCTGTTTAACAGACGAAAAGTTGAGAAAACGAGTCTTGAGATACTGCGAGTTGGTAGAACGGGGCGCACCGAATATCTTTATCGTGTTTAAATGTCGATTCCAATATAAAAATGTATGTACAAACAATGTATAATAAAAAAACTTTCATAACTATTGAATAAATTGAAGTTATTTTGAAATTCATTCTGACTCATATGTAGTACAATTAAATTATTTGCACAATTGTATGCGCAAGGTAATTGTATAATAACGCTCAAATAAAATCGCTATATTTCGAATGAGTATTTATTTCAATTGATAACTGTTGATATATCAATTATTTGATAAAAACTTTAATCGAGTCAAAAAAAATACCCAACAAGTTAAATTAAAATGTGTGATGTTTTATATTATTGAAACTTTGAATTGGTTTAACACATGGCAACACCCAGACATTATGCATACAAAGTGCGCTACGGTCTAACACTCAACCTTTACCCGCCATCACGTATATACGAGTGCAAAAAACATAAATACCAATCAACCGTAAAGCATTCAGCGTACAAATAATAATTTGCACACGTGCGGAATACAAATAGCTCCATAGCAATTGCAAAAAGCGTAAAAGACGTGTGACATTTTGACCTACGGATCAAACGGGTCACTCGCGGATAGGAAAAAAAACATCGTACGAGGGTAAAGTTTTGAAAACAAAAATTACGCATGGCAATTTTCGTAACGCGTGTTTTTCCGATTGGCAAGAGTGGTGTAATTAGTCGGCGTAAGATGTTGGGGCGAGCAGGGACGGGAAGTGTTACCCCGATTTGGCAGCGTCGGTGGATGTGATGCTGTGGATGCGCAACTTGTTGGCCAGGTCTCTCAGAGCCTGCACGTCTGGAGTGCGGAATGCTTCCGGCATCTTGGTCACTTTTTCGGGACTGAAGACGAAGACCTAGAGCCGCGCACGTCTGCGAGCCGGGGCAGACCAAAAGGTTATGCGGCACGACAAGCAGAAGCCGGTACACGTGCCCTCGGCATTTGGCCCAAACGCAACGTTCTGCTGACCAACTATTACAATAAAATTACCGGTTTTAAAGGTCTGTTCATACCTAGTCAGCACGTACCGACTTCAGCAGGTATCCGGCCGTACGAAAAGTATTCTTTGGTACATTTTGTATGGGTATATTCATACCAACCGTACCCGACATTTCCTGTTCATACCTTACAGCAACATCCGTCAACGTATCGTATCCGTTTTTTGGCCATCGTGGAAATATACACGCGAATTACGTGCCATGAGTCTGCCGCTTTGCTGTTTTGGACCAATTATCGATAGTGACAGTTGACAGCTGTTCAATCTTTCGACATGGTTTTGGCGCAAATATTTAAAACAAATTTTAATTTTTTTACGGAAATATATAAAAAATTTTGTCCATCATCCACAAGCTCCTTATACAGTGTTCAAAACTCTCCTTCGGTTTTTCTTTTTTTTAACATGGGATGCACATCAAAATGCCTCCGTGCTTTTTTATTGCCTTCTTGAGCTTCTTCTTCCAACAAAAACGCGATTATACATAATTTTTCGTTCGATAAACGCCGAAACATTTTTGCTGACTTGTATTCTGACGCGTAGCTACGAATGCACGTGTATGCATTCATATTGTAAGTACTCGACAATACGACGTAAGCAATATTGCGCCGTATCGTAATGGCCTGTAATGTATAAGTAAGCCGATTTTGCCTTGCACTCGGCCAAAGTGATGTAAGCGTGACGTGACCGCGACGTGTAGGTAGATATGAATAGAAATGTAATAAAATGACATATTTTAAACGGAGTCGTGCAGTGCTGAAGCCGTGCAGTGCTGTTAAGTATGAACAGACCTTAACTCGTCCCTGTTCAATTAAACCTGCGAGATAAATGCCGATATGTTTATGAATTTTCAAAATTATTAAATTACCATTTGAATTAAAGTAATACTTAATTAATTAATATTGACATATTGCTATCTGTCAGTAGTAAATATGAGCACGCCTCGAGGCCTCACATGGCACTCGGTAATGAAGATTCGAATAATGTATTATTAAATTTGATATTTTATACGAACAACATGGTTCGGTGATTACTAGTCAAATGTGAACCAGTCACAGGACAACTGGTCGCTCTAGATCGGTCACACGTGATCACCCGTCACACTAAAACTGGTCACGAGAAAACTGGTCACACCCTAAAATCGGTCACGAGAAAACTGGTTGACCGATTTTAGGGTGTGACCAGTTTTAGTGTGACGGGTGATCACGTGTGACCGATCTAGAGTGACCGGTTGTCCTGTGACTAGTTCACATATGACTAGTAGTCCGTTTGTCGAACAATATATCGTAAAGGCCTTTCCATTTACGAAGGTCCATCCTAGTAGCGGGTTGCAGAGATTAATCGGGCTATAGTAGTTCGTTGACCATACTGGTGATAAAAAAAAACAAAAATAGCATGCATATGTACTATACTGAGAGGTGTACTATACTGAGAGTGTACTATACTGCATATGTACTATACTGAGAGTGGACGACAAAAAAATGGCCTTGTAAAAAAAGTTTTTTAAAAACAAACCTCTTTTTTAGTTTTGTATATAATATTAAGATATATAAATTATTATTTTGAATAAAAATACAAATAATTTTATTTTACTACCACCATCTATGTATAAAACTAAAGACTATATAGACGTCACCCAGATTTCAAAGTTGGAAACTTAAAACGCGTCTTAAACGATATTTTATCTCTATCGTAATGGCGGAGGATCCATTTACTTATATCGATGACCAAAATGAGCAATATGGCAAAGTATGAAAATGATCGGATAAGAGGCAAATTTTCCTCTGAATTGTAATCGTAAGTAAAACGTAAAGGAGGTTTGTAAAAAATAGCATACATTTGTACTGTACAGGGAGGCTGCAGCCCCGCAACCCATATGGACGAGCCGTCACTGGTGGTGACACGACAACTCGTTCACAGATTTTCCGTAAACCGATGATGCGCTCCAGGCATTACGTATACGGCCATCTCTTTCTCACCCCGTCTGTTCACCATGATCTCGTTTACTCTACCATTACGTATGCAGCCATCTCTTTCACAGATAACCATTTTTTCACCGATAACAGACGAAGTTTTATCCACTCTTCCTCCTCAGAGAAATTGCGCGTATTAAGATTCTGTATCGAATATCGCTTTTTCTCACTTTTTCTTAAGAATGGGGATGGACCAGTGACGGTCACCTGGTAGATGGGACGACTTCCACGACACCGAAAAGTGAAATGAATGAAAAATTACATTAAATTGAACGAGAACCGAATGAATTTAATCTCAAAAATATATATGTACTCTATACATTGTACGTCAACTACTCGCCAAAAATGAAATGATATTATGATTACATTTGATGATTTCATATTTTTATTTTTATTATTATATTTTTATATAGTATTTGTACAATTTTCAAATATTTTTTAGCGACATCTATTACCAGATTAATAAACTTGGATGATGAATTTTGATAAAAACCTACAAATTATTAACAATTGCTTTCTGTTTCAAAATATAGGTACACACTATAATTATGTAAAATTCAACGTTGTAAGTTATCTCCTCTAAAATTTAGATCGTTGCAATTTTGTACCGTAAAGTACCGATTCCAATCGAATATTCAAATATATTCGGCCTTTTTTTTTTCGATTATTATTTGTTATATGTAATTGGGTCATTTTTCAGAATCAATGACCCAATTTGTGACGTTGAAAATAAACAAAGACCCAAAGTGAGACGTTAAATATATTATATAATTCTTTATTAACTATAAAGCCTACATCGACTGCAACTGAAAGAGTATTTTATACAGCAGGATTAATCAAGATTCAAGACGAAACTACGAACACATCTGAAATTTGAATTCTTAATAGACTTTTATTTTAAATATTAAATAAATATTGTTTTATCGGTTATTTTATTTTTCAACATCTAAAAATTTATGTAATTTTTCGAATATATATGAATACTATTAATATTCGATATTCGAATAATTCATTTGACGAATATTTAGAATCCCTAATGACGGCACAATATTTCGTGTAGGTCCTTATAATTTAATTTAATTGGAAAAAAACGTGAAATGTGATGATAAATTTTCATATTAATATCTGATGCAATATATACATATGTGGAAATATAATGGATGCATTTGTACATGAAACCCTTCGAAATCCAAAGCAATGTCATTTGAAAGTAATTAGCATACATTTAAATCCCACATTTTATGCAATTTGAATACAATGAGTATTATCTATCGCTTTTAAATTGAATGGTGTTTTCAAACCTTTCTTTTCAATGTTGTAATCGTTTATGTAACAATAAATAATGTACAATTTGTATGATCATCTAACTACATACGTACATATGTACTTCCAAATACATATACATATTTATAAATTAAATGAGTACTACATAGTATTGTGTTGTGCTGTTTATTTTATAAATGATTTCCATCTTCAGTACATGTAT